>NC_066317.1:8664052-9277612 GCF_022539315.1 Serinus canaria | reverse complement strand
TTTTAAGGAAATGTTGAATGACCCCTTTGCCTTACATTTGAGAGAGGTTATAAGGGCACATTGTACTGTTACTTTTATTTTGGGAGTAGAAAGACTTTGTGGGAGGTGGGAATGGGTGGCTGAGGTTGTTTTCCTCTAAAACAGTATAGTTTGCATTCTGGCTGTGGTGGACTTTGTTCCTGGTCTGAAATAATACATAACTTATGCCACATGCAACATATTTTTTGGCCCCTTGAACCATAAGAAAACACAAAATAAAACTTGAAAGTGCACCAAAAATTATGTTAGGAAAAGAGACATCAGGAGGGATAACTATGCTATTGTTTGCATGGAGAATATTCTCATGACTTTGAGTTGATGTTATCTCTGTAAGAAAAAGTCTTCATGATTAGTTTCCATCTTCATTGGATTAAATTAGAGACAATAAACATTAGAGTAACTATTAATTGAGGTGACATTGATTTAGATTTTTATCAGCAGAACCAGTGGAAATCCTATAAATGTAAGTTGAAAAAAATAAAAAGGGAGAAAGGTAAATAGTCATTACCTGCCAGTACGTGTGGTGGCATAACAATGCTAAAGAAAAATGCCTAAATGGGAAGGTGGCCATCTGGAGTTTAAGAGAATAATGATTCAATCTGCTTCCAAAGATTCAGCAATTTTAACATAAAAAGTCTTGTTAGAGACTAAGATGAGACTCTTTTATCACCCTATACATGGAATGTGGATGGTGTTCCTTGTCTCACCTCATTAGCATTTTAAGTAATAGGAAAGACAATTGTGCAAAGAGCATCTGATGAGTGGAAGAGGGGAAAAGCCTTCCTGGTGGCAGTTGATATTATTTACATAGTTCACATAGGCATGTGCATTTATCTTTTTTTCAAAGATAGTCTTAATTTTTGAAATGATTCCTGACAATTGTTTTCTTCCTTTGATGGTTTAACTAACCCATGATGTCTCTACAAATTGAATGCAATCACTTTTAAGAATATCCAAAAGTAGTGGTGTAGCTGCATGATGATAAATATGAATAATGTCCCCCTTTTCTGCAAGTTTTTGAGTAATTTTTCTAATTTTGGTGACTTTGGCAGGACTGAGAAAAATATCTTACTTATACAAAGTTCTTTATTGTATATCTAAACAGTATCTGAAATATCATTCAGTTAATCTTTAGAAACAGACATTTATTTATGCTTGAAATATAATTTCAAAATGTCTCAAAATTATTGTAGGTATGTAACAATTATCTACACCAGAAAGAATAGGAACACATATATTTTCTACTTTCCAGAATGGTCTTTTTTTGCTCTTTTTACTAACAAGTTATGCTCCATGGTTAATACAATTTAGGACACGGCTATGCTGGATGGACTGGGATACTGGTCCAAATAAAAGCAGTTCCTGAGAGAAATAATTTTTCCTTTTTAATTTTTCTGATGTAATAAACAATTTCTCATATGAGTAATAGCAAATAGAATTTGTAACTGCCATCTTTAACAGTTTAATATTGTCTTCCATGTATACAGTGTTGAAGAAAACAATTCATGGATTGTATTTCTGTGTTACGCTAGATAACTCACTAAAATGAACTTTTAATAGTTCACATCTTTTTCATTAACCTCTTGATACTCTATTCATCTCCATTAGGGTAATATCATATAATAAAACCACTAGAAAAGCACAGACTATTTTCAAGGCAGAAATCAGTAAAAGACCACGTAAGAAAAACCAGATTTCAATGAGATCAAATCTTTAGCTTTTTTCTTTTTTCTCTTCTCCAATTTCCTCTGCCTGAGTATTTCTTGCTATTAATTGCATTTCTATGATGCCTTCCATTCTGCTCTACTTAATTAATATGAGGAACTTCAAGACAGGCTCAGGGGTGCAATGCTAAAAGCTTCATAGAAGATATGAGAAGAAGCACTGTAACATTGTTGAGTAACATTTTTCTAACACTGAAATTTATGGTGCTGTTATTCTGCTGATATCATTAGACCTTTCCTATTTCCATCCCTGCATTTATATCATGAAAACTGAATCAGGTCTCTAGAACCTAGAGAATGTTTCTGTTTTAAGGCATTAGTCTGATTAAGTAATTCATTTGTTTTTAAAATTAACACATCTCTAGTTTTCAAAATGCCATCCTTATTTTGAACCTTATGCCTCGGTTATATGGTGCAACACTTTGTTCTGAACCTTGATGAGGTGTGACTCTGAAATCATATTCTACAAGGATTTTAAGAAGGAGGAGGTTGGCAAAGCAAGAGTGTATCACAACTTATAGTAACGCTTGCTGAATAGAACAGTTCTACTTACACATATGTGAACATAGAAAATGGGTATTAATATAAACCCTCTTTACTGATTTATTTCTTTATTTTAATCTCTAGAGAAATACAAACTTCAAGGTGCCACAAATATGTTTTTCAGCCTAAGAACATCTGGGAGACTTGTTCTGTTGGGAGGTACTTCAAGTTGTTGTGGTTTGAAGAAATAAGGTTAAATATTAAAATAGTCTTGTGTAGAATAACTTGTGGGTCACTAGAAATTTCTCCCTACCCTAAGAGAACAAAAGAGGATTTGAGCTGACATTTGTGCTTAAGGCACATTTAGATGAAAATTCCTCCTAGAGACACCTAGAAGAAAGGAGGTGTCCCCTGAAAGAGGGATTTGGAAGACCTGTTTTTTTCACTCTTGATATGCAAGATTTCCTCCTAAAGTGAGTGGAAGTTTTAAGTGCGTACAGAATGAAAAAGCAATGGCAAGGTTATTGCTATTGCAATAGAAGATCCAACTGTAAACCATGAAAATTTGGGAAGCAGTGAGAGCAATAAGGCCACAGGCTAATGCCATGGAAATTAAAATGTATTTATGTGTAACCCCTACAGGAAGCAACAGAAGTTTACATGTGGTGAAGTTTATTTTCTCTAGTATATTAATTCTATTCCCATTGCAAAAAAATTCCTGCATTTTACTAAATCCCAAAATAGATTGTGCTTTGTTCTTGAAAAAATCCCTCTCAGTATTTTAAAAATTATTTTTAGAACAAATTCTCCTCCATCTCACTCACCAATTTGTAATACAAATTTTTTCCAAAGTCAGTTTATAATTTTTAGGAATCTAATCCTGAAAAGGATACCCAAATATAAATAACTAAATAAGATTTATACCATCCATGACTATTTTCTACCTCTAAAGCATTTACTTTCCCTAATTATAGCTACAGATACTTTTAAGAGACACTTTCAGGAAATCAGAAATAGGCTAGTAGGACAAGTAGGGTGTCTAGATGAAGAATGAAGATAATAAATTCAGATTAATAAAGTCAGTAAAATCCTTAAATATAACAAGATCACTTTTCCATTTAGATGACACGTACAGAAAGGATGTGGCTTTCCACATATCACCCAGAGTAATTTTAAATACACATTCCCTTGAATATGATGGCTCTCCTATAATTTCCATTCTTTCCTCAAATTTGTGATATCCCAAATTAATCTCCCAGTTCCTGAGCCTTTTCCTTGCAACTGAGTCTTGCTTGTGGAATGAGGTTTTGCCAGCCCACTTTCCTGAGACCCCTCACTTCTCACATTCACAAAATGAGGATTTCAGGCAGCAGCTGAACCCAAAGTTCTCAGAAATTCTCTTTCCTCATCAGTATTTTGTCTCCTCTCTCTTAAATGCTGCAGAGATAAGCAGGTCTGTTTGTAAGAGGAATGGGGTGGGGAAAAAGTATTTTGAACCATGCTTTCTTAACATATAAATGGGAATTAGAGTGCAAATGCACAACTGCATTTAGCAATAAATTTTAACATCTTAACGTCATTTAAATCTGAAAATGTTCTAATAGAATCTCACCTTCTAAGACTCTGAATTACATCTCTGTAAGCAGCTGTAATTTTATGTGTGATTTTAATCCTAAAAGCTATGAAATGAACACTTAACTGATTACAAAATAAAACACATTTATGTATGTCTTTGGATTAAATAAGGTGATGTGTGTTTTTTTCTTTTTGGAGTAGGAATAAGACATTTGCTGAAAGAATAAAAAAACTTTTTAACTTTATAATCTCAAGTTATAAAATATGGTAGGATTTCCTTTTCTAGCAATAAGGGACACCTGCTCTGTGTAGATTTATTTGCATTGCTGATTGTTTATCAAGGCTAGACTTTTCTGAGAATACCAGGAGATAGGAATACCAGCTATGAATTTAATCTCTCTTGAGATAATAACTTCATTTAATTAGTCATATCAATACAGTTAGAAAGATATTCAATTACTGTTTTATATTAATAGGAGAAGGTACTACTTGATTATTGAATTACAATTTTATTTACTATTAAATTCACTTATATGGAAAAAATAGGATCTTTTAAAAAAACAGAAAATAAAGGAAAAGTTCCCTATAGATTTAGCCTGAACTACTAAATAATAGGTATTAAGCAATAGATACAATCTAAGAACATTAATTGATAATGGTTCACATTTATCATCAGAAAAAGCACAACTGACTTCATAAGAAGTAGAATCATATTACTAAGATATAAAGCTGTGTACTACAACATTTCTGAGCTAGAGAAAAAAAACCCTAAATAACAAATATTAAACTAAAAGAAGAGCATAAAAAAAGGAGCTCTTTAGAGTAGCTGCGATAACAAAACAGACGGCAGACGACAATATGCATGTTAGTAAACACCAATCAATTCATTTTCTTCATTCTAGTTTCAAGGACATCGCATCAAGAGCATCTTACAGAATAAACAACAGTCTCCTGAGAGTAGTCCTTTCCCTGGAGGGAATTGATATCTAAACCAGCTGAAGTATTTGTGAAAAACAAAAGAATTTATGATACAAACCAAAATTGGGCAAGGAGAAAGAGTCAGAGTGATGACATTAGAAAACTGGTCAAATACTATAGTCCTAAATCTAAAAGGAGTTTTATGGGCTGCTTCATCAGGCTTATCCAGCTAATTGGGAATTCAGCACCCAGTCTGAAATATCTGTAGAAAAATTGTCCAGGGGTCAGACACTCCGGCAAATGCATGCATAACATATTAAATTAAACAACTGTACTAAAACTTTTTTGTTTGAACTGTTTTATTAGAATAAATATTTAGTTGTTGTTTTGTCTTTCTTTCAAGCCGATTTGAAATATGAAGTTCTTCTTTGAAATATGAAGATCTTCAGAGAAATAAAGACTTTTTCTTTTTTTTTCTTCAAGTAGGAGTGGTCTTTCTACTGAAGCACACAAGCTGTTTTCCTGTTCTCTCAAGTAAATCATAATATGATGGGTGAAACAGCAGGTCTTCAATTAATAATTGCCATAGTGAAAATAATTTGTCATCTGAGCACAACTTCTATTAGGGAGCTCAAAATACTTACTGCATTTGTTATCTCATTGGAAGAAAAAACTAAGGAAATATATAGATATCTCTGCTACATTCAGGTTTGCCTGGATATAGTCTCACTTCCTTTGACTTTTATATATGTTGATGGAAAGAAAGGAAGAAAGGAGGAAAGGAGGAAAGGAAGAAAAAAAGAAAGCAGAAAGAAAGCAAGAAAGAAAGCAAAGAAAGAAAAGAAAGAAGAAAGAAGAAGAAAGAAAGAAAGAAGAAAGAAAGAAAGAAAGAAGAGAAAGAAGAAAGAAGCAAGAAAGAAGAAAGAAAGAAAGAAGAAAGAAAGACAGAAAGAAAGAAGAAAAGAAAGAGAGAGAGAGAGAATTGATTGTGGGGAAAGAAGGGGGTTGACAGAGACAGAATAAGGAAATGTCATCGCTCATGGATCCCAACGATGCTCCCTTGTTCCTCTCCAGCTGGTCTTCTTGGTGGTGAAGGTCCCCCCAAAAAGCACAGAATCTGATGGTTAACACATGCTCAGGCCAGGTGGGAAAAGCCAGGAACCTCCCTGGTGGGGGGAGTTTGCCCTTGTCCCTTACAGCAGACTCTGGGTTGGTGGCATCACCCGCAGTCCCGTGGTGCCAGGCCTCAGGAATGACTCTGGGGGCACTTTGGGGACCTTTGATGGATTAAGGCACGCCCCACTCTCACAGGAATGTCCCTTTGGGGGTTGCACAGCCAGGCTGTGTAAGGGAGGATGGGTTCCCTGCCCCTGAGCAGAGGCTCCAACACCCCCAAACTTCCTCCCCCCACCTCGGTTGGGGTCAAATCTGTCAGAGCTGCTCCCAGCAGAGGGGTCTGTGGGCTACGGCCTCCCCCACCCCGAGGGGACACAGAGATGGTTCTTAGCACGGTGACCGAGTTTGCTCACGTTCTTTTCCTTGTGGACTTTGTTTCAGCTGGCTGGAGAATGGGTTTTCCCTCTAACCTCAGCAGTCTGACTTTCAGTCCAAAGTCCCAGTCAGGTACCTTCAGGGAGGCTTCTTTGGTTGGAGCTTCTTTATACAGTTTGTGTTATAATGAGCAAAACTTCATATCAATGTTTTACACATAAACTATTTCAGTCTCTGACACTGGCCCACCCCTGGGAGTGTTCAAGGCCAGGCTGGATGAGTCTCTGAGCAGCCTGGTCTAGTGGAAGGTGTCCCTACCCATGGCAGAGGAGTTGGAAGGAGATGATCTTTAGGGTCCCTTACAAAATCCAAGCTATTCTGTGATTCTGTAGACATGGTAGGGCTTAGAAAGGAAACAAAGAGGAAAGGACTGTCTTTCTGACTTGAAGAACTTCAGCATTCAGCTGTACTCACAAGACTGAGATTGAGATATCTTCTCTTTAATTCCTTTAAACTAATGAGTAGGGCCATCTAATCAGTTTACAAGTCCAGATTCAAACAGTTTTCTCCAAATAAATGGTGAGGAGTTTGAGAATGGGGACAGATTGCAGAAAAAAGTTTCCACTAAGGCATTCAAAAGTTATACCTAGCTTCCCTTTCAGTTTATTACTTTAATGTAGTAACCAGGACTAATCAGTTTTGGTTTCAAGAAGACTGCTGTCTGCCTTACTCAGAACATAGGCAGGATGTGTTCATGTTGGCATGTCAGCCTCCAAAGATCCATATGGGATATCATGAGATTGGTGTACTGTGTCATTTTTGGCAAGTGTAGTTTTTCTGCACCATTATTGAGCTTGCTGAATCAGTACTGCAGGAGCACTCCCAGGATCAATGGTATGGAATTAATTCTTTGCAGAGGCCAGCTTCTGGAGCTGAGAACATGGAGATGTCTGGTTTAAATCTTTATTTTGAATCTCTAAACAAGATTTACCTAGTGCAGGACTCTGTACCTGCATGCTGACTGTGTGTGAACTTCACAGCATGTATTGGATTTCAGCACATAGTGTGAAGGTATGCACTGGGAGAACTACTTCCATTTTATAGTTCCTAAGGGATGCAAAGCTTTAATGCTCTCCACAAGCTTCATGAGGCTTTGAAGTGCTCAATAACTTCTGTATTATGCTGTTAATATTAACTCCACAGGGATAGATTAGTCATTCAGAACCAGTTATGATTTTGTGTACTATGCATTTGTTTCATTTTAGGAAATATTTACTTATACCTTTCTATCAAATATGAATACATAAGAAAATAAAAAAAGAGAGATATAGCTTTCAGATCCTGTGGTCATAGACACATTCTTTGAAAGATTATAAAGTATTTATTGTCTGTTAGTTCTCAATTATATTGGCTGAGTTTTTAGGATAATTTGCATTTTATGCTGCATTTATTCCATTAGGAATTACTTTGATGATAAAATTTAAAATAGAAACAGAATCAGCAAACTCAAAATGCATACTGATAAAAATTAGGTTTAATTTAATTAGAACTGTATAAGCTAAAAATATCTATATTGATATGTGCATACATTGAGACATGCTATTGAGTTATAGGTCTTTTAACTTGTTTCAGTCTTTTAGGTCTCTTGAAGACCCTCTAAAATATAAATACTGAGAAAAAAGATTGCTTATAATTTAAGCAGAAATCAAAACTGAAAATACATGTATCTTTATATTCAAAGTTATTTATCTAATTTCCAAGATGTCTTTTCAATATTACTGTATTGTCTATCAATGAGATATTATACAAGGTATTATGCTTCACATCAGAAGGAGTGAAAATTACCTGACCTCACAGGATAGCAAGGTACCAGAAATGAGATTTGCTTCAAAATGTCAAAAAAGAAAAAAAAAGCTGCATTTACAAAACATCTTAACAACAGCATAATTTAGGATTTTCTCATGTTTTATTTTTAATATGTGTTATTTCATTGGAGGAAAAAAGAGAACTATTGCAAAACAATCTCCAGAACTTAAAGTAGTTTTGCTAAAGTAGATTTTCTCAAATGCGTATCAACTTTCTATTTCTCTTCCTGAAATTAAATTAGTGTGCAAGCTTTCTGAACAATATAATATTATGCATAAAACCTGTTTATATTTATATATATGAGACTTCCTTATTAAGATAGCATCTTAAAATTTTTTGATGCTTCTAGACCTCTTAATCTGTAATCCCACAATTTATTGTGTTTCACTAAAGCAGGAACATTCAGCATATTGTAAACAATTTCCTGTGAAACAGGTCATGATATTTGGCCTCCATTCTCAACACAACTTTTTTTGGAGCTGTGTTTGAACACTTTGCAAATGTCTCCTTTTGGGATGCAGTGAACTTTTATTTGCATCATTACCAGTAAGTCATCTCTAGGTACATTTCTGAAAAGTGAGATATTAACTATGATTATCTAATATCTGTTTTGCATAGCCAAATGAAACAGAACTGTTCTCTGGGGTCTGATAATGAAAACTCTTTGTCAAAATCAGTAAATATATAGGGAAAAAATCCTTTAAAAAATATTTTCCTGAGAAGGCAGATTCCAAAAGCTAGTTTCAAAGCTGTGCTAATATTTTCATTCGGTGGTGTTCTTTCAAACATTTTGGTTTTAATTGACTTTCATGTGATAGTTTACTGTCCAAATTTAGATATGCAATATCTTCATTTATGTATTTGAGTATAAAGCATTTGTTATACTATAGAAAGTGCAAGTGAATTTTAGTTTTTTATGGTATTGCTGTGTTGAATTACATTTGGTTCTTCCCACCCTTTCTAAATTCTTTTTTTTTTTTTTTTTCTCAAAAATATCAGATTTAACTCTTGCAATTCTTGGGGTTTTTTTTAATAACAGAATTTTCTGGAGAGCAGGAATTCCTGCTACTCTTTATTATCGTGGTTTAGGAATGGTATTCCCCAGTTTAATGTTTCCACTAAAACACTTCATACCACTAGTTACTCACTCATTTCCAATGGCTGCTGCAAAAAATTAGCCCTGTCCTGGCCAGATCCAGGACATTTATTGCTTCTGTGTATAATTATATTTCATTCCAGAAGGGGCATTTTTGCTGTTGTTCAACCTTAGAAAAGTAAGCCATAGTCATGTGTTTAATCTTTAAATGTTAAGAATTCAGGCTTCTGAGAAGTTTCTCTATAACTATATTCAAGGCTGTGTAAACACAAAAAAAGGCAGAGGTTCTTTATAAGTGACAAATAAGAAGTGGTAATTTGTCTTTCTGGTGGAATTCAGCGCAAGTTTGGAAATAATGATTAAACAACATTGAGTAAATACTAGTGGCAGAAAAAAAAAATTCTACACATTTAATTAAAGAAACTCTTGTAAGAATGTGGAGCTCATAAGAAAACAACCCCAAATGTAGCATCTCTTTAAAAATTCCATAGCTAATGCAGGCACTTGTTTATTTTATCATGATGTGTGGACAACTCCCATAAAAAAACCCGGGGACAGGTGGCTGGGTGGTGTGACTCAGGTAGTGCAGTATCACTTCCTCAAACTGGGTGGGTGATTTATTCAGAGAAATAAACTTAACAATGCACTTGTATAACATTTGCCTGGAGACTTCACTTTGTCAATAGTTTTTGGTAGTATTATCTCTGACAGAACAATAGCCGATGATTGGCAAGGAAAAAAAGCTAGTGCATTATTTCTTGTAGAGAGGAAATGGCTCTTACTGAATATATTTTTATTTGATGTGCTATTCCCAAAAGATGTAAAATAACTATTTTAAAAGTTTGTACTTTGTTTCTCCTCCTTAGGTCATCATGCCTAAGAAAAGTGGCTTATTTTCCCTTCAAGGTTTTGGCTCTGAGGGGTTTATTTTGTTGGTTGTTGTTTTTTTTTTTTCTTTCATCATTTCTCATGATTTCTGTCACGACTGAGTTACTTGCTCTTTGTTTAAAGCCTGTTGCTTTAACTGCAATATTTTTTTTCATGCTTTGTAAACAAGATCCGTTCTGGTAGATTTTTCTTTGCTGCTGTATTCCATTTTCCTGGGAAAAGAACAGCTGTGCAACATTTTACTAGCCTCCAGCAAATTTTGAAGGGTTTCTGAAGTTGGGGAGAGAAAATCAGGGAGAAAATCTCTGATTTTATATCAGTTAACAGATTTCTTTGGCTTTTCCCAGATGCTCAATGAATAACTATGTAGAGATGCAAATTTACATAAATCTGAGGAACAATTATGGAAAAAAAGAGGATGCCTCATATTTTTATTTCATTCCCTTACTTACATGACTAAGACATTAGAAACGTAAATTCGACATATATTGAGCTATCCATGGAGGAGGGGAAAACTCTTGTGTGCAAATAAGCAAGAGAAATAATCTTTTGTAGGCATGAAGGTATGAAAATCTATATTAAGGCAATTGAGACATTAAACTCTTGCAGAGTTCTTGGGTCAAGTCTGTGAGTATAGAAACCGCTTAGAGAAAATTAAAATTGTGGCCTTGAGTTATTATAATAAAGACCTTCATTAGTACTTCTGGATAATTTTAAAAAATAATCTCACCCTTTTCACCATTAATTTTTTATGTGGGAATGAAAGAATTGCCTTTACATAAAAATTCCCTTTATATTCACTTATACACCAAGGACAGTTAACAAACTCCTATCCTTTACAGCTGGTCTCATGGTGATACAGACTTTGGGGATTTACAGGAGTCAGGAAAATTTTTAAACATGTTTCGTTTTAAAAAGTAAAAATATATGGATAGTTTTTATTAAGTAGTTTTATTTTTGCTTCTAAAATGCACATACTGATTTTTTACAGGACAGAGCAAAAATATTTTACATTGCAAGTTATCCAGAAATGTATTTTTGCAGAATGATTTTTAATATTATGATTTTACTACATTTATTTTTCTTTTAAAGACCAAAGGAGCAAGAAGCTTTTCTCTCTTAACAAGAGGAAGAGACTGACATGACAAGATGACAGCCTAATAGAAGTGCTCTTCCCACTTGACAATAAATATGGGCACTAAATTTTTTGTTAAATATAGTTATATTAACAACCTATGGAAGTTTTAATTTTCTTTATATTTGACCACAATAAACATCCACATCAAATGAGACAATGAGAAAGACTTTGCTTACTAAAACACTTTCCAGATTTCATACTAGAACAACTTGTAATTTATCTGTAACACAAAAATGTCTGCTAACTTAGTTTAAATAAAAAATATTCTGGTGTCTCCAGTTTATTAAGTTCATACCCTGGAAATTATATGTGTGTATATTTAGCTAAATTCTTTACAGAAAATCAATTTTTCATGAAAAAGGGTATTTGATCTGAAGGCATATTCCCTGTAGAGTTAGGGAATGGATAAATTCTCTCCATCATGATCTCACTACTCCTCAGAGGGAAGATCTTTTACTCTAAAGCAGGATTTTTTTTAATAGATGGTCATAAAAGATATTTTATGGAGCTATATGAAGTTTTTGGAGCTTCCCTCTCTGGTGGTTAACCTGAACCACCAGCACTGCAGAGCCTACCCATGGAACAGGGCTCCTTTCCTCTTCTCACTGAATCCCAGAGACTCAGGCACTGTACTACAACTGCCTTTAGGACAATTACTTGAAAATGTGTCTGATCTTTTAGACTTCTGAGTTCCTACTGTCCTAAACATTCTCTGGAACAAGCTCTTATGTCTGTTCAAGAATAGATTTTCATCAGTAATAATTTTCTGAGAAGATATTCAGGGATGAGACAGAAAATGGCTAAAAGAAATTGATCTG
The DNA here is from genome assembly GCF_022539315.1 of Serinus canaria. Classification (NCBI taxonomy): domain Eukaryota; kingdom Metazoa; phylum Chordata; class Aves; order Passeriformes; family Fringillidae; genus Serinus; species Serinus canaria. The sequence continues at coordinate 9,265,576 of NC_066317.1, read as the reverse complement.
CTTTCAACAAGGCTCAAATACTGGGTGGAAACCTCTATGAGGTCTAGCTAATTCTCATTCCTGCACTCACAGAACTCTTGAATTAAGGAATGTGTTAGCAGTAGGACAACTCTTATACTTGGCATTTTCTTTCTATAGAGTGAACTGCAAAATATTTTATCCCTGAAGTGATGCTTTCGATCAATTGGCGAAGGAGAATATTTTCTTCTTTGAACTGGAATATAATTCTGAGAAGTTTTCTTATTATTATTTTTCATTTCCTGTGAGGCATCCTTTCTGATTATAATTAAAATCCATTGAAATTCAAAGGTACTTATGAAGGAATTGAATTTTAAATATTTGAATCCTTCAGGTACTTCATAACTTGAGTTTTCATACCATGGGATACAACCCAGCATGTATTTATCTCATAGTTGAAGCACAATATTTTAGAAGAAAAAAATCTATTCTGTATTCTATACCACTTTACAATATCTCTTTTGTTTTGGTGAAGACTTCAATAATTAAATTTTTTTCATTCATCATCCTTTTCAGGCTGTATACTGAAATGCTGACTTGTTGGAGCTAAAAACTCACAGAGAGGCCAAAGATTTCAGATGAATAAGAAATATACAGACAAATTCCAAGTTGGATTGGTCAATTCCAAGTCACATAATGTGTTTTCCTAAATTTCTCTCCTATTTTCATTCCTTGAAAGCTAGAGGGCAACATTGTTTCAAAAGACACAGCAAAAGCACATCACTAACTGCAAGAAATTTTGCACTAATAAAAGTCTTTGTTCTGACATGCTCTGTAAGTAAGTTGAGATACTTGCCTAAGATATCATTCTACAAGGCCCATTTAATGGGGACTTTTAAAACTTGTCTTCTCACATGCAGTGGCTGGGATGGGTTTGTGGTGGTGGATTGGATGATGCATGGCAATGTTCATGATGGAAGATGTGTTTCTGTGTCCAGTGATAAGGAGAAAGTTAATTTAGCAGATAGTATTATTTGAGGAAAAGCTTTTTGGTAGTAGAGGTGTAGAACAAGCAACTAACCAACCAAGCAACCAACCAATCAACCAAGCAACCAACCATCCAACTCACTGGAGGCAAGGGATTAGATGTGACCATAATTAGGAGAGAGCTGCTTTTCCTTTTATACAAACCATGTTCAACTGAAAATGCGGCAGATGCAGAGTTCACTTAAGCTGGGATCATGCTGTTTACTGCCTGACCTGAATGGGTTAACTCCACTTCTGAATTTGGTCAATGCTCTTTGGACAAAATTATCTAATAAATTAATTAATTTTCCTTTAAATGGATTAAGTAATACTCTTCTTGTTTTACTCTAAAGCATGTTTCTTTTTTTTTTTTAATAGATAGTCATAAAACATATGTTATGGAGTTACATGGAGTTTTTAGAGCTTCACAAACAAAATGTCACATCTACAAGTAACCAAGACATTCAAAAAAAAGGAATGAGTAAAAGAAGTAAAAAACAATCTCAGCATCTAGCAATAAATTCTACTGTTGTGCATTTGGCATCCAAACACAGAGTAGCAGTTCAGTTAAATCACTATTCCATGAAAAGTGAGCTTGTAAGCTGTATGGCTGGATCATCATGTTCCACTTGGAAAGAAAATAAACACTTAAAAAATCAATCCTCAGTTCTAACAGGACTAAAACCTGAGGTTGCAGAAATGATCCTTATGAAAGTGCTTTTCAAGTAAAGTGTTTGGGAATATTGACCTGAGGTCCAAAAATCTGCCTCCTTTATTTAATTTATTTTTATTTTTATTTTATTTTATTTTATTTTATTTTATTTTATTTTATTTTATTTTATTTATTTTATTTTATTTTATTTTATTTTATTTTATTTTATAGTTCCAAATGAAATTACTCAAATATATTAAATACTCCGGCTTCAGCATTACTCTGGTTTCAATTTATTGTAATGAAATAAATTCTTAGGAAAAAAAATTATGACTGTGGTAACTTGGTTATAGTTGCTTATTGTGAAAACATTTTAATTTTTGGTTAAAAATGGTTTTTGACATGGTAGTGCAAATTGCACCTGAAATATGCAAACCTGCAAATTAGAATAATGTCTCCCTAACAGAGGCAAATTACCTAAATAAATAAAAATGTCAAGTTGTAATTTAATTTCAGATTGGTTTTATCTCTGTTTTGTTTATTCTAGTTAGATATATTATTTATACATTTTTTAGTGGATTTTGAGAGCATTAAAAGGCCTAATATATTTTTATTATTTGTTAATCAAGACCTGAAAAAATATATAGTACTATTACATTATTTAATGCTTTAAATAAATATTTATATAAAAGTTGACTCATCCCATTTCTTTTATATTATCTCCCTCAGGCTTTAATTGTCCGTGTCTATTTTACTCCACAGGAATCTTGCAAGCACTATTCCCTTGTGATCACACAGACTTCTATTTGTCCAACACTGAATTAAGTTAAATGACTATATTAATTTCCCTTCATAAATCTTATGCTGATAAACAGATAGGTGTTTAATATTTTTACATGAAAGAATTGTGTTTTCAAAATAGGATGGAAAGGACCCCCAAAACAGGTTAACCATGGTACCCATTGATAACCACTCCAACTGGCAATGTAACAGCAAAACAGGAATGGAATTTGGTCCTTTTTTAGAAAAAGGAAAGGAGGAAGAGGGGAAGGGGAAGGGGAAGGGGAAGGGGGGGAAGGGGAAGGGAAGGGGAAGGGAAGGGAAGGGGAGGGACGGGGAAGGGAAGGGGCAGGGGAAGGGAAGGGAAGGGAAGGGAAGGGAAGGGAAGTGGAAGGGAAGGGAAGGCAAGGGAAGGGAAGGGAAGGGAAGGGATGTTGTAGCACATGTTCCCATAGAAGGATAACTGGAAGCTAGATTTAAAGTACAGCTGAAACTTTGTTATGATGTAAAAGTCACCTGTTGTGACCTCCGGTAGAGCTTATCAAACATTTGCTTATTTTAGATAATCAACTCTGCCTAAATAATTCTGGTTTTGTTCATAGATTTTAAACATCTTTTGAGTCTTAATGGAAGAGGAAGCCATTTAAGGTAAAAAATATTTGTATCAGGTGCTTTTCATCCAAAATAAATAGAGGGAAAGTCATCATCTTTGCCCATTAGTACTTTTTAAAATAAGTCTGCAGATAGGAGAAGATTCAGATGCTGAATACCACCTTTGATTTTATATGCTCAATTGCTGCTCATACCTACATAACATGAAAGTTTCATTTTGGTACTTTTCAACACATACTGGGGTTTTTTTTGTTTGGATTCTTTGTTGTTGTTGTTGTAGTTGTTGTTGTTTTTAATTTTTTATTTTTAAATTTCAGTGTTACATAAATGGAAGCAAACATAAAGCCAGAATTCAGTGAAACATGCATTGACAAGAAGAAGGCGTGTTTTTTCAGATCTTATTTTCCAGTCTGCACTTTGGTAAGGATTCATTAGCCAATGTGTGCTCAGTCCTCTGATTTCATCATAAAGAGATCTAATTATGAGTGTTTTAATTATACAATTTCCAGTTCAATTTCTGATTATGTTCAGTGGGAAGGACTTCAAGGAAAATCCTTTCATAGGCTTGTTTAGGTGAAGAAGAGATTTTTAAATTTAAAGAAGAGCACTGTATAAAAGAATATTTTCTTGTTATCCCCAACCTTTTCCTGCTTTATAAAGGTCACTTTCTTTCTGTAACACTGTATTTCTCAATTTAAGCTCAAAAATAATACACTTTTTTGATAACATAAATTATGGTGCTCTTGAAGGTAAGAGATAATTGCAAGCTTGCTGCACTTCATTAAGCCAGTACTCCTGTCATGCAATTTAAAACTTTTTTCTATCCAGTTAGAGTATTTTCATGTTTGCTTTTCTTCCTCACTCAATTTCCAGTTTTTCATCAGCCTTAGTATAAAGACATCATTTTACACCACACAATAATCATACAATTGCAACAATTTTAACTAGCTCTGTCACAATTTCTTAATTTTATTTTTTTGTAAATTAGAATGACTGTAATATGTGTCATCAAAACACTCAATAGAATCTGGTAACCTAGAAACTACTGTGCAAGGATAGTTGGAGAATTACCTGTTCTCTATTCTTCTTCCAGGCCAGAAGTGTAATGATCCTACCTATTACCTTCTTACATATAAGCATTGCATCCTGGAAACATGCCCTTACTACATACCAATCATGTGCTTTTTGCAGCATGGCATGCAACTAGGGAAAATACTTCCTTGTAAATGATTCATATGATATGTAATTAAATATCCACTCAATAATTATATAGCAGCATTAAATTAATATAAGTATTAGATTGAGCTAATACTGATTTTTAGATACTTGGTACCTGAAAATCCTTCCCTTAAAGATTGACAACACATAGTGTATTTCCACAGTTCCTGAAGCCTGATAATTTCTTTCATTATGTGATTATTAACACCTGATGAAAGCAGTCCTGGAAAACAAAAATCATACAACCAAGCAACCAAAAAAACCCTCCAGAAAACTACCCTACAGAAAACTACCCTAAACAGAAAATAAAAGGACAAAAAAAAATGACAAAGAGGAGAAAGGATACTTTTGGCGACTATTATTTGGAATGTTCTGAATTACTATAAGTCTGATTCCATTTCCAGATGAAAATACACGAAACCTGGAATGTTTCCCCAGAGAGGTGTTTGGCCAGACACTGTGTTAATGTAAACGGTAGCACAATTGATTCAGCAATAATCTTAAGAGTGAAGCTGACAATTGATTTTAACTATCTGTGTGTGACTTACCATAAGCAATTGGCTCATTGTGAAGAAGAGGAAAGCTAACATGGCATCTCAACTGTGCCATGAGCAGAGGAGGCAGCTTGTGCAGCACCTGAGCCAGAACTGGGGAATCCATTTGTCTAAATAGAGCTCTCAGCCCTCTTCATCTTCCCATGCCAGGAAAACCCTGGCAGCAAGACCAACTCCTTGCTTTGTTCTCTGTGGTGTCAGTGGGGCAGCTGTGCCATGTGGCTCTCGAGATGGTGATTGCAGCCTCCATGTGGGCTCTGACTGCTGCTCTATGAAAGATTAACAGCTCCAAGATCTGTGTCTGATACATAAATTATTCACGGAGTGATGTCACATAGAGGTACGAGTAAGCTCATCTTACAGCGTTGACTTCAGTTCCTTCTCCTTTTACAAGGGGACTGCCGATGGTTACACAGTGAGGAAGGGGGAAGGATTAGTACATGATCATCTTTCCTCTCCATTAAGCTGATGTACTTTGGCATCCCTTCACAGTGCACGGCATGGTGGAACAGAGTCTCCTATGGAAACAACACAGCCTATGGTTCTGCTATGGTTAGACACACTCACATAAATTTTTGTTATTTGCTTACTGCCTTGGAGTTTGCTAAAAAGGTGTTTCAGATACAGCAGTGATGACTAGACAAGAAATTCTGTTTAACTCATGAAAAGACTCCAACGAAAACCTTTTGAACTGGTAAATTCAAAATTCAGCTAATATTTTATCTAGGGTGTATAATGAAGTAAGAAGATGAACAGGAATGCATTAAAGACAGAAAATCAGGATCGATTTCTGTGTTTCTAATTTATTTAATTTTGTCATGAGGTAATGATTTTTACATTTCTATATTTAATTCCTCCATTTCCATTTTAAACAAATGAACCACAGTCTATGGAAGATTATACACTTCAGCCTACGTATGCCAGGACTTTAATGACTCCTCAATTTCTGGTATCTTATTTGTTTGTTCCACGTGGTTCTTATTTTGCCCATCTGAAACAATACTTTAAAAATATCATTCTTCCAAAAATTTACTGCTTTTAAGCACAGTTTATTCATAATCGGTGTGTGAAGTTTTTTCACAATAGAAACAAAATTGAAGCATGCAGTGCAAATTCAGAATGTCTCAAAGCAAGTTTTGAAAGACCAGTCTCCATTTGACAAGTCTCTTGAATTTTTACACACCTGTTAATAGGACTTCACAGTAGTTTTCTGCTCCTTTCTTCTCTCTTTTCCTGTTAAAAATCAATCATAGGGATTTCCATAATGAACAGAGCTCTTTCTAAGTGCTAAAGATAATGATTTCTCTTATACCTACAATAAGAGAAAAAAAAAAAAAAGAAAAAATGTAATCTTCAGGTATGTAAGGGTTGCAACTAAAGATTCCTTTCTGAATTCAGATCCACTAGATGAAAAACTATTAATATTTTAGTCTTAGGATAGGTCACCTCAGAAAACTCAAGTGTTGGGGATTTAATTAAAAAAACCTAAGCTAGCAACTTTTGCATCATTCAATCATTTATAATTTCTACGTAACTGAAATTTAGCTATTACTTCAAAGCCATTTTTTGGAATCACAAGCAGCTAACCAAAAAACCTTACCAAAGTGAGGCTTAAACAGGGCTAATGAAGGTAGGATTTTTTGGTTTTACCTCTGACTCACAGAAAAACAATGGAAGATTTGTTTCCTCAGCTGGGGATACTTAGGATGATCTTTTCTGTTTCAAAGGTCAGGCTGAGCATGTGAACAGATTGCATTTGATGCCATTTTTGTGCAAAACCCCTCAATATTGCAGGCTGCACAAGTGTTGTATAAAGTGCTATTCCATGCCTCAAAGCCCAGCAGATTTGTATCCATAGCTGATGCTTACAAAAAGAAACAAAACCAAAAGAGCCAAACTGCCAAACCATATGATTTTTGTGCATGTTCCCTTGCCAGGAAGCTGTTTCTACTCTTTCATCTCCAGCACTTACAGTCATTTTGATATGGAAAAGTTAGTGCCGAATTCAGCAGGGAATTTTCAAGCTACAAAATGTTTCCCTGATAAACATAAACTAGGTGAAATTCCCTGCTGTTCTGTGAAACCCAGTGTGATCACCAGTAATCCCTCAGGCTCCCTCTGCTCTTCTGGTGATAAAAACCAGGAGTGATTTGGCTGCCTGCTGACTATTTTGCTGTTTTATTTGCTGATTCAAGGGGTTGTATTCTCCCTGTTTTCAAAACTAATTGCTGCTTTCCATAGTTCTTGATGGGGAAAGTCTCTCCTGTGAATAGTCTCTGCAGTCCTGAAAGCTTTCAATATTGTCAAACATTGCAGGACTGTTGTTTAATATAGGAATATTTCAAATCTTCCGCAGAGATCTCATATTAAGGAAATACATAAATACTGCAGAAAATGTGCCTGCAAATGATGCCATATAATGATAATTGGTTTTGTCTTGTATTTTTTTTATATAGTATTAACAACTTGCTAAAAAGAACAAGCAGCACATTTGTGTGAATTATGTCCATTATGTCACAAAAAGAAAGATTTTTTTCCTAGTTGTCACAGGGTTATATTTCTGCATAATAACAATGTTATGATGGTCTTTGTAAAGGTTGTCTTTGTAAAAGTTTAATTGCTGTTTAAAATTGAAATTAAGGTTTTACTTAGAGTTGTCATGATCGTTGGTCATGATCTTTTTGGACTAAAAATGGATTTTAAATGCTGATGCATTGCTCCTCAATACAAGAGGCATTGCATGGCACTTTTCCATGGCTTATCAAGGTTTTTTAATTAGGTAGAGGACCTGCTCACACAACAAGCTGCAGGCAAATATCTTCTGCTAGTTTCAGCAGAAGAATTTCCATCAAGTGAGAGATCACTGAAGTGTGGCCAGAAAGGATTTGGTGAATCACTTTTTACAGAAAGGTACACATAAGTGCTCTTGAACTGTCAGGCTCATGTACAAAGGTGCCTGTTGTGTTTCCAACCCAGAGCAAATTTCAGTTTCACAAAAAAGTAAATTATATTATTAATAATCTTTTTTAGGCAAATAATGTTCATGATGAATAAATGTGTTCAGAGGAAGCATGTGGTAACTAGTTTTTAAATTATTAGCCTGCTTTATTAACTGGCAAAAAAATGAGAAAGGAATTGTGAATGATTTTATAATTTTTAAGTAGCAAGCTGTGTTCCAATTGTTTTCTCAAGCATTTTAATTCTTTTTGGAACCTTGATCCTCATTCAGGCAATTGGAATACTTCCAGATATTGGTTGCAGAAACATAGATACCTAAAAAGATAAAATAATCTGCAGGACAGAAAAAAAATTTCTATTTTATCATTTGTTTCTTCCTCACATTCCAGTTCTGTACTGTTTTAATAATTGCTTAGCTTTCTTAGCATTAGCATCAGTCCTTGTTTTGGCTATAGAAGTAAATAAGAATTCAATCAATTTCTACTATTTTAAACTTTGTGAGCTTTGGTGTTTACCCAAAAGCTATATTTTTTAAATCACCTTAGTGAAATCAAATATTAAATATAATTTAGTAATATAACTTCATGTAAAGACAGTCCTGGCGTGACTGTATAGTCTGGTATCCATAATTGTTTTTTTCTGTCCAGAAATGGGTCCTGAAGCTTTAAGCCAGGCCCGGAGAGAGAGAGGGAAGAGGCGGGGGAATGCTTGAGGTGCTTGTACTCAAAACAGAGAGATAAGAATTCAGATCTCTCCCAGCCTGCAGCAGTTGCAGAGTTAGAGACAGACAAGGAGGTTTTTTGGGTTTTTTTTGGTTGGTTGGTTTTTTGTTTTGTTTTGGGGTTGGGTTTTTTTGTTGTTTTTTTTTTTCTTCCCTGCTGGTTTTCCTTGTTAGTGATGGCAAGAAAAGTTTTCCCAGGACTGTGGTTTTTCTGGGACTGTTCAGCTTTTATCTCTGGTCCAGAACACCAGCACAATCACCCAGGGGGTCCCCAAGCTGCTCTGTGGCTGGACACCAGGTCTGAGCCCCAGAGGGACTGAGAGAGACCGAGCAAACCAAGACACACCCACAAAAGCACTCTCTGAACTACAGGGACTCCCTGAGTTTGCCATCTCTTCAGAGTAACGAGAGGTTTCGTTGTTTATTCATTTTTTTATGTCTGTGAGCACTTTGCTTGTGAAATAAACAGTTTTTTCCCCCTTTTTCTCCAAGAAAATTATCTCCCGAAATGATTGGATAGGGGCTGCTGGAATTGGCTTTTTAGAGGAGAACCCTTTGGAAAGTTTCCTCACAAATTTTGTCTCAAACTGGGACAAATAGTTAAACAAATTGGAATTTTATTTATCAATTTATCCTATGTCATGAAAAAACCCAAACCAAACCATTCAGCAGAACAGTAAAAAAAAAATTTCTTTAATTGTTGTTTGCCTTTCATATTTTATTGCTTTGCCATTTCTATGATCCTTCTTCATAGATATGCTGTGTGTTGTTGGATAGGATCAGCAGTCTGCATTCTCTGATGAGAACCTTGCTGTTAGTCTTGGCAGCACAATTCTTGCCTGAGCAGACATTTAATGGAACATGGAAGAGTTTCAGGAGGATGAGCCAGGTCATCTCCACCCCAGTACCCAGCTTGTTTGCAGAAGGCAAAAGGTTTTAAATCCTCTTAGAGAAAAGAATTGAACTGTGATTTCCAAATAACTTCTAAATGCTTTGACTGTAAAAATACTTAATTAAAAAGGAAATGTTTATATGTGTAACTGACCATCTTTGGAATAAAAATCCCTTGTGCCTCTGCCAGGTGCAGCAATTCTGGCTTTGAACCATAAGTTTAAGAAGGTTTCTCTGTATAACCATGCAAAAGAGATATTCAGTTTAAACAATCTCCAATCCTTGTGTATTGGGTTCAGCAACTCTGTTCATTCTTGTTAATACTCTTTTGAGGTGACCAACTCTCCTAATAAGTAACAAGCCTAAGGCTAATTTAAGGATGTGAATGTTTTACAGGGGTCAGGCTCTTATAAGGGATGTGGTTTTGGTGGTTCTACTTCTCCTCTCTCTTTGATTAATAACACTACCCTAATTTTAAGAAAATGTTTCTCCAGATTCCAGTCATCTTATGTTTTCCTCTTCTTGTTTGAGGGCATAAAACTGGCCTACTAGATTATTATATGCTTCATATTTTTGTTTTCTTTCAGTGATTTAATGTGACAAGAAATATAATAATTTATCCCTGGCTATCAATAATGTTCTTTTCATGAGAAAAATGTAATTTGCAGTCTGGCACTTATACTCTGTTCAGATCAATAATGAGCACAAGGAGTAGAAGAGAAGGATTAACACATTGGGTTAAAAAGCCCTTTGAGGAAAAACCTAAACGCTCTTTATATGATCTCAAATTTTATATATTTGTTGACTTCAAAAATACTATGTACTTACACAGTCCTAACAACACATAAATCCTGTCAACACATCTGCAACTCTGCTACAGAATAGTCTCCAATGTTCTTTCTATTAGATGGTCCTTTATTTTTTTTTTTTATTTTTTGCAACTAATACCAGGTTCCATTTTGACATTATAGTTATAATTGTTGGTAATAAAAGGAGAATAAGGGTATCACAGCCCATGACTGTATAATAACAATGGCCATGATTGAATTAGTCTTGGTTCAACATTTTAAAAGCCTCAAACAAGATTATATCAGAAAAAAACTCAAACAAAAATAGATTTTTTTACCATTGGCCTGATTAGATGATGTAGTTCTAGATATTTAATACGTCCACTTTTTAATTTAGTAATGGAAAAATTAAGCAGCCTTCAGTATACATAAGACCAAACTTCATGGTCTCAATGATCATCTCTGAACAGCTTGGGAACCTCCATGGATGAATAATTGTCATGGGGTCTGATTTACTATACTATTTTTTTCTGAAAAACATTTCTTAAAACATTGAATAAAATATGAACTTGTCTGATGCCAAATTTCGTGAAACCAGTCATTAAGATTTATTATTTCCATTATGAATAATGTCCATTATAAAAGAAGAAAAACATGACTGTAAGGCAAGCATATATTTTCTGTCATAGCACAGCAGTTTGTCTTCAATGACTGATGTTGTTTGCTGTTTGGGAAAGTAATAACAGAGAAACAGCAAGTAAGAATTGTATTTTTAGCAGAAACTCATTGTTTACATTATTTTCATTCTTCAATAAAGTGAAGGCTTATTATTGTCAATAGTGACAGCCAAAAGCCACCTGACCTTCTCTTGTAGCTTCATAAAGCTACAAACTTTGGTGAAAAAGTCAGAATGCAGAAAGCATTTACAAGAGGCCTCACCAAAATATACACACCATGGCATATATTATGAAATTTCCTTAATAACACTTAATTGTCTCCTTGAGTCCTGGGTGTAGTTTGGCCAGCACAACTTAAAAAAGACATTAAGCTATTAGAGAGTGTCCAAAGGAGGACCATGAGGATGTTGAAGCAAGGAAGCTTTATGAGGACATCATCTGGTTCAGCCTGGAGCAGAGTGAGGTCTTCAGCATTCTCACGAGGGGAAGCAGAGAGGCAGGTTCAGATGTCTTCACTCTCCTGACCAGTGACAACATTCACGGGAAAGGTATAAAGCTGAGTCAGGAGAGGTTTAGGCTGTGTATCAGGAAAGGGTTCTTCACCAAGAGGATAGTTTGGTGTGGAACAGGCTCCCCAGGAAAGCCATCACAGCACCAAGAATTTAAGTAGTGTTTAGACAGTGCTCTCAGGCACAGGGCATAACTCTTGGGGATGGTCCTGTGCAGGGTCAGGAGCTGGAATCAATGGTCCTGATGGATATCTTCCAACTCAGCATATGCTGTGATTCTATGGTTCCTTTCTTAATAAGTGTCTTTGGAATTTGTGTGTTTTTTGTGTCCAAAAGTGCCAGTGCCCCCCACCCTCCAGCTCAGGAATATTGCGATGGCTGAAGGGCAGCCCAGGATCCTGTGGAGGCTGGGAGCTCTTCCTTCTTGTGGGGAGATGGACACAGCGGCCATACCGCACAGTGGGTCTGACCTGGGGTCCTGTTGCCCTGTAGTTTTTGTCCTATTTTTTCCCCTCTTACATTTTTTTCTCTTTTAGGCACTGTGACCAGGGCCTGCCAGCTTGCTTCTCTGCCCCTTGGGAGCCCAGAGCCGGTGCGCGCTGTGCCAAGGCCGGGAGCCGGGAGCGCTCCCTGCCAGCCATTCCCTCTGCGCAGCAGCCCAGCCTCGGGACCAGCTCCTGTGCTCCCTGTGCAAAGGAGGGAATCCCTGGCCAGCCCCCCTCTGTTTTCTGCCACTGCTTCAGGGGTTTTGCTGCACTTTAGCTCAGCATCCTGCATCTGCCAGGACCCCCCTGCTGCTTCTGCCACCGCTTTGGGGTTAGTGCTGCACTTTGTTTGCCACCCTGGGTGTGCCCACCTCTGCTGTTCCAGCCTGCTGCTCCGCGGTTCCTGCTGTAGTGCATTACAGACCGGAGGGGCACTGAGACCGGCTCCTTCCTGTGGCTTTGCAAAGGGAGCCCCTTCCCTCCTCTCTCCCTTTGTGCCGTCCGAGCCGCCATGGCCGTGTGGAGAGGCGGCCGAGCTCGCGCCACAGCGCCCCCTGCAGGCGCGGGGGAATCATCGCACCCGCCCTGCCCGGCCGGGAGCCACCAGCGCCCCTGCTGGCCGTGACCGGAACTGCACCGGAGGGGAAAGCCACCTGATCTTGTTTGTGGTTGCTGCCGTTGTTGTTGCTTGTTTTATTTATTTATTTATATATATATATATATATATATATATATATATATATATATATATATACACACACTAGTCTGACAGTTCAATATCTAGCATTTATTTACTTTTTTCCCATGCTATATGGGCATTCTGTTTCTCAATAAATGGTTGGGTTTTTTTCACTTTCATCCACTAGTATTCATTTACTGTTGGCAGAAAGGGATTTTTAGAACATTTTTTAGAGGAAGCAGTCATTCCAGAATGTTTTCTGCCAAACTTGTCTTGAAACTGAAACAATGAGAATCAGCTGGAAGATTACTGTCAGACTCACCATTTCACCCTTTTTTTAAAGGTTCTGAGGACACAAAGCTGGTTTGACTCAGGAATTAACAACCTCATGAGCTTGCAGCAGCTCAGCAGCTCACCTCCTCTGGAGGTAGGCTTTACTTCTTTCTTCTCATCTGTTCTTGTTCTCCTCTTAACTCTTTGTATTGCCAGGAGCATCTTCCTTTCTCTTCTCTCTCTTCCTCTGTCCCTGTTCAGAGAAGTGAATCTGTAGTCAGCAACTAAATAGACATTTGCCACCTGGTATAAATTCTCAAAATCAGTAATTACAGTCCAGCCTCATTTTTCACCCCTCACCCTTTTGTTGTTTGAGAAACTGAATTGCTAATGATTCTGGGAAACCTGAACTGCTGCTGCCTGCAGTTGGCCAATAGTGGACAATATTTTCAACCTATTTTGTTACCGTGAATGTTTGAAATCATCTGTTTGAGAAGTGAATGAAACTCAATGTTTCCCCAGCACCAAAATATTATTATCAAATGGAGAGCAATTTTCTGTGAAGAATCCTTTTGGAGGAGTCTGGGGTGTGTCCTCATGTGCTTATTTGCTCAGATCTACCAAGAGAGCTGGGAACTTGCCCTGTAGGTGCTGCAGGAAAGTACAACGCTAAAGGAAGCTCTTGAACAAGTCCCATATAAGGTTCCAGAATTTACAGTGATTTATTTGCTGTGGTCCTCTACTCTTGGTCTTTCTTTGTATCTCATTGCAAAGCCAGAGACTGTTGCCATCTCAACTTTTCAATTCCTTGGCAATAAGAGTGTTTGTCAGTGACCTGTCTGTGCGTAGTAGAAGGTAAAGAAAAAGCTGAATGAGAGCACAGACAGGTACAATTCTTTGTGCCTTCTAAGCTTTCCTGCTTAGCCTAAATGCACAGCCACAGACCATGGGCTGTGCTCCCACATGATGCCTGTGGTGGCCGTCAGGAAACATGTAGGCAAAGGTCTTAAAAATTAACACAAGTATTTCCTTCACAAATACAACTTAGAAACCAAAGTAACTGATCACAATTTGTTCTATTCAAAACATTCCACACCTGAGAACATCATTATAATAAAAACTAGGACTGAAAACACAATGTCTTTTTTCTACTCTTTCTAAATAATGCTATGTGCTATTAGAATATATATGTTTAAGCTGATGGAACTTCTGTCAACCTTACTGTGATTCTGTATAATGGTGGGGCTTTTTTCACATGGATTCCAACTATTTATCAGTGAAAAACTCTGTGAGAATATCTCAAAGTAAGTTTCTAAAATAATTTCATCTAGTAGGATCTGAGAACTACAGAAAATCACTTTCCACAGAATACAATAGTGTGTTGGTACAATACATTTCAAAACATAACTTGTATAATTGTGTATCTATAAGAAGATTTGAATTTGTTTCTTTGGTATAACACAGTTCTAGACAAACTTTCCAAAACGAAAATCCAAGAGCACTTAAGAAGCAGAAGAAATAAATTTGTAATAAAGACCTAGTGTTCTGTACAGATTGTGAATGAAACTCTAGGAACATGAGCATTTTTCATCGTAGTTTTTCATAGTAACTATGTCATTGTAATAAGAAGTATGTTTTTAAATTAGTGACATTTTCAAATTGGATTCAGATTTATGAGAAAGCTGTGCTGGCGGGAAATAATCCAAGAAAAAAAGCTCAAAAATGTTAATTAGAAAGTACAATTCTTGTTGTGTCTTGAGCTACCAGAAATATCTGCTAATTGCTACAAGTCATCTCCTTTCACTTCAAGTTGATCTAATTAATTTCAAAACACCCGTGTATTACAGAGCATGGATTTCTAGGTTTCAGAAACTTTATTTTCTCTTGAAGGTTCTAATAAAAACTCGCATATCATCTGAATCAGGAAGATATTTTAAAGCAGATCCCATTTTAGGGAGATCCACAGCAAATTATCGTTCCCATATCCTTTTTTCTTAATGTTTACCTGATGTAAACATTTCAGATAACTGTGTTTGTATTTTGGAAATTTTAACTCATGCATAACATATACAGAGATAATTTTAAAAGTTGCCATCTATTTATATACGTTTTTTGTTAATCACTCACCTCCCACAAAGGTGAGTTATTACAGAAATTATCTGGATGCATGATATACTTTGCATTCTGGCATTCTGTGGCCCTTCTGAATTAAGTTATTCTATATTAAGTATTTCAGCTGCATTTATATTTTGTGCTTAAGAATTACCCAAGAACAGGATGCAAAACAGTTCCCTGTGCACATTTAACAAATTTAGAGCAAGTATTTGGACGCAAGGGTTTTGTTTAGAATTATGTCTGACATTATGAAGTTCTATCTGTCAGTTGTTTGAGAAGCATATCTGGGTGGAGGATATGAATTCTTAAACACAACTGTGCATTAAACTCAGATGAAAGTAATATTAGGTGAAAGTGTGAAATTAGGTGTTTGCTGGTTGGTTTGTTTGTTTATGACCAACAGAAATTACAAGTGTGATGATGGTGCTCAGCTTTTTCCCAGCTTGCTTTCCTGTGCAAGGGCAGACTTGGGATCCCCATTTAAATATGGTTGAGAGATTGTTAGCTTTAGACATCTGAATAGTCAAAGTGTGCAGTGAATAATCACAAAGTGTGCTTCCCTTCAAGTATCTGACCAATGATCTCCCTTTTAGCCTGAAGCAATAATTGTCTGTGCATTTTAACAGTTCATTTGCTTTCACTACACTACTTGTTTCTTAGCACGTCGGATTTTACGCTGTTTTGAAGAAAAACCCTTGTGATGGTTGAAATGAGCATTTGTATTTCATGTGGTGCAGTGGAAGAAATTCTGATACTGGCTGTGTGCATTTTTACATGGATAAGCAGTGTCTATGGATGCCATCTCTTAAAGGATTTATTTGTATCTCTTCTCTTGTAGAAATGATGGATGAAGGTGCCATATTTACCATATAATTGTATTTTCCCAGGTATTGGTTTTTTACAAATACAAATACAGCCATAAAACAAATACTCTCTGTGGGCTCTCAGCACCAAATCAGAGTGAGAGTAAAGTTTATGTAGCACTCTAAATGGTGACCAGCTACAAGAATTATTTCCCTAATGGATAAAGAAAGGAAAAGAATTAAGCACACTAACTTCTAAGCCATTATTTAGCCCAAGGAATTACGTGAAGATAGTGTAGCATTCATAAGAGTCCTACAAAGTTATGCAATCAGCTTCTGCTGCAAAATGTCAGTCTGTACAAGATTAGTATAAGGGATGAACTGAAATCTGTGCTGCAGCCTCAAGAGGCAGCATAGCTGGGGATTATAAACACACTTCTATTCAGTTTAAATACAGTACAGTGAAATTACCTTATTTCAAATGCTTTTTGCTATTGAAGTTTTTTAGAATGCATTACTTTTTTTCTCTCAGTGCAGTGGAGAACTTGTTTTCTATAGAGTAATACTGGTCCAAGCTGTTGAACTGCTTTTGACATTGAGTAAGATTGCCCAGCATATATGATTTATAAGAAGGAAAAAGAGGAGGGATGTGTGGGGGAAGATGAGGGAAAATAATTGTCCCCTGGAAAATTTTTCTGAATATGCTGTTTTCTTATTTTCTCTCTGAGATACTTTTAAGGATTGCAACACTCTTTACTACAGAAGAACTTGACATTCAAGGTTTTGCTCTCCCTTTATCAAAGCTGTTAAATTTAGTCATATCTTTTATTGATGGCAAACACAAGTGCCTCACTGCACCAAACTTATTTTTCTTCCTCTTTTAATTGAAAATATTATGTACTGTGTTCTCAGATATCTTACATGTGCAATACCACCACATGCTGTTATATAATATTGTTCAAGTTGACAGCAATCTGAAACTGTACCAGAACCATCAAGAAGTTATTTTCATGTAGATGATAACAGGTTGCAATGCTTATATGATGTGCTTATTGTTTTATATGTGTGTTTAATGGTGTGAGAAACAAATATAATGGGTAAAAACACAAAGCAACACGCAATTTTGAAAACGGGTTTATCAGAAGGATGCAGAGACTGGAGCTGAAAAGCATGTTGTACTACATGTCTATCTGCTATAACTTTAATTTACTATGTTATTCCAGAAATTCATCAACTTATACTGTATAAGTTCAAAGTAATTCTTAAAGTAAACAGCAGCAGTATTGCTATTCATTAATTTTTCATTTTATTATTTTGGTAATTTTTCAGCTTCTAGGAAGGTATTGCCATGTTATTTTTCAAAAAAACCACACCACCATTTTTTTGTTTCCAAGGCATTCTTTAGTTGTCTGCTGGATGACAGATGGTGACCATATGTCTCTTCATATCTACAATATGGGTCTAAATGTTACCAGCGCCACCTTTGCTTTTCATGACCATTTGGAAAGAAGAGTTTAAAAATGGTAAGGGATGTATGTGGAAAATTTAAAGTCCCTTTTGCAGTGGAACCTGACCTTCTGGATTGTAGGGATATTAGCTATTCCAGATCTGTAAGGAATATTTAGGTCTTAGACTTTTAAAAAAAAATTTAAGTCACTGTGAGTGTAATGCAATATGAATGGACTTCCAGTTTTCTTCAGCTGATAGGAAAACCCCATCTATATTATTTTTTCATACATAGTTGAGCTATTTCTCTGTTCTGTCTTATAGTGTTGCCTGTTCCAGTGTTGCATTAATTTTCCATGTCCTTCATTTACATTCCTGGCTGAACTATTAATGTGGACTTGAAATACAGGGTAAGTCTTTAACTCTCTAACTCTCTTAAGTGGTCTTTTCTTATTTTCTGTTTTATTCCTTAATTGTGTCACCAAAACCCTGAGCTGATTTTAGACTGTACTGTATGCCCAGTCACTGAGCACACAGGTTTAAAGAATTAACAAAGAGTAATGAAGATCACAAAGGTAACTGGGATCACAAATCAAGAGAGTGGTAAAAAATTGGCCTAATCTCAAGTAAGGTAAGCACTTAGCATAGGTTTTTCATGACTACCTACACTTTAAATATGATAAAGAAAATAAAATCTTTCTGCTTGTGGAAAGCATGATAGCCAAGGGGAAGGGAATTTTAACTGCTGAGAATTTAGATGTGAATTGTAAAAGAAAATGTTTTCAAAAATCTCAGTGCTTGGCTTTATACAAACTAAATATGCTACAAACTGTTAAATAGTAAGGTAAATGAATTTATTAAATTATATTTAAGATATAAACTGATTAAATATGTGTGATTGTCACAATCCCTGTTTATTGAAACCTGTATGGAAAATAATAAGGCTCTTTTAATCAATGCTAGACGACTTAACTTTAAGACATTTGTTCCCACTCTCTAGTCTTCTGTCATCCGTGATTTCTGACATGGCAAGAGTTCTTGCCAAAAACAAATTTAATATTATCAATTAATCTCCAAAACCAGTGCAATAAATGGCAAACATCGTGAACAGCCTACATCCAAACAGAATGAAATTAATTTTACCCAAGGAACCAAATGTTGTACCAGAAATTCTGTGAGCAAAAGCACTCAACCATGAAGAAAACCCTTACTCAAGATAAGCAAAGGAAAAAAAAAAGCATTTTGTAATCAGTTACATTTACCAAACCACTCCTCCTCCATTCCCTTAGTCCTGGCTCCTAAGGGAAACCAACAAATTACCTTCAGAAGCTGACTCTGGAGTCATAAATCTAAAAAAGATTAACAAATCACAGACTCAGCAGATGTATTAGTTTTCTGACATACGAAAAATTTCCTCACACCTAACATCCAACTAAGCCATGATTGTTCTAAAATCAATATAAAGCTTTTTCTTTCTATCCAAGAGGGTTAATGACTTAATCATATCCCTGTCTCCTAAGAGTCTTTTCTATTCTTTTGGTTCAGATTGTTATTTTAGATCCAATTGGTTAATTAACTTCTGTAGTAAATTATTGCCAATGAAAAGTTCTGATGTCTCCTGTTTTTATTCTACTTTTGTGTCAGAATTTTGAAGGAAAAGTGAGAAAATGTAGGAAAGCTAGAGTCAAGATTATAGATGCTTCATTGACTTCAAATGACAGTTGTACTTAATTTTCATTTTCATTCCAATGCAAATGTGATATTTACTTTCTGGAAACTCTGATAGTTTAAATTTCATTAATTTCATATATCAGAAATTGCTCTGTTTAGTGCAAAAGATTTGGAACTGGGTGACTACAATGAAGATGTGGTAAAAGCTACAATTTTGTGCAAAACAGCTATGCTGTCCTCACATTTCTGTGTGAACACTGACTACAAAGTTGCTCCTTACAAACCTATTTAAAATTCTATTCAGGGTATTCTGCTCAAATTAAATTTTCACTGGTAAAATATTATAATTCATCCTAATTTCTTTAGAGAGTATTTTTATTCTTGATTAAAATGCTTGTCATAAATTTCTGTAGGCAAAATTGGCATATTAGCACCTTATACTGTAAAATCCAGTATAATTACTATGGCAATGCTTTCACTAGTTTTGTAAATTCTCTGAAGCTGGAAAAGCTTAATGAGCCTTTCTAGTGTGATAGATAGATTAGTGTGAAAATTAATTTGGGTTAATCCACCTTACCTGGAAGAAGTATGAGTGTCAAAAATATGTAAGTAGGAATTACCTATTTCAAAGTATCAGTAGCAATTTCACTGTTAAATACTCATCCTTAGGGACCTGTTTTATGAGTTGTGGGGGTATCTAACCATGTGACTGCTTTATCTGTAATTGATTATACACATCAAGTCCACCTTTATATAATGTATTTTTAAAATTGAGTTACATATTTTTTTCACAAAAATACTTTTAGCTTTTCAATCCTGCAGTCTGTCTCATAACATTTTTAAGCCTCTGTTTTAAAGGACAGATGAGGATTATGAAGGTTTTTATGTGTGAAAATTTCATATATCCTTAGATTTTTCAAATATGGAATCATCGGTTTCACTAGAATATCTGAAAACAGCTAAAATAAACTAAATTGTATTAACACCCTCCAAAGCTGCAAATTAAAGGCTTTAATTTGACAGGCATTGTCAATAAGATTAAGATAAATTTTTAATATGGGCATCTCAAGGAAATAAATACACTTACAAGGACCTAAATAAGACTGGTTCCTTTTTCTGAATGAAATATATTTGCAATTAATAAAAAGAGAAAAAAACTTCAGAAAATTTCATCAGATTAATTGTAAAATTTTCCCACTGATGTTCGATTTAGATCTGTTTCAATAGGTTAACTGATACAGACATCAAGAGCCTTGTATTAAAAAGGCTACATCCATTTTTTGATTCTTAAAAAACCAAACCAACAAAGTTTTTCCCCCAAAAATTCATTTGGATGGCAATTGCTACTGTCATTATTTTTGAAAGGGGTACAAGGTTGCCCAGGAAGTATGTGGAAACTTCAAACATTTTTTTACCCACAGTAGGAATTCATAGGCTGAAGTAGGATTTTAGAGATGTGGATTTTTTAAGACTGATATCATCACTGTATCATTGAATTAATATGTGTGGAGTGCTAAGCAAAACCAAGCAAATATAAGAAAAATTAGCAGATGAAAACTGACAAAGGAAAGTACTAAAGTAAATCTGCAAGGACAGTAATTTTTCCCTAAGTGCTACACAGAGAAAATTAAATGTTTTACAAAATGTTTGAGAAGAAATTATTCTCCTAATGAAATATGTGTTACTATGTTGATTAATTGCTTATCAATTCACAGGGACTCAAGGAGAACTTTAAAATTATGGGTTTTCTTATTTTGACCAAAAAATAAACTTTTTAATTACTATGGTAGAGATGCAAACAAGCTTTTTGCCTTAAAGAACTAAGAGTTACAAGAATGTCAGCTTTTGAAAGAAATCCCTTCTATGGAAGGTCTATACAGTTTTTGTGAAAGCCAAATTCATGTGTAATAGTGAGGTATTGTTGTAAAGGTTGGAAAATCTAAGGTGAATGAAACTGATTTTGTAAATGGCAGCCCTTTTGCAATTTTATTAGTGAAAGCCTCCAGAAACATAAAAGAGAAATGCAGAATGTAAAGAGAATCTGATAGAAATGAGATAGGAAAAGCTTTCATTACCGTTTCATCCTCTGTTTTGAAGTCTACCCACAGATCTATTTTTGGAGGTATATCCCTGCTTTTCTACATAATCAAATGTGGGATTGCTGGTTGCAGACTTCAGCAGGTACCAGGGAGTAAGTGCCCACATGGAGGGGATGACAAAATTTAGGTACAGAAGCAATAAATTACCTAGATAACTAAAAAACATCACTTAGTAGCATTTTTCTTCTAAGGTGTCATAATATGCATTCTTCTAAGGTATTTGGGTGAACAGAAATTTTTCAGCTCAGCTTAGCTAGCAAAGTAGATGTGTGTGAAAGAATTGTAACTGTAACATAAATTACACACTTTATCCTTAACAACATAATTCTGTCTTCAGCAATGAATAAAATGCCTGGTACAGAAAAGAATGACAATTCTCTCTGTGAGTGTGGAATCACTTTCCTTGCTATGGTAACACAAGACAAATGCTTACACAGATGATTTGTTAAATTGACCAATTCAGAGCTTTAAAGAAGAAATCAGCTTGGAAAGTTTATTATGCTTGGTTTGAAATAATAAGCCAAATGAACCTTTGGATGGAGAAAGAGTGAGCACCACTGCTGGCTACTACTCTGAAGGGAAATGAACATATTTTTCCAGCAATTTGTCAGAAAACGACAGGAAAGAGTTTCCAGGCATTAGCAACAGCTATATTATCTTGGCATTCTGGAGCTGGACATCAAATCAAATTGGCAGAGCTATAGAATTGTAATGGATAAAAAGAGGGATCTGTATCAGAAATGTCTGAAGATGTGACCATTGATCACACGATTATCAATGAACCACATTCTAGATATTTCTAAAGACCTCTAAACTAGCCTTTCTAAACCATATTTTAAATGCATTAAGAATAATAGAAGAGGTAATAAAAATAAACTCTTTGTTAAATGCTGCTAAAATCTATGAAATATACCTTGACCACCATCACTCAATTTAGCAAAACTTAAAACTGAAAGCAAATCAAAGTAGGTGAACTGAAGAAAAAATATTTAATCTGATGCTTGAAAAGGTAAAGATCAGAGCACGTGCTGACAGGAGATGAACAAAATGCAGGAAGAGGACTAGGTGGTAGGCTTTTTAACACTGTGAGAAGAGTCCAAACCTCCACTACAGTATGAGGGATTTTCCTTAAAATCAATCAATCAAACAAACAAACAACAGAACAACAAAAGAACCACAAGAAAGAGCACACATCCCCCCTCCATGGTTTTGTTTTTTCAGGAAGAGTGACTAGAAGAATTCTGTTAGCCACAAGAAACTTGTTTTTTTTTCCTGAAGTCAAAATAAATATCTAGCTTTCCATTCCTTTAAATGAGCATTAGTATAGCTGAGATGCCATGGAATGTCATAGTGGTTTTGTATTATTCTGTTTAATTTTGGCCAACCTGTACAATGTGGTATTTCTCTTATAACACTGTATATTTTCCTGCTCCTTCTGTTTTGTACATTTTGACTGATTATAAAATTATATTATAGAGGTGTGGTTCTCATGTTACAGAATATATAGGTGGTGTGATTTACAGTATTTTCTGGTCTTGATGTAAAACAACTGTTTCTGTTTGTCTCCAAAAAACTGCAACAAAATTTTTGGCTGTGCAAGAATATCACTCTTGTTATATTGCAGCAACATTTAAGATTCTGACCCATCACACCTAGTTAAATGGGTGAAAGCTACATTTAGGAGGCTGACTGGATGTCCCAATACTAACATACAGCCTGGCAATTATTGTAACTAGCAGCAAAAATATATGAATGATGTTAATTTTAAATAGGAATTATTTGTCAAATTACTTTAAGGAGATCTGATATCTGATGTATAAAATGGAATAAAAATCCCCTCATTTTTCAGTCTACATCTAGCTATTCATAAAAGGAAGGAAAAAAGAAAGAAAAGAAAACCAAACATTCTAAAGAATTTTGCATGATATTTAGAACACTAGTTTGTATATTTCTCAGTATGACATGAACTTAACCTGGTGAGACAATACAATCAGATCCATCCGTAATATTTGTACTATAAATTACTGCAAATAAGAGATAGGAGGATACTTCCTGCCATATTTCTTCTTCATACAATTAAACTTAGTATATAAATGAATATCAATTTACATTCTTGTGCTATGTGTTCCTGAAAAAATAATAAATTGAATTTTTTTATTATTTGCATTGTGAAGGAAGATAACTGAAAATTAGCTATGCAATTTTCATCAAATATGCAAATCAGAGAAGTGTGTTTTTTGTTTAACTTTCATTTATCCAGATGCAAACATTTGACAGGGAAATTTGAAAAGTTCAAAAAATTGTGATTAAAATTAAAATTCAAATTAGACTTTTTAATCAGCACTTAAAAATCTTCCAAATACTTGACTAATAATAAATGCGTTTTTATTCATTACTGTGGCAATTAAATGCTAATTTTTTTTATTATTATATTGAAACTTTTAAAAAAATCCAAATTGTTTCCAGTTCTCAGAAAAGCTGGAAAAGTATTTGTACTTTCATACTTTTCTAGTGTGATCTTATGTGTGTTTATACTTTTATCTTGTCAGAATACACAAAACTTTCTGCTCTCTTCCATGCTGGGGAAAAACAGGGTCCGTTCCAAATGCTGGAACCAGGGGGAAGCTGAATTACTAGTGAATTGTTTTGACAAATCATAAGCATTCAGACCAGCTACTCTGAGTTTCAGAAGTGCCTGTGGTCTGTCACCCTGTTTTCTTAAGTTCTTTTGATGTTTCCAATTGAGGAGAAATTTGATGGACTGTTGGTTTGTCCAGTGTCATTGGAGAGGTGGCACTGTCACCCTCCAATCCACTGTCACTTTTGGAAATCTATAAATGTTAAAGTCAGAAATGAAACTTCCCTCTTTTTACCTTAAAAATTCCAGTGTCTGTGTAGTTTTATTTTGTATCCTATAATGACAGTGGTCCCTCTTCTGATTTATGCAAAAAGTGCATGTGCTGAAGAGCTTTGAGGCTTAGGCTGCATTCCTGGAGGCTTCCATTTAGGTTGCAGTGTGAATTTAGATGCTTCCATTACGGCATTTGACTTTTCTGTAGTTGTAATTCTTACTCATACCACCAAAATATGAAGGATCAGGTGGGAACCTGAACTTTTACTTTCCAAAATATGGAAGGCAAGATTCCTTCAAGCTCAAGGCAAGATTCCAGTGAACTCCTGCTTTTCTTTATTGGTGTTCATGTTCCCTATTAGCTGTACACATTATTGTGTTAGTAGGTTTATTAAAACAGAAGTGAAAAATCTGATTTTTCTCATTGATTAAACAGACTTTTTCAAGTGGCAAGTATTTTCTGAAAAATAATTTTGGAGTATTTTCTAAATGAACAAACTCAATTCAGTATAGCTGCAACAATCTGTTTATTATATTTTCACAGGGGTAGAAGTTAAGGAAAGAACAAAAAGCCCCAAATTTTGAATGTACATAACACTTAATATTTATTCTCTTAAAGTTATTTTTTTTGTTTGTTTATATAATTTTTTAAGGTTAACATTGGAGAAGCAGAATCAGCTTTTTAGTCTCTCATCTTGTTCCTGTGAAAGCACTCACACCTTCCATCAATCCCCTCAGAGGGAAGTGTAGAGGCGCTGGGAATGTGGAAACTCTGCCTGAAAAGCACATGACGGTGGCTGAATGAAGCATCTCAGGAAATAATTTCCTTTTCAAAGAGGCACTTTAAGTTTACAAGTGTGAGAGTGTCTTGGGATTTTTTTAGTTAGTTTTACAAGGCTATCTTTACAAGCACGTTTTGTTACCTGGAGTTCAGTACATGAAGAGATGACTGCTGGTGTTGGAAATCCTTACTAAGCAAGGCAGTGTTTAACAAAAGCACACTGAAGCAATAGAAGTTTAGGATGGTGATAGACCCCTGGGAATACAAAATTTTCAAGGACAAAAGCTCAAATTTTCTGGACACAGAAAGGCATCACAGAAACTGTGGTTTCAAGAACTTACTCCGGTTATTAAAAATAAGAAAAAAAAGGTAACATTTTTCCTATTTAATATGTGAGTTATTTTTCTAAGCAATCTCTCAAGGAGAGAGAAAGTGGAAGATGAGGAAAAATAGAGATAACAGTGCCAGGAATAAAGTCTGACATGTTAAAAAAGCTGATGATTTCTAAATTGGTATTGTCATTGTAGACAGCATGATTATAAAAGGCAGAGTGTCATTTTTTTCTGAGTTTGTTATTTAGGTATGTTTTTTTTTTTTTTAATTGATAAAATTTTCATGCAAATCCCAAGTATTAAAACTGAGATATTACAAAATTCAAAATCTAAGGAAATCTGATTTTTCAGTTTTAGTTTTGACAAGGCAGGGAGTTTAGACTTCTCAAGAATTGTAACTGTTTTATTTTAATTCTCTGGATTTTTATTGCTGTTTTGAAAGAATTTCCCAAACCCAAATGTTAGGTGTGGGAAGAAGAACATAAAAAAGAACAAATAAACATGAAAATAAATAGCCCAATTCCATTTTTTTTAAACTGAATTGTATCAGACAATACAATTACCAACCAAACTTGCTCAGCTGAATAACTACAATTATACCATCCAGCAACCAGATGTTATAAAATTAATATAGCCAAAAAAAATCATGAGAACATGAAATAAGATGATAGTCAATTAATATAAATTCTCAAGAATATGCCCATTCCAAGGCACAGACCAAGAGTAGTGAGCAGAGAAATTTCAGAATAATCTCCAAATAGTTTATCCATTGATTCCTAAAGCAAATATTAAATGCTGGTTCCTTACTAAATACTTGATTACAGTAAAAAAAAAGAATTAATACAGATCTACCTTGCTAATAATTTTAATTCAACTGTGCTAAAACTGTGTCTTGCCAATTTTTTTTGTTTTTGCTTAGATTCCCGTGTGCAGAAGAACATATCCATTCATATCTCTGAAGAAATTCAGCAGAGTGTGATTGGCTTTGTAGTATTTTCAAATGCATGAAATGTTTATAGTTCATAGTATCTTCAGAATCAGGTGCTCTCTAATCCAAGGTTTTCTTTTGGTGATACAACTTGAGAGATTTAACCTTCATGAATCTCAGAGTTAGTCTTGATTTTCATGTCTTTGTAGTGCCATCTTCAGAAAGCAGAATGCATTGGTCTAGACAGGAAAAATGGATAGAAATTCTAGCTAGATAGAAAACAGCAATGTGTTGAAGCAGAAATTTATCCACCCCAAATACTTGCTGAGGTAGCAGATAAGATGCATCTTTGAGTGTCAGTGCTGACAACCCCTTTATGCACCAAGATGCAGTCCAGCAATTATGACAACTTCACCACAAATAATGAGATTTATTGGACCTGTTAAAATCAAAAAGGCATCTAGCTTTGATCTCTGATTTGGATCTGGAGCTTGAGAGTCTTCAAGTGTATTCCTAGAGCAAGTAATTCAAAAGAAAGTTAAAAAGATGGTCAGTTCTTGGTTCTTTTGAAAAACAGGAGTTTGCAGGATTGGTTTGGCCAGAGCCTCTTACACGAGTAATAAGAAACCATAAATGAGCCTGACTTAAAGAATTTTGGTGTTCCATAAAGCAAAGGCCACGGCATGAGAGCACAGGACCAAAACCCAGCACCTCGTGGTGCTTTCCTGTGGAGCACCAGCAGAGGCAGGAGTGGCATGTACTCAGAGAGAATCAGCTGCTGGCAGTAGGATTTTGTAAATCAATGTTCAATGGAAGTGGACATTGGCACATCTTTTGGAACAATAGAGGAAAGTTCATCCACGTGCTTTGTTACCTTGGCTTCTGGCTCCAGGCACTCCAGCAAGGCTCTAAAGAGGATCAGGTGCTGAGGATGGCCAGAACCCAGAGGCACAGAAGGTTGCACCTATTGCACCATGAAGACTGTACAAAATTCATGTATTAAGTTAATTACTTAAATTTAATAATATCTAATAAATTCTTTTATGTTTAGTTTGCTTAAAAATTACTTGAGTAGAAGGATTTAAGAACTGATACCATGAAATAACCATGAAATGTCCTGGCAAGAACAGTCAACTGAGAGCATTGCAGAGCAGTGTGTATTGTGCAATAAGTGACAGGTGAGACAAACAAGCTTTAGAGGCATATCTGTGCAATCCCACTCTTAATCTGCTGAGAGGCTTGAAACCCAAAGGCCATGCTCCAGAGAGAATGGGAACTTCCTAGGCAGGAAGTTTTTTAGTTCATGGGGTTGGACATTCTGAAGAAGCTTAGTCACGACAGAGGATCAGAACACTAAAGGTACATTTTGCCAAGGATTGTAGCTCTGACATGCTGTGATTAACAAATAGCTGCAGCAAAAAATCATGGGTTTCAAATATTCAGGACCAAGAGGATGCCTGAATTCAGACTGTTTTTCCAAGTTACATACGACACAGTAAGGAATAGATTTTTTTCTTTTAGTAAGACAGGCAGAAAATTAATGGTCAAAGCAGGAAATCACTGGACCAACAAAGGTACTTTCAGCTGTGATCAATGCAAATCATAGCATATCCCAAATTCCTTTACTGTCTGTGTATTTAATTCTCTTGTGACTTTTACCAGAAATAGAGAGAGATGCATGGGTTTTGGCAGGTAGCTCAAGTGATTTCTGAACATTGCAGATGGCATTCTGGTTAGAAATAGAGCTAGATGCAGGTGACTTCTGGAAGGACCTGTCAGTAGTGGAGGGAGCAAATTTCCTGAGATAACATACTTAAGCATCAAATTTTAATGCTGCCAGTATTTTTTGGGAGTGATATTGAAGAGTTCTGTGGAGAAGACTGTACTTAGAAGTGAGAAGGTCATCTCTATTTATTCTTCCCTGTTGCTATTTTGGCACTTGGGAAGGGATAATGCGATAACATTTCTGGATGTTTCAGAATATTTCACTTGTTTTGATATCCAGCAGGTAAAAAAAAAAAATGTGCTAAATTTTCAAATAATTTTTTACCTATTTTTTAGGCAGATGATAGAGAGCTAGATTAATAATAATTATGCCACCATGAGATGTAAATTTGAACCTTTAGGCTCCTTTTACAATGCAATTGAA
Organism: Serinus canaria; assembly: GCF_022539315.1. NCBI lineage: Eukaryota > Metazoa > Chordata > Aves > Passeriformes > Fringillidae > Serinus > Serinus canaria. The sequence goes on along the minus strand of NC_066317.1, from coordinate 9,237,620 downwards.
AGAAAAAGAAAGAGAAAAAAACCCCAAAAAACAAACTCTAAAAACCAATTCATGAATACTTAATGAGTGAGCAAATATATGCATCATATAAATATTTTCTTTCTCCTCATCAGTATTCAGGGGCTGTATTGCCATCTGGCAAAGGTTTCAGTTGACTAACGCTGAAGCAATAAATTAATACAGTAAAAGATGCTACCAACAGTTTTAAACCAATTAAAATGCCGGAAGCAGACTATGTGTGTTAAAATGTCATGTCATGATCCTGCAGCAGAGAACCAAAGAGCTGTAGTAATCCAAGTGTGAAAGAACAAAGATTGCAGGATTCAGGAGTATTGCTTGGTGCGAGCCTTATGGCATGCACAAATATTCTCGTGATTTAAAATGGTAAATATTCTGACTCATGGGAGGGTGGACAATAGTTTTATGATAGAACAGAGTTTATCTCATTTTTTTTAGTCTTTAATTTGGATCAAAGAAGAAAACAAAGGGGAAAAAAAAGGGTAAGTGAAGTGTGTGTTTTAGCTCTCCTATTACCATCCAAGTGCTTAATGGAAAAATGGTTGAGAAAACTCTCAAGCTACAAAGTTTCACTGCCTGGAGACAGGGAATAGCAAAAGGGCACAAAGGGGTCAAGGACCAAGCAGCAGCTGCAGCTGTGGCTCTCTCTTGCCAGGGCTTAGACTGCAAGATAAGAACCAGGCTCCACAGGATCCCCATCCAGAGTTACCTATTCCAGCACAGGGCAGCTTCATTCTTCAAACAAAATGAGCCGACTTTGCTGCTGTCTTTTGAAGGGTCTGGTTTCCTCCAACGTTTTATGGAGACTGTAAAGGTGGATACTGTGCTTAGGAGTTTGAGACTTTCCTTAGAGAAATGCCTTGTGGTCAGAATCCTTTCTTGGGGAAAAATGTCATTGGATTTGCAAGCTGAGTGAAGAGCTCTTGTAGTGGTAATGCAAAGCAATGCCATAACCTCTCCTGAAACAAGCTAAAGAATTTCATTGAACTTTTGAGGTGTTTTTGCTTCTTTTTTTTTTTTTTTTTTTTTTTTTTTTCTTTAAATCAGGACAGGATACTTTAAAACAGTCTGGCAAAAGGATGTTATCAAAGATCTTTCTAAAGGTTTCCAAGGCAGGGAATACCTATGGGAACATTCAAGACAGGGAAGAAGCCCATTCCTAAACCTGTCAGTTAGGTATGTCACTTTTGTACAACATAGAAAGGAAAGAAGAGAGAAGAAATATTCCATATCCTTCAAAAATGACAGTATAAAAAAGTGGAAATATTTTTCAAGAATTTTAACCACTTATTTGCTTTCTACAGGTGTTTATGAAGGCAGTAATAGTGTGGCTGTGTTACTAGAAAATACACGACACTGTTAACGTATTCTGCAAATACAGTGGGGGATGTTTTTGATTGTAAATTATTATCATTATGAGAAACAAGCTGAAACAATGCTGTAAAACCTGCTAACAGCAAAATTATGCTAGGGTTTTTTGCTGCTGAAACTTAATCACTAAGAATAGAGCTAGCTGAGTGACACACAAAAATGTACCATTGGAATTGTATCTTTTACAGTCATGAATGCTGTTAGAGGATTGGTTTTGAAATATTTCAAAATTCAAAGTGATATACTGGAATAGTTTTATGTATTTTGGAAGCACAAATGATCACTTTAATGTTGCCTGATCTCATTGCTGTGGGAGAAAGTCTTGTCCTTTCTTTCATGAATGGCAATGATTAAAGATTTGAAAGGAAAACACTGTGGTTTTCCTGAAGTGTATATTTCTACTAACTTGTGCATGTGTGCAAGTCAGACATCCTCATCTTCCATTTCTGTTGAAAAAAGCTTTCCAGTTAAATGATTTTTAAAAAAAAAATTACTCATAAAGATTTACATACATTCAACAAAGATAATTTTTGTATCTGTCATATTGAAAATGAAATAAATTTTAAAAAATTAAAACACTAAAAAGCCCCAAATTTATTTACTGAATGAAAAAGCCATTTTCATTTGAACTGTAAGATCTGACATAATATCTGTCATAATTAATTCAAAATTCTCAGAGTACAGGAACTTTAGAAGGGAAATGCCATGAATTGACCCTTGATTATACAGAATCATGGAACACAAATATGGGTAGAGGAGTTTTCTAGATTAAAGTAATGCTTACAATTTATTAAAAATCAACTTTTTTCCATGAAGATTACAAGGTACGATTATTTTCCTTTATAGTGATGCAAGACCTTTGAGAAATAACTTACAACTCTCCATGACAACCCTTCCCCATATTTTTGTTTTGCAGGGATCTCTTTAAAATGACATCATAGGCTATTATTTATCAGGGAGATAAAAGCAAAGGAGTAATCAGGAAGTGAGCTTTGTTTTCACCATCCTCATCTTTGTAATCACTAAGGAACATCAGCTTGCACCCAGAGCAATCTGCATCAATCATCCATAAATTCCAGCAGCTGGAGATTTTAAGAGCTTTCAACAAGATGATTGTAGTGCTGTGGTGACTGACATACCTCCACTCAACTCTCTGTTCTGGTGGTTCTGCAGCTCCTTTGATAGATTAGGAAAATTGATTTTAAGTGGTTTCCTTTTATAAACACAAACCCCCTCAAATTATGAATTATTTATATTAAATTTTGATCAATGATATGTGAGAAGGCAATTAACTATTAGAAGATATATATAGCAATTAACTATTAGAATTAACTGTTAGAAGATGAGAAGGTAATTAACTATTGGAAGATATATATATCTTTCAATAATTTCCAGAAATAAGTGTCTCCCATATTTTCACTAATGTTAACTGTATGCAATGATAAATTGCTAAAGATAATAATAATTTTCTTCTGAAACACCTTTTATATTGTCCACATTTCCAACCTAATTCCAAAGCTACCTTGGAAAGCAAGGAATGGGTTGTTGTTTAGCAAATAATTAATTTAAGAAATTTTCAATCAGATGGGAGCTAATTCACCATTGAAAATACATGAAACAGATGTTAGCGAATATTCTCTTTTTAGACATGGGAAAATCTTGGTAGAACTGGTGAGATTTTCAGAGACAGCCTGTAAGGACTTATAAGAGAGGGTTAAATTGGCCCTGCTACCAGAGGGTGCACCAGGCTCAGGATGCAGCAGCTTGGGAAAGGCAGGTGAACCATTTCATCCCACCTTTCAAGAGGACATAATGTATAGTCAACAGGGAAACCAGGTACAGCTTCCATCACAATCCATCCTTCTCCTTGGGCTGCATAAACTGTCCCTTGAGATCTCATCATTGGTCCTGAAACCTGTGAAGTGATGGTGAGTTAGTTACAGGAAAGTGAAGAATTCCTACAGTGACAGATAGTAGAAGGGGCCTGACTCCTGGGCTGCCTTCCCTCTCCTTCCCAGAATGGACAGTGGTGGAAACAGCCCCAGGTTCATTTTCTGGAGTATACTCAGAAAATGAACCTTTTTCTCTGTTTAGCTCTAGAAAGTGCCTCAATTTTTTTTTTTTTTTTTTTTTTTTTGTTTTGCTAAATACACTCAGTTTGAAACTTGGCTTAGCTTGTGTAGTGTCATTCTATCTTGAGGAAGGTGCCAGCATGGCCAGCAGTCAGCAACAGCCTGGACATCCAGGAGTTTACAGTTTCTACAGCACCACTTTTTAAAGAAAAGAGCAAACTATGCAACAGAACATGAGCAATCTTTAAATTCAGACACCAGGGATCTTCCGGGGAATTGAGTTAAAATAAACAATTTGAGAGTATATGCAGTGTTCTTGCAGAGCATTTTATAGCTGCAGTGAACCACTTAGCTGGCATGTTTCAAGCACTTTTCTCTTATTTGAATAATGTAGTGTTGCTATTAATGTTTAAAACACAGCTACTTCTTGTATACCTTCCCAGCTGATGAATCTTAATGAACTGGTGCCAGCTGAATGGGATGAGTCATTGTCCTATTGACCTATGTTCAAAATAACACTCAAGATTTGTCTAATTTTGTCTAAAATTACACAGGCAGGCAGAACCTCCAGGGAAGCTTCTGTATGGAGATGCTATTTCCAAACCAGATAGACAGGATGATTGAACAGATAATTTGCAGATATGATTGTTATTGTAACTGCTTGCCTTGAGCTTTAATATGTGCAGAAGAACCTTTTTGTTGGTTTCAGGGCCTTTGCAAGCTGCTGCTGTGGTAATTTCACCTCAGTGATTCCAAAACCAACTTCAATTATATGATCAGATTTTTAAATAAAAGAAGACCAGGAGAATTAGGAAATGTAAATGGATCTATTCAGTCATAGTCATCTTTATTTTTGCAGTCTGCACACAATTGTTATAACTGATAAAAAATCCCTCTTCTTTTTCTGAAACTAAAACATTAGCAGTATGCAAATTACTATAAATATCAGTGCAGCAGTCCACACATTTGTAGAGCACATAATATTTTGCCCTAAACTTGCTTGGATAGCCATAGAAATGTGTGGACTATACTTCTGAATTATTAGTCCTAAAATGCTTCAATTTCTCATTTTACTTGCAAAGTTATTTTCCCAAAAAGTTGTCATTTTCAGCACATTTTACATCCCAAGCATGATACTTCCACAAAATAAGAGACCAGGATTTTAATTATTTTTTTCATTTTACAGTTGTAAGATAGAGAGTTTGTGAGGTTCATTAGGACTTCACTTTACTTAGAGCCAAAATGGAAATGAAGACTGGGAACTTCAGGACTAACCCTAAATTATCTAAATTTTGCCCCCTTAAATTTTACTAGATGGAGAATATATTTTTAATTGGTATTTCCTTCATTCTACAGAAACCAAGAATTTAGAACAAGAAAGCAATAAAATTTGATAATATTTATTTCAGTGAATGATCTCCTTCCTGAACCTGTGTCTAAATGAAAAGCATTAAAAATCTTAGCCCACACCAAGACAAAAATTTAGTATAAATATTACATAATTGAAGATTTTCCAAATACTTGAATTTTATCTTAAATTTCCCTCTCTTAGCTACCTTATGAGAATACTCTGTTTTTCTGTAAAATGTAAATTAATAATTCACTAAGCAGAATAGCTCAGAATATATATGGATATTTCAGACAACTGTTTTCTCAGGGTGGGATTTTAAATCCAGTTGTCTAATTCAACAGTACTGTAACTTCTCTATCTCTGTTTGTTTTACATATAAAAATTTAATGCTGGTTAGAATATTTTTGTGAAATATATTTTGCTATATAAATAAATAATTATATTCTAAGATACTGCTGCATTAGAAATGTCAACTGCTGCTCAATTAGTTGATCAAATAACTCTCTTGTACAGTATTACCAGGTATGTTGAATTTCATGGCATGGTGATTACTGTAAAAACACAAAGAATTTACAACACCATTTAGAGAAATGGAACTTACAGACATGGAAGTGTGTCCTTCTGAAGCCATGTATCACTGCAACTTGCAACTCCTACAGAAATATGATTTTAAAACTTGATGAGTGTGAAGAAAAATGTTTTGAGATAAGCTGAGAAAGTAGGCTGCAGAACATCACACCACAGCATGGAGACATGAGCAGAATGTGCTGCTGGGGAGTTATCCTGCCTGTGGAATCATGTAGAGCTGTATAGGGCAATGTTATTGCTTGTCCTGGCCAGTGATTCTCAGTTGTAGCCCTTCATTAAAACCAACTTCGTTTCATGCCATGAGTCTGCCTAACTGTGACTTCTTCATGGTGTCTCCCTTTGTTAACATTCTCTTTACAAATATTTTAAATCAGAAATACAAGAGTTAGCATTTTCCCGGCAGTTTTCCAGCAATTTTTCATGTGAGATGAGTCTTGGCCAACCGCTGGCACTGCATGCCATGCTATGTCACACTGCAAGGCAGATGACCTGGGTGCCTCTTGCTCCCTGTCAGCTTGAGTCACCATAGTCAGCGGTGTGGGGAGCATGGAGCAATGCCTCAGCTGTATTTTGTGAGACAGAGAATCCTTTCCTTAATATTGGCATCCTCAATGTCAAAAAGTCACCTAATCAGATGAAGGAAAACACACATTCCAGATCCTGAATACCTCAGCTTCTTTTGCTGCTTATCTGAGTCTTTGTAATTTGAAGTAAATAGAATTATTTATGTTGATACCACAGTTTGACCTAACAGGGAAAGAAAAAGGTTGATGATAAACCTCCCAGCAATGCTCAAGAAGGCTGAACTGTTATTTAACAGTTTTGTTTGTATTTTTTTTAACATAAACTGTGATTCAGATACACACTCCTGGCAAAATATCAGCCACAGGGACATCTTGGGTCATCATGACAGGTATTCATTACTTTGTTTTATAGCTAAATAGGAGGATCTAGATTTTGCTTTCTTCTGTAGTCAAAGGGGAAACTACACTGTCTTTAATCCCTCTGCTCCTCCTCTGAGGGTTGCATGGGAAGGGATGTTGCATGTATGATTTTCTTCATGCAGGCTACAGAATGGTTCCTTCTATAAAATTTTATGTTTCAAAAGTTTTATCAGGCTTGACATTTTCGGGGTCTATTACAATATGAAATAGATTTATTTAGAAATTTTCTTAAGCTATCTGAAGAAAGAGCATATGTGTGTGATGACTTAGAGAGAAAGTCATCATCTCATTTTTTTTCCGTGTGGCTTCACCACCCCCCCATCACTCTGTACCCTCCACCCCTTTGTTTTGTCACATCTGAGGAGATTTGTGGAAGGAAAGTGTAAAGTGATTTTCTCGGTTTCCTAGGCTGCAGGCTGATTAGACATGTTGAGGTGCACTTTGGCTCTGTCACAGTGCTTGACAAAACTGGTGGAGCTGGCAAATCCCTTAAGGGACATTTTTAGTACATAACTCTTAAATAAGAAAACATCTGCTGTTTTTCATACTGCTTTTCTGGATTCTCTTGTTCTAGCTCTCAAAATTAAAGGCGCAGAGACAATTGAAAATAGTTTTATTTTCTCTCTAGAACACAAGAGTAATTATTTTTTAAAAACTGTCAAATTGTTGTTGAGATTCCGCACAGAGGCAAATGGGTCAGAAAATCATCACAGAATTGAAAGTATTGCACTACTTAATAATTGCACTACTTGCTAGCTTTTTATTTCTTTCTTTCACTTTTTTTCTTTTTAAATTTTTCTTGCTTTTGTCAGGAATTTTCCCAAAGAAAATTAATTAGGCTGTTTATTCTTCTGTGTGATATAAGTGAAATTCTAAGGTCTTGCCTGGACATCAGTACAAGCACACAAAACATAATTTCTTGTAAATTATTGTTCTCGATGATTTTAATAGGTCACTCATAAATTGCCATCTGTAGATGTCACACAATTACCTCTCAAAACAACATTAATATGTTTAGAACAAAATCTTGTTAAAGTCAAAGAAGCAAATTATCTCAAGTCACTTGGGAGTAATGCATTCAGATGCAGATAACAAATATTGATGGAAAAACTTGCTAAAATGTGTGTAATCTAGGAAAATCAAGGTTTGCCTTAGTGTGTATCCAAAAGGACTGTACTTCTGATTCAAAATATCAATTTACTCCAGTCGCCTAATTATTTACAAATGTAGTTCAGATAGAGCTCACTGGAAATTTTAATAGGTTTTATGTGACCTCTTTCCTAACACGGCCTAATTTCTCAGGACTGTCTTTGGCAAATGATGGAAACAACAGACCCCTTCTGTAGTACACTTGGATGAAAAAGCAATACCACAGGCTGCATCATGACTTACACCTTGGCTGCTTCTTTGCCCCTGCTCAGAGGGAATATGGAGCTGGTATCCCTGGCAAGGCTGAGTTAGAGACACAAGGCTTGTTTTTCATCGATGGTAAAGTCCAGCAATCCCAATTCCCTGAAAACACCGCACAAGTTGATAGGCAATCACAATAAATAGGAGCTGTGGCAAAAGGCAAAACATCTTTGCAGTGTGCTAATCTTCAGATGTCCAAGTTTCCACAGGAACCTATTACACTACATAGTTTTCAGGATCTGTATAAAATGCTTTCATTTTGTGTTTTCACTGGGTGTAGTTAAGGAAATTACTGGCTGCTACAGGAGGAGAGAAGAGATATATCCAAAAAATATTGTAGAAACCCAAGAGGGAGATTTAAGGGATGAAAAAAATCTACAGATTTCAAATTGGTAGTAGATGCTTTTTTTTCCATACTGCTAAGAGGAACATTTTGAATATTTGATTGTTTGAAGTTCTGAAATTGATGGTTTTGATAAAAAATGTAGTGTAGATTTCCAGTGCTGAGTTCTTTTTTGGTACCATCAAGAATTATTAAAGAGAAACTCACTGTCAGTCGTTCAACAGGAAGATTTCTAGGACTCGGTTTTCAGAGCACAAATTGCTTATACCCTCGTGTTTGTGAGGTTTCAGGGCTTCTACACTCTCCTCATAAAGAAGCTGCTGAAACAAAAATTACTTTTTTCCAGTTAGATGCATTCAAAACCTCGCTATCAGTTTTTATTAAAAATGCGAAATGAATTTTCAGCAGAGCTTTGACACTTACGTTGTTAATGTGCCTTCAGGCATGTAATTAGTATGAGACTTTAATCTTTTATATTCCATACTTTGATCAGAGCAAATAAGCTCAGAGAAGCTGTAAAGTATTGACCAGCATCTTTGATAAAAGAAACTTGTAAGCACCACTTGAAGATACTTTTATAAACTGGAATGCACATCATTAGTTCTGCTTATAATAGAGAAAATGTTCTCTTACTGTTGTTGCTGGTATATCACTCTATCCCATAGAGTGTTGTGGTTTTCTTCTCCCTTTTCCCATTTCTTTTTAAACTTGTGATATTTTTCAATATTCACAGAAAAAAACATGAAAACTGCTTTCTGTAGCTGGCTGAGAAATAAATAATTTCTTCTATTGTTAACTCTAAGCTAAAAAATTTAATTGATCATTAACAAAACAAGTCTCTTTGACTAACTAAGAAGATGGAGCTGTTTGCTCAGTTTGCATTCATACTTTTGAACATGTAATAAAGATTAAAATCAGGGTGCCCTTAAGTAAACTAGGAATTTGATACTGGATTAGCAGAACAAAAACCAGGTTGGAAAAGTCAGCACTTTACAGAAGTTAAATTTAAAACTTTTATAAAATATTACAATAAAAGGTATGAAATCCTTAATCCTACAAACTTTCTTATTCCTGCACAGATCAGACCACTCACTAATAAAACCAGAGTGATAGAGGTGTTGGGTCCTGCTTCAAGAGAGAAGGAAAATTTAATCAGAAAATGTGATGACCAGACTCTGTTAATTTTTTCTTGTTCCATCTATCTCTGTAATGAAAATGAAAATGTCTTTTTGTCCCTGAAAATAACAAAATTAAATTTTTGACTTATGATTCAGATCATACTCTTGACAAATCCCCAGAGGAGAACTCTTGTGAAACTACATATACTCACTATGTAGTACATGAAACACAGGGTCACACAAGAAAAAAAATATGACCCCAAACTTCATGGTAATTTTAGGAACATGGAAAAAAAGACACTTATTTCTTCCATTCCATATAGACCTGAGTTTTTCATGGACTACAGAACACATCAGTATCCAAAAGAATAACTATAAATAATATAAATAATCTTATATGATCTTCAAGAAATAATAATTTACCTATCTTAATTCTTGCTTATATAATCACTCTCAAATATAAAAGCATTTTAGAGTTCTGTAATCTCTACATTATGAACTGCACTACTCCAATCTCTCTTCCTCAATAACCTGAATGCAGAACTTGCTTTTTATCTCAAGGTGGTATCTCATCCATTCCTAGAATAAACATCTGCAAGGAAATGAGAAGCAATAATTTAGCACCAAGAAAAGAAAAACTTTTCAAATTCTTCCATCCTTACTGTCCATAGGGCAGATCACTGCTTCTACAGCTTGTAATGACGTTTTTGGCACTTCAGGCTTGGGGGGAAAAGGAAATTTGACAGACATTGCTTTGAAGTTATTTATTCCAAACTCTTTTGCAAAATAGGAAAGTAATGGTTTACTGTGTCAAATATCAAAATCCATTTAGACTATTTGTGAAAATCATATAAATCAAATAACTAAATCATATAAATTAAAAGACTAAATAAAATGGTACATTTAAGGTGATTTCAATTCTTTTGCCTCTCTCTAGTCAATTTCTCAGTAATTTTCCCCTTTCCAAGGCTTTGCTCATTATTTGGTTAGATTTGTTCATAAACAAGTTATCTGTGAAAATACAAAAATAATCACATTTCCATCTTTGTTCTAAATTACTCTTTCATGGGCAACTTCGGATGATTTATTCACCAGAAGAGAGCTCAATTTATATCAATACATATAGATCTAGATTACCAAAAGAAATGTGCTTTATCAAGGAATAATCTTTCTAAGAACAATTTTTCTAATTTCCTTCAATAAGAGACATTTAGTCTGGGGATTGTGATGGAAACATGTTGCATTTACTGTTTTGTGTTCCTTTTAGAGATAAAAATCAGAAAATTCTAGATTAATGTGTGCCTTGGAAACAAGAGTGGGCTACTCTAGTGACTAAGACAAAGGGAGTTTGACCTCAAAAAGACTATTTGAAATAATACTTATCTTGTCTTTTTTTTTTCTACATGAAAAATTCAAGACCATTCAAAACTATTTCTTCAGGACTATTCAAGAGTCTTTTCATTAAAAATATAATACATTGCACACTACTTAGTACCTTCTATATTTAATCAGTACACTGAAAGAGATAGGAGCCTGTGAGGAAAACAAAAAGACCATAAATTGGTATTGTTGAAGACTGCATCATAATGAATATTTCCCAAGAGCTAATTTAGAATAGTTTTACTCTAGAGTATCTAAAAATGAATAATATTTTGTCTTTAAAATTTTTAGATTCCATTTGCAGAGAAGTTATTGAGTCAATAAATTTGAAAATGTATTTAGAGTGAAAATACTGTAAGATGTATATTGCAAGAAGTTTCTAAAATAGCAAAAAAAAATCTGTGTTACTAAAGGTGATAAGTGATGCCTGCAGGCAGGTTACCAAAGAGTTTTAAAGCTTACAGATATTGAATAGTGTCATAATGCATTAGATAAATTTGTACAAGGAATACAATTTTTTTTTCCCAAATTCATTGCAAGACAAATAATTGTTTAAAAAAATTTAAAAAATAAATAAAGGGTGAATCGATGCTATGAAGAAATACCAGGTAGTTTTACCCTGAAAAAGAATTTCAGCAGCAGAGTAGCACTGCCAGATTCAGCCCAGCTCTGCAGCTAGAAGTCTATTTGTTGTGCCACAAGCTTCATTTGGCCTGAGCAGTGGCAGGGGAAGTGAGACACCGTCTCAGCTCGTTACTTGCGGATGGTTGTCTTCCTCTCCTCCCCCCCAGGTTCATGCTGTGGATGCCCAGCGGTGCTGAACGTCACAGCTGAAACCACAACTTGCCTACCAGGAGCAGAGGGAAGATGGATCGTCTTCAGCTGCAGCAGGGAGGGTGTAGGGATGCAGTGATGGGCTGTGATTCTGTGGTTCATTTACAGAACAGCTGGGTGAGGCAACTTTCTAGTGAGGGAAGGCAGCAGCTCCTGTATTTCCCTCTTCCCAGCAGAGGAAGGGGCTGTGCACCAGGTGGGACAGGGACAGCACCGTGTGAGATTGACACAGGTCCTCCATGTGGACTTGCACATTTGGAGACACTCCAAAACAGACTAAACTTTCTACTAAAACAGTGGGAGGTCATGTTTCCAAACCACAAGTTACCTTTTATGAAAAAAGTATTGCTCTTTGTGGCCAGTGCTGATGGACCCTAAAGGACCCTCACTAGGCACATATTCTATTTCCAGCCTGAGCCCAGTGGATATGAGGATATGAGGATACTTTCCTCAGCCTGGAAAGTATTGCATATTTAAAATGTGACAGAAGTGATGCCAGTACCTCATTACACATGTTTATCCTGCTGCTGTACACAAATTAAAAGCACCAGAGCAACACACTGTATAGGCTCATCTTTTGTTTTTATTTTTCACATTTCCCTGCAGTTTCCTTATGGTTTTGATGAAGTCTTTGTGTTTTGAGAGTAGTATTCATACAATGTGTTAGAGTCATTGTGCAAGAACCTAAGTGCATTAAGGCTTACCATGAGGATCAGGAAAAAGGCTGGAATGAAAATCTTGGGGCATGTCTCAGTTATGGGAATCACAACATTCTTGTCTGTGTCCAGTGGAGAAGAGATCTCAAGGGCATGGATGCCATAATATTAAGGAGCTGCCAGCAGCACAGACTGACTTAGAGATGTGAATATTTAAACTTTCTCTAAGGGAGGAAACAGTGCTTTAAACTACACCCAGCTTATTTCCATGCCTTTGTGTCAAGAATGAAATTCTCCTAGTTTTGGAAATTAAACAAAACAGCTGCTTTTGTAAATTACTTAATGCAGTTTTTTTAAAAAACCTACATTTTTAGAAAATCATAATATGGACTTAATAGACGGCTGTTGAAGAAAGCATGAACACAGTAATATTATCTAAATTCAAGCTGCTTGGAAGCTGGAGGCTTTTTCCTAGTTTTTGTTTTACTTTGTTTTGTTTTTCTTCAAGACTCATAAAATGTACTGCTTGAATAGGTGATACACAGACTGTTAAAATGTCACTTCAATTCTCTAGATGAAAGTTAACAAATCCTACATGCTGAAGCAATGTGAAACCAAATTTAACAAAAGTCAGGTGGCTGTTATTTGTGTACTCTAGCACAAGGGCTGGCAACTGTGCAGTGATAGAAGATCAAAGCAAAACAAACAAAACCTTGCCGTGCTTCTATGCTTCCCCAAAACAAAACAACAGTAATTAATGTTGGATAAAACACTTTTGGCTGTAAACTGCTAAATATACTCACAGAATACATTATCCTCCCAAAGTAGATGTTATTCATTAAATAAATTATTCAAGAATAGTCTTTTGCAGTATTTGACCATCTCTCTATCTGGTTGAATGCCAACTCATTGAACAAATTGTTCAAAAGATAACAGCTTGATTCATGTATAATGTATTTGAAAAGCTTCTTTTCTGGTTCTTACCATCTCTGCTGAGACTAAGTAATATCTTGTGCTTTTATTAATAATTTGTCATATGGCTGACAAAAATGAATAGAGGCAGCAATAAAGGACAGGATCTGACTTCTTCTGAGGTTAGGGGGAGTTTTGCCAGTGGCTTTAAGTGGGTTCAGGGTTTCACCTGAAATGTTTAAGTGATGACTTTTAAATGTGATATACAGTGTAAGTGTATTTTTTCATCCATATTCTAATGAACTGATTCTATTCAAATATTCTACAGTGATGAAAGTGTGCCATAATATTTGGATATAAACTTTCTATAGATCATTTATATGGCAATAGAATCATTATCTAACACAAACAGAAATGTTTGTGTTAGTTACCTGTCTCAAGCCATTCTTTGAGCTTATCTCAAACTGTACATCACAGAAGGTATGGAAATTGCAGTATGAACACAATGGGGATTTTGGTTTTTTTCGGTGATAAATACATAAATAAAAAAACTTTGCAAATTTATACTGTCTCTCTGCTTTATGAGAAGCTAGAGTCAGAGGTGATACACAATAAGCAAGTTTCCAGAAGCCTATTTGCTGAGCAGCTCCTGCATGCTGAAGACAAAGTGACAATGATAAAAGACCCACGCTGTTGATTACATTAGACAAGACAGGACAAAATAGCACAAGATATATTAATGTTGAAGTTAAATTTAAATCCAGGTATAAACGAATTCAGGCAGTGTGTATAAAGCAAGAGAGCTCAAAAATAAAGCACCATGCATTTATCCAAGGCTGGGGGTTCATCTGTCCAGGCTGTGAATGTTTTAAGATGAAGTTTGAAACTGCAGCATTGTAATTTCAGTTGGAAGTGCATGGACTGCCTTACTGCTTGTGACCACTGCATTGTATGTGGAACTAATGTTCAGTTATTTTGTTTCTTGTAACATTTCAGCCTTTTTCTCAAGTCATTACTTTCCAAAACTGTCATCTTGTGTGTGTGACCTTCAATTTATATTGCCATGTTTAGACAAGAGCAGCTTAATAAATATAGCATATTTCTATTCTTACAATTTACAGCATTCCAGTAGCTAAGGCTTTTTTCATTCATTCATTTCCTAAATGCCATAAAAAAATTATTTGATACCATCAGGCTTTGTAAATTTTCTTTGGAGAATCCCCATTAAAAATGCTTGGAAGACAAATACATAAGGATTTTTAAAGAAAGAATCTTTTGCAATTGTTACTTCAAATTTGTACAGTATGAGAGTTACACTGAATGTTACAGCTGAAGGGAGATTTAAAGCCAGAGATGCTTTTGTACAAATGAGTCTTCCCAGCTCCTGATCACAGCTCCAAGGGTCGTCATTTGGCTTATTATGGAAGATGAAAGGAGGAAGAATATTCTCTGGGAGGAATGAAAACCTCTGGGACCTTTTCCGCATCTTGTTCTGTTAAGCTTTTAGACTGACAGCTGCCTTCTGACTTCTGATTTGATTGTGCCTAGGGTGGCTGATATTTGGGGTGTTAGTGAGACCTTTTCTTATATCAATACATGACTGAGATGGCCTAATGATTTTACAGCACTAGGAGGATCATCCTGTTGAACGATCCTGTTGTTCATCTATAGTTGATCTTTTTCAGGTACCTGAAATATTCACACTGGTCTTTCAAAAAGAATAAAAAGTTTTTAAATTAACTTAATGTTGAATTCATCTAGCAGGATTTTCTGGAGATTGAAAACATTTACCTACCTGAACTAAGGAGGTGCTTGCCTATAGCTAATGAGATTAGAAACATTTCTTTCACAGATTAGAGAAGTGTATTCCCAGAAGAGTAGTTTAATGGAATAAGATGCTTACTCTAGAAGAGCTAAGAGCCTGTGACTATTTGAATATTGCAGTACAGATGCTGGGTGAAGCAGGGTGCACCTGCACCAGCAGCATGCAGGTGTAATATTCTTTCCCTTCCCTACCTCTTTCCATTTTTGCTGCTGTGTCCTGCAAAGGGACAAAGAATTCAACTAACAATTTAAAAAACCACAGCCAATGCTTTCCCCTCTAGCGCTTCTGATTTGAAATTAGAGCTGGAAATGTGACGGTTTTTTCTTTCTTTTTGGGAGGAGTGCGTAATTCAAGTGTATTTCAAGTAGTAATTAAAAAAATTGAACTCAGCTCACAGCACTCTAAATGCATACATTTGAAGTCAGTTTGAGTGGAATATTTCTATGATAGAGATTTAAGACTAGTCTTTTGTACATATTTTTTTATCTCCAGGATCTTGTCTTTTTTTTATTTTTCTTCTCATTGTTCTTCAAGTTCCATTACTGCATACAAATGGCAAGGCACAACTGTGGTTATCAGATCTTGCCCTATCTTGTTTCAGATAAAACTTAAGATAAAGGTTCTTTTGAGAATGTAAAGGCTTGAAAGTTTCACTTTTATATCAGTACCTACAACATACCCATATAAATTTGGAAGCTTTCCTTAGAAAGAACAGCTACCAGGTCATTTTTGAATTCTGAATAGAGTACTAGCACAGAAGAACTTTATATCCTCTATCCTGAGGACTGTGAAGTAAAAATAAATAAGAGCAGTAAAAAAATCTATAACTGGGTATGTGTCTAATAGAAAAAGTACATCTATTCCTTGATTCTATGTCTATAAAAGAGAATTTGAATAAGTGTGGGTCATTTTTTCTATATAGGTAAACAACACAAGAGTTCACATGCAGATAAATTGAAACCAAATCAAGACAGAATGCTGTAATTTTATTTTGAAAGAGAGTTATCACAACATTAGCTATTGATATATTGGTGAAGATCTGTTTAAGGAAGTTGTCAGAATGCAATTTCATTTAGGTGGACTTTTTTTTAACAGAGAACTTATCTAATAGCTTGTATTTGAGATGTGAGAATATTTAGATATTGGATTTATATTGGAGTATTTATTTCTTACTCTATTCACTTTTTCAAATTCTGATACTTGTGTTTTGGCAACATAGCTGTTCTTTCAAAAGAACAGATCTTTCTTCCTTTTTTGTTTAATGCAACAGCAAAGGTATCTTATTGCTTACCTGGGCAACAAAAAGTGCTGCTCTGGAAAGAAATGTGCTACCTCAGGAACATTAACGTGATGTCAGTAGTGGAACCACGAGGAAGAAGAGAGGATGGGTTTCATTATCAATATCACTTTCTCTGCAATCTCAAAAGATATGTCTTTGTCCAAGTTTACAGTCAGAGACTGATTTTTATTTCGAAGCCTTGTAGGAGTCCCACAAAGAAATTATTTTGGAAATTTCTCTAGTGTGCCTTCACTTGGTTTGTTTTGTGCAGCCAGTGTCATCTCCCTGTCACATGCCATAATCAAAACCCATCTCAGAAGAATGGGATAGACATGAGAGCTATGGAAATTTGTTCATTCTGTCTTCTACAATTTAGATGTCCCAAATCTCAAAGGAAAGCATCAATCTTCTTACACCCTTGCAACTTCCTCCCTGAACATTGGTTCCAACACCAAGTACAAGGGGACAAATGTACAATGACATTCCAACAAAAGATTTTGGAGAAGATTACATTTAAATGGTAAAAAGAAGCTTAAAGCTCACTTGAAGATTATATTTACATCCAGAATTAACACTATCAAAACACAAGAAAGAAAAAAAAATACAACAATAAAATGCTTATGTGAATTTACATTTGTCCTGGGGTGACTTTATGATGCTTGTATCCCCAATTGTCTTTCTCTTTATGATGGATATTAAGTTCTGCACCCTTAAAACTAGATCTGAGAGTGAAGATGGGGGAGAAGGAGAAGCAGTGGTATGTCTGAGGTGATTGTTTTCAAAATTTAAAGATAAGAGTTTCAGCTTTCTCTTCTCCCAGACTGTGTTGTCTGCAGCACAGACGGACAGTGGGAGACGGCTCTCCTTTGCTTTTCATTTAGGTTTTTTTTTAGCTAGCTGAGGCAGAGAAGTTCCCTGGACTGTGGTTTTTCTTTTTCTTGGAGCTGTTCAAACCTGCTCTGGACTGAAAACCCAGAAAAACACTGGGAGCTCTCACCTCTGGCCCACCAGGGCCCAGGACGCAGCATTTTTCAGTGCAGGAAGGACTGAAACAGACTGAGCAAGCTGAGCTACAGCCCATGGAAAGGACTGTTTGAATTTGCAATCTCTTCAGAACAGCGAGAGGCTTTATTGCTTAATATTATTCATTTTTTATGCTCATGAATACTTGCTTCTTAAATAAACAGTTTTTTCCACTTCTTTCCAAATTTTTCCCATGCCATTTGGAGGAGGGGCTACTTGAATTTGCTTTCAAGAGGGAACCCATTCAGAGCTTGCCTCCCAAATTTCCCCTAAACCAGGATAAGTACAACATTTCTATCCAGAAATATTAATTGAAAACAGAAATATAAGAAAGAACTCTTAGTTTATTTCTTCATTATTTTCTTATTAGTAACTTCTCAGGAATGAGCTCATCCTGCAGCAGATGTCACATTGTTATCCTTGGAAACTTAACACAGTGAAAGTGATCCTGCCTGTGCAATTGGGCAGATACTGCAACATATTTACAATGCTGTTGCAGTATATATGCAGCGACATGTTTATGTAACCTCATGGCTCAAAATTCCTTAATAAAACATCAGAAAAAAACCATTAAATATATAAAAATATTTTACAAGCCAGGAGATGCCATTAGGTCCATGGATTAGTTCTTGTATTTTCTGCTCTCCCCATTGAGAGCTCTCCACATGCAGCAGTAAATTCTTTACGGTATTTGGAAGACTCAGTGACTTAGATGTTTTTTAAGTTTAATTAACTTTTAATGTGCTAAGACATTTTCTAACTCATATAGCCTCAAAAAGTGATAGGCATTTAGGGTGTGAAAGCAGTAAGACATGTTCATGTTTGCAAACTGTACAGCTAGAACAGGTTATTTAAAACTGTTTGGTTCAAGGTTAAAGTTGCCTTTCTGTTCTTTTACATTGCTTTGCCCTAATTTTCCTACCTTTTTTGTTTTGTTTTGTTTTGAATTTACTGATTTCTTATTAGAAGAAGATGAATAATAAATTTAGGTTGATGTTTAAGGGTTTTGCTGCATATGCAAAATAAGCTAGTAAAGGTAGTTCTAGCATTACCAAAAGGTGCTCAAGTGTTTTTCAGTTGATTGAGTCCCATGTCTATCCTCTCCTACTCTCTCCTATTCCAACCTCCATCTATTATTTCCTGCTAGCACTTTATTGAAAATTTTCTATCTCTTGATTTGAATTGATTCACTTGGCTACTCTTTTTTTAGGTTTAGTGTTTTTATTCTGAAGCATAAAAAAGTCCACTCTGTAAACTTCCACTCCATATTTTCTTTGACATGAAAATTAACCAGCACAATCATTTTAGAATTTGGTCTTCTTTCCCTAAAGATTCAAAATCCTATTTCCTGCAGGTCTATAATTTATAAACTCCATAAGGAGAGACATGTTATAAGAATATAAAAAAAAGAACATAAATAATAAGAATATAAGACTATAAAAAATAAGAATATAGTACTTAATGAAGGCTTTCAATACACATGAGACAAAAAAAGGTTAGGGTTTTCCTTTAAAAATTCATACATCCCCTCTGATTATGTTTTTTAAAATTAAATTTTAAAATCAGTGATATGTTTTCAACCTTTAATCGTATTTCCAATTGAAATATATAACTTAAAGGAAAGTGCTCAGACTTTTTTTATATACAAAACACATCATTATGAAAAATAGTCTCAACACAATGTTTGGATTTTTATTTCTTGGTAGAGATGGCTCCATTTAATTGTGTTAATTTGTGCATAATTGAATCATTACTGAAATTTACTAAAGATGGGTCAGTTTTCACATCAGAGAGAGGTCTCCAGAAATGTGCCCAGGATGTTAATTTTCAAGATGTATTGAAAGATAATCCCATTGACATCATCAGAAGAGACAGAGAAGCATTCGAATAAGAATTTGGGAAGTTTAGGGTGTAAGATATGTGTAAAATGCACAAATAAAGTAAAAAATACAGTAGCTTTTCATTATGGTTGATATGGCAATTAAAAAAGATAACTAAACACCTTTGCCTGCTGGTCATAATTGTATCAAACATCAAATTTTGTATATTTTATATCCCCTTATCTTTAAGCAATTAATTTGGCCATTACAAAAATAATTGAGAGTTCCAAACATCATAGCAAGATAATGGCATATGGGCAAAGAATTTAGGAACCATTAGTTTTAAAAGTATTAGTGTCTGCCTCAGTAGAAAACAGATATTTTCCCTATTGGCTTAAAAGTCTGGGTGTAGGTCAGGGAAAGGAACGATTCATGCCTTAAACATGAAGGAGTTTAGACCATGATAGCAAAAAATGTATACAGAAGCCACAACAACAGAAGATCTTGAAGATTCCTGGCTGGAACTTTGGACTGTGAGTTAAGCCACCTAGATAAGATAAAGGCGACACTATTGTTCAATCATCTCAGGTCTAGGAGAAATAAACAAGGCTGAAGGAAAGGAATGCATCCACAGGAAAGCCAAACACAGCAGAGAATCATCCCTGGTTGGGTTTGGGGTGGAGGAGACCACAGCCCACAGAGGCCAGGTTTGCACAGATAACCCCAAAATGAGGAGTGGGGAGGGGGTTTCAGGAGTGTGGTGCAACCTCTGGTCAGAGGCAGTGAGCACCCATCCTCCCTTACACAAACCTGCCCAGCTGTGAAACCCCACAGGCCACATCCACAGGACATTCTCGTGAGAGGCAGCTGAAAGGGGCTCCATAATCTACCAAGCACCCCTGAAGTGATCTCCAGAGGCCTTGCAGCAGAGCACTGCACAGGATGCAAAACTATGCAACAGATCCAGAGTCTGCCGCAAGAGACTGTGTCAAACTGCCCCTGTCCGAGGAAGGTATCTGGACATTCCCACCTGGCCTGAGAGGATATTCTGTGCTTCTTCATCACCAAGAAGACCAGCTGGAGAGGGTCATAGGGATATCAGTGGGATCCATGGAGTGATTTTTCTTATTTTCTTTCATATTTTCTTTATTGTGTCTCCGTCACTCTCTTTCTGTCCCTCATCTGTGTTCTATTTCTCTCTCTTCCTTTTTCTTCCTCCCCCCCTCCCCCCCACCCACTCTCTTTTTCATATATTTACTATCAAATAAAACCCATTTTGTTGACTTTGGCATATGGTCTTGTTTGCATCCTAATCTGGCCCAGAGGCATTTCTAGTAACTTTAAAATCTGGACCGCAATAGAGTCAAGAAGAGGTGAGTGAGGGGAGAAGGAATATAAGGCAATCCTGAGTCAATACTATTGCTCATGATTGTGAAGTGATCTTAGATATCTGCTGCAGTGGCTGTTAAATGAGTCTGAAGTTCTCTGCAAATCTCCTGCTGCTCTACTTATTTGTGCACCCAGAAATCCCGATTGAAATGCACATGGTGTCTAAGGAGAGAGATAAGGTCAGGCTGCACAATTGCTCCAAATTCTACTGGAGCCTGATCTGCTTGGGAGTAGGAGATATCAAAGTGCATGAAGAGTGGAGCTGATAACATCCCTTCAGAAAATGAGGCTGACTAAATTAATTTCTTAATGATATGGATGCAACTGAAAATTCCAGATTTGCCTCAGAGCTATATGTAGGAAACTTGAGTTTATGTTCAAGACCGTTTCTGCTGCTAATTATTAAAGTACAAAATTTGAAAATAGCTTTAATGTTTCAGCCTATTCTACATCCCTGTTTTTTAATTCCACTCTTTTTAATCTATGAAAGATAGAAGAGTCATTACCTTCCATGTTGCAAGAGATTCCACTAAAGAAAAATTAACAAACAAACAAACAAAAACAAAAAACCCAAACAAAAAACTCAAGAACCTTTACTTTTTGTTCTGATCTTGCTGCCTTATGGAGGCAAATTCCTATCACTCTCAGAAAATATTAAATAAAAGAAATATTAAATATTTCAAATATTTAATAAAAGGAAAATCTAGAGATCTATCATGTTCTGTAGAATGATCACTAAAAGCACCTGAAATCAGCTAAATGTTCCAATCAGAAATGAGGAATACAAATAATAATTTAAATCTGTCCAGACATAAGGTAAATTCCTATTTCATTAAAGTCAGTATAACTTTATTGGAATTTATTATTTTATTTTGAGCTGCTTCTCTTATTGTTTTCTATATTGCACTTAGAATCTCTCATGTTTCCTCTGCCAGGTGAGGAGATTTGCAGTAATGATGTGATAAGTAAGAGATATAAGTCTATTAACATTTCCTGTGTCATTGAATGCTCTATGCATACTGTAAAAATTAAAAGATGGGTGACAAATTAAAGCAGAATTCATAACAGTGCCTGTAAGATTGCATTTTAGTGGCTTGGCATGTCATCATCAGTCAGACAGAGGTAAGTTTTCTCAGTATAAATAAAGTAAATATTCTCTAGATAAACAGCTCTTTATTTCTCAGGAACAAATGATGCCCCTGGGTGTGTGTCTCTCTATAGCTTGATCAGTTTTGCCACCATATAGAGGAACGATTTTCCCTGAAGCACAATTGCAATCTTGTCTACATGATTCTGTGTAAATAGCATTGATGAACAATAGATGAAATTGTCACTTTATTTTACATTTTTTACAAATATTTCATATTTATCATAATCCTCTTTTAAAAATATCAAATTGTTGCATAAGCTTTTGTTATAAAAACTTTATAAAACACTACAAATTCACAAAGATTGACTATTTCTTTGTAAACTATGCAATAGGAGATATTCTAAAAAAACTTTCAATTCATTTCAGGTAGAAATGGAACTGTGTCCTCTTGAAATGTTGCCAGAATTAGCTGAATTTTCATAGGGAAGGAAGTTAAGCTTGTACAGAATTCTTTGTGAGATTATGGTTCATTGATACTGCTGGAGAAATTTGGTACTGTGGACAAATTTTAATACAAATTTTTGACTAAGGAAAAGGTACTTTTGAAAAGGCATAGTGAAAAGTGAGGAGTTAGAGCAGCACATCTCTTTGACAGCCAAAATGACAACATCCTTCATTTGCCCTGAAGAGCTTCAGATCTGAAGAGATGAGATGAACAAAAGAATTGTAAGTGAACTGCATAGGCAGCAGGTAAGCACTGGAGCTGCAAAGAGAATTCAAAGTGTCCATTAGCCCATCCACCTTTGGAAAAGCTTGTGTGCAAGGCAGAAATGGACAAACGATGCCGAGAGATCATTCTTGTGCAGTAGATTTTAAGGTCTCCCTGTATTTTTTTTCATATAATAAATGAAAACCACTAGGCTTCAGCATACTAGAAAAAAAGAAGCTGAAAAATGAACAGAGCTTGTCACAAGTCATTAGGGAAGCTATAAACTTTTCTTTCCTGAGAATTAAAGCTTATCCAGACCTAGGCAGAGAAAAGAAAATGAAGTAAATAGCATTTAGATTCTTAAAAAGGACTTGTAGCTGCTGATGAAGCAGTACCCATATCTAACTTACATTTCAGCAGTGAAAATCACTGCATCTCCGTAGAGCTGCTCTGTCAAGAAACTTAGGAAGGTTTTGCAGGTCAGCTCAGTTCCCATGATCAAATGTTCCTTAAGTCACTTCATATGAGGACGTTCTCTGAAATAATTATCCCTTGAGAACAATTAAGGAATTGGTTTCCACACCAAAAAAAACCACCAAATCATACCTTTTTTAAAGTTGGGGAAAGCAAAAGTGATGTCTTCTGATTATTACTTAAGAAAAAAGATTCCCACAATGCCTAAGTTGTCTCAGCACTGATATAGATAATAGGAGTGTGGGTAAATGGTATTTATGGTACCTACTCATGCTCTTTTCTGTCTGAGACAATGTGAAACTGTATTTTACTTGAGTCTGAATATTCCATCCAACAGGAGGTCTGCTGCATCTGAGCAGAGAGTGTGGTGGTACAAACTTTTAGTGCCTGTAGCTGGTGTCTCCATCCTTCAGGGGCAATAAGTGACTCTTAGTTTACTCATCCCAGCCTGTCAATGTCAGCCTCTGGAGCCCAGCTATTACTAATTCTTGTTCCTCATGGAAAATTGGTGCAAGTCCTCTAGCAGTAAGGAAGAGAGAAATCAAAATAGACATCTGTCTTTGCCTCTGGAAACCTCTGCCCTTCTTATATTTATTTTTTTTTACCATCAGGAAAATTTTACTCATCTCAACATATTGTAGGTATTGCCTCCAGGTTGCAGAAAAGTCCCTTAAGAGTGTCTAAGGACTGTGATTTCTAAAGCTTGCTGTCAAGTTGTCTCTGTCTGAGTTTGGAAGTTTAGCTGACTAGGAATTTCCACAGTCAGATAATAAACTAGAAAAAAAATTAAAACTTTTTTCTGTACCTTAATATAGTACTCAATTAAAACTGTGCTGCTTCAAAGATATTCGTGCATAAGAGTACTGGTAATTTCAGGTTCTGTAGACAGCTACAGTAATTTTTGTGCACAGCTCACCTTGTGTTTTTGAACTGAAGCACTCTACCAGTCAGGAGTACCTGGACCTTGTCATCATCTGGGGATGACTTCATGACACCCCCTTTGGATTTTCTTTGCACCACAATCCTGTGTGTGTTCATCTTACATGTTGGTGAATACTGTGACTTTCTTGGCAACATGTTTAATACACAAACAAGTTTGTCTGAAATGAGAGGGGAACATTGTGTTTTATAGTGGGACAATGTGACAGAGCTCAGCAGTGCAGGGGCATGGAAAACAGTCTGCCACACTGGGAGTCCTCCAAAAGTCCTAGAGGCTGAAGGATGCAGCTCAGACCAGCTGAGTGCTGGTTATTTCCAAGACATTTTAAGAGTAGAACCAAAGCAAGGGGCTCTTTCTTCCATCTTCCTGCTCTGCTCCATCCATATGCAAACTGATTTGCTTTGAGTATTGCACAAAAACTCAATGAGGCCATATGAATTCCATCCTGTTCTGAATAAATTATTTTCAGAATACAATTTCTTTCAGAATGTCTTCTCTCACTGTGCATTCTTCACACGTATTGAATAAATCTCTTCTTCCTCCATTTTTCTAAATTCTGGATACAAGAATATAGCTGGACTTTTATGAACTCTGCACATGTGTACCAGTCTCATATTGGACTGAGAAAAATGGATTGAAAAGTCAAATGTGCAGGCTGGAGATAGTAATACTTTGTCCTGGACCTTTATTTGAATGACTGCAAGAACAGGAAATAAGTGGTTGTTATTATGCAAATGTTATTCATTCTTAGCATAACCTTTGCCTCCTCATGAATTAATGAAACCCCATAAAACACATTTTAAAGTGACTGCTAATTCAGTCTTTATGTGAATTGGATTATGGGAGTATGTAGTATTTCAAAAATAGCATGTAGTTATCAAAAAAAGATTAATTGAAAACAGAGGCAATGTAAAATAGCCAAATATTGAATACTGAGTCAAGCAGGATATCTGAAATATGAGTGGGTTTTCTGGCACGTAACACTACTATCTCTAAAAACACATACCTAAAGTTACTGAAAATAACTTTCCAAGGTTGCCCACTGACAACTTTTCATGTCCTCTCTCTATGAAAAATTTGTTGAAAAAATTTTGCAAAAGCAGCTTTCTTGTTCTGGAAGAAGCCTGTCTACCTTGATGATCAGCTGCAAGTAGCAATGTGGTCAGCAAGACAACAAAACTGCCTGCAAGGTAAACAGTCCTTTTATTTCCACTTTCCCCCTCAGCCCTCATCCCTCTTCTCTTTTTCAATGCATTTGTTTCTAAATGACAAAGCCAGACTCAGCCTTGCAGTGTCCTCTTATCAAGATAAATTCCCTAAGTCATGGTGAATGTTTTCAGACTAAACTGTTGACCTTATGATAAAAAATGTCAGTTGTCATCAACAATCAGATACTCTGTACAAAGAGGGAGGAGAATGTCTGCAGATGTCTGCAGCTTGACACATGCTGTGCATAACACATTTCTGCATGGCTTGAAAATGTTGGGCACATCCCTTTCACAGCTCCAGAGCTCTGCATTGAGCCAAACCTAAACAGGTGAATGAGTGTTGGAGGTTAGGATTGGTTCTTTTTTTCTCTTTCCCTTTGGGTATTTTTTTGCCATTTGTTGCCTGAGAGCAAAAAATGCTTTTATTAATATGTATACTTTTTATTAAATATGTTTTATTTTATTTATTTATTTATTTATTCATTCCCCCTAGTAAAGAACTGTTATTCCTTCTCCCAATTTTTTTCTTGAAAGCCCCTTAATTCCACAGTTACAATAACTACAAGGGAAGGGGTTCATATTTTCCATCCCAAGGGAGGTCCCTGCCCTCCTTGGCAGGCATCTTTCTTTCAAAACAAGACAATGAGCTACTATTTTTGCACTTCAGCAGAGCATATCTGGACAAAGGAAAAATAATTTATGTTAAATACATTTCTTATTCCGCATGTATGAATTAAATGAAATAGAAATTTCCAGAGAAAATGTGATCAGCTTAGTTTTCCTTATTAAGCAAACAGATTTTATAGAATCACTGAACCATTTCATTTGGATATTCACAGAAATTGATTTTAGAAGGATGAGTTTGGCAACAAATAAGCACACCTTAAATCAAAAGCTGGACACAGAAAACACAAGTGCTTCTGAACTGGATCACACTGGCTCCACCTGGACACATCCTTCCCTTCCTGTCATGACTATATTACACTTTGCTGTTTGCTTTCCAGTTTTGGTACGAATGCAACAAAGTTACTGAGAGAATCAAGCACAGAATAGAAGAAATATCATTACTACAGCTCATGTTTTGACTTTGTACTTCTGGACACAGCCTTCTAAACTACCACCAAAATGTTGGTTCAGTTACAAGGGCTAGCTGATACAGTGTAAGAATCTTGGGCACAGGTCCATGAAATGGTCCTAGAGATTGACGATGTTCTCCCCAGGCTCCCACAGCAGAACTGATTTCCTTGTGTGAAGCCTGGGAGTTGGACACATCAGGATGTGATGCACAACAATAACAGCATTCACATGAAGCAGTTGTTGGGTAAAAATAATATTTTATAGCCCTTGATGCAGAAACCAAAACACAGTCCAGCTCCTGGGTATGTGCCTTAACTGCAAGGCTACCAAATCCTTAAGCATCCTAAACTCTAGGTTATGAACCATCTGCTAAAAATAATTTATTTCCTCTTCTCTCACTCCTGCTTTAAATCCTCTGATCACTTTCATGAAGGAATATGATCTTCCATATAGATGTGAGAAATGGAGAGAGTAACTATTCTGTCTAAGACTCCCTGTAAAATTTTGGTCTGTGAGGGAGCCATGCCTTAGATTGACAACTTTGACAAGCCCAGAGCTTTCATCCTAATGCTGACTTGGGAACACCAGTTGCTCATATGTGGAAGAGTAACTTTCTGTTGCATCTACAAGTTCCCTTGGTGTAACAGCTGCACATTTGCTGCAGTCAACCAATTGACTTTCTGAGTTCATTACCTGTACTCACATAACAAAGACAGTCAAAATCCACAACTTTATATTTATTATTTTTATTATTTTATTTTGAAAATGTCTTACACGAGCTTGTTGCTTTTACTTGGGTTTTTTGGAGATGTTGAGTTTTCTGATCTTCCCCTTTAGCACCTAACACTGGGAACTGCTTCATGCTAAGAAGTAAAGTTAAAATTGTCTATATTTTTACTATTTTGCCATTTAAAAACACAGTTATGGTCTAAAGCTGGAATTTCTCTAAAAAATTATAAATCATCATCTTAGTTTTGGAAAAAATATTATTTCTCGTAGAAATTCTGAAATTTACAGAAAATGGGAATTGTTATACTTAGTTATGTCTTTAAACTCCCTTACAAAATTATTTTCCTAACTCAATGTTGAACTAATAAATGCTACTCAAATAGCATATCTAGAAATGATGACAAAATAAATACCTTGAAAAATAAAGAGTATTCAAATTTAAAAAAATAAATTAGCCTGTCTAAGAGTATAAATGTCTTTATAGGAAATAGAAAAATGGATGATGTGGTGAAGTACAAAGTACAAAGAAGGAATATCAAAATATCATCATAATAGATTGTGTTGGTATTCTTTTCTAAAAGGGCAACAAATAATGTGGAGAAATATGACAAGAACAGGATAGACAGAGCAGGAGGTGATACAGGAGGTCATTTGAAGCAGAAATCAAAAGGTATCCAACTGGGAAGATCAGAAGTAACGATTTGGTAGCAAACAACTATTCTATGGTTGTTGTATATTTGAAAATATTTGAAGTGCTGATTGAAAACTTTATACACCTTCCCATAATGCTGAACCATATGGCAATAGCTCTTGCTTCACAGTATGAATCCCCAAATTGTACAGAGCCAGAGCTAATTAGAACAAATTGCAGTATATTCTATATTACTGTAGTTGAACGAGTTAAGGATTCTAGCTTAGAATATTGAATGGCAGTTGTAGGAAAAGTTCAGTCTAGAAACCCTTTTACCCTTCTGCCTGTGATCTTCTTGGTGTTAAATGGCCCAAAGAGACAAACTCATTTTATTGTACTTATGATAAATAAAAACAAGTTCTGAAAATCATAACAACATGGAAGACTTGTTCCCTTTCCAGCCTGTCCAGCCCAAGGCAGCTCCCTGAAGAAGTTTTATAAAATTTGTATCAAGTCCTCTTATACTTATTTAATTGACTACAAACTAATTGTTCTTTTTAAAAAATTGAGTCTTAAATACTCATTTAACTTTCTTAAAATATAAATTATGTCATAACTGATATATCCCATTCCTTATTATATCCATGTAAGTCAAATTAGACTATATATATAGATCCATAGTTTGTAGTCACATGACGTGATTGAAGTGACACAACGAAAATGATATGAACCTATAGTTTGTTAGTGGAATATATTCTTTGTGATTCCACAGCATAAAATTTCCTGTTTTGAGTACGTTGTCAAAGATATCTGGTTCATTTTCATTTGGTCTTTTTACAAAATAGTAAACTAACCAACTTTTAGAATTTCTAAACCTTTTATAGAACATTACCTTCTTGTTGCCACAGAGCTCCAATGGGAGAGGAAAATGCCTAAGTGGGGTTGTAATTCTGATGAAGTTTTGTGGCATATTTGTGTCAAACATTTGTGCTCTGTTATGTTTTTCAAGACAGGTATGGCTGCAGATTTCTGGGCTTTATTCCTACTGGAAGAGGAGAAAAGCTTAAGATGTTTTCAGTTATCATTTTGAAATAGAGTTACCTTGTCTGTACAGCTTCTCTTTCCAAAAGTAAATGGCAAATCCTTTATGACTGCGTTCAAGTTGAGTTTAATTCACCAGGTCCAAAGGTATTTCCACCTCTGTGTATCACAAAGAACACAATAGCACCACTCTACAAACTCTGACAGCTGTGGAATATGTGCGACAGCAGGAGAAAGAGACAAAATTCTTCGTTGTTATGAAGAAAAGTGATAAAATAACAGATTTTTGTGTGGTCTGTTTGTTGTTTTTGGGGTTTTTTTAAACATACAATTTAAACACTATCATTATTGTCATTGTCATTTCAACATTACACATGCTGCTTCACTTGAAAATAGAAAGTTGACAGATGTTATAACTAATTAGGCCGACATAGGGATTGATAATATCTTGTCTTTTTTAACAGACAATTGCATTCCTTATTCTCCTAGTTTCCTCCATTATTTTTCTTAACCTTATTCTTCCAGGAGGGAAGCAGCATGGAATGTTGTATTTACAAACACATCTTAGTGATGCCACGACCACTTAGTACACATGGATGTGAGAATGACTTTACTTAATATTGGAATTGAAGTATAGGAAAATTCCAGGTGATTATTTTGCATAGAAACAGTAAAAAAGTTTAAAAATACAACTATTTTCAATCTGATTGGTTCAATAAAAGGAAAGAAGTTCTGTCCGAGCAAGAGAGATCTCCAGGAAGACAAATGTAAGACAGATTTTTGCATTTCCTAGTATGAGTACGCTCAGGCTCCTGAACTATAGTTATTTGATTATATATTTCTAACCTGTGTTTTCTTCTCCTGACAAAACAGAGTAAATCAACAATAAAATTCGAGATAAAATATATTTCCATGATGTGGACTGATGTTCATTAAGTTATGAATCAAGAAGTTGAACTGAAACATTGTCTTAAATAGCAATAAATTGTTTTTTAATGCCCTAAAGTCAAATTGGATGGTTTATTGACCTAAGTATTGTATTCAATTATTTCTTTGCTCTGTGAAGTAACCATCTTCACTGATGAAATGGGGATAGACATGGTCATTTCATTTCTGTTGTGTGTATGTATATATATATATGTGTATACATACACACACACACACACATATATATGGAGAGAGTAACTGCGTATAATAATGATGTTTCACTGTGGTTTGGCTAATGTATGGAAAAAATGGTAAATTTGTTTATAATAATTCTTGATTACTTCACTCCAGCTTAATGAGAGGGATGTAAAAGGGCCTCATCTAACATGTTGCACAGACTGCTGGCTGCTTCAAAAGCTCTTTTATATCTGAACACCTCCAGGCTGAGCACAACCCGGAACTCAAATTTCCATTTGGGCAGATTTGCCTGTTCCACTGTTGAAGTGCCCATAAAATGGTGATCTCATCAACAGCTTTATAAAATAAACTGTTTCTCTGCTAGTGTCCTCTGAAAACACAGGCCATTAGTCATTTGTTCCACAGTCCTAAACCAGGGGTAGCTTTGTCATATATTAGGTGCTTTATCCTTCCTACCTTCTGCTTTTCTCACCTGCATCCTAACCATAAATATTTATATTTGCTCTTCCCAGTGGGATCTGATGTGGGGGGTTAATATGAATGACTCTGAACTGACATCACAAAATAGTTTTTTAAAATCTCAGACCTTTTGTGGGCCCTATTTGCATTTGGAATGCAAGTTTTGAGTCCAGAGATAACATTTGTCATCTTTACAGTTTAGAGTTGGCAATTCAAATTCCAGAGAGCATCTCCAATGTGACCTTCCCTACTCGCTCCTCTCCCTTCCCCCCTGTCCCACTCTCAGTTATTTGAAGCAGCATTTGCTGAACAATTCTGTTTTTCCAGGTGATGGCAACAGCACTGCCAGCTCTGCACAGCCAGTCCCAGCTCTGGCTGTAAATACTTTCTGAGCAAGTCAGTAATTAATGTTGCACTGATGACTGGTGGCATCTGTATGAGTTTATTATCGTCTGTACTGAAACACAATGTACAATGAAAACATGGGGGAACTCTAAAGAAAGAGGCTAATAAATTTACATGAATTAACATTAAATTTAATTTGCCACATGCCAACCAAACTGTGCAGCAGATCTAAATCCTTTAAAAGATATAGATTTCTCTGTTGCAGCTGTTTCCCAGGCCTGGATGCTACACTTACTTCAAGACTTTGCTCTGTTTCTTAATTAAAAATTGTTTCCACACATGCTGACTGATATATGTGAAGTATTGTTTTCTCAATCAGAGAAAAAATAGATTTAGTTTTATTTTTTAAGAATATTGAAACCAATAATTTACCCATGCTTATAATATAATGCTCAGAATAAATATGATCTCTTACTGCCATTTGATCCATTACTGATCTATTGCCATTTTCTCTCTTGCCAAATAATGAAGGGGTACTGGAAAACTAACACTAATGAAATGATACTTTTTTTTGGTAGTATTTAGACTAAAAATATAATAGCATTGTAACTTGATAGTAACATGGAAATAAAGAGGACACTACCCCCTAGTTACCTGTTCTAGCAAAGAACTGTAAGTTGACTCCTTCCTTAATGGATTATGCTTCTGGCATCCCCCAAAACACCAAGCATTGGAATGGATAATGCTAATATTTATGTCGGTGTTTTAACAACCATGGTGTCAAAAAGATCTCAGATCCTCAATAAGTATAAAATATAAATAAATAGAAAGAAGACAAAGAAAGACAACAGGAATCCTAGTCTGGGACAAATTTGGAAGGGAACTTCCAAAGGGATGATTCACTAAAGGGCAAAATTCAGCATCCCTTCCCCCCACCTGTTCAGGAGATGAATCTCCTTCAAGAAAAGTGAAAAAAACCTGTTTATTTAACAAGCAAAGGGCTCACAAAGGTGAAAAAATGAATTGTATTAAACAATGGAACGCCTCACTGTTCTGAAGAGATGGCAAATTCAGAACAGTTCCAAGAAAAAGAAAAACCACAATCCAGGGAACTTCTCTGCCTCAGCTAGCTAAAAAATATAATTGAAAAGCAAAGGAGAGCTCTGTCCCTCTGTCCATCTGTGCTACAAACACAGTCTTCTCCCACATTCTTTCTGGGAGAAAGAATGTGGGGGAGCAAGTGCAGTTTCTAAAAACAAACTCTGTGCTTCTTTTTCCCCACCTTCACTCTCAGAACCAGTCTTAAAGGTACAAAACTTCACATCCAGCATGAACAGAACAGACATTTGGGGATACAAGCATCACAAAGTCACCCTACAACAGCAGGAAACAAAACTTTTTATCAGAGAAGTTTGTCATGATTTCATAGCTCAAAAGCATACATTTGCCCAGTTTTACAGGGAAGTAAATGTAAAATCAAAGTCCAAATACAGGTTTCATTAAAGTCCATGAGTCTACTAAAGTCTTGAGTATACTGGATGTCACAGACAAAAAAAAAATTACATTTTTCTGGGAACTTGCAAGTCTTTTGACTGGAATTTTTTTCAGAAGACAGAATGAAATAAAATTTTCCAAACGAAAGTATACAAAATAATATTGAATTAATGTATGATCTGAAAGGTTCTTCGGCTTGATTAACTGAATATAGTGAAAAGCTGAAAACTGAAAGACTCTTACAGGTGCAGAAAGTTCTATTTATTTTAAACTTTTTCTTAAAACTTTGGTAATTCATGCAGTCCATCCATTGGGCATCAAGAGCTGGTTCCCTGCAAGGAGAGGGGAGTCATGTGCTTGGTGTAACTGAGGTGTCTGATCTTGGTAGCTACTGGTTCATCTGAAGCCACAGCTTCTGAGGACATCTGGGTCCCTGGATCTCAAATAAAAATCTCTCTAGATGTACTGTGCACCAGAATATCTGTTTTATTTCACAAAATGTACTTTGGAGGAAATACCATATTTCAGCAATTTTTCAGTGCCTATATTGGCTGCTACTCCTACTGTAGCTGCTTTAGTAGTTTAGAAAGAAAAAAAAACCCAACAAATATCAAAGCATCATTATAATATTTTCAAATATAAGCTAGCAATTTCTAACAGAGCATACTGCTAGTATGTAATATTGTAACTAGCATAATTTTCAGTGGAAAAGTTTAATTGCAAATTTGATAATTTCACAGCAGCAAACTCCTGGAAGAAAGGTGACTAGTCCAGTATGTTGAAAATAATGCAAATGAAAACATATTATTTCTGTCAATTCCTCTATCTTTCACAGCTTGTCAAGGTTTATGAGTAACAAGGAAATGGCAGGGTGATGAGTACTTATATATCACAAAAAGCAGAAAGAGACTTGAAGAAAGTGAGAGCCACACAATGTTTTCCTCAGTCACGTGAATGTCATCACAGTTTGCATTGGAAAGGTGCTGTCAAGCCAGCAGTGATTAGTGAGTACATTAAAATTTGATTTTCAGCCAGAGAAATATGATCAAAAGAGTACAAAATGTGACTGGTCACTGACTTTTGTTTCTAAGGATTCTGCATTTTGTGTAAGTATTTTATAGTTTACTTATATTCTGTCTTTCCTTTTCACTTTCTTTTTGTCCTTTATTTAAAAAACTGAGAAGGTAAGAGAAGATTTTTGGAAATGAGATTAGGTTAATACATTCAACAAGGGATGCTTAATGTGACTATGAGAAAAGAGCTCCTCTGGTAACAAGAAAGATTCAATAGTGAGAAACCAGAGCATGTGTGAAATAGTATATTTTTTCTGAATGAAATACAACAAGCTGCATATTACATTTATAATTATAAGAATAAATTAAAATATGTTGTCTGCTTTAAGCAGGTATCTTTGACAGAAAAAAATTCTCTTGTACCCTGTAGTAGAAGACACCAAAGATTTCACTGCAAAACAAAATGCTCTGAAAATAATTACTACCCTTTATTTTCATGTTTCCAAATGTACTTTAGTTCACATGTACAACTACTTTATCAAATAGCTTGGCAGAAAAACTGTTTCCAACTTTTTTTTTCAGTTGTTTTTGAAAAGAAGGGTTCAGAAATTGGAAAGGGGCAGTCCCTACCAACTGTAGGTGTCCATCCCTTGCAGAAGGAAACATGGCTTTTAAGGAAAACAGTTGATGGCATGACTGGTGGGATGAAGCTAAACTGGGTTTATAACTGTAAACTGTTAATTTCAGCCACCACAGAATTGCCAATCACATCTTGTGTTAATCCTGCACAGCTGGGCAAAACTATAACAATTCAGGGGAAATAGTTGCTTTTTCCAAGTAATTTAAGTAACATTTTAAAAGATGAGTAGTTACTCCTTAAGTTATAGTATAACACTACTATTTTCAACAGCTTTAAGAAAATTTCTCCATCCAATTTGGAGCATAGCATGGCACATTTCTTTTCTCCATCTCTCTCTCATTATTTAACATTTTGCCGTCTTAGTTTTAAGATTTTAGGTTTTATTGTATTTCTATGAATATTGATTAAAATGGAGCTTTTGGAAATGCAATTTTAACAAAGTGATATCCAAATTAAAAAAAGAAATCCAGGAAAGAGAAAGAAAAAGCTGCAAATTTAAATGTTCTATGTATTTTTTATTGCTAGAATGACATAGTATTTGTAATCCACCTTATTTTTCTAGGAAGCAAATAACCAGATCATTTTTTTTAAATCACAATACATTTTAATTCCAATATGTCTAAATCACTTTCCAAATGTAAAATAATTTACTGTTGAACTATATTACCTCTGGAGAAAAATGTCACCTGTTTGTCAGAAATCAAAGGCTCAAATACATCCAGCTGTTACTGTAGTAACTAAAGAAATTGTCTTTCATTTTCTGATGGTTACTTCATAAACTATTGGCTAAAAGAGAAGAGTTACCACAATTACTAGATGATAGATTTGGATAGGAGTTACATAATCTCATTACCTGTAGGGGGATAGAGAACTCAGAGAGAGTACAGTGTAGGTTTGTTAGTGAGCACTGAGTCAAGCAAGAGAAATACCTGAGCTATATTTTAAAAACTATTGAAATGCATTAAGCACTGTTGTGTTTCAATGAAAGCTCTGGTTTGTATAATGGGTGATGCATGGAGGCATCAACAAAAATTAACTAGTTTCTAAAGTAGTACAAAAGTTTCTAACATCAAAAGTTTGGAGCATAGCATGGCACATGGGTGTAAACATCATAGCCCGGAGAATGAAAATCAGCAGCTGATAATGGTATTGTAGGAAAAAGGGTTTCTCTCTATAATGTTGCATTCCATCTATATCTAAATCATCTATATCTATCTATATTTATATCAGCTACATCTATACCATCTCTACATATCTGTATCTATATACACTTATGTCTTTATCTGTTAACTTGAGATACAAATACTACACTAATTTATGGGCACAGTTGAAGAGAGGAAGGCAAGATTGTGAGTAGAAATAAGGAGTTCTTTAGCAGAAAAAAGAACTCAAGCAAAAGTGGATCAAATGCCCATAGTTTTATTAAGTTGGTCATATTGCTGACATCCAAGGAAAAATAATGATAAAAATTCAGATAAAGAGCTGGTTACAAACAGCTAAATGAAATTGAATAATTAGTTTCAGAAATATATTTCATTAAATAGAAAGTGGGTCACAATAAGGTGAATTTTACTGCATATTTTGAATTTCTAAATCTGGCTGAAGTAACTTAGAGAAGCTATTACATTGCCACTCAAGCAGGTAAAAGGACAGTGATTAAAAATCCAAAAAAATATTATTAAAACACTTTTTTAAAAGATTGAATTTGACTACTTAGAGATGGAGGAAATATTTTAACAAAAAGAATGACTAATAGCAAATAAGTACGGTGAGAGGGGCAGCAGCAATCTGCATTGGAATTTGTTAGACTCAACATTTTCATGATTGATGGGGAATCAGTCATGGGTATTATTAAATTACATGAGAATTGCATTACAAGAAAATCTTTTATGATGCCAAGTTGGTGAAATGGTGAGAATTGGAATTCACAAACTTATATAGCTGTGTCATTTGCCAGCCCTGAGAGAGCCAAAAGGTGAGTAAAGGCAGTGCAACTCTGACTGTGTGCCTTATCCTGGGCTCAGGGAGCGATTCCTTGCAGAAAGTGTTGGAGCCATCCTAAGGTGTTTCATCAGGGTGGTAGTGAGTGGATATGGCTTTTCTTCAGTATCTTTGCTCCTCACTAATTACATTAGTTGTAATTACATGCTGTTAGTGGCATTGCTAACAATGTTAATGAGTCAAATACACTGGACTTCCTCCTCCTGCCAGATAAATTTTTAAAGGCTGTTAAAAAGTTGGAGTGGGTTTCAGGAAAGATCTATGCATTATTCAGTGAGTAGTAGACATGTCTTAATGTGAGAGCTTTAGAGAACTCAGTCTGAAAAGATTTAGAGGCAATTTGATTATTCTGCACAAGTACTTTCAAGGAAAAAAGATAGTGGATTCTGAAGGACACATAAATCTACTGTAGCAAGAGCTAGAAACCAAAACCAAGAGTGTTGGCTTTCCCTGACGTATAACTGTGCAGACATTCCCCCCAAACACAAACTGTTTTCAGGAGGAGGCTATTGATGACCTACCAACCATTTTAGCCATGACCTACCAACCATGCCGCAGAATAACCAGTGCCACCTGTGTTGCCTTTGAATGGGCTGGCTGGGTTTCTGGAGATGTAGTCTAACAAAGAAAGGTGCCCCTTGTCCTGGCACAGATCAGGTCAGCTGCTGTGGTTACCTTTTGGAAGCCTAGGCAAAACCTATAAGATATTTTGGTTAATAAAGGAGCCATCTGAAAAATAGCCTTAAAATGGCAGATGTCTATTCTTTTGCTGACTAGCATTCTACTCTGTTCTGGGGAAAAGCATTGAACCATTTTACCTTCTTTCCCATCTATCCATTAAAATATGTTTGCTTTTCTCTAAAGAATATTTGTATTTAGTTATCATTTTTATATCTTTAAAAGAAAATATCTTAAAAAATTACAAACTTATTTCAATCCTTTAAAAGCATCCTTAGATATCTTGACATTTTTTCTAGTTTCCCGCATCTGCAGCTTTTTATTTGATTTTTTCTTTTGCACTGGTATATATCACAATGAAGTCTAGTCACCTTGAGGGGTTACACACATGTATGAATAATAAAACATTTTCCATTCATTTGACAAACCTGATAATTCTATAACACTGATTTAGAGAACTGGTGAAAAGAACTTGCACTGTATTTTACATTCTGGCAATGTTTATATTAAAGTGATTCCTACTCTTTTATTGGCTGGAGTTTCAGTTCAGTTGGGAAACCTGACCATGTTGGACACATAAATACTACTGGAACTTAGTGGCAGCTGCTGTTTTGGTCGTTTTCCAAGATTTAGAAATTGTCTCACTATAATAAAGCCTATTGAAATGCTCACCATTCTGAAAACAAAACCAATGTATATTTTAATAAGAAAGAATGAATTTAAAAAATATTTAATGAACAACTTGTATACAATAATTTGATGAATTGTATGCATGTAATACGTAACTTTCAGTTGTGACCTTTGATTTTGATTGCCTGAATTTTTACTAAGATCTTCACTAACTTTAAGAGCAATTTGATAAATTGAAACCAGAAAACCTTAATAGAAGAGTTAAAAACCAAAACAAGAGTATTTTTCATATTATCCTTGTAAATGGAGTCATGAAGAAATGTCACAATGTTTTGCTTAAATGCTTTGCTAAGTTAAAACTTGGTGTAACATAAGACCATGAAAGCTTTATAGACTTTGTGTACTTTTTCTTGGACTCAAATAATAGTTTTTTCACATATATTTTATGGGACTTCAGTGTAGGAAGCACAGCCCTGTAATCCTTTTAATTTCCAGGTTCATCGTATTCTTAAATGCAACTTCAAAAGGAAGAATATTTTGTTACATGAAATCTTTACCTGAAAAAAAAAAATCTGAAAACCTTGAAAAAATATGAGTGATTGAGACACAATGTTTATGTTTCTTGGTACATTTTTTTATGCACATGACACCAGAGTTCACCATAAAGAGGAAGAGTAAGGCTCTGTTTAGGGAACAAAATGCATTTTACTATAATTTAAATCCGTGATTTATCCTTGCCTGGGAATTCTATTAGCTTTGACCTTACCTCAGACATTCAATTTCTCTCACAACCCTTAAACTACACCTTGCAAAAAGTCTACTAGAACCAGCTTTATGCCCAAGTGTTACACAGAGAGCTTGCCTTTAGTTTCATCCTATCTGTACAGAAGGCATTTCTTCAACCAGGAGATGGGAGTTTCACTGCTGAAAATCACAAAAGAAGAGCAAATTAAGAATTAGGTTAATACACTGCATTAATTCAAAGCTTAGCAATTAACTACTTTTTTCTTTTTTTTTAAAGAGGATAAACATATAATAAAATTCTTTGAATTATTCTATATTAATTCAAGAGGTTGGGATTTTTACAGGTATAATTTTACTATGCCTGTTATCTTTTCTGTCATATTCCAGCTTTTTAGGCTGAAAAAACCTTTTAAAGTTGATGTCAATCCAATATGGAAAACAAAGCTTCTATACAAGGGAATCAGTACAACATAAGGAAACTATAAGAGCAGAACAAATCACATGAATGTAAATCAGCAATTATAGGTACTAATAATAATTCCATTAAAAAATACTGATTAAGAAAAACTAACAACCTCAAAAACACAGTTTTTGATTTAGTAATAAATTATTACCTATTTATATCAAAACAAAACAAATAATATTTCCAGATTACTTTTTTGTTTGTTATGATAAAGGGTGGTTGGATTGATTTCTTTTTTGAGAGGAGGAGGATGTGAAAAGAAAAGGAGGCAGAGAGAAATGTTTGTATATATCTAGTTAATTGATTTTTTTAAGTATAGTTATTATACATGGTAATATTTATGAACACTTTATTTACTTAATTTAAAGCTACCCAATGCATCCTAAAGTAGCCCCAAGAGAAAAGGCAGGAAAAATCTAATAGCAGTATTCCCGTATCTGGTGAACAAAAATAACCAGTTGCTTCTCTGTTCAGAGATAAAAAAAAACATTGTTTCACTCTGACATGCAGGAGGATGATTTCTTTATCTTGATTCATTTTCTTTAGGCCAGGGAGGAACCTGTGTCTGATAATTTAAGTGTGTTTCCTTGTGAGATGGTCACAGCCTGTGAGAATTTCTGTATTGGCCTCTAATCTTTCCCTCACCTTTTTTCTAAAAACTCTCCTCTTTTGCTAGCACTCACAAAGTTAGAAAATCCCTTCTGAGGCAATTCAATGGAAAATACCTGGTGGGATCTAAAAAAAAAGAAAAACAGAAAGGTGTTCATGAGGAGAATAGTTGAAGAAGAGAGATTTAAGAGAGAAAATGTCTGTTTTCATGAAAGGACTATGCCTGTTTTAACTGATAACTATTATTTTTCAGTATGTGAGATGGAATTCAAGGTACTCAGAAAGAATTCCTCCATGTACATAATGCTTAAACAAAGGGTCTTTTATCCTTTAAACCTGGGAATAGTCCATCTTTATCCTCACTTCCTTTACTGCTCAGGGTTAACTTTTACCACAGTAAAATACAAATCAGGGCATTCCTTAGTCTCCTCTTTTCCAGGAGCAGTTGATTCCTTGTTGTTTTACAGCCATTATGCACAGACACACACCCACCCTAGCAGTTTGTTTGTTATACTTTTATGATTCAGCAACCCTGATACAAGTCATTAAAATTTTGTTAAAACAGGTTTCCTACCCAGTGACTGGTTGGTGGTTTTGCTATTAAAAATGATTAAAAAATAATGTGAATTTTGAGTCCCTAGAAGGTTGCACTAAAAACACAATAACAGCTCACCTCATTACTAAGTCTAGTAATATTAGATTCAACTTAGCATGAATATTACCCAAAAGCTGCTATAGCAGAGTTTTGTAGGTAGGATCTACATTACTGTTAATGCCAATCTGCTGACATTGCCTTATACAATATACTGTTATTAAGTATCTAATAATTTTACAGACTTTTATTACAGTCAGCAGGACTTCATTCAGTAGGACATTAAGAAGATGTAGGAAACTAGAACATTTGCAGCAAGGCTTACACAGCACTGCAGGAGTTCTGCTTTGCTCTTGCTGTGATGAGTCACCTTTGGGTGGAAAGAAAACCTCATAAAATCCTTTATTACTTATGCCTATTAGAGAGGATATTTACTGTGCTGTGGTTTAGAACTTAGTTCTGAGCAGGTGTGGATTCTGAGATAGCCGTGTTCTTCTGTTCTCTCCCTGCCTGCTTTCTTTCCTCTCCTCCATTTTTGCTTCATTCAAACTATGTCAATCATTAACGCAAATTTTTCTGTTTGAAGGTTTATATCACTGCTGAATCCTTACAAATGAACTATTAATGTGCAAGCACCAGGATCCTCCATTCCCACACAGCAGGCCCTGAAGCTCAGCCTTCCACCACTCTGATTCAGACCGTTGGCAACCTCATGGCTTGGAAAAGTGATTTTTTCCCATTTGAAGATACTGTATACACTACGTGGCTCATCTATCAATGGCTTTCTGGTTATTAATTGCTCATAAATGTTCATGAATTTGTGTCACCCTGATGAACCTCTTAACTTGCATACAAGCTATTAATTATTCATTTGTAAGCAATTATGCTGATGATTTTTGCATCCTCCATAGCAGCTCATTATGTAAACTAACCATGTTAACAGTCCCTGTACTGATTTAGACCTGAGATACAGCTTTCCCTGACAGCAGCTAAAGACTGCAAGATTAAATTACTTCTTTTAACAAAGTACAAATTATTGCCAGATATTAGTTCTTGCCTTGGTAATTGAAAAAACGGAAATCTTTGCTCAGAAATGCAACTAAAATGTCATGCTTTATTTAATTTCTTTAAAAAACCCATAATCACTGTCTTAGTTATAAAAAGGAAAGGTTAAGTATTAATTTTTTTTAAATGGATTTGTATCTTAAAGAAAAATATTTAGTTAAATGATTGGAGGTTAGGGCAATTTAGCTGGGGTATTGTGGGGGTATTTGGGATGGGTATCCCTGAGGAAATGTGTCTTGGAGACCCCAAGGGAATATTTGGAGGAGTTAGGTGGGGAATGACACTCTGAATTGCAGCACAGTGTTTTTCTAACTCCTTTTTGATATTCAGTTTTGAGAAGGTCAACAGAAAATGAGCTTGAGACTATGACAATATCCAGAGAGGTTAATAAAACAGGATATGTAGATCCCTATGAAATAAATTACCTTTTAAAATTTTGGGAGAGAACAAGAAGTTGTTTTTCTTGGAGGTAAAAGTCATAGGATAGAAGAACAATGCTCTATATTCATTATTTAATGGGAAGGGTTGATTGCAAGATAAGTTTCACGAGAGATACACAGAAAAAGACAATATCCAAGCAGGAGTTAGCAAAACCATGTTAAGTAAATTTGTGATTTACTGAGATGATAAAGCATTTGAGAAGCCAAAATTTATTGAGTTGTAAAAGCATATAAAAATTTTTTAAACACTTTTGAAATCAAAGTTTTTTCTTGATTTATTTTATTTTCAGGGGAATTGAAGAGGCTTGAGACAGGCTCATTTTATTCTTACTTAAATTCTGCCACTCTTGATTTACATTTGTCTTCCTGGCTTTCTGTTCACACTGTGCTGTTGAGAACTGACATGGAAGGATAAGTGGAAAAAAAACCCCAACCCTACTTTCCTTAGGTCTGAATATCCTAAGAATCCCAACTCCATTGCATCTAGGCACTTCACAGCACTGGAGTCCATGATGTCTGCTTGGTAGGGCTCTCAGGTACTCCAGAGCAACCTTCTAAGGACATTTCATAAAATGGGGAAAGCAACCAACCACAACCTGTTCACTTTTCCTTTCTATTGTGGAAAATTTGTCAGACAGATGTCCTTTTGCTTGATAAATGTGTAAAAGAAATGTAAGAACAATTTCTCTGTCAATGGTGTAATTTTCATGGATCCTAGAAAGCAGGGCTTTTTGCCATTCCGCATGTGGTCTTTACTGAAGGACAGGTGCACTGCTACACTGGTCTCCTAACTTACAATATAAAAATGCATTCTATTCCCATCCTCAAGAGCTGCTGAAAACAGGGGTGGCATCATTTTTCCTTACCTCCTGTTAATGGGCCCATCAATGTCTTGCCACATGACTCAGAGATAACTCCATCCAGGAGCCATTGCTG
This sequence comes from Serinus canaria, assembly GCF_022539315.1. Classification (NCBI taxonomy): domain Eukaryota; kingdom Metazoa; phylum Chordata; class Aves; order Passeriformes; family Fringillidae; genus Serinus; species Serinus canaria. The sequence goes on along the minus strand of NC_066317.1, from coordinate 9,196,154 downwards.
TTTAATGGGAAATCCAGGACCCACAGCATGATTCAGAATGATATCAGCCCATTGAGAGATGCTCCGCCCAGAGGGGAGGAGCTAAGCATCCCCACCTGGATATCATCTGGGTTTTGGGACAAAACAGGCAGCCCTTACCCACTGGTTTCTAGAGAACAGGAGCTACCAGATTATTTTTTCTATGGGATCACCCCTTCAACAAGACCATTTCATCTAGACTGCTACCACCACCCTGACTAGTATGGTGTCAGGTTGTATTCTGACTTTTTCAGTGGTTTTTCTTTTGTATTACTGCATGTATTTTGGGGTTTTTTCCCCTTTTCCTAAAGAATTGTATTTCTGACTTGGAGTCTCTCACTGGTTTTGCTTTCAAACCAGAACAACTGGCAAATGTCCACTGTTCTGCACTGAGATAATCTTTTAACTTGCAGATAGAATCTTGAATTGGGTCTTGGGGGTAGCTTGAAGTGTGCTTAAATCTTTTAATCAGTTAATATAGAGAGGAATTTAGTAGCTTAAATTATGTGACACATTCACATTCTGCCTGTTATCTCCATTTTGTCACTTTGGAGAGAAGTCATATTAACTTGGAAATATATTAATAATTTTTATGCTAGAACTGCTTTTGTATATACTCCTCACCCCACAACAGTAATGAATATTTGTTAACAACAATGGTAGAATTGTCAATAATCTTTAGCTTAGAAATAGATTTTAAGAGTTGCTGACTGTATGAATAAATATATGTTCACAGAATCTACCAAGCTGGTGTAGTACTTCCTGTACTCACTTTACTAAAGAAGTAGGAAGCTATTTTGGAAATTTTTGTGTTTAATTGTCAATGAGGATCATGAATATCGTTTGAGCATTTAAATATCCCCTAGGTACTTTCCCAAAAGCAATCAATAGTGCAGATTCATCAGAGACTTATTACCAGCCAACACAGCACACCTATCAAAGTGCTTCTCCTTTCAGCTGAGGTGCACCTCTCTTATTAGTGACATGCATTAACCACCTTCATTTGGGATTTTGCATCACTCACTGCAGGATGATAGTTAGTTTATATAATGAGCAACAGTGCAAGAAGCAAAATATTCAGCATAATTAATTAGAAGTGAATAATTAATGTCTTCCATACACTTACAAGTTCATCCAGCTGTCATGTACTATAAATTCATGAGAATTTTAGAAACTTAACAGCCAAAGTGATACAAGTACATGAGAGTTAAATGTTATTTTTATACTTTTTGGGCAAAATCCTGCTGTATATATCAGTCTAAAAGCTCTAGGAAACTGTGGGGTCTTTGTCTAGGACTAGTAAAATATTGTTCATCAGGACCTGTAAAGATAGGACCAGGAGTAGTGGATTAATACAGAAACAGGGGAAATTTAGGTTAGATGTATGGAAGAAAGTCTTTACTGTGGGAGTGGTGGGGCATTGGCACAAGTTGCCCAGAAAAGCTGTGGATGCCCCATCCCTGGAAGCGTTCAAGGCCAGGTTAGATGGGGCTTTGTGCAGACTAATCTAAGTGGAAGAGGTCTGTGCCATGAAATCATTCTATGATCCAGATTTGAATACCATCCATTTTGATAATCAGATATGCAAAGATAAAAGTAAATAAAGGCATAACTTCTCTAAGAGTATGAAGATACTAGTTTTCTATCTTTTTGCTAACTCAAATTCACATATATTTGGAATCAAGTGGGTAAATTCCTGTGAAAAAACACTGAGAACTATCCTGGTTTTATTCATGTCTGAGGAGCCCTCTTGATTGATAGAAGCAGAGAGTTTCCAGGGAAAGCTAAGACCTACACATTACAGAAAACATGTACTTGGAATATAGATGATAAAATTGTCTCAGGTGAACAAAAAGCCAACAATCACCTGTTACTGGATATTTCAGCAAATCCTGAGAGAAGATAGATCTTATATGCAAGTCTACTCCAGGAAAAGTTTCAGCTCACACATTTCTTGACTCAGAAAACATCTTACCATGGGGCACAAATCAGAGGACAGGCTTCATTAGTTTCAGTTCTACAGTTTCATTGAACTACTTGTTTGTTTTTTGGTTTTTTTTAATCTCAAATCCTTGGTGGTTTAATTCTACATAGCCTAATTTATTGGCCTATAATGGTAGTTTTGTTTTCAATTTATGATTGCTTTACCTTATTTTAATTGACATTTCTGGGCTTTTAAATTATTTCTGCATGGAACTCATTCTCAAAGGGTTTAATTTGGATCTGTGTAAAAATTGATGAATGTACAGAGGAAAGGGAAATAATAAAAACAAAGAGCTAGATACAAATCTCACAACTCAGAAACGACTCCCCAAAGGGAGATTCTTTCAAGCAGATCAGTGTCTTTCTGTGTTGAAGTCAATGGAGCTACACTGGTTTACACCTCCTAGGGATCTGGATACACACCATTAGTACCTGATTCAAAGCCCATAGAAATAATTTGCTCTTAGTATTGTAACTTTATGGCTGGAATAATCTGTCGGTATTTATGAGCCTCCTTCTTAATGAGCTCTGACATGTTTGTTGGGGCGCCTGTGATTGTACCTTAGCCAGGGTAAATCTCTAAGGAGCAGTTTCCTCCCTGGGATGTTCTTGGAGTAGTGCACACCTTCATGATTGCTGGATATAAATAGGCAACCCAGCTGCTGCTGTTGAGGAGATGTTGACTGCATGGGGAGAGGGAGGGGGATATTCTATCAAACTGTTTGCTGTTTGTTTGTTTGTTTTCTGAAACATACCTCAGGCAGTTTTTGGTTCCTAATACTAGGAACTGAAGTTGCTAATTTTGATGCTCCCAGGAGAATAGTAAAGAAGTCCAATGCTTAAAAGAGTTTGGTAAAATATACCTCCTACTCATTTACTCATAGCACTTTGTCTACTTGGGAATTTAGTCGTCTAGCTACTTAGGAACTTAGGAAATTTGTGGGGTTTGCCCTCAGGAACAGGTGGAGTTGTATGCCTGGCATATGTGAGTGAGAAAGTTACCCTGAATCTTGGCTGAAATAGCTTTCAGGGCAGCAGAACTGCAGCATAAAAATGGGTGAGGGATGACTCAGTGCCTGCTTGGTAGCGACTTCATTGTTTTTTGTTCTCTTAACATATGAACATTTTACAATTTCTCTTATTCCTCTTCTGCAGACCTTGCTTGAGAGCCTCACAAGACCAGTAAAAATTTTATTATGACACTTTTCTGTATATTCTATTTTTGAGTAGATCTCACCTGTTCTGTTTAGGCATTGTAGTTCCTGTCCCAGTACAGTTAGGCCTGGGCAACAGTAAACAATAAGCAGCATGTCAGACAGAGAGAGCTGGAGGAAATACAGATGGCTTTTCATCCACCTTGGGGTTTTTCTTTAATTTCAAAATTACCTGATAATATGTTTCCTTCACTGGATGGTTTATCACTGGAATGCCTTATTCACCTGAGATAGTTCAGATGAATTCCTACCAAATATTTTTGGTGGGTTTTTTGTATAGTAGCAGATACTTGATTGAATTATTGCTGACACTTTGGGATGTTTACCAAAGAAAAGGAAAAAAATAATGCACACTGATGTATTCTAATATACAGGATGAAACGTTTTCATCTCAGCTTATCAAGATGTAATGGCAATCTATTGCTCCAATAAATAAAGAAAATACGAAATTGAAATAACTTGATAGATCTCGAAAAGCACCATCCTTGATGATGGAAAGGATGATTTTATCATTACATTTTGATTATTTATCCCTTATTTAATGTCATTCCTTGTTTAAATTTGCAGCTATCAATGCCACCAGTATGTGCTCAGACTGGTAAACACAGCTGAAAAACTAAAAAATAGAACAAGTAGAATTTTTTCTTGTTTCACTTGGGCAAAATACTTGCAATTACTGCAGTGCAAATGACCTTGAAGTCTCTCACAGTTATGAAGAAATTCTCATTTTTCCTATAAATTAAACATGACTACATATGTTGAATGCTGCCACTCTTAAGTCTAAGAGAATTAAAAATTAGAAAAATGGTAACCCCTAAATACAGAGGAAATGTAAGTAATGGAGTTCTCAACCTGTCCTTGTGCTTCAGACTTTTTGCTTGTTGCCATCAGTGTTCTTTTTCACCCTTTTCTAGACTCCTGTGCATGCATCCCATTGCTCTTTGCCTCAAGGTGCATAACACCTATATCATAAACCATGAGGGTTTTTGAGTGATACATTTAATGTAAAACTTTTAAATAGCATGTTCATAAACTTTTAAGAGAGATTTTTGTCTCCTAATTCAGAGCTGAAGATAATTTTTCTTAGCTCTTTTGATGCCTGGATAATATAATTCTCATTGAAGGAGAAATTAATTTCATTCATACAATAGAGTTTATACTTTTAGAAGAAATAAAATTCCAAAAGCCCAGACATGGAGCATTTGCATTGATTTTGATTGCTGAGTTAACTTCAGTAGTACTCAGCTCCCACTTAAATCCAAATTAAAAGTGCTTGGTTCCAGGAAACTCGAGACCAGTGACTTTGTGACAGCTATAAGATGATTTTCCTCATTCTTAGGGAGCTGAGAAGCTCTGAGGCAGCAGTAGCAAAGTTTGTGGTGAATTGGTTTGTATATCCCAATTTTGTGGAAAGATGCCATGCTGGCTGGCTGTCTATGAACCGGGAAAATCAAAGTGCACACTGACATGGAAGCTGTTAGGAAAGTAGGCAAATCTTCCCAAAACATAAAGTTATTTTCTCAGAGACAGATTTTTTAAAGTAAATCTTTATTGCCACATTTGGCAGCTGTTGGGATAAAACCCACAAATTTCTGAGTCAAGCTTAGGTGTGCAATGCCTAGGAGAGAATTTGAAGATCACTTATGCATTTATTGTGCATTCCTTTGGTCATATAACATCTGGTATTGGTAAGAAGTTGCATTTGTGGGGATATGGCATGCTAGTACCAATTTTCAATAGAAAGTAAGATATCTATTTTATAAATAGCTTTCTAACATTTCTGCTACTTACCTCTTACTCTGAGATTGGGAGGATCCATGGCATTGTACATCGGTGCTCAAATAATGAGAAGGTAAGAGCTATATCAAAGTTGTAAACTTTAATGGGCTGAAAATCTTCTGGGACATCCTTTGGGATAAGCAGAGGGTTTCCTCTGGGGTTTTGTGCATGTATTCCCAGTATGTGAGTTCTAAACCTCTGGTTTAGCTAGATTTCTTTTTTATCAAGGAATAAGTAAACTGTTGGAGTGAATGCTGAGTTATCTTCAATGTGAGCACTAAATCAGGTGAATATTAAAATTATATTTACCTCTCTTTTTTCATGGTCAATCTGCTGGTTCACAGATTGAATCAGAGAGAGAGGACTTCTGAACACTACAGAGTTTGTGTTATTAGATAGCTTAGCTCTTTTTTACATCTCTGTCACTATTTGACAACAGAGGCATCCACTAACATGAATACATCAGTGCTGTCCATTGCTGTATCATTCCTTCTTTTTTGGGGAGTACAGAATGAAATCAACCATCTAATTCCAAAGGTTCACACACTGCTGAGTCATAAGCCAGGAGCAGACACTTCTTAAAATATGCTTTTTTAGAATTCACTGTGACTACTTTATGACCCTAAAAATGTCAGCACAATCTTTGCACTGGTGTTTTTTATTTGAAAATACAGTCACCTTAATACTACATGTATTTACTGCCTGTGCCTTTTAAATATAACTAGAGCTTTTGGAAAGAAACCAATGCCTTTTGAGACTTGGACAATGTATGCAATATTTACTTTATATATTTAATCTCTCCCTCCCTTCCCTCTATCTCAAAGCAGTCAGCTATTGGATAGCTAAGTTATATTGAGAAAGCTATGAAAGATTACTTCTATTTTTGTGGGAAATTACCTTATTACAACACATCAGATTTTTATAAAACCACTGCATTAAAAAAGAAAAAGGGATTTTTTACAGTGAGCAGGAACAATGAAAAAGATATATGCCTTGTAAAGCTCACTATAGATATGAAAATAAACACCCAGAATATAGGCATGAGCTTACTAGAGAAATATAAATGTTACAGATAATATTTTTCAGAGATCAACAAAATCCCAAATCTGATAAATTTTGTATTAGAAGAAAGATTAAGGCAACAAAGGGCAAGAGTACATTGAAAAAACATTTCTTACATTTAAACTAGTTGAAGAGTTTCATAAACACTTTTTAGTGACTGACTTTCAAGGGTCCCAAGTTGGATCAAGGGCATATAAAAGAAGTTCTTCTCTTTTAAATGATCTTAGCATTCTCCATCTATCTTACACCTCAAATAATAAAAGACAGATTTTCCTGTATGTTTTTTCCTAACATTGCTAGAGGTCACCTGCAGCACTGCTGCTGAACATAGCCCCTCAGTGGGATAATTTCCCACAGGCTTGGACCTTGTTTCTTCAGAGCTGGGTAAAGTCATGTTTTCCAAAAGAAGGTGTTTTTGATACATCAGATTTACATTACTTAGGTTTAGAAAGGCGCTCTGAAACTGATGTATCTTTCCTTTTAAATTAAACAGGTAAATTTTCCCTTTCCACCTTTTCTACCCAGAAAAGGCCTGAAAATAAATAACTTCCCAAATTTTCCCTAATTAATTTTACTTCTGCTGTGAAAAAGGGTGTCATAACAAGAGCCAAGCTCTTGAGAGCAGTATCTCCAACAAAGGAAGAATTATGCATTTGTTTCTGTGCAAAACATGTGCATTACTTCAGCAGTCTAACATACCAAACCTCATCCAATTAGCATGATTTCAGTCTCTGTAGCTGCCTCCTTAAAAGCAAGTCGGAAAAAAACCCCAAAAACAAGTGGGAAACCATGTAGTTTTGATTAGCAGTCTGGGTTTGTTAGAAATTTCAGGTAGTCCTTATCAGCATAATTCTGATGAGAGGGAACACAGCAGTGAACAATGTGTCCCTCCTGGACAGAGGCTGGAATGGCGCAGGGGGAAGAGTGGAGACACCTGCTTTTTGGGTTTGGGGAGAAGGAGAAATCATTCAAATAGACAAAAAGACAGTTTGAAAGTTTCAAAATAATATTTGGTGTTAAAGGCCCACTAAATTTGATGTGGGCTTTACTTCATTAGGATTTTCCTTCCAGAGAAGTATTAATTTTTTTTACATTAACCCAGATATAGGATAAACACTGAATACACTAAAGGATGAAATCAAGGTTAATTTAAGCATCTGAGTCTTTGATTACAAAATTGACAATTGCAGTAGAATTAGGAACAAAATAACTCTATTGAATAGTTCCTTATTAGGTATGCTCAACCTTTTTTATCAGATCCTCAAAGAGTTTTTAATACCCCTTTTGTCTCTTTATTTTTATACTCTTTGTTCCCTAGAAAGACAGAGAGAAAAGAAGGGAATGAAAACTGAAAGGGAGGAAGAAGGGAGTTAAAACAGTCTTGCTAAATTTATGCAAAATACCTGTCTTTCTGTGATATACTGCTTCCATCGTGATATACTTTATTTCCTTACTTTCCAAGACACACAAATATTTGCTGCTTGAAAGAATTTGATGTAGCAACTTTATGTAAAAAAGCAAAGTCAGCACATACTGATATATTGCTATTTTTAAGGCAGAATTTTGTTTTAAAGGCTGAAACTGAGAGGAAAACCAAATAATTCTCCAGGACTAGGAGGAAAAGCTCCTAGTATAGCTAATAGTCTGCACTGTCAGCTGCAACTGTGACTTTCCAGGAAGAGGGCTGTAACTTAGAAAGACACATTTCTTTTTATCTTCCACTTTTTTTATTCTCTTTCCCCCTTTATGCGTAGTCCATCTTATAAGAAGACTGGACTACAGTGTAGCAATTGGAGTAAAAGTACTGCCTCTGAAATATATTCCTTTCTTTTCTTAGCAAGGACACTTCAAATTCTTGAGGATAATAGCTGAAAGGAAGGAGGAACAGGAAAGATTATTAAAATGGAGGTGTCCTTGGGATGGTTTTGAGGAGGTTTCCTGGGTGGCCCCGTTTCATATTGTCAAATACATTTTTTCATCATGAATAATGTGCTCACTGTTGGAGGGCTGCCTTAGTGACTTCCAGATCCAAGTTTTCTGAGGCAGGTATGGTTGGTAGGGCTGAACATGCCCTTTGCCCAGACCATCCCAGTCTCAGGGAGTGGATGCTGCTTACTGTTCAGCTTTCTCCAGGAGGGGCCTCAGTGTCTGACTGTTCAATGGCTACGGGGGAAGGACCTGTGCAAGTGAGCAAGGGATAATAGCACCACTGATGCCCTGGACCTCTTTCCATGATCATGGCTTCAAATGACAGGCTTAGCTGCTCCCACACGGTCAGCTCTGCTGGGATGCTGATTTCACATAACATCCTCATGATCAACAGCCCTGTCCTGAGTTAGAGCAGCACATATAAAGCAGGCTGGGATCAATAGTGTGAAACAGGGAGAATTCATTATACTGTGTCTTGAAGTGAGCCTCCAGAGGTGTGCCAAGGACAGGCTGTTCCCTGTTTAGAGGAGGACACAGGCACTGCCTTTTGGCTGCTGTGCTGAGTGGGGGGTAGCTACAGGCAGGGATTTACAACCCTGTGGAGAGGTTGCAGCCCCTGGGGTGGCTCCTGCCAATGTGTTCATACAATGTGCCTGAGAGAGGTGGGGTCTGCGGGGTGTGGCATTCACATTTCTGAAAAATCCATTTGCCCAGGATTTTTCTCCTGGGAAGCTGAGAAGCCTCAGAGAAAAATGAAAACAATAATTATCTGATTTGCTTCTCCTGTATTTTGCTCCTTCGGAATGTGTTTGGAGATCTTTTACCAACAGGAGATTGTTTCATTGGTTTCTGGTGTTAGTTGTTTCACACATTGGCCAGCTGGGGCCAAGCTGTGTTGGGACTCTGGAGAGAGTCACGAGTTTTCATTATTATCTTTTTAACCTTCTGTAAGTATCTTTTCTGTATTCTTTAGTATAGATTAGTATAGCATTCTTTAATATAATATAGTATCATAGAGTAATAAATTAGCTTTCTGAGAACATGGAGTCAGATTCATCATTCCTTCCACTGTTGGGTCACCCTGCAGATACAATAGTGGGGTGCCAGCTGAGAAATGCCAAAAACAGCACCCACGTGTTTCCACCTCACTCTGCCTTTGTGGAGAGACCTGTAAGACAGGCAGATTTGCTGCTCCAGATGTAATTCCTGGAAGATGGACACAGCCCCAAGCCCCTACCTCTGCTGCTGCTCCCCACCCTGTGTCTCCTGGCCCAGAAGCAGTGGGCTCAGTACCTCCTTCATGGGTCTGCCTGGATCCAGGGGCTGCAGAGCTGCCTCAGCACCTCAGGGAACTCCCTGCACAGTTTTGGTGCAGGGAGCTCAGGCTGAGATCACAGGCTTACAGAATAGTTCTGACAACAGCCACAGAGCTATTCCTGCCTGGAGAAGTAGCTAAAGAGAAACCTGCTCTGCAGCTGGGTGAGCCCCTGAGAGTGAGATGACCGGGGGCAAAATATCTTATGGACTGGGGCTTTTCTTGCAAAAGTTTGCAGTCCCTTCAAGGTGTCCCATTACCCTGAGTGCATCAGGGCAAGTCAAAAGGCTGGAGCCCTGAGTAACCCTCACCTTGGAGAAAAATGCCTGGCTCATGTTGGCACATGGTTCACATGCACATGTGTATAGACACCATAATTTTAATCTCAGCCCATCTCTGACACTGCAAAAATTACAAAGATGTCAGAAAACCCTTGGGATTGGGCTAAAGACTTTGGCTGTGACCAGAAACTGCAGTGACTTTGGGCCCTTCCATACACAGAAAGAGAAGAAAAAAGTAGAAAAAGAAATGCTGTGTTTCTCACTTGCTTTTAGGCAGATGCTAGAAACGCTACAGCTTGAGAAGTGTCACATTTAGCTGTCTTCATTGCAATTAGCTGTTATTCTTTATTTGCTGAAAAGCTGGAAATGATTTTGGCAAAAGGGGCTGGGAGTGTTTTTCAGCTGTTTCTTTTGCTGTACCGTATTCTTAGTCAATTAATTTTAGTCTTTCTGGATGTTACATCTAATAGTAAAACATTACTAGAACAACAGTGCTCTCTCTGATATCTTTAATGTTCTAAAATTAAAAATTATTAAAACTGAAAGGGCATGTTCCATTAAATTCTTCATTATCTTTTGTAGAAACAAGTGAATTAAATTTGAAATTCATGGCTCTTATTACACAAATGAATACTTAATGTTGTTAGTAGGCCAAGAGTTTTTCTTCTGTTTTCCTATTAATTCCAATAACTCTGTCTTTGAATGTTCAAGTGGCATTTTAAATTCGTATTCAAAATATTATTTTGACTTTAAATTTTGAATTTCATTATTTTAGGTAAGATTTCTTAGATATTTGTGAAATTAGCTATAATATGGTGTTATGGATACAGGCTTTTTAGATCATGGTTTTTTACATGGTAAGATTCCAAAAAAGCAGCCCCCTTTCTGCTCTTCTGGTGAATGAAGCATGAAAAGATGCATGATTCTCTAACTCTGCCAAGTTTAAAAATTGCTCTTGAACTAACAGGCTTCCTAAGTTTCTATTAGATGGACAGGTGTGTACATATAGACTTTTGATACTGCTTTGAATTGAAATTGTACCTACACTCAAGATTGTTTAACCAGATAATACCAGAAAAAAAGGAAATTTTAATAATTTGGTTTTAGTTTATTTTACTTATGTTTTGTATACTTTTGAATTTGGGTTATACAAAAATAGAGGGCTGTGGTGATATTTTAATTTTCCCTTTCCCAGCTAAATTAGCTACTGTGCTAAATTAGTTACATGCTAAAAGAGCTTCCAAATGGATCTATTTTGCTGGGGTGGCACTAAAAAAATGAAAGGCATTTAGCTCCTGGGATGTTTTTTCACTTGTTTTAAAAGGCAATCTGAATATATATATTTATTGCCTAACTTGTCCTTTTTTAATTTAGTGAAAATTAGTTTGATGTTTTCATATTCTTAATTTTCTCTCAAGTATGGTTAAGAAATCTATTTTTCCTGAAGTATAACTAAGTTCAGTACACTGAAGTCAGTACTGTTTCTTTCCTTATAACAGACTCACAAACTTGAGTTTTGGCTCTAACTTCAAGGGAAATTTTAGGAGAAATATTTTTTTTGTACTTTTTTTTTTTTTTTTTTGGTAAGTGAGTTTTCTAAATTCCAAATCCTGAATGATGGGTTTTCAGTATACATGCATATGTCCCAATTTTTTGTGACGGATAAACTCTCACAACATTCTTTCAAGTTTTCTGCTAAATTTGAGCAACACAAGTGTTCACTTTTTCATTCTAATTTGATTTTGATTGGATACCCCTGCTTGTCTTGATATAAAGTATTAAAATTCTTCACTTATCCTTGTGACAAAGTGTATGACCTTTCACTTTTCTTGCATTATTATTCATCCTTCTTTGATGGTATGTTATTTTCATGCCATAACATTGGCATGTTATTTTCAGTGCTCTGACATTCCTGGCACTCTGCCATGCTCTTCATGCTTTTGACCCAGAAATGTTAGAAAAGGAGGCACATTTTCAAAGAAGTTTGTTCTTACAGGAAAGGTAAACACATTGTTTTAAAGAAGCTGCTTTTCTTCTGCCCTTGGTGCTCCTGGATCCCTTTGTTATTCTTTTCCCATTGAACAATTAACCTTAATGTATGGCATCACCTGCATTTCACAGGCTGTGAGGTAAACTCGCATCAAAAGTCATCTGTATGTTGTGGTGTGGAGTATAAAACCTGAGTTCAATCAGATTCTCTGTTCTTTTGTAGCACTCCAAACAAAAAAGTTATTGAGATTAGTTTGAAAAAAAAAATTCACATCTAATTCTTAGCATAAAAGTCCCTGATTTTTTGATATATGAGCGACACATATGAAAAAATCTGAAAACTATTTCTATGGTTTATGTTTTGGGTTTTTTTTCTTCTGCCAATGGGAAAGCTTGGACTCTTTAAATAAGCCCAATGTGAACTGATTATTAACTGTGTACTCCAGAGAGGCTTGTTAACACACAGGAGTTAAATTGTTGTTGACAATTTTGATGCCTAGTCCCTGGAAAAGATCCCAAAACTCAACAGTCCTGTTTTCTTAATTTATCCATGGAGATATGAAGTTGTTCAAGGAAGGAAATGCCGTGAACTGGCAAAGGTTTGCACTCAATTTCTCAAGAGAGACATGTTGGCATTTCTACCATATTTGGAGATTTAGCCACCTTAGGTCTGAATCTTATGTCCAGTCTATGCCTGAGTGTTCATGTCAGCAATAGCCTTTGTCAGGTGTGATACCTTACACACTATAAAATTCCTGCTTAGGGGAAGGAGATGATGTGCAGTGCTTGACTGTCTATAAATGTAGAGGCTCGTACATTGCTCACCTTGTGGGTAATTCACACTAAACAGCCTCTAGACAAAATCTTGAATATAAGACCCCTTTTTTCCCCTGCTGTGTGTCCGGCACTACCTTTTCCATACTCTTTTTCCAGCAGCAGGAATTTTACATCCTTTGTGATGCAATGAGCCAGGTTGGACATAAATGTTGTACACTGGTTCTAACCTCTGACCTGCCAGTTAGTAAACTCCCTGGCAAGGGAATTCCAAGACTTTAAATACTCACTGACTGAGATAGCATGTGCTCTATTTTCCAAATCAGTCAGTTTACTTCTGAGATAATTGAATGAGACAAAATGACAGCATCTCTTTCTGTGCCCATTTAGAAGACAAAAGGCAATGAAAATAATCTCAGGGATTCAGGTAACATCTAGCTCTCAGTGGGATTTATCTGTTTAAAGCTGCATATGTGCACCTCAGCCAGAGCTGTGGTGGGTTTCTGAACACAGAGGATCTGCAGGTGCAGAAGGAATTACAGATTTATGAAGGCTGACATACTGGTTCACATCTCCTCTACAATTTCTTGTAGTTAGTCCTGAAAATGTGTGAACACTCCACTTTCAACCAGTTAATGTTGGCTGTGTTGGAGAGCAAGACTTGATACAACAGTCTTTCATCACATTTTCTCAAGACTTGAATGACTAAATGAATGCTCAGAGCAACAAATTCTGTAGAGAAAATGCCAGTATTCTGTACACAACTTTAACATAAGAGGGTCCCTAAGAGGTCTTCCTAATGAATATTGAGTGGACAATTTGTAGTGCTTGAAAGAGAACTAAGCAAGTCTGACTCGTGATTCTATCTGTTCACATAAGAGGAAAGAAACCAGAAATGTATGTCCCATTTTATGATTACCTGATTGATTCACCCAATTTAGTCATTTAAAATAGTAGTTTAACATGGGCCAATAAGGCAGAATTTGGACTCTGTCATAAATGGTATGAAACCTTGTTCGTTTTTGGATCTATTGTTGCTTTGTTAACCTGGATACAGTTAGGACAGTGTTACTGAGTTCCTCTTTACATTTAGAGAAATTTTTTTGCAAGCTCAATAAATCTCATATGGTTTTCAAACAGAATTATTTTTTGTAATGCTGGCAAAATCAATCATATTAATTTTTTCCAACAATAAGAGTAGTAGGATGATAAACCTAGCAGGTGGATACAGGTTTTTTTATTGAACTGTTTTCCAATTCTCCCTTTGATTCATAGTTTAAAAACCATTTGTCTCAACTTCCTTGCATTTGCAGATGACATACACCAAGAAGTCATACAGGAGGATTGTGACATACAGTGCCACCAACTCTTCTGACAGTAATTTATTGTCCCACCAGTTATGTGATTATCTTACTGGTTTACTGTGACTATATCATTCAAGACACTTTAGCAATAAGGAGTCTACTGGAAGCAGTGTCTCTAAAGTACTATTAAACACTCAATTTCTTCCTCAGACTAAAAGGATAATTAAAGACTATGCTGAAATCTATCATTCCTGACCACTTGATGTAGATTTTGAATGTCCTGCAGTGAGCTGAGTGGAAAATATCTGTAGGTATGATCCAAATTTTGGAAGCTGAGGAGTTGTTCCCTATTCCATCAGTTAATTAAAACAAGAATATGGCTGGACTACAGTCTTTGACTTACAGATTTCAGAAATTGGAAAAAAAAAATTTGAAATTCATGTCACCTGATGAACAGGGAACCTGGGACTCCCTTTTTTTGTTTTCACTTTCTTTAAGGGTTTCAAGTGAAAAATCCTATCTTGAGGCAATTTCAAACTTCTCTTCATATTTACCCTCTTTTCTGTAGATGAGGCACTAGTTTAGGTTCTTGTTTTACCTTATATACAGAGAAAATTAACTTTTTTAAAAAACCTAATTTTTAAGCAAGTACCAATTACTTCTTCCTGATACTGTCTTTTCAAAACTATTACAGTAAAAACAGAGTTTATTTGACCAAATATTTTCTTACAGGATAGCTCTGTATTAATTATTGGGATCTTTTATTGGATGAAAAGTGCTCATGCACAAGAGTAATGAATATCAAGAAAATGATGTTTTAATGTTAACTACAGGCATGCAAAAGGCCTTATTGAGAACTCTGTACAAGGGGTTTCTTCCATAAGAATTATTATTCTGAATAAAGGCTGGTCTAACAGACCATGAAAGTTTAGTTTTTTCCAATGAGGTGGCCATGGCATTCACTTTTAAACAGGAAATTGATACTACTTGTCTATTTTTAAATCTGTTACTTCATACACTGTCATTTCATCCTTATATCCTTAGTAATGATTTTATTTCAAAAGTGTGTTCTGGGAATAGTATAAAAGGCTAAAACATAATAAAATGTTTGAAAGATTCTAATTTATCACTTTATAACTGATACTATATGGCATTTTCTCCAAAATTATGAAACTATCATTGTAAAACAGGATGATGACGATCCTAAATTGGTTTCAAATAATGACTGATAAATGAATTTTACCTGATAATCTTTTTACTTCTTCAGCTCTTTCAGATATACTGAATAATTGCCTATGAAAAATAATTTAGATTTTGAGATTGCTTAAATGACTTTGCATGCATATTATTTCTTTACTTAATAGAAACAGATTTTTTCACACTTTCTTTATTGGTAAATTTGTGATAATAACAACATGAATTTATTAAACTTAGCTGACTGGGCTGAAACTGGGAAAAAAACCTGAATTGATTTAAAAAAAAACCTGCCATGAAAATCTTTTATTTTGAAGCATTTCACATAGTAAACCAAAATTTTTGTATATGACATTTTTATAGCATGACAATATAACCTTTGATGAGCAAACTGGTTGGATTGCTGAGAATGAGCTGACCCAGCCCCTGAAGATTTTAGGCACAGCAAATAATGTTACAATATATAAAGCAACATGATACACACACACACACTCATGGATGTAAATATTATTGAGCCATATGAATAAAATAGTTTATAAGGCAGTGAGCTTGACAGGTGAGGCAGAGACATGACTCCCCAAAACACAGATTAGCTTGGGTAAAAAAATACACTGGATTTTTTTTTTTTTCATATGGATCAAATATGATTTCTGTTATATGCTTCTGCAGCTCCTAGGTTTATGACATGTCATTAGTGATAGCATTATTGATGACATTGTTTCTTTTTATGCAGGGGGTGTATGATTATTACACTGACATTGTTATATTTTATATCAATTTTGCATGTGCTCTTGAAAATAGTTGTTCATGAAGTCAACACTGTGCAGCCTCAGAATTCATCATTGTAAATCCATTACGCTTCCTTTTTTCCAGTCAGTTTGATCTCTCTGGGAAAGTATGTCATGCATCTTTATAAACAACATGTTCTGCTCTGTGGAGATGTCTGCTCGTAAAAAAAAAAAAATCAACAAAACAAAAACAAAAGAAAACAAAAATCCAACATGGGTTTCCCATGTAAAAATGTTTTCCCGTTGGTGAGCTTTCTCCATAGTTATGCAAATTAAATTTGGCAAGATTTTTGTGACAGCAACAATGCATGTTGACAGTCACATCAAGACTAGAATTTGAGGTAATTATACAGTAGATTTTACTATCTGGTGCCATGTCTTGATCTGAGACACAAAGTCACTCACAGTGAAATCCACCTGCTTATAAATATTGATGTTCCCAACATGACTTGTCAGATTGGTGATGAGTACAAGCCCTTTCTTATAATCCAGCAAATTATTGAACAACATAAGTTCACTGTTGTTTATCTTGCCAGCTTTGTTGTGATCAATTGCTGCATACCAGATGTCAGCTGCCAAAGCAGCACATTGAAGTCATCTGTGATGAGCAGTTTTCCTGCCACAGGATCTATGCCAGTGTTGTAGTGAAGGATGTTGAACTTTTTATTTCCCTTACAGAATTTGGGGCTTTTTTGTTTCAGCTTCCAGCAACAGCACTGTTGAACTTGCCACATAATGGTAACAGCACTGGTCTGAAATTCCTGCCTGGTTGAGTTTGATTTTGGTTATTTTTTTTTTTCTGGACTATGTAACTTTGTAACTGCAAATTGTGCAAGGTTTTGGCATTGCCTGGACATGGTCTCTATGCCCGGGTTCCAGAGAGGATTAGTTCAGCTGTTCCTTCCTGGATCCTCTCAGTACTGGAATGGCTCTACAGTCTTCACAATACCCTTTGCTCCATCAAAAAGGGGTTTTTGTTTTATCCTTCACTCATATTGTTATGGGAATGTTAATATTGATCATTTGAGCTGTCACCAACTCGCTTCAATTTTCAGTTGGATCAGACACAGTTTTTGCATAACTTTCTCACACCTGGTTTTCTTTTGCTCACAAGGCAAACTGCTTGTGCTTGATTCATGCCTTCTTTTAAAACATACCTGAAAGGTTAGTGGTTTCTGAATTCAAATTTTTATTAGTAAATATGGGGAGCAGTTCTGAAGATCCTAATGAAATCTTATCTATACTATCCAAAACTGAAGCTGTAACACTTTTGAAGGGCAGGTTATGTTGCTCAGGAACTGATACACTTAATGTGGTTGGAGACTTTAGGAATATATAAAGGTTAATAAAAGGTGGAGTAATACAATTGTAAGGAACTGGGGTTATTGAGTTGGACAGGGATAGTGGCATCTATTTCAATAAAGGGTTGAACAACATGTGGTGGGTACTCCTTCAGAGCTATTCTTTCAGCAAGCGCTATGATGAACATTTTAGCTGTCTTCTAGGTCATAGGAAATATTCCTCATTAGCACACAAACTGTGGAGGAAAGCTTCTGAATGAATCACCTGAGGTTTTTTGCTGCAATTCTCCATTGTTTTACTTTTTTGTGTCACTGATGGTTACTTGGGTAAGGACTAAGAGGCTTCTTCCTCCTCCCTCAACTGGAAACAGAAGAAAAACTCAACAGTAATTGAGAGGTGCATATGACTTTGCTAAGCCCTACCAGCTTTTAGAGAGATGTTGCACAACATATTTGAACATTCCCTTCTAAACCAGGTCCTTTTTCTATAATACTTACTGGTGACTCTCTGAGGAATAAAACTGAGGTTGACATAACTACAGAAAACTTATTGCACTACTTTCCAAGTTTAGGCATCCAAGTGTCATAATTAGACTGGTTTTTGGTTGTTTGTGTAAAAGATTTTTTACAATAGTTATATTTTCTCAGTGAACATTGCATGTTAACCAACATATATATGTATTTTCTGTGCATCTAATTTTCATATTACAAGCAAGTTTATCATAATATGAAACACTGGGGTAACCAGCTTCTTGTTTTAAAACTATGTATGAGTTGAACAGTGTTAGAGAAGGAAGACTCACTGAATCTTGAACTAAGAGACCAGGGATTTCTGACAGGTCATTTGGTAAGGCTTTCAAGTTTAATATTTGTATAGTACTTCTGAAACAGAGTACTTCTATTTAAAATTTACTGCGCTCTTGTTGCTATACCAAATTTTCTTCTTTTGAAATTACATGGAATTTATCAGCTTTAACAATTATGTGTTCATATTTTAAATCTATATGTGTATATGTATTTATAGATTAAATAGTTCAACTTCCACAACTAAAAGATAATGACATTTTAATGCCATACAGCTGAACCAGTTTCTGTTCAGTGTGAAGGCATAATAACTGAACAGAATAAATGTGTCAGAAGTAAGACAAAAAAGAACTATAATAGGAAACATAATTTAAACCTTCGTGACATCCTAAACTGCTAGGAGAAAATAAGATTCAATGTCACAAAACCTGTATCTGCTGGAAAAATTAAATATTTGATTAGAGTTAAAATCAATGGTGAAAATGTATATATACACTTGGAAGAGGATCCGTGTCTGTTCCTGTATATTTCACATATGATACATGGAAACCCAGAGAGAAACTGTCTATTTAAACTGTCAGACTTACATTATAGAGGTAACATTTTCTGAAAGCAACATGAGAGCTGGAAGAAATAATATAAAATCCCAATGAATCCTCTGTAGTCCACATTTGAGTCCTTCTACTCAAGCAAGAAGAAAGTCTTAATGCCAGTGACAACTTCCTTCCAGAGAAATAATAGAAACAATTTTCCTTTTATTAAAAAAAAAATTAAAAAACAGAAGAAAAAGAATAGTGCATTTATTTCCCCTGAATGACAAACTGAGACTGAGGAAGTGGTTTAAGAAATATAGTTGGAATTAAAAAAGTTTCTGGGCTTTTTTTCTATTTTTTCCTATTTCTATATGAGCTGCTCTGTTTCTATACTAGAACAGCTCGCCCTTAAAATTGTACCCCAATAAGCTGAAATGACCCATGATGGTAGTTATGGGGGGGAAAAACTCCCAAAACATGGGAGGGACTTCCCAATTGCAGATTTCCAGGAGGCAGCTATTTGTCGAAGTTATAGCCACGAGAGAATTGTTTCTTGTGGAGAAGTCTCCATGGCATGGCAAGAGAGACTCCTCTTCCTAAGAGAACTGAAGACTATTTTAGAGGGGAAAAACCAAATGAAAGTCCCAGGATTTGTCTCTTTATGTTGTCAGTGGGAAAGAAAAGAGGGTGGTGGGGGAGGATAAGTGTTCTGAAGGTTTATTCTGATTTTTATTATTTTTCTTTTAATTCTGTTAGTAAAGTTCTCTTTATACCTTTAAAGTTTGAGCCCACTTTTTTGCTCTCCTCCTAATCCTTATCTCGCAGCAGAAAATGAGTAAATAATTCTAGTGGGTGCATTGGAGATTTGGCCAGCATTAGACCTACTACACACATATATAGTATAAACACATAATCTGAAACCTGTGAACCAGAAATAGTAGTGAGTTTGAATGTGTTGCAGAAATACTTTATGGTCTTGGGCCACTTGGTGCCTTAATTTATTGCAATGTAAATTTAAGCAGAGTTGCAGTAGTAGTTCAGGTGCTCTGATCTGGATTTATGAATGTGTTAGGCAAATGGCTGCATTATTTTGTACCTGATAGATTGCTTGAACAGTGGAATTTGCAGTTCCATGATCAGTTCATTTCCACTACTTTCCCTGACACTTTTGGGTAATGTGAATCTTTCCATTTACTGAAGCAGATTCAACAAGACAAAGTACCTTGATCTTTCTTATTGATTTATTTAAATAAATTTCAAATTAAAATTTCTATTCAAGTATTTAGAGTTGAACTTGAACCTCAGTTGAAATTCTCTTCAATTGCAGCAACGAAATGCACAATACACATGACAAGACCATTTAGTCATAAATAAAGAACAGATTCATAATCTCCATTTGCCAAATATTTGGCTGTCTTATATTTTTCACTAGTGGCTCCACAATATTAGGAACATTTGCCTCAGCAATAGAGGTATAACTTGCTAAAATATCACAAATCCATTATAGTACCTTTTTGGATACCATAGGCAAATTATGAGTAACAATAAAAATCTCTGAGGTAACATTTCCTGTTCTATGGAGTCAAAGTTTGTACAAAACTTCTCTCTCAATATTTTTACAGTAAAGTTTCTTAATAGTAGCAATTCATTTTAATTCTCAGAATTTTAATTTCCAACTACAGCATCTGAACATATGCATTTAAGAATTACTGAGTGAATATCCTGAAACTAATTCTGAATAAGCCCTGATAGTACTTAATTCAATAGAAGGTAGAATCACCTTAAAAATCCAGGTGCAATTAATCACTGCTCTGATAGAGCAGTCAATGCTTTATGATCTTTAGATGTTTTACAGTAAGGTAAAGTCATCTCTACATTTTATGGAGATATATCATCCTCATTTACAAAAAAATATAATGCAGTACTTTTTCACCTTATTCAACTAAACCAGCTGAATGATCTTGAAATTTAAGTTAATTGATTTATAAATGATCTTATTCTGACAAATGGTTACTGTGGAACTGGGAGACTTGGTGCAGTGTCAGCATATTTTTGTGAACAAAAGGGCTTTCTCTAATGAGACTAGCTTCATTAGAGAACAAACTAGTCTTTGCACAAACGTGTTACAACCGCTGGTGCATTTTTTGTGTGGTTTTTTTGTTTTGTTTTGTTTGTTTCCTTTCTGTTTGAAGCTATGTGAAGATTTTTTTACTTATCTTATAAGTAAGTTTAAAAGATCCAGAGTAGTCTTTTGTAAAAAGCCATCACAATAGGAAAGAACAGAGAGATTATTAACCAGATTGCCTTGTTACTACAGAGATGTATAGGACTATTCTCTTCACCTATAATGTCAGTTGGTCCTGACAAATACTTGTCTAAATTTCAAATGGTTATGACATTTCATAGTCCCTGTAATCCTTCAGTTTGTTTAGAAATCTACTTTTGTTCAAGGAAAAAACGTGACCAAACTCACTTGTTAATCAAAAGATCATAAATAATTTTCTACTTTAGGGTGCTAATATGAGAACATGCCTATGCATGTGTATAACTTTATATACAAGTAATAGAAATTATTTGCTACAAGGGACTATAATTTATTTAAGACAATTTTCCAGTCTGCTCTGCAACAGAATGTACTTTTTAGTGCATCTGCAGAATTCCATGCTCATGGAATTTTCTTGGTTCCAAACAATTAAATCACCTTGGAGATAGAAAGGTGTTGGGTTTATTTTTGCATTTATGAATATGTTCTTCCAGAATCCTTCTGCTGTTTACTCTTTGTTCAAATCCTAGCTGACATTTAAAGCAAACAACCACTACCTCCTGTGCAAAAGGAAATCATAATATCATTGCACTGGAATAACATCCAGTAGAAGGATAAATATCCTTCTACTTTCGCAAGATAAACTGGATGTTCTTGCTGTCCTCAGGAGTGCTTCCAAACATGTCTGTTGGAAGAATACAATGATATATTGTGGCTTAGTTTCTCACAGAGGCCACCCTTGCATCACCCCTGCTCCAAAAACCTTGCCACCTACAAATTGTGCTAACATCTTAAAAAATTCCTAGATAGAATGTATACCTATATACAGTATCTTCCAAAACTCTTCCCTAAGGCTGTAGAAGAATCTGGATAAGTTTCTCCAGCTTTCCAGATGAGTACTATAACCATTAGCATGAGGGGAAATGAATATTCTGCTTTTAGAAATACTTTGAAAGAGCTGCATTTCCAACATGGAATTATTCTTTCAAAGCCTATTTTAGTAGAGGGCTCATTGCATGAATACTGAATTCAAGATGGCATCAAAGTGTCTAGTTTCGGCTAGAATTTAAGACAAATTCCTCTCACTGGTGCTTCCTCCAGACACAAATAGCTCTCCAGATTGAACTTGATTCCTGGATTGCTCTGGCCATCAAGAAACTTGGGGGGTATAGAAAATCAGACTGAGACTGTGTCTTCCCATTTATTGTTTGGTCTGGAGCTCATTGAAGGAAATCTAAAATTTTTTCATTAATTCAGTGACATTGCTACAACTTGCACAAAATGTTTTGATTTCCAGTTTATTTCTTGGTCTCTTCTATGGACAAAAAATATATTATTCTGAAAAGGCTGAGCCATTTATTTTAAGAAACTCTACTAGGAACAGAAAAGTGCTGATAATGATTTTTTGTTGCTGTTCAACATGGGCATAATGAGAATGCCCCACTTAGGCAGAACCACTCATCCATCTAGCACAGTATTCTGTGTCCAGAAGGAATGCCAGGATTCTTTTGCCCTATGCTCTGTCAGCACTGACAACTGCTGTGTTAGGGAGATTTGAGGGACTGTCACACTAATCCTTTTTGTATGTATGCTGTCCATTAATTTAATTCATATGTTAACCTGCTGTGTGCATGTGTCTTTGTTTCTACAATTTCTACCACCCTGCTCTGGTGAAGAAATATTTTCTTTTATCTCTCTTCATCTGATCTCCTGCTACTTCTATCAAGGACTCACTTGATCTTGTATGCAAGCACCAGCTGTGCATAAAATGTCTCTCTTCATCATGATTTTATAAATATTGGTCAACATTTCCCCTTCAAACAAAGGACCACCAACCATATTAGTCTTGTCCAGCAGCTGCCCTGTGCCTTTGATCGCCTTCTCTAATGCCAGGAGACTCTTCCAGAAATGGAACACCAGAGCCACACACAGTGTTCCTATGTGGGTTTGGTCTTTTTATGTGGCAAGAGAATGAAAAATTTTGTGTTTTTCTCAGTATCTACCATGTTGATGTACAACATGTCACTGGCTGCTTTGCCAAATGCTGAACATTCAGCTGATGAGTTCCAAGGACTCTAAAAAGTGATTAAAAAAATCTCTCCTGAAATGTAACAGCTAGTCCAGTTTTTTGAAATTTATTTTGCTTACATAATATCTCATTTAATTTTTCTCATAAACAAATAATTGGCAATTTGGGGCCCTTGGTAAAAAGAGTAATGGAAAAATATTTCAGTTGGTGTTCTTTCTTTATTAATTTTTAAATAACCGTAAAATAAAATGGTGATAGAGTTATAGTGCTGGTGCTACTTGCAGTCATAGTTTGGATTCTTTCTTGTAAATTAATTTGCACAAGTAGAGGATAATGCAACAGAAATTGTGCCTTGCAGAAATAATTTTTTTGTTTATCTGTGAAAAATAAATGAAGACTGGTCAAACATTCCAATCAGCTGAAAAAAGAAAAAAAGACTGGAAATGGTAAAAGAGAGACAGATTGCATTCCGAATGAAATAAAAGATTGTATCACCAGGGAATTTTGTTTACCTTGCAAAGTAGGAAGCAAAAAAATGGAAAATAAGGGGATGAAAATTAGTATATTGAAAACTACCTTCCAAGTGGAAAAAAGAAAAGAAAGGGTGACTGTTGCACTCTGCTCCTTTTGAGGTCCTGTTCTGATTCTCAGGTGATCTCTTGGGGCTGATGTTTGAATTCCTCTTGCAGAAGGTGCTATGGATGCAGCCTTTTCTTGTGTTAGGATTCAGCATTAAAATCCTCTGCCCAAATTAAGGTGCAAACAAGAGCAAATACCAGTTCAACTATACTGACTTTATTTTATACCATTAAGTGTGCACAGGAAGGAGAGGGTGGGAAGCAGAGAGAAAAGGATGGAGGTACTGTGAGCAGAAGATAAATCCAGTAGTGTCCAGTTGGTCTTCAGTACCCTGGGCTTCTCTGGGGTGGCAGACAGTCTAACCATATTTGCTTAAGAGCTGCTCAGAGGCCTGAGAAGACATAGAAAAATACTTGTTTTATTTCAAGGAAGGAAAAGGCGTGATTCTTAATACAACAGAATGTGTTCTCCGTTTTTTTCTTTGCCATAATGGAAAACATGCAAAAAAATTTATATGTTTCCAGAAAGAACTTTTAATTCAGTTTCTTAAAACTGAATATGATGTTTCACTGAGTGTCAAAAGTGTCAGTGCCCTCTACAATGAAATTCAGAACAGCAGATGTCATCTAACACTATGGCACTGTGATTTTTTAAGTAGTAGATCTTTGTGCTTAATACAATATTGATTCTATTAAAATTGATAGTGTGGAGCCTTTAAAATTCTTTATGGATATTTCTGTTATATTTTGACTGTACTGACATAGTTTGCACTGTTTATTCCATTTTTTTTTTAATTTTTTCATTTATGAATGAAATATGTAGAAGGCTGTTAAACCACATAGACTGTTTAGCAGAATTAAAATTGGGTTGCTCAAGTTCAGGTTCTCTGCAGATTGATTCAGCTTCTTTGATGTACCAGGTGTAGTGCCAACTTCTGCCAGCAGAGAATTTTCTCCTCATTTAAGGTTCTATAAGCTTGCTGTATTGTGCTGTTTTCCATGTGCCTCTTCTAACTACTCTTTCATTGTGTGATCATGGAACATTATGTTACCTAGCATACATTAATACATTAATGTCAAGGAATCATCCTCTTCTTTGATTGCAAATGTCTGCAGATATGGTTTGTTTCTTATGTGCACATAGTGCTTTGAATGATAAAATAACCCTAGAGTGAGCACAAATATTTCAGATAGCAATACAGTTCATATTTTCTTGCCTGAATCATCTTCAATAATGCACCACTATTGTGTCAGTTTCTAAATATGCTTGGCTTTATCTCTGTTTCTCGTGTCTACTATGCTCAACTTTTGATTTTTGACTTGATGGGGTTTTGAAACCTGTTATTAACCTTTCCTCATCAGTTATTTATTGTGTTTCTTCCAGATCATCTAGCGCGTGAGGAGCAGAGTCAGAGGCTTGAATTCTTGCAAATATTCTTGCTCTTTGCATTAGAGTCAGTACAGGGCTGCTCTCTCTGTGACCTTTCTTCCTTTATTACAGTCTGTTCTGCTTCTCAGCAAGGTAGGAAGATGCTGTTGCAATGAGACATTAAATTTGCTTTGCTTTTATAGCCTGTCATCCATATATGCGAAGCTCTGTGAACTTCAATTTCCAAATTTTCTTGTCTCTAACAATCTGCTTTGCTGCATCTGTGCTTACTCAATACTTATGAATTAAGGCATGCTGCCCTAAGGGGATTTGGTCAAAGTTATGATGTTTCTTTATTATTCCCCCTGCATACAATTCTTTCTCAGTCTTAGCATTACTTCATTGTAATACACCCCAAGGCCACTTTGGGTTGCTTTGAAGAGCCTTGAAAAACAACAGTATAAACATTAGCAATTCATGTGAACAAAACATTCTAATAGCTGTGCTGGAAATCTCGAAATTTTACTGGAAAACAGTGAAGATTAAACATATCCTTACAGATTCAGCACCAAGAAAAATCAGTAGGCTGGTAAAATTTTTGTTGTTTCAGATCCTCTAAAAGAACCTAAAACATATTGTTTGTTCTCTGTGCTGGTGATAATACAGCAGCAATTAAAGAACAATGAACAGAAAGCAAGCCTGAAAGGAAATATTTCAAACAGTTTATTCCAAATGAGTAAAAATTAAGAAGACAAAAGAATAATATAAGCAAGAAGGCACAAAAGTAAAAAAAATATATATTCATTTAACTGTTCTTATACAAACACATCATAATTCAAAATAGAAGTGACTGGGGAAATATCAAGGCTTTACTTTCTTTTTATGTGAGAGTTTCTTACAATTGCAAGTAATTTTACTTGCAGACAGATATTCTCCATATTTTTAAGTAATTGCTGACTGTCCTGTACAAAGTCTGCATCTTTCTTTTTCCCCCAGCTTCCCACAGAAGCAGAATATGGAAAGACCTGTGTTTTGCATACCTAATATTTTCTGCAGCACATACTGCAGGGTTGAAAAAAAGACACAAACACAAACAGGACCCAAACCTAAACCATCTTTGATAGGACTTGCAATGTCAAGATTAGTTATCATGCTGTTAAGTGAATAAGTAGTATATCATCATGAATCAATGCCTTATCAGAGCTATCCAAAAACCCTAGGATCAAATAGCATACCAGATGGCAGAATATAAATCAGGTTACTGGAATTCCAAGGGACTGTTTTGTTGTGCATTCATTTCCATTGGAGATGGAAATACATTCTTACTGTCTTATACAGGATTTTTTTACAAAGGTAACCAAGCAAAATAAAGAACTATCAAGTTAAGTGATGTGTAAATCAGTATAACAGGCAGAGCTTCTTGACATTCTCCCTGCAGTACATAAACACTTTACTGAAATAATGACTGGGCCATTACTAATTATCTCTGAGAGGTTTTACAGGACAAAAGGTGGGTCCCAGAAAAGTGAAGATGGGAAAAGATAAATTAGTACTTTATAAAGGAAGTGAGGCCACAGGGAGTTACAGGCCTGTAAAGCTGCATTTTGCTAACAAGTAAAGTTCCAAACCAATCTGAGTAACATTCAGTTTGTAAACACCTGGAGGGGAATAAATTAAAGTTGATAAGAAACAGCCATATCTGTTAGTCATGATAGGACTTGCTCAGTGAATGGCAAAAGCAGAAGATCCAACAGTTCAAAATAAATAAGTACTGCTGAATTCTTCAAATGTTGAGAAAGTTTCTGTAATCTCAGTGGTCAATTGACCCTAGAGGTAGGAAAAGAAGACTGATCAAGCTAATTTGATCATCACATATCTGTGTTTAGGTAGATGGTAGGATAGTTGTTTCCACATGCAAAAATGGGTTTTTCATTTGATTAGAAATTTTAAAGCACTGATAGACAGAAATATTACAGAAATAATAGTAGAAGTCAGTTCTGCAATATAATTTGGAAGTCGATTATATGACTCACGCTTTCATGTCCTTGTATCTCTGCCTTGAAAGCAAGTATATTTTGCATTGTCAAGCCTCACAAATTTGCAATAAAGACAAGGAGCTCTACTTCCCACCTCAGGTTTTGAAGTGGTGGATCAGAAAACAAATTATTATTTCATTGCTAAGTACAAGTCATAGCAAAAAATTACTTTTGAGAATAATGAAAGAAAACTCCTTTCATATGTGCTGTGTTTATGTTCCAATGTAATGTTTTTTAAGGGTAATTAATTTGTTCTGGAATTCCGAAAACAGTAAACAGAATCCTGTTATTTTGATGAAAAAATCAAAAAAGCTGAGAGAGCTGAGGGTTGAATACCTGAAGCTCATAGTCCTGCATACTGGAGCTTCACTTTGGAGAACATTTGCAACAGTGATATCAGCTGTTGTGTTGCTCCTGTAACATTTTTGCCTGTCTCACCAAATATGTAATGTATGGAATGACCCATTTCTCAGAGAGTCATAAATGGGACAACATAGAATGGGAAGAAAAATCATTTGCAGAACTCCCTGCCAATGAAGAGAGCAGCAGATGTTAACTCATCATTCATCTGCTTTGCCTCAGTCTAAAGAAAATGCCACAAGATAGTTGGAATCAATGATCTTACAGGTCTTCTACAACCTGATTTATTCGATTGATTTGTTCTGTTTTATTTAGCCTGATTTATTTTTTTTCTATTATTTGTTCTATTTTATTTAGCCTGATTTATTTTTTCCACCTTTAATTCATGATAAAGGAGGATAATGTAAAGGCACACAAAATACAGGGCAATTGCAGCAAGAAAGAGCAAAGTGACAGGGGGATATAAAAAGTTCCTAAAAGAGAGGTGAATGCAACACAATAAATAATAGAGTTGCAGTTATTACAAAATTGTTGTGGGTCTCAAATGAGCAAAGGGCATGTTATATTTTGGGGATCTGTCTTTGCAGCCTTTTGTAGACTTGCTGTTTGCAGTGATGTGTCTATCAGCACAATGTCTTGCTTGGACCTGGCTGTGGGAGAAACTAATTTCTTCTAGCCACCATGTGTTCATCCCCAAGCTCTTGAATTGTGTTTGCTATGACTGAATTTTTATTAAGTAGACATCATTACAATTAAAATAACTATTCAAGTCATTCTTCAGCAAAACTGTTAGCAGAATCAACCTCATACCTAATTGGCCACTGGAGATCATTAGTGTTGTCTGAAATTGTTGACTGAAAATTAATACTTTCTTTGTATGTTGAAAAGTAGACACAGCAGATTAAGGTAAGCAAAAAATTTGCCTGGTCTATGATAATACTATAAACAAATAAAAAGAAAAAAAGTCTGTAAATTTTAAGATAGAACATTATAAATTCATAAAAAAAGAAAGTACCAACGAATAAAGGAAAGATGCAGAAAGAGGAATTGAGGATCAAATTGTATTGATTCCAGCTGGCTGCTATAATATCTGTTAGTATGTGTGAAAAAGTTTCTTATTGTAAATATATTTTTAAATAAATATAAAAAAAAGAATATTATGTAAAAAATCATCTAAATGTACACCATTAAGATGAATAAACACAGTTGTAAAGTTTCAAATGGATTTTATAATCTATTTCTGATTGAACTTACAATTCTGATTTTAAATTTCTGTGAACATTTTTGTTATTCAGTCCATCATGCCACTATTATTTTTACTGGATTTTGTTTATTTCATTAATAAAGCTCAAATTCCAAGGAAGTATTTCAATTAAAAATGTACCAACAGTAGAATCTATGAGAGAAATTATTGATTTGCCGCAACTTTTGGAAATTTCTGCTTTCTTGGTATTACAGTGAAGAATATATTATTTTTGTAGGCATCTGTTAGTCATGTACCTTAGTAAACATGGCTTGACTTCTTTATAGAGTAAAAAGTAGCTATTTTAAAGTATATATATGGCATTGTCTGAGAGAAAACAAACATAATTTAGTAATTATATAGCTTTTAATTTTAAAACTTGTGGTTTAGGGAACTTCTCTAAACTGTTCAAGATACCAAAGAAAATCATGACAGTCTCATGGTTTTTAAAGTGTTCTTCAAGTTGTAAATGGTCCTAAAACCCTGAGAATGGGAAATGTCCAAAAGAAGCAGGTATGGTGTTGTTCCTCAGTATTTCACAGCATTTTGCTCTCTGACATTTTCTTGTGTGTTAACCAAGCTGCAGCAGGGAGATAAAGTGCACATGCATGTGGTCCTAGAAAGAATTTGAAAAGCAGCTGCTGAGCATCTCCTGGCCTGTCCTTGCACCAAGGACTTAGAGGAGATGAGGACTGCACAGGTGATACCTGTATTTAAAGAGCTTGTATGACCTAAAAGCCAAAACTGAGCTCTTGAAAACCTCCACCTACTTCAATGAGCTTTTCTTAGGCAGCATCTGACTAACTTGAAAATTTATTGCCCTTTTTTCTTTACTTTTTATCTTATTGTGTCTGGTTTAGACTCCTTAGCCTGCAGGTCAGTCCTGAGCCCAACAAAGGAGGTTTCTCTTACCCCCAAAAACTTGGAGGAATGCTCAGATCACTGCCAGTGTTTAGATGCAATATCAGACTCTCTGGAAAAGGGCTAGGAGTGTTGTGATGCTTTCTTTTATGCAGCAACATGTGACTAAAGCTCTACAATTCAGACTGGAAGACTTTCCTTGTGAAGAAATTACTCTATTCTAGGAAGTTGGAAAACTTGTGTGAGTTTTTTGCTCATTTAGCAGCCATCTGCATTCAAAAGCTGGAAGTTGTCCTCAGTTAAAAAAGATAGTTGGGAGGGTTCTTTTCTTTCATAAAAAGCTTAACTTTTCTTTTTACCAATTACTTTTCAGCATAATGACAATAAGATTTTTTCTGCTCTGGATAAATGAACAAGAAAATGGTGGAGGATTTTTCTAAATGTCTGCATAAAGTAGTTATAAAATTTAAAGGTACTTTGATTTTTTGTTTGTTTGTTGATTTTGAAAGAATAGCAGTTTAAATAGTTTTATGTCTAAGGATGTATTAATTTTCAAGACTAATATAAATATACAACATATTTATACAAAAAATAAACTAATATAATTTTTTTATGTTGGTTGACAGTTATTATAAAGTTGGAAAAGGCTACAATATCCTAAGCTGTGGTGTCTTGGTGAGACAGCAGAACTGTCACTCCTTAATCAGTGAGACTGTAGTGTTTTGTTCCTTCTTGCCAGCAGCATTTCATAAATTTTGATGAACATGTTTTCATCATTGCTGGCTGGTGATGGCTTCTGTCTTTTTCTTTATGATAGGAACAGAAATAGAGTTTGACTACAGCAAAGATAGGACCAGAATTTCTTGGTTTCCAAAATAAATTTTCATTCCCATCAGAAGCAGTGAATGACAAAAGAGCACAGGAGTAAAAATATGCTTCTTCCATGTGTCTTTAGGCTCTTAAATCTCTTTAGCATGTTTTACACAGCAAAAACTATCCCCAACTGCAGTTTGTTTTCTTTCCCATGCCTATTTTTAACATAGTAATACTTTTGAAACCTATTTTTACTGTACTTCAAAGAAGGCGTCAACATTATCTGGAAGAAAGCAAAGAAACCTGAGAACTGAGAAAGTAAAGAAATCTGAGAATCTTCAGAACTTTTGCATGTATTCCTGTCTATATCAGTGACTCAATGGGTAGTTGAGTAAACAACTGACTTTTTTACATGTCAAATCAAGAATTTTATGAGTTTATAAGAATGGACCAATCCTCCAGACTCAGTTAATCTTGGGGTCTGCTTGTTTTTGTTGGATTTTTTTGTTTTTTTTCTAATATTTTTGGGAAAAAAAATTCTTTAGTATCAATAGAATTAATCAAGAGTATATTTTGTCCAGGACAGTAGGCTCCTGGTCACAAGAAAGGTGATTCTCAAAACTTCTGCTTTCACCTGAATAAAACTTTGATGAGAAATCCAGTCTCCCACTGGCTTTTAATCCTGCTATAGACTTGCCATTACTTCTGAGACCAGCTGGTTCAACTGTATTGTAAATGCATTGCTGAAACATCTTTAGAAACACTGTAAAATTAAGAATGACTTATGGATGTACTGTGTTAAATGTTGCAAAAGATAATACATTTTCTTTGAAGTCCAAAGACTTCAAATTAAGACCCATGCAAAATATAAAAGTTAAAATGTACTGAGAAGAATGGCACATTTAAAGATCTTATGTAGCAATATATGAAGTGGCTTTAAACATATTTAGATAATAGGATAAAATGTGGGAATTAAAATTATTTCACTTTTTTTTATTTAAATATGATATTGAAAGAACAATGAGATTATAAGAATTTAAGAAGGCATGTATTTATAACCACTGATTAGTCAAAGGCCAACATTTACCAAAACAATAAACAGATTTGGCATTTTGGGTATCCAGTAAAAATACTTTAAAAAAGTCTGATTTCTTTCTTTCTTGAAGAGTTCATTATTAAGAAACCTCTCTTTGAAAGATTGAAATATTCAGGTTTGAAGGAAAAAAAAAATAGAATTTGAGAATTTCAGCTGAGTTTTCTTAAGAAGCTGCCTATTACCAGGAAGAGAATAATTAATGATTCAATTTAGAGTGACAAAACTGGCATTGACAGACTCCATTGTATCATTCACAAATTGTAAACAATTTATGCCAACCTGTTTTTCTTCTTAGTGGTACAAAATATTTTAGATCAGTTTGTGTGCTTCATTTAATTGCACTAAAAGTGCCATTCAGTTTTGTGGGCTGTCTAAAATACAAAAATTTACTAGTGCATCCATAACTTTCCAGTGAAAGTTGTGTTGCACTCGGTTACATCTCATGGATGTTTTTATGTTACTGTGCCTGAACAAGTAAGAGTTTTTAAGTATCAAGTCAGTTCAGGTGAAAGTCAGATGACTAAACAACATGTTTGAGATTGGTAATCATGGCGCTGTGGTGACATCACACAAAAATTTCTCTTCATGAAGTCAGAAAATTAAATTATTGTTGGAGGGGGTCTGTGGGAGGAGACCCCAGGGACTGTGGGGTGGAGATGCCCTGGGAAGGCACTCCCCTGTAGGTGCCCGTCAATCGGGGTTCCCTCCCCTGGGTCTAGAAAGTTCTGTTGTTCTCCCCTGCCCATTGGCCTGCACGCCAACCCCGCCTTCCTCCCCTCTTCTCATTTGTACATCCCCAATCACTCCACTCCTGCTCCTCCCCTGGTCCCCTACCCCATTAGTCTACTGTACCCCAGCCCCTCCTACCTGCCACTACCTCATAAACCCTGTCCCCGCCCTGTTCGGGGCTTCCACAGCCTGTTGCCCTTCAGCCAGGTTGTCTCCCTGCTCCTCTCCGACCCACCCCACCTCGGACCCCCTCGCCGACCCTACAATAAACCTGTTGGAACCCTCGACTGTGCATGTGGAACCCTCCTTCCGTCTGGTTGGATTTCGTAGCAGCTAGCCGGGATCGGGACACATGTGGTAGCAGGACCAAGGAGACCTCTCCCCTGGGAGCTGGAACACCCTCTACTGCCCAGGACGACACCCGAGTGGATTTCCCGCAGCTGGCGCCCAACGTAGGGCCTGGGCAGTCTCAGACTCGTCCGGGTCCTGAAGAGCGACCCCTCGGCGTGAGCCCTCCGTGAGTGGCAGCGTCTGGGAAAAAGCGCCCGTTGAGTTCCAGCTCCAGGGAGAGCAATCTCCTCAGTTGTACAGAGGAATGCTCTGCCTGGGTCTGCCTGCACCCCTCTGAGCTTCGCTGTAACATCGTAATTCTGAGGGAGTGACAGCTGGAGGGACCGGCAGGAGCCAACCAGCCCCCGCAACTAGTGCCGAGAGGCAGCCCACTTGGGCTCTTCCCTGTTCTTTTAACCCTTGCCTTGTGGGGGGAGAAGTTCGGGGAGATGGGAGTAAATCTGTCCCGCCCCGAGAAGGAGTTCTATGTCCAAGTTAAAGCCACCCTTGTGTTGGGGAACATTTCTTTTAAAAAGGGGGATTTGAAAGTTTTTGTTAAATTTCTGTTCTAGCACTTTCCAGACATTTCTTGGGGAGATGCCTCTTCTGTTCAGTTTTGGGGGAGAGTGGGAAAATGTATTTATAGTGAGCAAGTCAAGGGAAATTTTAGGGTGGGAAAGTTCAATGTTTTATTTGATCTTATTATTAAGTTATTAAAAGAGAGGGAGAAAGTTGGGGTCCCCAGTTCTCCTCTCCGTGTTCCTCCCCACCTAATCCTAAACCCTCTTCCCCTATGTGTGGGAAAGGACCCAGATTCCGCCCGAAGGCACAGGGTTGCCAACTGCTCCCTGCTGCTTCCTGCCCCACTCAGTCCCTTTGCCAACCTGGGACTGGCCACCCCAGCTTGGAATCTACCCTCGCCCACGATCCTAGCACCCACGTCCCCAATTTGCAATCCTGTTCGCTCCCCAGTTCATGTTCTCAAGATGGCACCAGCCTCGTGGCGCCACAAAATGGCTGCTCCTCACCCCCTCATAGTTTTCCGCCCTTCCACCAGTGCCTCCACCCTCTTGGCTTTCCTCAGCTCCCCCCACCGTGATGTGTTCCGCCCCTGCGTCGGGTCCTGCCCCTTCCATAGCGGCGATGACGCAACCGTCGGGTCCCGTCCCTCCTACCCTCCTTGTGCCTCCCCTGGGTGGGCCTTCAGTGGGTGGTGCTACTCCCACAGAGGGCTCCGCCCCCGGGTATGATGTAGGCCTTCCACCTGGCCACGCCCCGTCGGGTCACGCCCCTCTGTCTCCTGCCCCTTCCGGTTCCCACGAGACCGGAACCGGAAGTGGGCCTGACCGGAAGGCAGCCATCTTGGGTTGCCGGGATCCCAGCCACCGGGACCCACTTGTCAGTCGGAGGCCTCATGTCCTAGCTTGCACGGTCTCCTCCTCCGATGAGGGCGGGGCCTGCTGCGCTCCCGGCCATACCAACAGGCCGGGTAGCAGCTGGGCACGGATCAGGGAGGAAGCAGTTAAGGAGGGGGACCTTGACTTCGCGAGGGGCCTTGACCACTTTGTGGCTCCCGTCATCATGAGCCGGGACGGGAACGTACGGTGGGAACAAATCCAATACACAGAGATTAAAAAGCTGAGGAAGGCAGCGAAAGACTATGGGAGGGGTTCCCCATATTTTAAAAGCTTATTGGATTTGACTTTCTGTGGGCACACCTTAATACCACACGACCTCCGCTACCTCATGACGGCCTTGTTGTCCCCCACTGAGTTTCTCTTGTGGGAAGCTCAGTGGAAAAAGTTGTTAAGACCTCTTACAGAAAAGCATGAAATAGACAGACTTGGCGATGACGCTCTGGACGCTTTCTCAGGAGATGGCGTGTTCAACAGGCCGGAGGACCAAGCCACTTTTCCAGTGGACGTTCTAAACGACATTAAGCAGGCCGCCCAAACCGCCCTCCTGAAGCTTCCCGACAGCTCTACCCCGCTCCAGAGCTTCTCCTCGATCCATCAGGGAGCTGACAAATCCTTCATCAAATTCGTCGATCGTCTGCGCGAGGCCATCGAGTGCCAGATTGACAACGTGGAGGCAAGGGACGAGCTCTTGCGCAAAATGGCCATGACCAATGCCAACCCCGACACCAAAAAGGTGCTCAGGGCCCTTCCCCAGGACCCTGAGCCCTCAATCACACAAATGGTCACCGCCTGTGCCAAAGCTACATCCATCGAGCATACGGTTGCAGCTGCGGTGAGCAAGGGTGTCAGGGAAGCTATGCTGTCACTACAGAACACACAATGCTTTAACTGTAAGCAGTATAGCCATGTGTGCGCGAGCTGTCCCTATCCCCTGTCCGATGGCCGGATCTCCTCCTTCCTGCCCTCGCTGTTGGTGCGCCCGCCTTCTCACACGTCACCACACACCCCGGGGCCCCAACATCCACCTCGGCGGCCGGGAAATGAGTGGCTGAGCACGCCGAGGCCCCACCCTACGACACCTAATGGCAGGCTGGCTCTCCCCACCATCCAGGAGAGCCCTTCAACCACCGAACCATCGCAGAGGAGCGGAGCCCCGAGGACGGACTCAAGCTCCTCCGACGGACAGGGGCGTTAGATCAGAGCCTCTGCCGGACCCTCCACAACACCGTCCAGGGGTCCTAGTGTGACCGGCCTATCACAGATGAAGGCATGCCTTGTGCTTTGTTCTCATCATAATCATCCAGTTGTGAATTCCTGGTTCTCTTCTAGCTGGTAATAGACAAAGCTATGCTGAAGGTCAACAGGCAGTGACAAGAAAACTTTTGAATCGATTTTGGTAAATGTTACTGTTGAAGTTATGCCTTCTATTCCTCTCAAAAACTCTGATGTGGGACCAGTTATAGTGATAAAAATCTATCTCAAGTATATTGGATGATTATCTTGCATTCTCTATAGACTTTGCTAAGAAGAGCTTATTCTTTGCCCTTGCTTCAAATTGCAGTTCTCAGTCAAGCAGAGATTTCTTTGTTGAATATTGTTCATGTGATGCTTCTCATACTGTGTGTTTACTTTTTTTTTAATGTCAGAATTCTGATTCTCTTTGAGCTTCTGCTTTATAATTTTCATATGACCTTCAAAGAGGACACAGAGCTGAGGCAGCAGATGCAGCAATGTTGTAAAAAGCTTGCTGAATAAAGACTGTTGTCAAACACTTTTTCTTTGCAAAATCTGATAATAAAACTTAGACTTACAGTACATTAATCACCAGAAACATTTATATTCAGTGTGCCTTCTGTGTGTATATTGTTACAATTATGTTAAAATACAGCTGATGGCTAAAAATGCTGCAAGTATTTTTTTTCTCTCCCAAATAGAGTAACTTGGATTTATAAAGTCTTATGAAAAGTAAAGGGGGTTTTAGATATTAGAGAAAGAAGACATCTTTTACAGTATATTTTATCTTATCACAGATCATAGAAAACATAGATAGTTCCCAATTCCAGATAACTTGAGTCCCATATGTATTACCAGAACTTTTGAAAAGTTATTTGTGATAAGGCATTGGATTCTTAATCTTAAAGAAGTAGGGTTTTGTGGCAAGATAGTAAAATGTGATATCAATTTATGGCTTTTTATATGCTGCAGGTTTTTTCTTTAAAGTAGAAATTCTTAGAAAAGATAATGTCTGTTGTCTTCTTTATATTCTGCAGACACAGAATATTTGGATTACTTAGATATAAGTAATAGATAAGTAATAAGATACTTTAGTAGGTATAAGTAAATAATAAGATCCTTTGGATACTTAGATATCAGTATCTAATGTGAATTTGTCATTATAGTTGCAAATCATTCATGTCAAGTTCTTCTCTTTTATGGTATGAATGTATAAAGATCAATTCTTAAAAATGAAAACTCATTTTATTTTCCACACATGCTGTTGTTATCCATTAGTTGCTATTGAAAAAAGGTTTGCAGTTGAATTATTTCTTTTCTGTGTGTAACACAAGAATTTAAATAGTGGGCAGTTGAAGTAGAAAAAAAGAATAACAAAATTTTTTCAACCGCTGTAATACCAGGATTTTAGGCTGATAGAAGAAATAGTGATACCTGTTGAGACACTCATTATAGATTTTGAATGTATTATGGATGTATTCTACATCTCTTTGTTTTTTTATTGGTTTAATTGTAAATAAATTCTTATCTCCTTTGAATAATGTGTTAAAAGATATTGTTATTGGCATGGAAAAAGGGCCTTTAGTTTAAAAATGGATATAGCATATTCTAAATCAAACTTTCTTCCAAAGAAAATAGAATTATTGAGAAAATATACAAGAAGGCATGAACACAGATGTTTGTGTATAGTCCTGAACTTTTCTTCATGACCAGATAACTGGTAATGAAGAATTTGAAATAGAGAAAGCGTGAATCACAATTTTGGAATTACTTGAAGTGGACTGAAATACCCATCAGTAAGGATAGCAAGCTCATTTAAAATTAAAAAATATTGAATGACTGCAATTGGCTCTATACATTCCAAATCAGTTTGCTCCCATTTGGACTTCATTGAATATTGTTGAAGAAATTATTGGTTTCCCTATCAAACAAACCAAAAGTTTGTCATTGATTTAGATGAGTGTTGGATTATGTTGGATTTTGTGTTTGTATTTCCATGTCTTTCAGAAGACAGATTAAGAACCCCAGTCTGTCCTCAGCCTTCTCAATTCTGGATTTTAGATTGTGGCTCAGAAGTATTTCTATTTGACTCAGTAGCCACCATATCCTGTGTTTGCTGTTATTCCCTATTTGACTTTTTTTGTTTGTTTTTTTTCCAGCTGAGACAAAAGAGAATTTTGAAAGAAAAAGACATTTAAAACTATTTTTTTCAGTCAGCTTCATTGAATAATCTTTCCTTCTGCTCTTTTCTTTTGATTACCTTTAATCAAAAAGTATCAAAATGTAAATAATCATTCATTAAGTTACATCAGTCTTAGAAATATTTATCAAACCATGCAAGCCAAAAAAGATTCCAAATATTTTCAATGCCCATTGGCAGTTATGGTAAATGTTTGCATATTAGGGAAATAAGCTATTATGGTCTTTTTTTCTTTATACTGAGTACATAAGCTTCCAGTTTGTGAAACAAAAGGTATACATCAAATTTTCGCTGTTTAATAAATAATTCTATGGATGATTTGTATAGCATTGAGCACAACTTTTTATGGTCCAAACTAATATAAACATATCTTGAAGCAAAGAGTATTTTCATAGCACATTACATAATAGACTAGGTGTGAAATTAGTTTTCTGGTGAATGGAGACCCTGAAGGTTGTTAGCCTTTTATTATGTACAGCTTCTTTTCTATAGCTACATTATTTTTTTTCATAGAAAATAAAGTATGCTTCAATGAATTAATTAATCTTACAGTATATAAACAGATTCCCAAATATTTCCTCAGCTATTTTTGCACTCTTGTTAATAACCAGCTATAAATTTGCATCATCTACCTTGTTAAAAAATATTAATTTGTCAAGAAAAAGATGAAAATATGTTTTTGGTCAAGTTTGACATTTGTGTCTGTTCTACATTTAAAGTTTCTTGATATCTCTCTGGTACATCATTTTAGTTAAACTGAAAAGATTAAGGATCAGGAAGAATTTTGAAGTCTTGTTCTTGTTACAGAGTTTTTCTGATGCTCTTATGGGACCTCACCAGTGCTATTGCAAAGCTTTTGAATGTATGTCCCCAAGATTCTCAAACCCAAGAGAAATGCTTTTACTGTCTATGTTGTTCTGTAAAGCTGAATTTCAGTTGTGGACACACACGACAAGCTTCCTATGAACAGTTTTAAGTGTTTAATCTGGGTGTTCATGTATAAGGTAGTTTCAGAGAAGATTATTTAATCTGAATATTCTGGTTACATTAAATAAAAACTTGGAAAAGCTCAAAGCAAGAGAACATTCCTCTCACAGAACGAACCTGCAAATCAATGACATTTCTTGTCTTTCTGGAAAGTGTCAGGACAGAACAACTTTCCTGGGACAGACCAATTTTCTCTAAGTGCACTAATTACGATCTGAGTTTTTTAGCTGTAGCAGTACAGGCCTGTAACAAATCTATTAGTTCAGTAATTAGAAATTATCCGTTGTGCAGAACACAAAAGTGTTTTTTCTTTTTTCCCTGATTCACATCCTGGTATTAAACAACGGTTTATCTTGAGATCTCTCACTTTGTGCCCAGTTCTGATGTTACTCCAGAAGACTTGCTGCCTGGCCACAAGTTTAATCCTGTAAAGGAATGGATTCAGGTATGTGTGTGTGTGTCTATGTGTGTGCTGTGCAACCACAGCAGCAGCTGTGCTGAGAGCAGGACAGCCAGAGTGAGGTGGGCTTTCAAGGGTGGTGATGCTGCAGTTGGCTCAGGAGCTGAAATCCAGGGTTGCCAAGCTCGTCCTTTCAGTCTCAGTAGTTCCAAGCATCTCACTGCTCTGTGATTGCACTTGAAGTGGTTTGATACTGTTGTAATGGGCACACTTAAAACCTCAAATTCAACAGCAGATGATGATTTCTCATTGATTTCTGGTACGTGTTTCAGCTCCTTGACCTAAATTTGTATCAAATTTCTAAGAGATGTCGATGCAAGTTGCTTCTGAAGAGTATGCAGAGAGTAAGCACTCAGCATTTTAGAATGGTTCTGTATGGATTGGTAGATAAGCATTAACTTTTCCTTAGCAGTTGCAAAATAGGTCACAGATAATAACTATAAACCATCACCATTTCGATTTAGGCCATGTACTTTCCTATTAAGGTGCTGGCTGAGTGGTTTCATGACATGTCCAATCTTTAATTGAAATATTTATTGTTAATCTGGGAGCATCACTTGCTATAAGCTGTTTCATATTTCACATTCTTTCTTTAATTTCCCTATACTGACATAAATCTGATTACAGGAAGGTCCTGCAGAAAGTCCTCTGGGGAGGACTGAAACAGTCAAAAACAACACACTTCTCTACCTAGAGAAAAATTGGAAAAGGCAGGGCTGTCCGGAAAGCAAGAGCAGTTTAAACTTGTACTCAGTCAGTGCATACCTTTTGACAGTCTTTGCCTCAAGGGCTACTGTTGAGGCTCCACTGAAAATTAAATCTGACCCTGACCAGTGGAACTCCTAAGAAAGAAGAGACAGATTTGACTTTTCTGTCTTGAAAGTGATTTGGAGTTGAGTTTCATTTGCACTTCTCTGTACAAATTACATGAAATGGACCCCACAGTTGTAAACGTCTGTTGGAGACCGAATGCTATTGTTTATGGCTTATACATCTTCATGAAGGACCTTTGCCCATTACAGCAAAAACTGTACAAAAGCTGCAGAGAAAACCACTAAAACACCCAATGAGGATTATTTGTTGATGAAGATAAGAATACACTCACACAGGGATCAAGCTTAGCACCTTTGGGGTGTACACCACAGCCCCGGGGCTATCAGCTGCCAGGCTGGCAGAGACCCTCACAGCAAAGAAGGGGAAGGAGGAGAGGTTTTGAGTGTGTTATGAAAAAGCCTCTGTGTAGATGTGACAGCCTGGTCAGAGAGCAAGAAAACTTGATAAGTTTTCCCAGAATCAGCTTGAGAGACTTTAGGGAGTTAAAGATAAACAATGATAGATTATTATTATAAACAATCTGCAGGTGGTGTTTTCCTACTCTCTGTTTTCTTGTCCTTCTCAAAGATTGTTTATAAGAAAGGCATCTTGTTAATTAGCCCACCAGGTGAAATGCATTGATTAATTGACCCATCAGGTCTATCTGTATTGGAACAGTGTATAAAAAGAGGATCCAAAGTAAAGACACATGGTCTATGCCAACCAACCTGGTGAGTCTGTGTCATTTCTTACTCAACAGCAACAACTCTGGTCAGTGAACACCCATCCTCTCCTGTGCAGACCAGCTTAACTCAGGGCCTCTTCACCCCAGGGAAAGCTGCATCCTTGTGAAGGACAGCAGAGGGGATGTCATGGCCCACCAAAGGTCCCCCCCAAAGGGGTCCCCAGACCCTGCAGCAGAGCACTTCAGCAGGATGCAAGAGATCCACAGTGCTGCAAGGGACAGTGTTAAATTTGCCCTCCAGGGGAGGCACATGGGCATTCCCACCTGCCCCAAAAATATGTTAATTCACTGGACTCTACTCTTCTGCATGACAGAACGTGGCGTTGTGATGGGGGACACTCAGGACCAAGACAACCAGATGGTGTTGGGACCCTCAGATGGGTGATATGGTTCCACCTAATCCCTGCCACTGTCTGTCTCTTCCTTCCTTCCTTCCTTCCTTCCTTCCTTCCTTCCTTCCTTCCTTCCTTCCTTCCTTCCTTCCTTCCTTCCTTCCTTCCTTCCTTCCTTCCTTCCTTCCTTCCTTCCTTCCTTCCTTTCCTTCCTTCCTTCCTTCCTTCCTTCCTTCCTTCCTTCCTTCCTTCCTTCCTTCCTTCCTTCCTTCCTTCCGCCACTTCCTTCCTTCCTTCCGCCACTTCCTTCCGCCACTTCCTTCCGCCACTTCCTTCCGCCACTTCCTTCCGCCACTTCCTTCCGCCACTTCCTTCCCCCTGTTAAATAAAAAGTATGAAGTTTTTTGACACCAACATCTAACCTAGTTTGGTTTTAATCACGTTATTTGGGCATATTTTGACTCTTTCTGGGTTGATCTGTTTTATCCACACAGGCTTAGCTTCCTTTGTTCCTCTGTGTTTAAACCAGTTTGCCACAACATCTCAATTCAAGTATTGCCTAAATCTAAAACCTAAATCTGAATTAGCTTTTCCTATTATAAAGGGACTTTCATGATGACTAAGGCAGTCCAGTAAACTCTAAGAGGCATATAAGAGGGGGATATTCCAAATCAGCCTTTCACATGTTTTTTACAAGAGATGTTTTACTACTCTTCAGGAGGTGGGGTCTAGGAGTGGAGGAAAACAAAACAGAAGAAAAACTTAACTTTTTTAAAAGTTTTTTTAAGGAAATTTTTATTACTTTTCTCTCTGTAGGAGTGTTTGTAAGCTGCACA
This sequence comes from Serinus canaria, assembly GCF_022539315.1. Taxonomy (NCBI): domain Eukaryota; kingdom Metazoa; phylum Chordata; class Aves; order Passeriformes; family Fringillidae; genus Serinus; species Serinus canaria. Next base: position 9,155,155 of record NC_066317.1, on the reverse strand, counting down.
GAAATAAAAAAAATAAACCCAAAATCAAAACACCCCCAGCAATATTTCCAAAATATTTATTTTTCTAAAATAAATAAATACAAGTTATCTTCATAGAAAAAAACATGGGGAAAAAATCTGTTTTGGCTAGTGCACTTGGAGTAACCATTGAATATACTATATAAGGAGAAATGTTCACATTGTTAAAACGGTCTGATTACATGGGGAGAAGATGTAGGGGGAGTTTTTTCATCCACACTCTACATGTAGGAACTGAAGTTGCCTTTTACAGGCTTAAAATCTCTAGTCAAAAACTTAAAAGGAAAGAAGATAAAATAAACATTTCATTACAAGCTTTAATCAGAGAAGATATAAAACAAAAGGTCTGCAGGGATGTGAAAGGTATTTATGAAATATGTTTCAGGAGAAAAATTGTTTATACAGATAAGAGTAATTAATTGACTAAGTAGCCCAGGAGATTTGGTAAGTGCATAACAAAACGTCTTGTAACATTGATCCCTCTGAGCAACCACACAGCCGGGGTGGAGTTTGCAGGTTGTGTTCCAAAGGTGATGCAGGCTGGGGAGAGAAATCAATGTGGTCATTTTGAAGGCAGTGTAGAACTGTTCTGTGTTCTCTGATGGTTCAGAATGGTGCTGCCAGTGGTCCAGTCCAGCCTAAATAATCAGCACTGTTTGCATGGAAGAGAACAACTCTGCAGGGAATGTGCAAGCTCTTCTAACTATAATTCTGAAGACAAGGACATGCCATGATTTCTCTGGTGCAGATTTTTATTAACACCTGTTTTCTGAAGTTTTATTTTTTTCAGGACACAGCATTTTAATAATGATAATCCTGTTTCCACCTCCACAAATGGAGTGTTTGGAGACTCATGCAGTGTGGTCTCTTTTAGCAGCTGACAAAGATAATTGCTAATAAGGAAACCTCACTAAGAAGCTGCTTCTAATAAGTAAATCTGATTCTCTGGTTTTATATTACACTGTTGCTATATAAACATTTTAATGGTAAGACTTATGTCTTTGTTGTTTGAAAAGAGGAGTGATTGAAAAGAAAGACCTATGAAGCATAAAGACTTAATGAGTTCACTTAAAGGAAGGGATAATAAATGGTATTTTAAATAACAGGAAGGGATAATAAATTTTATTTTAAATAATGGGAAGGAAGCTAAACCAAACAAGTGATTACAGAATTTAAAGTGTTGTAGCATAAAACCAAAGAAATAAAAATCAGGGAAAAGAAATTCATAATTATCAGGGGTAAATTAAACTAGAAATATTTATACATAGTAGAATTTTCTAAAAAAAATCAGTAGAAATATATCTTCTTAGATACTTTATGATTTCTGATTTTAAAATTCTTGTATGCTTACAAAAGATAGAAGAAAGAATTCTTTCTTTTCTCTGGCAGTGTTGGAGTTCCCTCTGCATAGATGTCCTTCTCCATGTAGATGTGACCATGTTATGCAACAATTTCTTGATACATACAATTTCATGCAGAGGTTTGAAATCCTGAATTTTGTTATTTGGTAGAAACTTTGCAGGTACAAAAAGATGTTTTTTACAAAAATATGCAGCTTCCACTACCACTAACTTCACCCCAAGTAAGTCTCAAAGTTCTCTTACCATTACTATATTTCACAAGCAGTACTCCAGACCAAGCTAGACTAAGTGCTTAAATAGTATAAATTGTGATGCATCAATATAAAATAAATGATGGCTATTATGGGTTGATAAAACTGAAGGAAATTATATTTCTACAGAGTTACTACAAAGTTCTTTGCCCTCTGCTTATTTTTAAACATTTTTTTCTCAAACTGATTTCCCAAATCATTCATGTGTGTGCTGATCATATCTTTATGATCAGTGGCACAATTTCCACTTTGTTGTAAGCTCTACCAGCCTGTCACAGGGAGGATTTCCCCTCTCTCCATGCAAAGATAAAGGAAGTATGCACCAGTTAACACTTTTCCTGAGAAAGACTGGAACCACAAAAAATAGCAATAGTCCATGCAGAGAGCAGCAATAATAAAAAGGGTAATGAGTGTATTCATAATTAATTCTATTTAGTAATTTGTGGTATGAATATTACATATATTGGATTATATAAAATAGTCTTTGATTTGAGATAGAAACTTCCTAAAGCAGCCACAGGAGGCATTTGATGAGATTCTGTTTCTGTTCCTGAGTTTGCCACTGGCTACTGCATGATTTTAAAATGTAAGATGTGGATTTATGAACTTCCACTATAAAGAAAAAAAACCATATTTTATACATTTTCAGAAAATGCATTATTCTCTGAAATACTTTTTGAGTTAGATACCCACATACTGTGTTTATTTCTTTGAACTCAGCCATTGCAATGAGTTTAAAACTAGATTATAAATCATTAACTTTCACATCAAGCAGCTGATGCTTAGGATTTACAGAGCATTGCAAAGATTCTTACTTCCCTAAGGATGTCATCATTTAAGACAACTCTTAGAAGGCAGAGAGCCATACCATGGGGAAGAGATTCATAAAAACTTAACTCTCAGATCCAGGCATCACTGCAGAATTCAGCTCTTCACCAATTACTGAAAAAGTTACAGATATTTCCAGCTGTTGACATAAGTGATAGAAATTTTCAGTGCATGATTCACTGCACTTTAACTTATATAATGACCTTTTATAATGTCTTTTTTACAGCATATAAGATTCTTTGGCCTGCAAAAGGCCAAGGATAGGGGAGGGAAACGAGCACCAGAACTTCTAATTATGCTTTTGATAATTAGGCTGATGACTTAATTTTCCCTAGGAGAACATTCATTGCATTTAAGTGTGAATATGTGTTATTCAATTAAAATGTAATGAACTTTGCAGGGGAAGAACATTTAATATTTGTGTTTCTGTGTGTTACAAATCAGCAAGTCCTCAGGAAGAAGGCTATCTCTAACAGAACTGAAAAAGCTAATGAGAAATGAAATAGCTGTAATATTGCATTGTAATTAATTCTCCAACTCCTTTTCATACTGAGATTACAAATTTGAGTAAAAATTTTGGACACTTTTTTTTTGTTTGCATAGTTAATAGAAAAATGCATCTTACAAAGAAATTTGTAGAACTCCCTGAAAATCAGCCCAAAAGAAGGTGAAGCTGATAGAAATCCCTGGCAATTTACTGCAAACTGTAGGCTCTGTGTCCTGAGCTGTGGAGTTCTAGAGCTCAGCCTTTTCAGATGTTCACTGTGATCGTCCCATAAATTAAGGTTTGATTGATCTGAATGATGTGGGGCTATGTAACCTACTAGTAAGTGAATATTATGATTGTGCCCTCTCTCCTTGATCAACTAGGAAGCCTAGTTCAGTAATTTAAGCAAAATATCACTCTCAGCTTTGCTGTTGCTGGTTTAACCAAGCAGTTACCTATCACTTTTGTTAGACTCTATACATGCTGCTATTGCGAGGAAACAGAGGTTTGCTTTCTGGGCTTTTTCCTTTCTTTGGTGTCATTTGGGTGCAAAAAGGTTATTCAGATCAAAACTCTGTTTGTTCTTTGTGCATAAGCTCTTGGAATCTAAACTAGAAACTTCTAATAATGTCTAAGAACACATACTGGGAGGTAGTTGAAGCCAGTCATGGGAGACTAAAGTTTTCAATAAAAATGCAGCACAGAATCCTCAATAGCACATCAGGAATAAGGGGCAGCAGAGAGAGCTGCATTCTACAGTAGAGGAAATAATAATGATTAAGGTGACTGTTCTGCTAATAAATAATAAATCAACAAGAGAGTTCACTGATAATAATACTATTAAGGAGCAGAAAAGAGACTCTTTCTGTAAAGTAAGGATTTTACACAACGTGAACAATTTAGCACAGCTCTGAAGATTTTGCTCTAGTTGATCAAAGAGAATTTAATGATCAAAGGTGCTTTTTAAAAAGGTGAAGGAAGAGTGAGAAAATAACCTTTATTGAGTGAGCATAAACTCAATATGTAATTCATGACCTCTAACAGCATAAAATCCTATATCACAGACAAAAAAATATCAGCCTGTATCTACCTCAGCACATACTAATGGGGAAAAAGCTCTTTTTTCTTTTCTAAGCAGAAAAAGAATGGGAAAGCCTTGGGAGGGATGTGTAAGAAATTATCTTTAAAGGGACTGACAGAATGTGCAGGAGAGAAGGAAAGAGAAGGTTTGAGCTTTGTTTTGTTTTGTTTTCATCTTCCACATTTGAGGATCCTCCACAGTTGGAAGGAGGAAGAGTCTGCATAAGATGATCTGGTAGGAGCTCAGCTTTCCATTATCATGTGTTAAAATAAGAACAAGCAGTGCTGTTAGAATTGTAGAGAAATCACCAGACAAACAAGAATTGCCTGGCTTCTCACTCATGAAGGTTCAAAGTTTGTCAGCACTCTGTAGGGAAGTGCCCTCTTCAACATCTGTGATACAAGAGCTCAAAATGACTGAAATGATCTCAAACAGCATATTTTAGGATTTCATTTGCACTTATTCTAAAAGTAATCACCCTTGAACAAGTAAAATACATTTCAGATACTTTTTTGGGAAAATGCACCTACAAAGAAGTAATGGACCAGCAAGGGTTTCTTTTGAAAGAAATGAGAATGTGTCCATTGTGGTTGCATAAGGTAGTGCTGATAGCCAGGTGCAGGTTACATTTATTTGTGTCACCCAAATTAACTCTGAACACACAAGACTAGCTTGAAACCTGCTGTACATATTAAAAGCAGCTGTGTTTGCCCATAAATTGGTTCTCCTAATAAGGATTCCCCAGTTCCTGTCTGGCCTTTGTACCTTTTACTGTAGGGTTATTCACACCCTGCTACTGTCAGAGGGGTCCAACCCTGCTGCTTTCTGCTCCTCTACACCCTCTGCTTCTGGAAAGAACTCCTCACACCCCGGGCTCTTGGCAGGTGTTTGACAGAGAGACACACTTACTCCTCCTGCAGGCCTTCTTCTGCTCCAACAATAGAACTAAACAAAAGAAAACAAACAGAAGATTATCCCCCTCCTCCTGTAGAAGCAGTTATTTAACATTCATCACATGGACAACGCTATTCTGTCATTGTTTTCTCAGGTCTCTATAATTTATTTTTATTAATGAGGTTTTAGTGCCATAGCTCCAAGCTGGAGCTAGTATGAATAAGAAAAGTTATTTTCTCAGCATACATACAGGAAGAACCTCTAGCTGCTCACATCCTTGTATAGATTTAACTAATTTACCCTTCCAGACCTAGTCTGTGGAGCACCATCTTAGTGTGAGAAGTAGTTTTTCATTAATTTTCCTCAGATAAGTTTTGAGGAGTATTATCTTATTAAAAAAAAAAAAAATTAAGAAATTAGGAATTTTGAGTAGCTCCTGCCAAAAATGTATATAAAATATAATATTTTATTTTCAAGGATATGGTAAAAATTAGTTGAATATAATGTTTAAGATCATAGGCTGTGTCAAGGATAGGATTTTAGGGATTTCTGTATTTGAATGATTTAATACCGTATCAGATAAAAGGTCAACATCACCAATTATCTAACAAACAATGTACATTCTGATCTGTGGTAGGTCATTAGTATCAAAAATCTAATTGCAAAAGGTGTTTTAGATCATGGAAAGAAAAGCATTCTTATGGTTACCAGCAGTTTGTGGAAGCACATAGCACCCATCTTCTGGACAAGTGATCTGAGGGAATAGAACAGGTCAAAGACTTGAGTCATGAGCAATGCCAGGCTGAGAAGTCCAACACCTCAGATCTTACCTGCTTTCATGTAGATGAAAAGCATATATATTAAAAAACTGTAATGACAATTCAATATTTTTCTTTTTGAAAAGGGGTTCTCTGTCTTTTGTGGTATAAAAGCCTTTAATAGTACATAAAAAAGCAATAGTTTGCTAATGAAACAGACAGCAGTTATTCTATGTTAAAATAATGTTGCTGCAAAGTAGTTATTTTGAAATATCTTTTAATCATCCCTATATAATAAAGGAATGGGAAAATAAAAATGAAGTACAATAACTTGCAGTTTGCCTGATGATATAAACAGAGTCAATTTCCATGTTTACTCCTCAGTCTATTTTCTCTTTTCATATGTTGGATAAAATAAGTGAATAAATAATCCTGGGAGAAGGAACCATGAATCAGAGCTCTCTGGCTCCATGCTAGGGCTCCAATCACCCTCCTACAGAGTCATGTCCATTGTTCTTCTCCCTCTCTTTCCAGCCCAATCATTTTCTCATTCTTTGTTCCATTTTTGCACAACTTCAGTAAGAGGGAGAAGAATGCTTCTATACCACTGTGGAGACCTTCTTTCCTTCTCTGTAAAATGCCATGAGCCTGGTAAGTAGAGCTCATGGCTCAAAGCTGAGAGGAAAGACTGAGAGAGTCATTAGAAATTCCTGGACTTTTAAACATTGAAATAGATTGTTGCCTAACCATTAAGATCCACTACAAACCCCCTTGCACTGTGGGATTCATTGCAAAACAAAGCAGCTAAAGTTCCATTTTGTGAGGAAACTTTTTCAGTTTGTGTGTCCAGAGTGTTCTGGATGTAGCCTACTTTACCAGGATAGAATCTCTTTTCCAGATCTCAGTCTGTAGAACCTAGGCCTTTTATGTGCTCTTCAGGCTGTTTTAGTTCAACTGTGAGATTTTAGAACCTTGAATAGCTACTAACTAGGGATCATTCAGGTTACCTGACTAGATTCTCTAAGCTTTGAGTCCTTCTGTGTCCATCTAGGCCTGGGTTATCCTCATCAGAAACAGTCTACAACTTATATGTGATGCTGAATGCAAGTCCAGCTCTGGGTCCTAGTTGTATATATATATATATATATATATATATATATATATATATTTTTTTTTTTTTTTTTTTTTTTTTTTTTTGCTTAAAGCAAAGGCAGGAAACAGGCTCAGTAGGAAGTCATCAATTCACTTTCAAGAGAGGTTGTTATGTTGTTTTAATGAAGGGCAAAGAGAAACTCTTTTCACTGCCAGTCAAAGTCTCACCTTAGAGCACCTGGTCCCAGACAAATCTGGCACCTGCCTGTGTGAAAAGTTTTTCCCTGTTTCACTCTTTGACTCTCAGTGGGGTGAGTACTGAAGAGTATTCAAACAGGTCCTAGGTGAGAGGAGACAAAGGTTAGATACTGCTTGGAGGCATTGCTCTTGTCACTTCTCAGCCCAGGCCAATACTTCATTGTATAAATATCTCCCATTTGTTCAAATTCCAAGTGAAATAGGTTAGCTTAAGCTCAGGCTCCAAAACAAGGAACAAAGACACTTGACAGCTGACATGGATCCCAGTGATGATGAAGCAACTTAGAGATTTGTTTCCTGCAAACTTTGTCACAGACCTTGAAGACCTGAGCTATAATCTGCTGGACTCCACTAAGTGAATGTCTAATCCCTGGCAACATTACTGAGAAAAGAAAATGTGAGCAGTTGGAGGACTGACCTGGAACAACCACTCACATCAGGAGTGTGCACCAAGGACCTCCAGCACCAAATGCATTTGTTCAATGTCCTTCTGTCCTATGCACATTAACAGGATGCCAATCCAAGATCTCTGTTGATTGTCAACTTTTGATTAATATTTTGTTTTCTGTAATCTCCAGAATATTGTGTGCAATTTCCTACTTTTCATCACGTGCTGGAATAAGTTTGCAAGGCTTACCAAGGAACCCTGTGGAGCAAGATTTTTGTTCCAGTTTTGCTGTTTACATTGCAGTTTTTAGGAGAACCTAAAAGATCTGACTTCACTACTGGCATGGTTCTAGGCAGGACAGGGTTAATTCTCCTGTCCATCTCACCACAGAGGTGAGGGGGAAGTGGGCTGAGCAAGGAGAACACAGTCTGGAGTGTTTCAGTGGGAACATTAAATTGGGGAATACCATTCCTAAACTGCAACCACTACTGATTTTGAATCTATTGAAAAAATGAAGTGGAATGCTGTTGAAGAAATGTGGTAAGTACACATGAAAATCCAGTAGTTTGAAGAATTGAAGGGAAAAAATTGCCTGTAAATTTTTCAGTCAAAAGGATCTCTAATGGAAGCTGAGAGACAAAAGGTCAGCTAAGAAATCTAATAAAAAAAATTGTGGATATTTTTGTGTAAAAAAACCTTTTGTGCCCTCTCCTCTTTCTTTGGTTTTTGTTCTTCCCACTCAGTTTCATCTTAAATGTAAATGATGCAAGATTGTATCAGATCTGAGCTTGCTTATATTTATACTGAAATTTATCTCATTGTATGAACTCCTTGCATTCTCAATGTAAATGTGTTTACAAAACCACCTATCTAGCTGAATATTTATATACCCAAATATATATATATATCCAAACCTTTGAAGATTTACAGTCTGAGATTCATTATATTTGTTCCAGAGGAATAAAATATGAAAAATTTACAAAAGTATGATTGTAAATGGAAAGCGATGGCTTTAATTAAACTTAAGGATGAGGAAGAAGGCTGAAGGTATTAAACAAATTTGAAGGTATTACTGAAATGCCTACTTGAATATATTACTGAAATGTCTATTCAAATCATCAATTTGCTCTCAGAGATATTTTCATACAATACTTGGGAATAAAACACTTGGAATAACAACATTAATATAGAAGCTGTACAGGAAAAAACAATACAAAAAGAACCAAAAGCCACTGGCCAATATGATAGCTCAGAAGAGAAAGCCTGCCTGCTTAAAATTAAAGATATGCAACTGTGACAGTGTTGAGAAGAGCACATTCCCATTCAGCTCAAAGATCAATATTCACATGAAAAGAAATCGAGGGTGCCTTTTCAAAGCATGAGGATTTATGAAGTAGAAGGAAATTCAGATCATTTGGTTGGAGCAGGGTGTTCATAATGCCAAGGACACAGGTTCTGTGGCCATTCACTGAAGTGTTGGACTTGTTGATCCTTGTGGGTCCCTTCCCACTCAGAATATTCTGTGATTCTGTGACTCACAAAGGGTCAAATCCTGCAACTGCTTCAGCTCCCTACAATTACAGGGGAAGTGAAATTTCTCAAGGAAGTATTAGAGGAGTGAGCCTACAAAGTGTGTAGGCAAAGGACAGATGGGAATCCAGGGGCTGTGGAAGTTTACCTCCCCCTTGCCCCAAAATGACTATAGTTTTCTTTTAATTGTGAGAAAGGAAGACAGAAATTGACCATTGATTTAAGCATAGCAGAGGATGGTTATTGACAAGTTAATTAATCTATAGGTCTGAGATGAGCACCAATTCTGTGTTGATACTGCAATTATAAAATTGTGATTTTTCACTCCTAGGTGAGTGATTTCACATGAGATAAAAACTGTTATTTTGGCCAGACATAAGTGTTCTTACTGGTATGTTTTTCCTCCTATTTTCTTTCCTTATGGAAGAGTAAGATTTTAAGTAATTAGTTGGAAATTAAGGCACCGATTTTTGAAAATGTAGATGCCCAAGTATTTACTTTTTATCTGAAGATGTTGGTTCACTTGCCTCTGAAAACCCTTTCTATAAGAGCCTGAATCATAGTCATAGGAGGAATTTCTCAGGTTATCACAAATTTGTAACTGAGCCTTTGCAGATTCACACCATCAATCAATACTGTTTAATTCTAATTCCCATAATATTCTAAAATCTCATTGTGTATGGATACTTTGTGGATAAAAGGGGGTACAAGTACTCAAAATATCATATTTTTCTGACATCAAAGCATTTAACTGAGATTATTCCTGTCGGTGGAAAACACCTGAGTCAGACATGAGCTAGCTCTGACATAATGCTTTTTGGCACACCTTCCAAGAGACTGAGACGTAATCCTTGCTGGCATGCTATGCTGTCTCCATGTGCATATGCTGTATGTCTAATGTGCTGATGCTACAGATTGAGGCAGAAAAGACAACATCTCTGTGCCAGCCTCATTGTTCAATCTAGCAAAACCCTTTCTGTAGTGCTACCAGATTAGCAGTGACCTTCCAAAACTTTCTCAGCTGAGGGAAATGCAATTTTTGTAAATAATAAAATAAACTCAAACTTTATGAAAAAAAAAAAAAAACCACAAAAGTGACCTTTAAATGTTCTAAACACCAGTAGTTCTATGGCATTACAATTTATTTAACCTTTGAGAGTGTGTTCATTTAAGTCACTCCAGCTTTATTGCTTTTTAACTGTAAGAAAATGAATTATGTCACAAAAGCTGGTTTTGTTCTTATTGGATAACAAATTTCTCTGCATTTTATATTTTTAGTCATTCATTTCCACGACAAGTAATTTGATATGCAGTCTCAAATTTTCTTTGATTTTTATTTAAAATATTATTTTCAAAACTACATTAACAATATTTGCTGTGTGTTTTTCCTCCTTCATAGCATTGCCCTCTCAGATTTCTAATCTAATGATGCAGTGCTTAATGAGACCAAGTGACTCTGCTATTAGTTTAGGGCTTATTTTATCTCTTTAATTTAAGATTAACCATAAATTTCAATTGTAACAGTGTTGCATATCAGAGTATTAAAGTAATAAATACTAATAGTCATTAGAATAGAGGACCTTTGAGTCAATCTGCTGCATCCTTTCTCTTTTTGAAAATGGTCTGCCTAATCTCCATTTCAAAATGCCTTATTTCATGGACAGAATTAAACTATTCTTTTGTTTTGCCTGAAACAAGTTCTTCTTGTAAAGCCAAATTATGTTTATTTGCTAGAAAGCTTTTGGCCTGAAAAAAAATTTGGGAAGAGGGGACAGTGATGCTCTTTTGCTTTGAAGATATCATCCTTTTCTTCTGAACAACATCAACTGGACTTCGGTCTTGAGCACAACTGGATATTTAGAAAAAATACACTGCCATTCCACTTTACAATAAGCTTTAAAATAGAGGGGGAAAAAAATGTGGCTATTTTCATGAATGCCAGAACCAATTCCAGATACCATTACAGGTGCTATGTCTGCACAAGAGTCCTCCATCTGCTTTGGAGTCCTCCACAAGAGCAATTTAAAGCATTGTTGGAAGCACCTCCCTGCAGATCTACATCTTCAGCAGGATTTTAAAACTGAGACATACTATCCCCTTTCATAGTAAAGGTCACTGAGAGCCACATAAATTTGGGTCAGAAGCATTTAATAGTAAAAGTTAAATCTCTCATTAAAGATAAGAAATCTCAAGGTAAGTACTGAAGAGCTCTTCTGTCATTCACCTGAGTGGTTGGCTCTGAGAGCCATGACATACAGAGCTACTTGACTGAATGGACTATTGTTTGACGAGATCCATTGAAATTACCAGAGGCTTTGAAGGCACTCAGGTCAACTTCAGCATTTCTATAAATCCATCTTTTCATGAGCAGAAAAATCCATGCTTCCAAAACTGTCTTTGTCTTTTTTGTGTAGCCAGACAGCCACATAATTTCTTTTCAAATATAGATGTCTCTATGAACACCTTGTCACTTTAACTTCTGTCAAATAATACACTTTGCATAAATTGAATGCTTTTAATGAAAATATTAATGCATATTTAATGAACAGGGTTGCACTTTTAGATTTTGGTTAATACTGGCTTCACCCAATATATCTGAAATTACTCTGAAAATTTTGACTTTTAGCAACATTACACATTCCAACCATCAGTTATGCACTGTAATCACCAGAATATATTGCTCACCAGACAGAACTATATTAGATGAGAAGCATAATACAACTTTAAATGGTTAATAATATGCCTGCATTATTAACTTTTGAGTATATGTAAGCCATATTTCTGACAAAAGAGTATGTTCTACTAGGTACTTTCACTCTATCAGCTATATGATATTTTAAATTCAATTTTTTTAATTTTGGTTTTATCATTAAAAAAAAGACCTAGTAAATATTCTCAGTTTCACTACCTACTTGCCTGATATGGCAAGTGAATTTAAAATCACAAAAAAGTTCAAAATATGTTTTTTTCTTTAGAATTTATGACAATGTGATAACAAATATTACCTCATTGCTATTCCTTTCATCTAAGCTTCTCATAAAATCCAAGCATAAATTTTGTACCTTGGATGGATGCTTGGCAGCTATTTCACAACATGATACAGCAATGTTTTATATTCTATATTTTATATAAAGAACATGGATGAAGATATGGTAGAAGTCTGTCCATCTATACTATGAGGGCTTGCTGTACACCCCAAAATACGAAAGCCTGTGGAGGGAGGAGGATACTGCTCTTTCCCTGAAAAAAACAACCACAAAAAATGCTTAACAAACTTCTACTTGCACCAGCTGAAAGATGGTGATTGACACAGTAGCACAGAAACCCCTCTAAGTGTGGATTGTAGTATTCCTGAGAGAAGCAAGAACAGAGAGATCTGATAGCTTTGCTTCAGCTGTGACATAAAAAGGGCTCAAAGATAACTCTGTGGAATTGGTTTGAAAGTGCCTCCTGCCCTATCCAAATTCAATCAGGTAGGCTATTTTGGGCATCAGGATTAGATAAACAGATTGCTGCAGTGCTTCTGCTATGCTTGTCCTCTGAGCATCTCCTCAGTGTGGATACCCAGGCACGGCTAAATTTCATTGTGTGCATTGCTGCTTTCTCCTGTATGTTTTCCACTTTTAGGCTGGAGGGTATTTCCTCTTTGACACATCTAATCTATTCTAATCTCAATGGGACACTTTTACAAAGAGATTTTCTTTATTCCTTCATAGGTTTCCTAATATCTACAGGCAAAGGTTAATTCTCCCCAGTGTCAGGCTGTATCTGTCCCTGTGAGGCCAATGCTTTGTTTAGGAAATGCACCTTTTGTAGACTTCTCAGTCTTTTCATTGCCTTTTTTAACACATGGAGTCATGGACCACCCTAAAATTGTCCATGGCATCCTTTGTTCCAATGCATTGATAGAATATCTTTCATTGTAAATTATGCTTTCAAGGGCTAGGTAATATAAAGCATCTGAGATGTTTAGGAAGAGGAGACGTTTGCTCTAATGCAGCAGTATGACTAAGGAAAAAGAGCTTCAGAGAGACTTTTTAATGTTTTAGAATTTCCAAGCTAAGAAGAAGCTGTTAAATATTTGGGGAAGAGAATAACTTATTTTCTGCAAATGAGTCTATCAGTTAAAAGAAGCAATGTAATGCAATTAAAATTAGGTGGCTAATATAGACAGAGGTTTCCATCTGGCATCGTATTATTAGAAGAAAAACAAGAACAATAAACAATTTCAGTAGACTGATGGTTTCTTCCCTTCATTGAATCTCAATACTAAATGTAATTAGGATCTCTGGGCCCCAATGACTAATATAAATTTCTCTCCTCAGCTTTCCTTTGTGCAAGCTAATGAAGTAAGTAAAATATCTTTTTTGTCTACTGGAGGAGTATTCTAGACTTTAGCTTCATGTCAGGCATAAATCAAGCCTCACAGCACTTTATATCCTCAGAAAATCCTAAGGAAAGAGAAATTCATCAAGAATAACACCATTAGTGAATGCCTGCAGGGCAGCCATCTTACCCTCTTAAACCAATGAATAAACTGCTAGTAAACAATCAGAGTTTAATTGATTAATATTTGCTCAGAAAAGGATAACAAAAATACTGTCATTATGTTCTTTTTAACAATTGAAAAATATTCTGAATCCAAGCTTTTATTGCTGAGATCTATGACATTTTTTATCCTGCTGTTTCTGACAAATATTTTGTTCCCAATTCCATGTGTTTACTAATATACTCATAATATACTTTATAAAAATAAATTAAAAAAAAAAAGAGAAGTCCTTTTGCCAAAGTAATTTTAAAATCTTTCAGGATTTAAAAATACATTGTAGGATTTATGCTTGGGTATTTTGTTTTGTCTTTTTATTTTTTTGTCGTATTGCATTAGAAATACTTCCATAATTTTTAACTAAAATTACTCTAAGAACCTGATGAACAAGTTATGATGATTCATGTATTGGCACTTGGTTGTACTTTCTGTTTCAGTATCAAGACTGTTGGATGCTAAGTTCTGATTTGGGGATACTTTGGACCACAAACTCTTTTCTGAGATTCTGACTTTCATCAGCCTGGAAGTATATTTCTGCTCAGATACATCTCTGGTTTTGGCAGCTTTTCCTCACTCCATTATTAAAAAAACAGAGTACATAATAATATAACATGAAAAGCTGCAACAATTCTGTGTTCAAGTTTTCATTGAGAAGTTTTCTCATCCAATAATATCTATTTTAATTATTTAAACATCCAAACATAGTAATAAATTACCTCATGTCAAGACTCATTTTTTCCTGTAACATTTTTTGAAATAAATGTAAGATTACAATCAAATTAAATTCCTGCAGTATACTTTCCTTACTACAAGATACTTCTCTAGTATTTGATCCACGTTACTTAAGGCATGTTATAATTTACTTTTCCAAGAGAACTTAGTTGTACTAATAATTCAGACTTATGAAACACTGAGAAAAACCCTGAGTTTTTCTCTTTTTTGATGAGTAAATCACATGATTTTAAGGGGGTTATTTTCAAATATTCTTTTGTACAAATTGCCATAACAGTGTGATCTAAGAGGATGAGAAATTCCGTGTTGCAAGACCCAGATCTGGTCCTAACTAATTTTAAATCAAGATAACAGGTCAAAATTGAAACCATCTACATATATCAGGAAAGCTCTGAAAACAAAAAGCACAAAATGAATGGAGAGAGACAAACAAAATTATCTATCAGCTAACAAAATTGTTACTGGACGTTAAATTTTGTGGTTTTAAATTCACATGGCTTCTCAGTTACTAAAAGGTCTGTTGCTACCTTCCACTACACACTTGGCTCCAGAATCAACTCAGGAATCTCTATTTTTATTTTTCTCTGGAAGTATTAATTCCACTTTTCTGTGCACCTTGGTTTTAAAGCAGCTGGTTTGATCAAAAGCTGGTTCATCAAAAGGTGTTGCACTGGGTCTGTAGGGACCATGTATGGTCCAATATAGGGGGCACCTAAAGTGATCACAGTTTCCTGCTCCAGAGGAAAAGGAATCTATAAACTCCAGCTGTAACTACAGCAAAGTTTGTAGGTGTTACAGTGCAATCAGGTTACAAGTTCACACTTTAGACATTGTTATGAACTGCCCTAATTAAAAGTAATGTTTTAAAATGAAGAGTGGAGAAGAATGGAGGTGGCTTCACACAGCACCTCCTAATTTCTGGCTATTCTACACTGTGTATTTGTCTTTTTAAGGGAAAGAAATTGATCTCTTCCAAATGCCTATGGAGTATTGGCACTCTGTATTTTTCTCCCAAGCTGCTTGCAGGAGAACAGAAATAGAAATTGAAATAGAAATTCATCTTGCTCTGAATATTTAGGCTTATCATTGATACGTGCTGAAAGAGGGACACTTTATATTCCCTAGACTAATAAATTGGGATTTTGAGCAGTTCAGGCATATTTGTTCCTGGAGAGATTAATCTTGCTACTCTTGGTCTCTATGGTTCATCAAATACAGGTCATGTGCTTTAGTGCTGTTTCTTACTCTTTCTACCAGTTACATATGGATGGAACCAGCAGTTATATCCATATGTGCTTTTCCTTTCACATTTTACAACAGATATGTGAAAATAGCAAATTTCACTGTGTATACTTGGAAAAACTAGGCAAGTAGAG
This sequence comes from Serinus canaria, assembly GCF_022539315.1. Taxonomy (NCBI): domain Eukaryota; kingdom Metazoa; phylum Chordata; class Aves; order Passeriformes; family Fringillidae; genus Serinus; species Serinus canaria. The sequence continues at coordinate 9,139,555 of NC_066317.1, read as the reverse complement.
TTGCTTAAGGTTGGAGAGAACCTAGAGATTTATTATAGGCAAATTATTTTAAAATCATCTTTCATTGCTTGGTCCCTCGCTACTTTCTTTCAGTTGCCTACATAGCTTGGGCAGATAATAGGAATAACATTTAGAAGGTTTTTCCATGTTTCTAATAGAAATCACTTACTTAACTGTAAATAACACCTGAATAGATCTGATTCTTCTTAATTGTTTATTTTCTGTTATTTTTAACTCTCTTTTTGACAGTAGTTTCAAACTTTTTGAGTGTAGTTTCAAACTAAAACAGGAATTTTGGTTGCTACATGACTCCAGCTGATACACACATTCATTTTATTTCTGTGGTGCTTAAAACTATTTCTACTTTAAAATTCAAAATTGACTCAGGAAAGAGGATTATTTCTAAAACCAGATTGATTTACTGCTTTTTGAAGTAATTAAAATGAGCCCTTTAGTAGATCTTCTGTCTTTAAAATAAAATAAAAATGTTCTTTGTTATGTATTTGCTGAATAAAAATTTAAATCTAAATACTATCAAAGGTGCTTACTTGGAAAGTTTGAAACATGTGTGGCAGTGGTACAATCAAAATGAGTAACAGTCTAAGTACTGCATAATTATTTCTTTCTACTTCTAAGACTAATGTACTTTCAGAAACACATCACTCAAATTCTTTCCTTGATCTTTAGGAAATCCAGGCGTCAAGAGTAAAGGACAAATGGGATTCTAATGGGTACTCATTCCCATCAAAGGGCATGCAAATACAGTATTTCTCTCATATGTTCTTACTCTGCTTATAATTTTTCTGTTAAGTCCTTTTGTTTCAGTGCAAAAACCAAAAAACTGTAATGGGCAAGATTATTGGTGATTAATTAATTTGGAGGAGAAAATTCAAATTCCTCACAAGATCAAAGTGATAATAGTCAAAGCAGGTGAAACCTGCATCTGTTGCCTGACTTAACTTCTGCTCAGTGAAAATTAATTTAATTTTTTTTGTGAAAGCAATGTTTTTGGCAATAGTTTCAGTATCTTGTCAAAGAGGAAGGATTATAATATTTTGGGGTTTATTCCACTCATTTAGAACCATTACAAAATCATTACCAAAAAAAAAAATAACATGGTGACTTTTTGCTGCCCTTAATATTACTGAAAAGCCCATTTATACTTTTCAGAAAAAAATATGCCATGAAAGCTTTTAATTAAATTCATTAAAAAATGCACTGCATTGATTATTCAACCTTACTTACCCAAGATGTGATTACACAAAATAGGGTAATCTGTTCCCTGGCTGTAACTTAGATAATAAAGTATCTAATAGGAGTTGCCATGGTAATAAAAGTTAGAAAAGTGCTTTTTCAAACAGGAATTCAGAAACTGAGGGGCTTCTAATGTTGTGATTTTTCTGGAGCAGAGGTCTCCTTCTGATGGTTTTAGAAGCTTGTCAGACAAAGTTATGTGATCCTTAAAGCCTCACTTTTAACGTGTCCTTTACAGAAATAGTTCTTCATTTTATGCTAATTACCCCTTTCTTAAACTTCTATGTTCCACTTAACTTGAGTTTTGCTGGGCATAGAGGAACCGAAGGACATGGCAGTAAGACAATTGACTCTGAAGGTACCTAAAATTAGGGCACCTGCAGTTCTTACTCTGGTGCATTGAACCGCGAACGATGAGTTTAGGGATCTGCAATTCTGTTTGGACTGACGCTGTTCGGTGAGGTCATTAAGAGTGAGGAAAAAGATGATGATTTTAGGTAACATCAGGCTACAGGACTTGGTGGACAAAAAGGCTGTGGCAGAGTCCATTCTGTAGATTTGTTATGAATCTAGGACAGGAGTAATTTCTGAAAGACAACTGAACCAAGCAGAAGCCATCACACAGCGACCAAAGAACAAATCCCCCAGATGTGACAGTTTTAGATACCATGCCATCATATCAAACTTTTTCAGTCTCAGGGTCTGAAGAAATTTATAACACTGAAGGTATTTTATACACTATTTCTAAAGGTAAAAGATGAATTTTCAACATTCTAAACAATTAAGAAATACCTACAGAATCATATCAACCTGATAATCATGTTCCACAAGAGTGGACAAGCATTTACAATAGTTGTTCAAATGACCAGTATTATTGAAAAATGCATATGATAATATTTCAGATTCTTTTGTGCAAATGTTTCCGTGAAATATAAGAAGCAATTACCAATAATTACTTTTATATTGGGAAAGTAATATTTTTATGTGAATGAATGAATGAATGAATGATAGATTTTAATTATTTTTAATCTTTCTCTTAAAATAATATCTTTGCTTCTTGCTCTACTTCAAAAATATTTTAATTTAGATCTCCAGTCTCATAGCACAGACAGCACTAATAAAGAGTGAATAAGAAAGAGAACAATTCATCAGGAACTCACTGGCTGAAATATGTTTGTCTACATGATTTAAGCACATATTAAAACCCAAAATGTGTTCATATCTGGTCCTGGGCAGAAAGTTGGATCAAATTCATCAGACTGTGTTTGTAAATAGAAATCCATCAAACTCTAATTAAAATTCACTTGAGTAGTGATCACAGGGCAGGACTATATTGTAATTAAATAGAAAGTAAGAATCTAAACCATAAATGCTAACCATCTCCCATTTTGCTTTACCAATGAAATTAATCGTATTTCAAATCAAAGTTTTCAATTTGTAGAATTTATTTCAATGAAGATGTGATAAATATCTCCTTTATAGTTACTGTAAAAGAGATATTAGGAGTGAAGGACTCAATACTTCAGGTCAGATTTCAGTGAAATACAAAGAACAGCATTTAAATACTCTGTGTATCATATGAGATAATGATGGTTCAGAGGACAGATACTCCACTTGTTATGGATCACTTTGAGGTCTCCAAGTTTTGATCCCATTTAAGCATTTGCTTTTTAAGATGCACAGAAATATTTAAAATCTGGTTTTCCTTTTCTTTAGCGTAATGTACAGGCTAAGCATGCCTGGAACATTTTGGCTGAAATAACATGTCTGTGAATCAGTTGGGAAACCACTAATTGCCAAGGGCCATAAGGATCCTGGAAAAGCTCTTCCATTACCCTCAGGAGTGTTGCTGGACACAGTTTAATTCAGTAAAATAGGTAAATTGCAAGTTTTTATCTTAACATTTTCTCAGGACTTCCAATCAAGGATTTCCAAGTGGTAAGTAACATCTAATAGTCTTACAAATTATAAAAGTCTAAAGCTCTGGTAGAAATAAATACATACACTGTTTAAAATGTATTCCACTTGCTTTTCCCTCTTCAATGACTCATAGTAATACATTTTTTGCAAGAAAAAAATTTAATTTTATTACTTATCTTCATTTGTAAAGTTATATCAAATTAGAATTTTCTTTAAATCAAGATTTTTTTTTTTAGGGGTAACTCAATTTTTTAGTCTGTTAGTTTTGAATATACTAGCTTTTTTTTTTATTGTAAAATTCAACACTGAGAATACAGTACAAGAGGCTCTGTCACAATCCCTATAATCTAGAAAATTAGTTCAAGCCACTATTTAATTCAAAGAACTTTTACTTCATCCTTTCCTAATGCTTAAACCAGCTAAGTAATATTTGACTTACATTCTTACTGGACAGTAGTTCTTTAGTGTTGACCTTACATTCTTAGTGCATAACTAAAAGTGCCACGCTTTTAAAATGTCAAAAAAAATTAAATATCTTCCAAAAAATTAAGACCTTGTGATAATATATGAGGAAAAATTAAAATAAGCTGGAAGTTCACAGCATGTACAGCCATGTTAATCGTTAATAAAATGAATGGAAACACACTTAGAAATAAAACATATTTCAAAAAAGCCTATGGTGCAGAAGATATTTATGTGCAATTAAACAAAGTATGTATGGTATAGTTCTTAGGTAGGTGTGCATTTGAGGCCAGACATGGTTCTCACCAGTGGAAAGGGAAAAAAGTATTTATTTGCTGTCTTTGATTTTTTAAATTTATTTTATTGATTTCAGGCCAGATTCTCAAGTCCCTAGCTAATCTTTACTCTACAAAACTCACATTATGAGGAATATTTCTCTTTATTTAAGAAAGAGTCAAGTAAATTTCCTCCACTATTCTAATTAGTAAATGTGTCTCCTGCTACAAGGATATTACAAAAGTCTCAGAACAGACTCATATGTGGCACATAATAAGGAAAACACATACTGTGCTAATAAAAATATGGTATTTAAGCATTTTAATGTGACCTTGGAGATCTAAGCATTTAAGTCTTCATAAAGCCTTCAAACTAATTTGACTTGAAATGTCAAGAAAATACCTGAAGGTCTATTTTATGTGTAAACACCTACAAGCTGTAGATGTAGGACAATCTTTTTCCACAATATTGGCAAGAATTTAAGCAGGTAGTTCAGAGAGAAGTAGCAGCACTGGTGGGCAATCAGAACTCATTAAACTGGTGAGATGAGGGATGTGAGTGAGGAAGGCACAAGCATTAGTGAAATACCATGGGGTTTGAGCTGAAGAAAATATGTTTGAGGGGATACTAATATCAGGTTTTGCAATAAAATCTTCCAGACTCCCTGCCTACTTCCAGCATATTGTTTTAGGCATGATAACTTTTAGAGACACTTCCAGATCCTAAGTAGTTCCTGTAACTTTCCTAGTATCCTCTACTCTTCTAAGCTAATAAGTCTAAAAGATGTTGAGAAATTTCAGTCTCTCCATGGGATTAAGCCAATTAAAAATGTTGCTTCTTTTGCCTAGAACAAAGTGTTTTCAAAAGGAGACACTGATTGTGGCACTAGATGTGTAGCAGTCTAAGGGAACACAACCAGCCCAAAGGAATGCAATCCCATACTTATGTCTGCAGAGCAAGAAAGAGGTAGGGAGTGCTCTGGTAGTTTCCAGCTACTGTCACTGTAAGATATGTTGTGGCATTACAAAAATTCTCTTGGAAAGACAGAACTTTAGAGATGTCTTGAGGTACCTAGGTGAAGATTTTTTATTCTCTCTGAAAATTACTCTACCACAGCTGGACATCTGTCTGGAAGCTCCCTGACCCATTGAGCTGACAATCCTGGCTTTGTGATGCCCACTCCTGCATTGCTGGAAACTCCTGAGTTACCCTGAAAGGACAGTAAATCTGCTGGGAAGCATAAACTGAGCATTACTAGGACTTAGATGGATGTTTTAAGGGGTTTTGAAGATGTAAAGAAGAAAAAGTGGTGTTGCAAAAGATTAGGACTAGAGGGTACCTGAATTGATTTCAAGTGTTAGCAATTTGCAACAAATTTGTATCAATTATCAAGCTGTTGCCAGGGCTTAGATTTGGGCTGGGATAAATGAGATGGCATCTTTTCAGTCAGATATTTTGATTTTAAATCTAAGGAAGCCTTTATTTTTAGAATAACAATTTTTAGAAGTGCATTTTTAGGAATAATTTTTCATACCATAGGGTAATAAAACTGGTATATTTACAAAAAAAAAAAAAAAAAAAAACAACAGCGCAGAAGCAGGAGTAAAAATAGTAAATGAGGTTAGTTTCTCTATACTTATTTTCAGAAATGTCACTTTCTCATCCAAATAATGTCTAATATTTCAAGTCAGACAATAATACTTATCAAATCTAGAACAGTTTGCTTTACGTCTGTTTCCTTGCATTAGCTCTGTTTACAGAATTTATAACCCAGACATATCCAAATATTTGTTTTAAAATCTGTCCAAAATACAAAACTTTCTGATGCACCTGTTCTTCCATCTATTATGCTTTATAAATTTTCTTCCTTACTCTATCATTTATTTTAGTTTGGAAGCTTACCCACTGCTCAAGAGTTGTTTCTACAAAGTTAGAGCAATGAGAGAAATATTGAATAAAGACTGTAATACAATTGTAAACATTTTAAATGAGTATTTCATCCAAAATCAAATCCACAGTTCTTATTTTATTTGGTCGCTGCACAGATTGCAAAACTCATGTTCTTTCCCAGCACAACATCAATAAGCTATTTTCTCCACCAGCTGCTCACACGTGTGGTTTGTTGTGACTATTAACCATGGAAAAGTTATCTCAGTATTGGATCTCACTGATGAAAAGGCTCAAAGCATCTTGATTTCTTGCAGTAATTGCTGGATATTTTCTGGTTACAGGCACTCATGATAATATCAAGTTCTTTGCCAATCTTTACTAGCTATAATTCAAACAAGTCCTGATAAAAAATTTTATCCATGTTCATAAATATATGCATATACATCTGTGTGTAAATGTACATGTGTGTATATATATATAAATATATATATATATGTGTGTGTGTTTGTGTGTGTGTGTGTGTGTGTGTGTATATATATATATATGTATATATATATATGCATGTATGTGCCATTGGAGTCCCTGGGTGGGCAAGGATAGGCTGGGTTTAAATCTACACAGGGACTTCACCCATCACATTCCAGTTCCATCCTGGGCTGCAGATATCTCACTGGTCAGGAGCTGGGCTGGGTGGGGATCAGACCAACCAGTAGGTGAGACCTGGAAGTTTTGAACTCACTGTATAAGAAGGGGTAAAACAATAAAATATGTATACATATTTTGACTCATGTACTCCATTCAGTACTTACTTGAAAAATAAATCTTTTCTTATAATTACCGGCATAGTACAAGGTTATGTCCAGGACACAGTCACCCTTACCCACTCACACAGTTTGTTCTCTGTTCTGTAAGGGGTAAGGGTCATGTGGCAGGCACAAAAAAAGTCTTGGAAGTTGCTGTTAACTGTTGACCATGCAGGGAATGTTCCTGTGAAGTGATGAGCAGCACCTCAGAGTTTAGCCAGTTGTGCCAGGTTCAATTGCTTTGAACACAGTGTGGCCAAGATGCTACTTGTGTGTGAGGGATTTCAGTTTAATCCCCGGTATTATTGTTCAGGGAGAGTCATAGTGGCAGGTACTGACTCCTCCATGCTCACTTTCCATGCTGATGTAGCAGCCATGTGCTTGTTTGCAAGCTTTGCTTGCTGAACATTTCCTTTTTACTCCTGGCAGTACCCTAGCAAGTCCAAAGGCTGAAATACTCTTTACTCAGACAGAAAAAAAGTTTCCATTGACCAGAGCTATCATTTCTAAAGGCACACTCCATATGACAATTCTAATTTCTCTTAAATTCCAAATGTTAATAGTTCCCCTTGGCTTTCTTATCTTTCTAGCGCACAAGTGCATAAACCTAATTTTTTTTCCTAGCCTACCAATCAAAGCAGCACTTATGATGCAAGCACACATGGGTCTACTGAAATAGAAGAAAATGTTAAACCGTGGCAAAATCTCTATATTGTCAGAGAGTTTCCTACTAATTGAAGATCTTTATGATGAATCAAAAACCACAAAGAAAATTGGCTTTTGAGTGTGACATGACCAATGTAGTCATCTCAGGCAACAAAGAGAGGCTCTGCTGACAGATAAATTGCCCTCCTGTATTCTTAGGATTTGTTTGTTTTCATCAGTAATTTCTTGGGAAGCCTACATGCCAGTAGAGGTTTAAGGCAGAATTGGTTACAGAATTAAATTATGTTATTGAAAGCATTGTTTTAAAAAAGTCTCTGGCCATGGGTTTGTTAATGAATGGGTTTGTCAAAGAATGAAATTTCTTGCAATGCATTTGGAAACTGGATCTGCAGAACCAAACATATTTGCATTTGTGAATGTTATGGAAGTAAATGCCTGTGAGTTGTCATCAGTTTATTGTTGAGAAGCTCCTGAACCAGGAAGTACTGCAACAATCAAAAATAATTTCAAACTCTTTTCAGCTAATAGGATTATTCTTCTTATAAAATACACCTCTTTTTTATTATCACAACTCATGCACACAAATGAATTTTCTGACTTCAAAAAACAACCCTTTTTTCCCAAGCTACAAATGCAGTTTTACAGATTGGAGCAGATGGTGGTTTAGAGTGAAGATGTACTAAACCACTCTAAAGGTAGAGTTACTGCATCACTGTGTGCTGACAGATGCTAGAAAGAGCTTATGAGTTTAGCCTTTTTTATATTTTCTTTATTGTAGCTTTATAGTGTGTTTCATGCAGTTTGAAGAAAAATAATCCTATTTTCCTATCATTCCAATTTGTGTGTTGAATTTTGGCTCAATAAAGGTTCTTGGATGTTAAAAAGTTTTCAACTCCCTTATTATTTAAGTTTGCCTTTTCTAAGAAGCATTTGTATACAGAAATAAAATCTAATAATATATGTTTCTATTTTTATTCCCCTAGAAAAAAAATTGTGTTCAAAGGAAACAGTCAGAAGGGTTCCAATGAGGAGGAAAGTGTGAGAGGATGGAAATCTGTACCATGCTCAACAGACTTGAAGTCTGCCAGAGCATATGGGAAAGAGAATCCTTAACTGACAAATCTTTACTGAGAATGAACCTGTTAACCAAAGCAATTTAAATGCAGGCAGTGTTCACTGGAGTGCTCCAGCTGACCTCAGCCTTTTTTCTGATAGCAGAGGGAAGCTTTTAAGGGATTTTCACAACCAAGTGGAACTGAACCCATAAGTGCACAGGAAAATGATGCATTTCTTGCAGCTTATTTTTGCCTGAATCCAATTATGCCTAGTCAACAGCCAGCTGTTGCCTCAAAATAGACTAAACTGGGAACTCTCTGCAGAAAAGTTGGAAAAATGAAAGCCAGCTAGTTGTAAGGATGGATTAGAGTGGTGATTTTCGAATTTCTTTTTTTTTTTTTTGCAGTTTTGTATTTTCTACTCTAACCTAGGATTGCTGGATCACTCTGATCTAGATGCCAAAATGGCATTGCCAACTGAGACTCTCTTGAGAGAATTCTTCAGGCAAGTAAGTGGATTACATCTCAAGCACTGTATTGTCTGCAGTTTTCAATTCAGTTAAGCTCTGGGAATTGCAGATAGCAGCTGAAAGAGCCCCCACTTTAAAGAAAAAGGTGTAAGTGTCTGAAGCAGGAAAGGATTTTCTCACTGTGAGATTTGCCCTGAGAAATTGAAGATGGGTTTCTAAGGAAAGGAAAACAAAGGAACTGTCTCAGAATCTTCACAGACTGCAAATGGGAAACAGAGATTTAAGATGGTCTGTACAGGCATCATAGGATTTGATGGACTGAAGAGGAAGATCAGGTGTGGGACTGAAAACAGCAAACAAAATTGAATTTATGAGTAAAGTGACAGCATGGAAAGAAACTACTTTTCTATATTAAAAAGAATTTTCTTATAAAGAACAAAAGACCTAACAAAATTCACAAAAAATATAAGTATGGAGTGGAGTGATGGGACGTGATAGAACAAATTGAGGATAATTTTCAAATTAATGGGAGAATTGAGGATTAACCGTCTTTAAACACTACAAGTCAAGGTAGCTTCTTGTCTTTATAAACAACTGAAAAATGTTTGGGGCCTCAGAGTCATAAGAAATACCTCTAAAATGTTGTCATTTTACATGATAATTGTGTCTATAAAAGGCAAAACTTGAATGTAAACATGGGTTTAGGATTAAACACTCAACTACTAGAATTGTATTTTGCTTTTATGCTGGTTGTAAGATGAGACTGACGAGCCTGATGGTATTATTGATATTGCTATTCACAGCACTTGTAAACTTTTTCCTGTCTCTACTTTTCCTTAGGGAGACTGAAGCTTTGACTTTTTGGCAAAGAACCAAGGAAGGACTGCAACAGAAAGTGTTTAGTGAAGATTTAGACAAAAACTTGAGCAGTTTAAATAAGTATCAAGTTAGTATGTTCTTTCAAAATTATTCCACAGCCTCCAGAACTGGCACCCTGTCTACCCTGCAGACTTACAATTGCATTTTTGATTAGCAGTTTGCAGAAGAAGATCTTTGGAGGTATCTTAATGGACAGATTTCAATTCTAACTGTGTCCATGCTAAAAACTCATTAAGGGCTGGTAAATAAGAGTGGAATGAGAGAAAGCAGAAAGATTAAAGGGGCAATTATGATCCAGCAGAGGAAAGCAGGTATTTTCATTCACTGTGCAAACAAAATTTCAATTGCCCTTTGGGCGCTTATGTATCACAGGCAAATAACCAGTCTGCAAGGAGAGCTCTTTACATGTGAATACTGTAACTTGTGGGCAGGCAAGCAGTGGGTAACATGCAGCAGGTATTAAATGGATAAATATGTGTAAAGATTGTGTTTGGCTGGGCGAGAGACAGAAGCCTGGCAGAGGGGATCGCGGTGACACAACACAGCAAGCTCTGCGCGTCTTGTTGGATTAAAGACTAGATTTGTGTCTTAGCCAATATAATGTCATGTAGAGTTATGTAAATCCCATCACAGAAATGCAAACACAATGCAGCAGCAGCATTCTTTGGCATGGGCTCTTCAGCTGTTTTCCTGAAACCAATTTGATGTCTTGCTACAGATTGTTTCTCCCTTGCGGCACAGCCACTCTGTTGGTTGAATTCAGCTCTTTTTTTCTGAATTATTATGATGTAAACCCCATCGTTTAATAACTGCAATGTTTATTTTTCTAAAATGTAATACCTTAGGACAACTAGAAAGTTGATGTTAGAGTAAATGAAAATGATATTTTGCCATTGAGGAAGTCAGCAACTTTTAGCTGAAAAGTATTTAACGTTTGAGGAAAAATATCGTGACTGATAATATGATATTGGTGTTCATATAATCAGTCAGAGACTAAAAATACTGAAGGCAAGCATTAACCAGTCACTGAGCTCAGTAATACCACTCCTCAACAGCCAAAGATCGTCTTATTTGGAGGCTCAGACTGGTTCAGAGTGCATGGAGAAGGAAAAGCAGCACAGGGGCTGATTTCACCTCTCTCCATAAGTGGATGGCGAGAGGACAGAGCCAGCCCAATGACAGAAGATGACATGCCAGTCCTCATTTCTCTGCAGGGCAGCAAAGGAGGAATTCTTCCAAGGGGAAGAAAAGGGGTGAAAATGAGAGTAAAACTGCTCTTCAGAATGACTGTGGGGAGTGCAAACCTGTACTTTGATGAGGTTTGCTTTGACTTTCAATTTCTCCTTTGCCTAAGGCATCCTAATTATGGTTCTAATCTAGCCCCAGGTGCTGGAGCTGTAATACTAAAGATTCAGGCCTACTGCCCTGATAGTTTAAACCAAATTCAAAAATCACTTTCGGGGTGAAAGTTCAGACTTAAAGCACAGCTTTTGAATGCAAGCTTAAATGATACCCTCAAAATAAAATGCCTGCAGGTGCCCACTTTTTACTTTGTAATAAGTTAATATTTAGCCTAAAGTAGCTAACACATTAGGGAATTTTACTTCACATCAGCTTTTTAGGGTCTCTGCTGTATATGATAGCATTTTGAACATCATGAAAATGGTTTTTTGAATATATCAACTTTAAGCTGTGTGATGCGTTCAAAAAAGATTTAGAAAACATCAAGATTATAACATGATGTTCCCAAATTATGTACAATGGGGTTTATTTTCCTTCTTAATATCTTTTGAGATAAATGTGACTCAGTGTAGAAAAGTGAACATAGCAGTGTTCAGTTTTCCTGGCATTCTTTGATTTTATAGATCTTACATTTAGCTCTTTGTTAAGATGTATTGAATAGCTGTGCGTAGCATTTCAAATTTCTCCTTCCAAACCCACTTCCACTTTATAGTAAGATAAAAATCAAAATGTTGTTCTGTAAAAGTCAGCATTCCCTTTAGAGGTTTATAAGTATTTTGCAGCAGCACTATTATTCTCATGTCTTAAATCCTCCTTTCAGAATATTTTGGTTTAGTGGGTTGGTTTGACACTAATCACATGTAACAGTTGTTTGCAAATGTGCAGCTATGCTGTCTGTTGAGATCTGTAAAAACACTAATAGCTTCTGGAGCTGCTTGCTGCAGGAGCAGGAGCTTGGCTGCAGCTGTTGACAGTGATGAAAATGGGCGTCGAGCTGAGGCTGTCCAGGCTTGTCCTGATGCTGAAGGATTGTCCACCTTGAGATCTAATTGGAATTAAAGGATTATCTCACCTAGAGGGATAATTGGAACACTGGATCAATGGCTGAGCTTTGAAGTCCCTGGTTCAGGCCACAGGTGAGGTGATTTGTCTTGCCTGCAGATATTGGTTCACGTGAACCCTGCACAATGTAATGACCCACCACAAAATAATAATTTAGTCCCAGTTCACACCTGTGTCAAGAGGCCTCATTTTTAGTTTATCAAAGCAATTCAAGGGTGCATTGACTTTATTTAGGAAATCATTAGAGCTTCATAAACAAACATTTACACCCCCTTTCTATGAAAACCCCTAGATATTTCTGGATATTTTGTAACTTTAAAGACAATGTGCACAGCAACATCTTCTCACCTGCTTCCTCAACCTTTTGAGGTGAGTGCATTCAAATAAAAACTGCTCCATGTTTTTTCCCTTAGCTGCAATAGCTGCAAGGCACATGGTACTGCCTCTTTTAAGCCAACATGTCATTTAAATTATGTGCCTACATTACTAATTTTAAACATAAAACTGGCAACCAAACTGAATTTTCATTGTTTTTATATATTTTCAAAGTTTCTATTAAGTTTAAAAACAGTCTGTGTGTTAAAATTTGTAAGTATAAAAATATAATAGTTGATGCACTAATTTTCAGGAAAAACCTGTTTTGAACCTCAAACAATGAAAACAAAACCATAAAAAACCTCAACATTCCTACGTGTTTCAACTTCCACAATGTAAACTTAAGTGTTGTACCTATCAATTAAAAGGAAGACTCAAATTCAGAAAGACAATGGGCATTGTTTATCATACCTGTAGCTCTGAGGCCATCCAAACAAATTCTCCCCTCAGTGTCTGAAACCAAACCAAAAAATATCAAATTAATTTTTTGAGGAATCAGTGTTATCAGTTATATTTTGACAATGACTACTTAAAACTTCAGGGGACATAACAGAGATATCCTTAATTCTTGATCTTTACTGCAGAAAATCACACCATAGGAGTGGATCTGATGTTGAAAAATAGAGTTAGGCCTGAATATTTGCATAAGTAAAGCTGTAGGCATTGAAGAGTCCTAAAAAAGTTTTCAGGTACTGTTAAATGTACCATCTGTGCTAGGTACAACCTACAGGATTGCCAGCGTTATAATTCAGATTTAGATTCATAAATAAAGTCCTACTTTAGAAGTTTGATTCTTTTGTGTACATTTTGTTGAGTTTTTTATACTTCTATTATAGCAACAGAGAGAAAAATGATAACAGAAAGTAAGACCAGGACTTTAAACTACAAAATATGACAGAATGAATTCATACAAGCTATTGCAGAAAGAAAATTGATTTTTTTCCCTTGTTGTTTTAATTTGCTTTGTTTTGTGATGATTCTTTAAAAAGATAAGAAAATCCAGGGAAAAACCAGACATGAAGAAATCTCTTTTGCCTATTTTACTAGAAAATGGGTATATTATGATCTTTTCATAAAAATGTCTCAAATTTTTCTTTGTCTTCTCAAGAAAAATGTATCAAATAATAAAATAAATATAGATGGCAAAAATAAACAAATATTTGTTTTTGTAATATGATTTTAATTTAGATTGTATAATATTTAAACTAGCCATTACACAAATGTAGGAAAAATAACAGTATTCAAGGACAGAAAAAGTAAAGATTATCAATGTCACGAGCTTTACACATTTATGAAATATCACTGTTAGTTTTGGGTCATAAAAATGATAGCTTCACTTGCAAAAGAGCAATGAATCATATATAGTAGGCTTGGGGAAAAAAATGAGCTTTCACCTACACTTTACTTTATTATTAACTAGAAAAGTTATTGCATTATCTTGAAAACCACCACTGCATCTGGAAGCTCCTCCATGGCTGAAGGAGCTCTGGAGATGTGCTTCAGTGGAAGGAATACATTTATCTGAAAGCATCACACCTAATGTACGAGGCACTAAGCTTTGATTTCATGGTCTCATGCAGACTGCACAAATATCTCTCAGTACAGCTTTTACTAAGAAATTACAGTCAGGAAGGGATGAACAGGAGCTAGATATCCTGTAATTTCAGAAGCTTACTGGCTGTATTTTAATTCACTCAGTTGTCTGGAAGTTTTACTCCTGATAGGATTAAATCCTTATTCTAAATAACAACATAATGATAGCCTTGAATATTTACCTGAGAGTTGCTTTTGGTGAAGAATGAATTTCATTTCCTTCAAAACGCAGGCAGCAGTTGGATGGTCTAAAATCTAGATATTTAAATCTGTGCATGAATGAGGAAAGCCATGTTTGAAGTTAACAGTTGAACAGTTTTTTTAAGAAGTCAAATGAATTTGGGTCTAAGGCATATATCATACTGATAGGCATAACTGAACTGAGAAAAGAGTTATTATCTGTTACTATCTCTGAGAGTGTACAAGATAATACTTTCACCCAGCTCTCTCACAAACACTGATCTTAAGTTTTAGAGTTTTGTCAAACTTTGGATGACTTTTCAGAAGACCCACACAAGCTCCTTTTTGACACATTTCAGGCAAACATATAGCAAATCACTTCTCACAAAGCTCAGAGTACACTGACTTCCCTGACTCTTTCACCAGAAACAAAGGATTAATCTATACAGAAAATGAAGGTAACTAGAATGTGCTTATACAAACAGATAAACTTTGAAAAATTGCATGTAGCCAAAAAAAAATCTTAAAAATGGGATGTGCTGCTGTACAATCCTTTGCCTTATTTATTTGTTGTGGGTGCTACACAAATTTAGCAGAATAAAGGCAAACAAAAGCATTTCAGGACCAAAATTGCCACTGTGGGATTGGCATGGCTCCAGTCAGGATAAACAGATCCATAGCCAATACCCCTTTTGTTCAAACAAATGAGGTCACCAGTTTTTTGTGTGGAGCAGTTACTAAAGTGGATAAAGTGTGCATTTAGTGCCTGTCTCACCTGACTGTTAACTAAAAATAAATGAGATACCAATGTTATTCCTATATCTTTTTTCTAGAAACAAAAGCTAGATAATTTCCAGGAATAATAGATAGCCAAAATAATTCATTGCTAGAACCTTGCTGTTGAAAGATGCTGCAGCAAAGCAATTGTTGGTGACATCACAGGCACAGGTCCAGTGTTCACTAATCTTGTGATATATCATTCTAAAAACTGCACCACACATTTCTTTAAACTCAGAGGGATGTTGCTTGAGTTACCTATAATAATAAAATGTGATTATTAGCAGCCTGGGAAAGAGGTTGAATTTGAATCTGTGGTCCTCATCTTACTTTCAGATCAGCATTTTTCCTCTGAGTTGAAAGGGATGAATCTTACTGCTCTGCCTTCCTGGAGATCAAATTCCATGTGGAGCCTAGGATCAGTTCTGTAGAGGTACAGTATACAAAAATACTAAAGTATAGAGGTTTTGGCTATTATCTTTTTAATTATTCTACTCAGAAAAGTAAAGATAGTAAAATTTCAACAAAGCTATTTCCTGTTTAAAAAAAAATTCCGATGAAATAAGTCAGTTAATTGTGACTTTGATAATTTAAATGTTTCCTGTCAAATGGGTTGGAAGGTGTTTTTCTGGTCTTTTCATGGCTCTCTTTGGACTTTATTTTAAGAGAAACATAGTCATTACTGCATGATATTCGGAAAACACAATCTTCACTGTAGCTGAAAAGTCACAAATGGGTGGCAACTGGTTCTATCATAAGATTGCATCTGGATTCCTGCTACTAAAAGTGGGATTTAGCATCTGAGTCTATCTGATTTGACTGAACCTAGTTAAAGATGGGCAGTAGCTTTTAGTCAAATGCACACACTTCCTACAAAGGCTTTGTTGTCATAAATTCTTCTCTGTTTTTTCTATAAACATATGGTTATATCCTGCAATGTGTTGACTGTCACTTGGAATCGACATCTTTATAGGTTGTGCCAGCCATAAGATTTCTGAAAACTAGTGTTTCAGCTTTTATTAACATCACACAGGAGCACTGAAAATGTGTTTAGGGAAAATTATGGCATGAAAAATGTTTCAGTATGAAAATTTAGGTATGAAAAGTGTTCAATCCTGCAAGGAATATTTACTAAGAAAAAAGTTAATAGGTATAGTAAATCTTCTAAATGAAAACAAACAAACAAAAAAGTAAAACACTCTTTGTCCTAAAATGCTATTGACTTTATATAAATTTAACAATTTCTTAATTTAAGGCAAGACTATATTTTCATATGCCAGTCTAACAGAACAAAGTGGTGAATGCAGATTTATACATGCTTGAACTAATGCATTATTTAAAAAAATACAAAATTCCTGGTCTTAAATGTATTAAATTATATATTGCTTAGAATGAAAAGATTGGTATAAATCAGCTTTGTCTCTGCTTTCCTTATTCTTTCAGAATGCCATGAATTTTAATTTCATTTTCTAGTATGTACAGAAAATGACACAAGTCTAATAGATCAATTAGATCCACTGGAAACTTTGTCAGGTATATTTCAGAAGTAGAAAATAGAACTAAATAATATCAAGGCTGTGTCACAATTACCATAATATCATAATTACTTTATGGAAAGTTTTTTTCATAATATTTGCTCAATTTTATCATTTCCTAATTTATATCTCACATGAAGTAAGGCAAATAAGTAAAGGATGGAAGAGAGGGAATATAAGATTACTTAATACTCTAAAAATCTGTGAAATGAAATAAACACAAGTGTATAGAAATCCTATAATGCAAGCTCAAGTCATCAATTCACTATTATTTCATTATTTCAAATAAGACATTGGGACAATTGTCTCCAACCATGTAAGAACTGAGGACATAATT
The DNA here is from genome assembly GCF_022539315.1 of Serinus canaria. NCBI lineage: Eukaryota > Metazoa > Chordata > Aves > Passeriformes > Fringillidae > Serinus > Serinus canaria. Next base: position 9,122,779 of record NC_066317.1, on the reverse strand, counting down.
GCAAAAAAACAATCAAGTAAACAAAAGAAAGTTACCCACAACTTTAAAAAGGGAAATTAAAAGCTAGGAAGCAGAAATCAATGTTCCATCTCTCTCTGTGTACATAAGCACCAAATTTAATTAATTATAAATAACTTTCATTTTATTGAACTGCTATTATTGTTGCTACTATTATTATTAATAATAATAAATATTCTTTGAGTCAAATTAGCATAATGCTCATATGTGAATAAACTCAAGAGGGCCAGACATTTAATACCAAGGGAATTGTAAAGTTTCATTATTTTCTTTCCAAAGCTATAAATTTCATACATTGGCACTCTGAAAGATTCTAGCTATGTTTATTTTCTTTGCATTATTTTTGACAACAAATATCAGTCCCATACTTGCTGGCCTTTTAAATACAAAATACTGATCTGTAATTTCTGTTGTGAGGCCTCTTACAGCTGAAATAACTTAATAAACACTCACTTGTAGATATTTGTTTAATTACTAGAGTGCATGACTTGTGTTTTTCCACACAATGCCTGCAACAGACAGTGAACTGAATTAATAAGCATTGAATTTAGACAGCTCCCCTTTCACCACTGTAATGGAGACACGGAGGAATCAACCAAGTTTTTATCATTTCTGCTTTTTAAGTACCACCAGAGGCACCTCAGCCTAAACTGGGTTTAGGAATAGCCTTAATGTAAAGGCTTGCAGAAGTAACCTGTGTGGTAAGTAAGAGTGCTCTGAAAGAGGAGCTCAGCTCTTACATTTGGAAGAGAATCCACTAATTTCCTTGCTGAATTAATCAGAAGTGTCCCTTCATCGTATCTTGCACTATTTTTCAGTCTTGGCTTAGTCTGATGTTTTGTTTAGTGTGTGAATTGCCAGCTAGAATGGTGTGAAAATGTTTAGAGTAACACTATAAGCATTTCACCAAAGTTTTTTGGGTTTTTTTCTTACAAGCAAGTGTTCCCTGTAATTCTTCCTGCAGCCTTTCTGCCCACTCCTGGGATAGCTGCTGCTCCCATGTCACTTGAAGCTCTTTGTGCTGGCATATGTACAAGAGCAGCAGTGATGAAAAGGTCTAGTGGTTGTAGGCAGGATGGTTCCTATCATTAGAGTTTCTGCTAATTTTGTTGGGTTTTATTTAAGATTAGGAGTTACTTATGCTATCTGAATAGTGCATCATGTTTTCTGGAATCACTGAACTGGGTCTCAGATAAATGGTATCATTTCTGTAATAAAATAGGTCTTGGTAAGTAACATCTATGTAATTTGAATGGAAATGCTCAAAGGAGAAAGCCTTGAGTTACTTTAGGACAGCTGCCATTATATTGTACTATGAAAAAATAAGAAATGTCATTTCCCTGGGAGCTATTGAAGGGCCCCTAGCTCTCACCATAGGTGGGAGTTAGGGATGATATAAGTGCTGTATTCAGTAAGACAAGGATTCAAAACCATGATTTTGGTAACGAGAAAGTAGTGTGCATTTCAGCAGAATTCAATTTCTGTGAGTCTGCAAAGTGGTTTTAGCACAATAGCTTTTAGAATAATCTGTGAAAAGTTTGGTAGTTTACCCTTTCAAGTTCCACTGAAGTAAGGCAAAGTCTGGGCTCAGTGTTATGATTATGGTTAGGGGTAAGCAGACTAAAACAGGAACACTCTCCAGGCATGACTGAACCTTGTCTTAACCTCACCTAGAGATAGGAATAGAATGTCTAAACCAGACACTGTGGCATGGCATGGACACTGATGTAAGGAAATATACTCCCAAATACATTTAGTGTAGTATTCTTTACATTTCTCAGGGACATAAGGAATTGGGCTTTTCCTTTGTATTCAATTTCACTTTGAAGTTAAAAGTGTTCAAGTTTAGAATATATGGAGTGTGAGTAGGTGCAAGAGCTCAGAAACCATCAGATTAGACAGTGTGTGAAATCCAAATCCAAATTATGCTTGAATTTCTCCTCTGTTATCAAATGGGAACAATCGACTGGCACTATGGACCCCAAATTATTGTAGTCACTTGTTTTCTAGGGGAGAAATGAGATGCATAGCTTCTCAGTCTATTCTCAGTCTATTCAAGGAGTAGACCCAGACTTTGGGTTTACTCCTTGAAATATCTGTCTTTTTGAAGGGTTCCCCAGCACATCCAAACCACTTGGAGTGTTCGGGAATGTTGGGAGCTGTGCTGCACGGACTGTGCTTTGAAGGGGCAGACAGCCTGTGTGCCAGGCACTGCCCTGACTGTGAATCAATGGTACAGGGCAGGGTCTAGCCAGCAGTCCTGCACTTGCCACATCGACTGCAGAAAATCTTAACCACAAGGTTCCTATATTGTATCTCCATGTCCTATGGCAAGGAGAGGCCCGGGCACCATCCACCAAAGGAAATGCATCCTGTCTGTCAAGTGCTTCAAGCTCTCCTCAGGGCACTTATCACTGACTGTGAAAGAGGACCCAATACAATGGCATATGACTTAAGAGGATTTCTCTGAGCTTCAGCCTGGAATGAAGGGTTCTGCTCCTTTGATGAGGCTTTGAACCTGCAACTTTATGCGTGCAAAGCCTGTACTAGCACCCTCACCTCCTCCCCATGCTAGGAGTGTGCTTCAGGGAGAGATAATCCACGTTCTCATTCCATGAATTTAAAACTAAGGGGGCTTGCAGCAAGCATTAAGCTTTATCTTAGGTAGTCAATACTAAAGGAGCATCCATATGTCACTCTGGTTTCAAAAGTAGATAAGGCACTCAGCTGCATTCTTTAATGCAAATCCCTCTAAAACCTTATATGCTATTAGTAGTCTGCTAGTTATTTGATGAAAGAGAAAATTAACTTTTCAAAGAGCTAGGCAAAAAATAGAACCAAGTCTATTACGCCAACCAATCCAATATTCTGCACAATGAGATAGTGTTTCTTTCTGCTCATTATGCCTAGCGAAAGCAATCAACAGAAGCCTGAAATGATAATTGTACAAAAATGCAATCTGATTAAAGGTAGAGATCGGCAGGTATTGGAAATAACCCACCTATCTCTCAAAGAAAATGCAAAGCCTCTATGCTGCAAGTATGGGATTGTTTTAGCTTGGCATTGCAGGCTCGGTTTTCTTTCTAGATATATTTGTCCTGTGCTAAGACAACTGCACTCATAATTTGTCGCCACATTTCTCTTCACAGAGAAAAGCAAGTCACAATTCTTCCCAAGAATATTTCTGGGTTTCACATGCTCTGAACCTCAGAGAAAAGAAAAACAATTCTTATCGTTTGCTGTGCCCGTGTTTGTGCCAAAGTGGAATGCAACATGGAGATTGTGTACCCAAAGTGATGGTGCTTTGTTTCCTTGGTCTATCAGGGCCAACTGTGTGTGTGTGTGCGGTGGGGGGGACTGTCAGCTGAGAGCCACAAGATTCTATGCAGTTGGAGTGCAGCTGTGTTCAGAGTTGAGTGCTTGGCAGGTTCAGTTTAGATGTAATGTAATATAGTGTAATATATTATAGAATAATATAGTATAATAAAGTAATTATTTAGCCTTCTGATAAGATGGAGTCAGATGCATCATTCTCTTCCCTCATCAGGGGTGCCCTGTGAATTCAATAATAATGGACATGTGTCAGTTTAAAACTGAAGTAAGAAACAGCCATGATATTCATTCAATTTAAATAGTAGTATGTGCATTGGTGTGGTGATCTCTTTGCCACTTATTTTGTCCCAAAGCATTCAGGAAGATACAGTAAAACAGAACAAAATTCTCAGTCACACCAAGGTTAATTAGAGAGTATGAAAATGGCAATGGACTTGTCCATAAATTCTTTAGCAACAGTTATTAACCATAAAATTGCTAGATAGCACAAACCAGACATTCAGGAACTTAAATTATATTTGCACTAAGTAAGGGGGAAAAAGACATTTCAGATACTGTTATTTGAGAATTGCTGGTGAGTAGCAAACTGACAGGGAAAATGCTCCTTTAAGAATAAATTGGAATAGATGGGAAAGGATAAGTGTGAGACACTTGTGTGTATTTTTTCATATACCCACAAGCAGGCTGGGGACTCAGCATGTTCAAGACTAATTTGATAAATACCAGCTCCTTTTTCAGAACATGATGCATTGAATCTGCTGAATATAGGAAGAGATAAAGGGAAAAATTATCAGCGGAAAAAAACCTAGAGGGTAGATCTAAAATGTATTCAACTCCCATCTTGCATAATGCAAGAGGATTTATGTACACTCCACATAAACAGCAATGCATCTCTCTTCCAGCATACTAACTGCATTTGGAATGATTTTTAAGTTCATATCTTTTTTAATTCCTAGTTCAACCTGTACCTCTCTGTTTCATGCAAAGCACACATTTTAGTTCTTGGATTCCTACTGCCTTATCCCCACATTGCACAAATTCCAGCTTGCTTCCAAAGGAGAGGGAGAGACCTGAGCAGAGCCTTCCTGAAGGCAGCTGGGTTCTACACCTATTGTCCAGAAGTAAAACTGATACTGCTGATGTGCAGAATGGATACAACCCAGATACCTCCTTGCTGTGTCATCTCTGCAGGGCTGGGGAGCAGACCTGACCTAATACTGGCAGTAGAGAATAAACACCTTTTTGAAAATATTGGTCTGAGAGGGGAGGTGGCATTAGCTCACTGCAGAATACACCTGAGCTGTAATATAACCAAGACAACTGTGACCACCAGTGTGTGATTGCTTTTTTGTAAGCAAGGAGTGTGTAATGGAAAGTATTCAGCTGAATCTCAACTTCAGGCAAACAGAAACTCAAAGTGAAGGTGCTTCTGTTACAGAGAAGAAGAAAAATTGGAAAACGCTGCTTATGAAGATAAAGGGACTGAACTGCTTATTCCAAAAAAGAAAAAGGACAATTTTAATTACTTATCTTATGCTTTGGAGAAAGTGCTGTGGAAGGTACAAATACTTCGAGACTTCTCATTAGGTAGTGTTATTTGTCTCAAATGAGACAACAGCTGTGCATAATTACTCAGATACAGGGATGCTTCTGTAATCTTTAAGCTGCTAACAATTTTCACCAAGCCACAACCCTTAATAATATTTATGTAAAGAGAGTGGTCCAGGAAAGCTGTGAACATAACTATAGTGGCAATCAACAGTAGAAATATTCCACAGCAAACCACCTTATCAGTGAAGCAGCTGGAAGAACAGGCATAAAATCTAGATAAAGATGACAAAATGGGTTGCAAAGCTGCAGATGACAGAAAAAGAGATAAAGCCATTGTTTTCAGACAGCCTTGGGGCAAGCAGAAATCTACCTGTGCAGACACTTCACATAGTTAACATACCTAAGGTCTCACAGTCTACTGGAAGCGCTGGTTTGATGTACAGCTTTCTCCATCCCCACCTTACTGCTTCCCATCACAAAATCAGCCAAGATAGCAGAGGCTGTAATCGTGAGAGGGGCTCTGCAGAGTCAGACTCATGGTCTGCCAGTGGTCCAACCTGATTTTCTGCCTTTGACAGAATGAAGAAATGACAGAGATGCCATTGAGAAAGGATACACAAGTCCTGCAACTCCCAATCCTGAAAGGGGGTGCTTCTTTTGATCTGCTTTGAGCTGATCTCCTGCCAACAGTTCTTTTATTTTGGGATTTGGAAGGCAGCAGTTCTTCCTTCACTTTATCAGGCCACTCAGAGGAAATGGCTGCTGTGCCTGTATGAGGAGGGCAGCTGGTGACAAACAACAGTCCAAGTGGCATTGCCAGACTTGCCCTACACACCCAGCATTTCTGCTTTGCTGTATGCAGGAAGTCATATGCTCTCAGAAATTTCAGGCACGTTAAGCTTCCTTGGGCTCTGACTCCTCCTGTTCACCACAGTGATCCCATCTCACCATTTTTTTATGACATATTTTTTCACTACTATTCTTCTTCAGCTTTTATCCCAAGCCTGTTCTGATAAACATGATTATTAATAAAAGCAATTTATTAGTGTTTCTATACATTTAAATTCTTCAACAGGCACACTAGAATTACTTTCTAACATTAGTATTTACTGCTGTCCATTGAAATTTGCTCTTTGGAGCAGCTGCTTAAAACTGACATACATACAAAATATGGGAATTAGATGTAGGAGAGAGGAGATAACAGAGGGGGAAAGGGATGCCAGTGGTACAAAATAAATGTTGTTCCCTGACAAAACTGCAGGAACTAAGGAATGTTTCCCATAAATATTTATTGAGGACCAAAATTGTGCAGTACTTCTGCCACAAGGGACTTGTATTCTAAAAGCAGTATAGAAGGAGAAATCTTCTATGCATCTTTCTGCCTTCCTCTTTCAGACTGTGCTACTCACTATGACACCCATTTGCTGCATTACATTTCATTTACATGTTTGACTGCTTCATCTGCATGAATCTCAATTATCCATCTTCTCTGTGATGACTTGCCTCATTCCAGTTCTTCTAAGGAACTATTATTTTAAGACAGAAATAAATGGAGGGAAAAAAAAAAGTAAATTAAGATTCTAGGGTCCCAAAAGCAGACTAATCCTGATTTGACATCCAGAATTGACAATAATCTTACACAGGCTGTAATTTTAAGATTGTGCAGCTTGTGGCCTTTTGGGCCCTGGAGGTGAGGAGTTTTGTGTCACAGTAAGTAAGACAGAGTTCTGTATAAGCTGCAATACATCTCTGTGTTTGCTACTGAGATATTTACTATTCTGCTCTCAGTACTATGTCATACCTACCATCCCAATTGTACCAGATGCCTTGAGACAAACAGACATGAAAGGAGGCAGAAAACTTATTGTAAAATAGTTTTGACATTTCCAAAAAAGATAAGAACTTTGCAGGCTGAAAGACTGTGCATATTTTTGTGACTTTCCCCTCCAAATATTTTGCTGAATAGCCCCCCCAGATTCAATATGTGTATTTTGATTTGTATAAATGTTATGTGACTTAGAGCTCTCTTTCAATGTGACATCTGTTAAAATAAACCAACAGTAATTATCTTACCTGCTTTTTAAAAATTAAATCAACGGAGGAAAGAAATATCAGAACTTTTGTTCGAGAAAAAATTATTCAATGTTAAGAGCATAGAACAGACCAGAGAACAGGCCAAAGAACAGCCTGCTGACAGCTAGTGCAAAAACAAAGAAATTTTATGCCACCTATTCTTATGCAAGATGCTATGCCCCATTACATTACACTCTAAAACTGGGAAAGTGGATAAATGAGCAATTAAACCTCTACCTAAGTAATCCCATCCCACATTTATCTTTATATCTGGATAGAAGTACAAAACACATAGCTCAAATTTTCATGCACAGTGTTCTAGCACTCTTGAATTTTAATTATTCCAATTTTCAGTGTGTGTCCTCAAGTAGACAGATTCTAAATCCATGGCATGTTTTGTTAAAATAAGCATTTTCCAAGTTGTCTCTGGATGCTTCAGAAAAATATGCTGTGATATACTTTTTTCCTGTAGAAAGCTGAAAGGTGCAGCTTCTTACAAAGAGTTGCATTTTAATGTCACATAGGTAGCCAGCTGACAGCAAGGTCACAAACAGCCATTCCAACTTGCCAGGCCAGTTGCCAGCTGCAGCAGATTTGTCTTTCATGGGATTAATGCACTACAATCACTTGTACCCCCAAACAGGTAATTGAAAAGGCATTTTGGGTTTTGTTTAACAATTATTTTGGCAACATGGATTCCTATCCTAGTTTTGTCAGGCTTGTATACTATAAACATTTCATTTTTGTGTAACACAGCCAGGATTAAGTGAAAGTAAAATAAGTTCCTATGGCATTAAATCACAAATGGCCTTTGCTCGAAAAGCTGTGTAAACATTTCGGCAGAAATGTTTCCAGTGTAAGAATGGCACAGAAACAATGCATGGATTAATATGCTGTGTGCTATTCTTCTTGCCAAAGAGGTTGGGGAAAGGTGATAAAAAGGGTAAACTTGGTTACTTTTCTGGTTATAGTTCTGATTGACTCAGGTTAGTATGCAGGTTGAGATCTTCAGGCTACTTTGAAAAAACATTGCCTCAGGAATGCTGCAAAATTGTACTTTATTTAGGCAGCATCCTGTACAATGAAAAAAATATCACAAAATCTGGCTTTGTAGGCTGCATATTCTAAAAAATCTTGATTGCACTGTCTCTTCACTGACCACTCAAAGTTGAAAATAGCTTATGCAAAATCTTTTTTTGAGTACTTGGGAAAAAAGAAGTTAAATATGGTGAATCATATAGTCTTAGCAATTACTGTCAAAGTCTTGTCATTTTGAAAGATTAGAGATGTAGAAGAATTGCTTAAATTTAAAAATGAAAAAATAGAAATTGACAATTAAGAAAAAAGGCATTTCAAAGTAGGTCCTATGAAAACAAATAAAAAGAACAGAGTTGCAAAAACAGTAATTGGGTTTTCTACCTTCTTTCTTGGCTATAAGGAGGTCCTTAGAGATTTAAACACACACTGACTCAGTCTCAAGGGGAAATCAAGGAGAAAAGATGAGTATTCCCAGGCTAAAGGTATAATTTAATCCTCCAGCTGCATGGTTTAGAGAGAGGAACAGAACTGGGAGGACAGAGCAGGTGATATACAAGCTGTGGGCTTTACAGTTAATCTGTCATCTTGAACTTCCTATTTCCTACTCCAGCAATAGATGTGCTTCTGAAATCCATGTACACAGTATTGTTTAGCTTCAACTATTTACCTTCAGAAGAGGTGATCATTTCAAATAACAGGCATTAAACCATTTTGTGTATTAGTTTCCTTTTCTTATCCGGATCACTTTTGACGTGGTTTTATTTTTCTTTTTTCATTCTGCAGTTCATTACAAAATAAAGTTGAATTCTGATTTCCTTGCACTGCTGTAGATTGGAATTACTATTGTAAAATAATTTGAGTTTACAGGAAAAATCTGCAGATGAGTTTAGCTGCTAAGATCAGAGCTACAAATGTACAGAGAGAAGCTTCTACAGATACAACAAGATTTAAGTCAATAAAACAGCTTGACACACACTGGCTGAGGGAGAATAAAACCAAGGACATTTTTGTATCCCAGTAAACCCTATCATGGCAGTAGGAAAATCCTGAAAAAGCAAACAAGACCAGACACTAGCTAAGTCAAACTGGGAAGCCTCAGGTCACCTTATCCAGGGGCAGTCAGCTACTGGAGTGCACGATGACAAGCAGTAAGGCTGTCAGTCTTCTTGATGTGGTGCTGAAAACAGCCACTCATGCAGAAACTGAACGTCCAAAGATCAGTCAGTGTGATGAGGATTTGAGAACCTAAAATTATTTGGAAATATGCCAACGGGTATCAGTGCCACTCACATGAATGCATTTGTTATCTAGCGCTGACAGATCAGGAATACACAGGGCAGAGGACCTGGGGCACTCTGCATGTCCTGAAAGTGAATTGGATCACAGGGAGAAGCACAGAAATTGTTGATAAAATACATCTTAATGATCAAAAATCCATGTGTAGGATTAGCTGTGGTCAGATATTCTTTGTCCTATCAACAGTCCCCACAGCCAGAAATCATTCATGGAGGAGAAGAAATGAAGAAGGAATTGAGGAAGGTGCTTCTGTATTTTCTGTCAAGACAGAGGTGTTTCACAGGAATAAGAATGTGAGGATTTCATCCTACTTCCTTGATGCCTTGTGAAGGCTGACCTAGAACAGAGGCCAGACAGAGTTAAAGAATAAAGCAATGATTTATTAAAAGGCCTCAATGGATCCACCTTGGGCAGCACAGGAATCCAGACAGGGCTGCACCCCAGGTGAACCTAAAATAGTCCCAAAATGCATGGCTGTCATGGGGTCTCTCACTTTTTAAGTTCTGGTCCCTTTGCACATTGGAGTTAATTGCCCAATTATAGGTTTAGTCCGTGAAGTCCCATCCTACTTTTTTTTCTCTCTTCAGTCCACGTTGTTTATGCTCTTGGACCTGAGATCTGAATCGTTTGTCCTTGGTCCCCAGCTAGAGAAGAAATTGTTTTGTCTAATTACTCTGTGAAGAGAGCTCACCATCCCCTCATATGCTCAGACTAAAGCAGTGTACACACTAAAGCAGTACAGAATCTGAAAAATATAAAAGCTAAAACCTGGGGCATCATCCTGTTTCAGTGTGGCCTCTGAGGAACTGTTGATTTCCACTGAGATCATGGACAGTTCTGCTAAAGACTGACCCTTCTTTGATTCCTATCAACAGTTTCCACCATTTGATTTAAATGTAAAATTTCAAATAACAAAAAATAAATGCTTTTGATAACAAAACTGCTGTTGCTAAGACTGAAAGAGGTACAGCTAGGCCAGAAAATGCAAAATGCTATCTTAGGCTCATGCAAGTGGTTGTGTGGTTAATGTAGGGTTTTGTGTTTTGTAATTTCCAGGCCTGCCCCAGTCTGGTGTATTACATTTTCTGGTTCTTCCTCTGCACATGCAACAGATATGTTGTTATGATGGAGGCAGGTAAGATGCTTTGATAGAGGATTTCCAATTTTTCCCTGCTTTTCTGATTAGATTTTTAAGCCATTTTTTATGATAGTGTGTCTTTTGAATAACTTTATCTATTGTATATCTGTATATAGACATAGACATATATATATAGACAGACATATAGACATATATAGACATTATGGTTACAAAAGGAAAGTTATTATATTCAATGAAGTAACAGTAGATTGATCTTAATTTGAGATTTTTTTTCTTTTGCTATGAGTGATCTGTAATGAAAACTGGAAATGATAATCTCATTTTCTCAAAGTATTTGATTTATGAAAGTAGATCTGCAAGGTTTCAACTAATAGTTTATTGGGTATGATCAATTATTTACTCAGCTTTCTATTTACCTTGAGTGTTTCATTGCATTTTCATAAACTGCTATCTACTGATCCTTCTGGCTGTAATTGGTTCCTTCATTTTTAATGATCTAAAATTAGTTGCATAGATCTAAAACAGATCTGAAAGAGCTCTTCACTGCTTTTGTCGTTGCACACCCTCAGTTATAATATCTCAATCTATTAAAATGGTAATCTAATTTTTTTATTAAACACAGATGGAATGCTATACTGGGAAAATGGAAGATGATAAAATAGGGAATAAATTGATAAACCTCAATGTAAGGTAGGACACTGGGGTTCTCTGTGGATGGTGCTCATTCACTCATTTTCAACTGGATTTGGTGCTCTGCAGTGACAATACTTGTGAATATTTCTTGAGTTACTGAAAATTAAACTGCAGTGAAAGGAGTCCTTAATAGGGCTCTGCTCATAAGAATATTGAATTTGTGTTAAAAGGAGGAATGAATCTATATTAGGAGAAAATTATGTGAACAAGCTACAAGCTGAAACTTCAAATGTATTGGTTAAATTACTTCTCAAACTTGGCAAGAAAAATTCCAGCTCTTCATTTTAACTTATTTTACAATGAATCCACAGGAATATATATAAAATATTTGAAATATAAGATCTTTACTTTTTAAACACTTAAATCTTTAATTATAATAAACTGAAATAGTAGAAAAGAACTCCATTTTTGTGCAAAATGAAGAAGAGAATACTTTTAGTGGCAAATGCAACATTTATAACTATAAAATGTCTTTAAATTGGAAGACAATCATTATGTGTCCATATTGAGATATCCCCACAACTAATTTGACTAAAATACTGAGTATCATGTGTTCTTTTCTCATAACCATACCACATATATATGCTTCTAAAATGAATGTCAATAGTTTATCATGAGCATTTTTGATAAGAATCTTCACAGTTCTTTAAAACTGTGAAAGACTGAACAACAATATTTCAATATACTGAATTTCCTCATCATAAACAAATTATTATGTTTTGATTAACTATAGTATCAAGACAACATTCCTATGCAGGTGTACATTCTATTAAAGTTGATCAGCTCAGGAAAGCCTTTTGTTTCATAATTAGGTAGGAAGCCTGCTAACTTTTAGGGAAAAATAATATGCTAAAGAGCTGTAAACTCCTCTCTGGGCTCTGGACATTTGCTGCAGTTACCACTGCTCTGGGACCCCACCAGTGATCTGGAGTTGGGAATGACAGTGGAGTCACACATTCCATGGGGTTCTGCTTCCTGCCTTGCTGCAGAGGAACAGCGTCAGGAACAGAGGCTGATGAAAGAGTTGAAATATACCCAGAGTGCTGTAAAGTTCCAAGACAGATCTACATCCATTAGCTGCAGTGAGTTACAAACCTCCTCACTGCAACCCTACTGGGGCTTCATGACAGAAATTCAAATGATGAAAAATACAGCTTTTCAGATGGTAATGCTTACTGAACCTGCTGGAGGAACTCAGGTTACTTTTGCATCATTTATGTATTTCAAGATGCAGAATATATCTTCAAATGATAATCTCAAAAGACAGGAGGTTTTTTTGGTTAATTTAATTTTTAATTAAAAAAAATATACATGTCATTACAGCTGGGAGAATATGGCCTTTGAATTATAAATGTCAAGCCAGAAAAGACAACTAATTACATTAACCTAAGCTATCTATAAATATATTTAAATCAAGAAATAAATAAAAACATGCTTTCCTTTACTGCATATCAAGATTAAAGGATGCTGTGTGTCAGCTAAGGCATCAAAGCCTTGACAGAGTTTGGAGAAGAAATGGTGTGCTAATTCATATTGAAAGCAAAAGTATTCCTAAGGGAGACTATTCTAAACCATATGTCTTTGACATAAACTGGCAATAAAAGAGAAAACTGCTGCTGAGAATTTCTGTGTGAGAAATGCAGCTGAAATGTTTCTTCCTTTTCAAACAATTTGACCTCACTGGAGATATTACACATCCTTATTTTAAGGTTCATATAATCTGTTGAATTGAGCTTGGTACCATTCATAGTCTTCGAAGAAATGGAATACATTTGGAAGTAAGCTATAGCAATAAGATTATAGTGTCACTAACTGGAGTGGAACCATCAGCAGAGTTCACTCAGAGTTTATTTGGTGCCTATCAAAATGCAGGATTTGGGAGAATCGTGGTAGGTTCCCAGCTCTGGGTCCATGTGTTCTGTGGTCTGTTAGGTGCAGATGTGGCACTTGGGGACACAGTTTAGTTGTGGGTTTGGCAGTGAAGTTTATGGTTGGACTTAATGATCGTAAAGATCTTTAAGCCAACTGATTCTATGATTCCATATGCATTTTAACTCCATGCCACAGTTTGTCAGGCAACCACTAGTACTCAGTACTAGGATTGCTGTTTGAAAATACAAATGTTTTGGGGTCTTTTCCAGGCCTGTCCCATATTTTGAAAGACAAACAGGGCATACTCTAGCCATGATACTTCTCCCAGTGTTTCTGTTGGATGTTCCCAGACACTGGGATTTTGTCCTCCAGTATACAGTGAAGATTGCCTCAATTTCTTGTTAATGGTACCATGCAAGAAATCCTTTTCTAGGGAATCCTTGTTGCTGTCTGTGAGAAAATGCACCTAGAAAATAGCATGCAATAAATACAGTAAACAAAAAGATGTATGAAAGAAATATTCCTGCCAAGAGCTACAGAGCTGTAAATGGTAGATGTTTGACAGTTGAAGCTGCATCACACAGTTAAATTACCACATTTCTCCTCTAAGATCTTTCCTCTTTTTGTGTCTCTTCTAAGTTTTATTACCAATATTATATTAACTGTTCAGAACTAAGTTAGAACTAAAACGTTGGCCATATGCATTAGCAGGTGAAGGAGACAACAAATGGTAGATTTAAGGAATAGGTTCAGCTAATTTCTAGTTTCTGTGTGAAAAGGTAAGAGCAATTCTAATTTTTACACTATGCTTGCATTTTAATATAATGGAAAAAATCCTCATCATTGTACTGTTTTTGCTGTAAACACTTGAAATCACCGGGTAAAATACACAATCTTCATTCTTTCAGGGATCCAAAGACAGCTTTTCCTCCCACCCCATTAGAGAAATTCCATGACCAGTTTTGCTTATACTCTCACTTTCACCCACTGGAGCTTGAATTAATTTTTGCACAGTAGAATAACTTGGAGGGAATCAGGTTATTCCTTCTCCCTTAGTAATCAGCCCATAGCTTTTCAGTCCCATAGCTTTTCAGTAAGGGTGCTCATCTTAGAAACGAGATGAGTACTGGAACTCAAACATGCAGGCAGTAGCCATGAGGTTTCTCTGTCTAGTCAGCATTGATTTTAGAAGGAAATGGCAGTTTTAACTTTATTTGGCCTGGAGTTGGTCCTGGTGGGCATTTGTTGACAGTACCTATCATATTGACCTCCTTAGAGTATGCAAGTGTTCCTTAGCTTAATTTGTAAGAACTCAGGGATGGAATAATCTGAAATATCTCTTTTTTTTTTTTTTTTCTTCTGATTTACAGTAGTTCTCAGTAAATGAGCTGTAAGAGTATGACATATTCGTTTACAATTTACAAATGCTCAATTTGCATATATTTAGGAAAGTGTACAATTTGAGGGCTGTAAAAGAAGTTGCTGAATGATTAAGACCCCTAAAAATATAAAGTTTGTTGTTTTTTTTTTTTTAATGGATTAAAAGATTCAGAATTTCCCACTGAGCCCATGTATTTACAGGTGCCAAATTCCTCCTGTACAGAAAGCTATACAGTAACTGTATTATGGAAGAGAAGAAATAAATAAAAAACCTCTTCTCCAGATTTTCCTCTCCTACACCTCCTTTCGGATTCTATTTTAAAAAATGGTGCCATGGAAGTCTTGTAGCATTTCTCAAAGCTGAAATACTGAATATTTATACCACAATGATATAGAAAGATGTATACACTTTTTTTCTCAAGTCATTACATTTCAGATGAGAAAATTTCTAAGTAAATGGATGTCTTATTCCTATACAATTTTGACATTTGAACCATACCTTCTGGGCTAAAATCCCTTTTTCTCAGACCAGCTCTCCTTATTTGATGATTTGTAGGGAAGCCACAGTGTCTCAAGTACTCTGTGATATTTAATTTTTAGATGAACAAATTAAGGATTTGTTTATTCTTTTCAGAAAAAAAAAAAGGAAAAGCAGAACAATTTGCTAACAGTTTATTTTTTGCTAGTAGGGAAAATCTTAGTTAGCACTGGTGTTCACTTTATCAATGTGAGTGCTGGGAACTGAACTTTGTAATGTGGATTGTTGGCACTAATTCCCTTTGTGTTCCCAAGAATTACAACTATATGGAAGTGATGTTATTCCCCAGTTCATAACTCTAACATAAATAATAACAAACACTTTAAAATATTTGGAATGGATTAAACCCCAAAGCTCTCCCTGTGTATTTTTTTTTTGTTTTCTTGAAAGCAAGTTGATTTCATAGATTCTAAATTCTGCAAGGAGCCTTAAGGATAGAAGAAGCCAAACTCTTGAATGGTTTCTTCATTTGCTCCTGGGCACCTGCAATTGATGTCCACTTTTCATATGAACTTATTTTTACTGGTGATAGGCATCTGCAATTTAGTAGTTACAGCTACTGATTAGATTTTAAGCATCTGAGGACTGCCATACCAATCTGGCTATGGAAGACTCCCATAAAGCAGGGGAGAAAAAACGCTGGTACATTTTCAGTGCTATTTAGTGGTAAAATTATGCTGGTTTTTTCCTTGGTATTTTTTTCCTTGGTTGTTATTGTTTTGGAGGTATTTTGTTTTGTTTTGCTTTGTTTCATTACTAGAACTTCTATTCAACATTTTAAAATATTAGTATATTGTTTTACAAAACTATATTTCAAAGGAACTAAGATCTATTAATAATATTTCCTTTAGAAAGGGCTAACACAATTTTCTTTGTAGCTTGAAATCTGTGTTCATATTACAGTAACTTTCAGCATATTAATTAAAAAAACATAATTCCCTTTACTATTCCACAGTCTTACACTTTCAACTGTTCCCAACAGTAAATTGAAGCCCAATGAAATCTAATTGCCTGGTATGCAACCTGAGAGACGTTTAAAGAGAAATTAGAAACTCTAATTATATGCTAACTTTCTTCCATTTATGTTGGGTTGGCAAATTTAACTCCCCATACCTTTAATTTTCTGTCTACTGCTTTAATTTTGGCTTTTCATTATTAGCAGCACTAAACTATCTCTAGTTGCATCAATATACTCTTATATTTTCCTAAATGAGCACAGATCAGTTTGTGCTCCCTGATGTTTGTGTTGCAGTCAGAAGTCTCAGAAGTGGTTCATTGCATTTTATTATAGAGAACTTTTGTACAAAGAGATCAATTAAAATGACACAAGTTTTAATAGAACATGAAGGGATAGACTCTTTTTTCATTCAGGATGGAAGGGAAGGGATTTTACCCCCAAAGCCTCACTGGCTCACTAGCCTTTTAGCTGTTTTTACAGATGAGAGTGCTATTTTTTTGCAGTTCACCACATGTTGCAGTGGGTGTTGATGACAGACAGTCCCTTATTCTATTTGCATTTAGATTTATTTAATTTGCCCATTGTTTTACTTGTATTTTGAATATAAACTGAGATGTACAGTGAGCTTTTATTTTTCTAATTATTATTCCGGTGTTGTTTCCCAAGTACGGGAAATAGATTTGAATTTTTAGTATCTTCAGTTTTAATCTTTTTTATTATCTCCAGTGTATATATATATATATATATATATATATATATATGTATATATGTATGTATGTATGTATGTATGTATGTATGTATGTATGTATGTATGTATGTATGTATGTATGTGTGTGTGTTGACTTCTACAGAGCACTCAAAAGCACCAAAGTAAAGCACTTTAAACTTGTAAGGTCAAAACATAAGAGCATGAAACTGTTAGTCCTGTGTCTAAAAGCAGACGACAGCAGATGCTTATGAAAGAATAAAGAAGAGAAGGTGGCAGTTCTTGTTCCTTCCAGCCCCCAGAAAAGGGAAGTTCACTTCACTAAGCTATAGATAGCTCCCTTTGTTTAGCTGCCTTTGGTTTATTTCATAGAATCCCAGACTTCTCAAATCATTTAGGTTGGAAAAGACCTCTAAGATGGTTGGGTCCTGGAATTAACTCAGCACTGTCAAGCTCACCACTGAACCAGGTCCTCAGGTGCCACATCTGCACATCTTTTAAATCCCTCTGGGGTAGTGACCCCACCACTTTGTTGGGCAGCGTGTTCCAATGCTTGACAACCCTTTCAGCAAAGAAATTTTCCCCAATAACTAATCTAAACCTGCCCTGGCACTATTTATTTGTTACTGCTGAGAAGAGACCAATTCCCAGCTGGCTACAGCCTCCTTTCAGGTAGTTGTAGAGTGATAAGGTCTCCCCTGAGCCTCCTTTTCTCCAGGTTAAACATCCTCAGCTCCCTTGACCGCTCTTCATAACAAAGAATTTTTCTCTAGTCCCTTCACCTGCTTTATTGCTCTTCTTTGTGATTTTTTTTTTCCTTTTGGTGAGGAAAGGAATATATCATTCACATTTAATAAGAGAAAATCAGTAACTTTCTTCAACCTCTGTAAATTTTAAATCATCGGAAAATCCTATGGCAAGGATGTACCAGGTGAATTGTAAGCTCTTTAAAGGCCTACTAATGCTGAAGCTCATTCCAGCACATTTATTCTACCTTGATTCTGCGTTCCTTTCATTTTTACATTCATTGTAACGTTATGCATCACCCTTGAATTCTTGCAGTCTCCCATATTACTTGTATATGGTTAGTTTTTTCCCTTTAAAAAATATTTGGGTTTTTTTTTTTGTAGAGTGTGAAGGGTTTAATACTGAAGGGAAAAGCATTAATGAATCATATGCCCGTACTTATGTATATAAAAATATATAGAAAATTATTAAGTAGCCATTATGTTTACACAGATGCCTGTATGTTTCTTTTTGCCTCTGCTTTTGATGACCCTGAAATTTGTTTCTACATAAAGATGAAATATCTTGGGCATTTTATAAGGTGTATAAGATAGAGGAAATATGTAGAAAAAGTATTTTTTTTAGGTCTAAAACCTGGGTATGTCCCATGATATTACTGGAAGTACACTAACAGAAAGTAATGCCTTTTTTAAAAAAAAATTATTTATTAATAAATCTACAAATTGAAAAGATATATTTTAAAGTTGTTTTGTTTCAAAATTACATTCCTTCTATTCCACACATGAAGTGTTAAAATAAGATTTCAAATTCCTCTCTCTTTTCATGCCTATGTAGGTTTTTCAAAAAGAATTGATTACATGACTGAGTGCTAGAAAGTTTGCTTGATTGTTCTCCATTATATCAGCTGGTCTAACAAAAGATATTGCCTCTGCCAACAAACCTCATTTCTTCCTTTTGAAACTGCTTTAGAAATTTCTCTGCTTGCTTGAAAAATATCAGAGATGTGATGATTATCCAGTAACCACTTACCTAAAAATGATACACCTACAGCTAGAAAATGCATCACACATGAAATTTACTGTAAGTTCATATCAATGATGGAATATTTAACATCATAACTGATATGGTTTTTACAGCATGGTGATAGGAACCATGAAAGTATTAATCAGTGAAATTTCATGCTAAAATTATTAAGAGGCTCACTATGACCACTAAAATTAGAACCAGTTATACATTAAGTGGAACACCTTAGAAAATAACAATACACTTGATTTCTATTTAGATGTATATTAGGTGTCAATTAGCAGCAAATAGTGTGTTAACACAAACTTGATTATGTTAATGTTGCAAGATTAATCATGCACATGCTATATTATATGAAATATACTTTCAAGCAGATTTGCACTCAGAATTATTACATCTAACCAGTTCTGAATAATAAATTAAAAGGACAAAATCTTATGGTGAAAACAAAACCAAAGTTGTCACATCTGTGTGTTGTAGGCCGAGAGAAAAGTCTGGCCAAGGTGAAGTAGTTTAATTTTCAGTAGAATCTGACTTCCATACCCTAAAGTTTGATTCTGCAGACTTTTCTATTGAGCAAATATCCATCTCTAAAAATTTTGCATCTTTGTGTTGATATATATTTAAATGACATTACTAAACCTAGAAATCTGGGGCAAATCTGGAAGATAATTTAGATGTGTCTAACTTGTAGGCATTCTGTACTACTAACAAACTGATTTCTGAAATCTGGAAAGTATCCCATGAGTGAGAAATGATGTTGGTTGGGATCTGTAAATGTGTCCTTGTCTGAGGTAGCAAGATGTGGCCAGGGGGGTGTATTCTATTGCCATCTGTTAAAGCGAGGTGGGGCAGTTTGCTTTATCTCTTCCATAACCCATCCTCCCTCCAGGAAATATCTGCTGTTAATGGGCCATGGAGTGTCACTGCATGGCTGATAAAATTCCATCAGCCATTGTGAGATGCTCCACCCATGGGGAGGAGCCAAGCATTCCTACCTGGATATGATCTGAGAATTGGAACACCACAGGCAGCCTTTTCCCACTGGATTCCCAGAGGAAGACCAGGCCCATCTACACCACCATTGGATCTTCCTAGGAAAACTCCTTCTACAGGATCACTGCTCCAACAGAACCAGACCTGTCACTGCAGGAGGGCTGCAGCCACCATTTAATGGGACTGCTACCAACACCCTGACCCACAGGGTGTCAGGTCGTACTCTGACTCTGTCAGTGCCGTTTTGTATTACTGTATTTTTTTTTACTTTTACTTTTTTTCCCTGATAACTGTTATTCCTACTCCCATATCTTTGTCTGAGAGCCCCTTAATTTCAAAATTATAATAATTCAGAAGGAGGGGGTTTACATTCTCCATTTCAAGAGAGGCTCCTGCCTTCCTTAGCAGACACCTGTGTTTTCAAACCAGGACAGTCCTGAAAATAAACAAATGGCAGCAGCCTTCTTTTTTAACCAAGAGCATACTGGCACAAAAAGTTGTTCAAGGGCACAGTCCAATTGCCACATTCACTGCAAGGAATGGCATCTCCCACACAGAGCTTAAACCACCTGGCTTAGGGCCTTAACCCAGCTAGTGACACAGCCCCCTGCAGCGACAGCTATTCCACTCCTGCCCAAGAAGCAAATGGACATGTGGTCCCAGTCAGATGGGGAAGGGTCAGAGTTTTGTTCCATGCATCAAATTTGAATTTGAGTCATTCTGACTGAGATTCAAAATCCTTCTTTTGCCTTCTCATAAGGTTTGTTACGTATCTTAATCCCTGGCTAATCATTCCAAGTGTCTGTTGTAATCAGCAGAGTTCTAATCAGTATCACTAGGATAATTACTTGCATCCTGAAGCAGACATCTAAAAGAAGCTAAATTAATTGCATCTTGAAAGTGGCTATTTCACAGAATGACTAGGTTGGAAGAGACCTTCAAGATCATCAGGTCCAAGCCAGCCCTAACACCTCAACTAAACCATGGCACTGAGTGCCACATCCAGTCTTTTTTTAAACACATCCAGGGATGGTGACTCCACCACCTCCCCGGGCAGACCATTCCAGAAATTTATCACTCTTTCAGTGAAAAACTTCATCCTAATGTCCAACCTAAATTTCCCTTGACCATTCTTTTTACCATTTCTCCACAAACTAAATTCAAAATTACTACCTTAGTGTCCAAAATGCATTTTATAGAACCCTAAAGTTAGCTGAGATTACTTGCATAAGTTTTGCTGTAAAACTAAACCCATTTTTTCTTAAAATGTAATTTTTTTAGAAATCAGTTTCTTTGAAACTGATTTTTGTAACACCCCAAGTAATTTTTATTAATTCCTCTTGTGGACCCTTCAAGCCCTCATGGATGCCACAAAAGCTTTTGACTTGTTGGTGGGTGGTTTTTTTTTATCATTATCAAAACCTAATTTCAAAGTTTAATGAGATTTCTTATGAGACTGAGACTAACTCTGAACTGATTATAATAGTTCAGCTCATGTTGCAATTACTTTGATTCTACAACTGCTGGTATGAAACCTTGAGCCTTGTAGTGAGACTTTGTCCACTGGGAGCTCCTCAGAAGAGTGATGCCCTGAATGATTCTTAGGTGTGCTCTGTTTCAGCTTACAGTGGTCCCTGTACCAGCCTGTTATGGTCTGGCAGTGTCATCAGGCAGCATCTTCCTTTTGCTTACACTGGAGAACTGTGGTGTGCTTTGCTACCTGTTCCTGCCCTTCAGGCAGGCTCTATAAACACTTTCTCAGAGGAAAACGAGTTCATCTGGGATTCTTTCTGCTCTTTGTGATACACAGGTTTCCATTTAATCTTTTGTGGCAATTAAGCCAGGTTCTCTCAACAAATGCCTGTGCTGCTTCATTCTAATGTTGGTTTTTTTTATTCAAATAAAGGGCCTTGGGCTTTTTGATGTCTGAAAACCCTGTATTGGAATGCATGGCAAAGTGTTAAGGTACACAGAGACAGACTGACCTCAGCACAGCATATTTACATAAATCATAACATGGTTTCATGGTCGTGTAGTGTTTAAAGATTAAATGCTGACTCCTAGATTCCTCTCGTGGGCTTCTTATTAAAAAAACCAAAAAGTTCATTTCCTTAAGAAAAAAATACAGTGTTTTCCTACTTTAATTTTATTTACTTTGTACCTTTCCAAAAGCCCCTTATTGAGTAGAAAAAGTCATTTCCTGTTTTGAAGTAGCCAAACACTGACATGTATTAAATTGTGAGACCTAATGCTGGAGACACAAAGATGCTGTAGTGGCCAGCTGTTATTTCTTGAAGTCACTGAGTTTGTTTACTCTACATTAAAATCATCAGAAAAAATAGAACATCATAATTTTGTAATGGTAACACGATCTCTTGTGTTTCATTTTAATGAGCTTTCATTTTGCTTTCATTTGCATAACTAAGTGCTCCCTTTTGTGGGTCAGTCAGGGCATAACAGCCTGACACTGCTTTCACATACTCACACTGACTTCTCCAGTTACTTGTGAGCAGTTCTGTAAGAATACTCAGTAAGTTCCTAGGTAAACAAAAAAGGCCTTAAAATAATCAGTATTGAAATTCACACATGCCAACATGTTTCTTCTGCCATTTTTTTTTTTCTTAAAAGGTAAAGTATTAGTTGTACAAATGAAAAACAAAAAACCAAAAAAACCACTAAGCTCATTGGTCTAAAATATCTCTTCTTCTAGAGTGATTCCTAATGCTCATTTTTGGCATGTTTTAAAGTCATTTTTTAGTAGTTTTTTTTTTTTCTTAAGCAAAACGCTTGTACCAAAAATGACCTTCTCAAGAAAATAAAAAATAAATAAATAAATAGACTAATTTATTTAGGGATAAAAAGACAAAAGACTCAGGAGTCAGTTTGGAAGCCACCTTAGCACGGTCCATTCCTTGTTTCTGCTGCTGTGTATTGCAAAAGAGGAGTAAAAATTGAAAGTGAAAATATTTCTTTACAGTTACAGACAAGTACTGTGCTGCATTGACTGCAAGTTCAGAGACAGAAGATTATTTTCAGTTGTTAACTACATGCTGACTTCCCATGTTGTCCAGGTCCTCGTTTTTTTAGGAGCTCCAAAGTATGTGTGATTTTTTTTTTCATTTTTTTTCACCATAGTATACTGAATCTAAGTCACCTCCAGAACTATTCACAAACTTAGCAGCTAAGAAACTCTCAGACTATTCCTTCACTTCTGCTCTGTTTAACCTAGAAACAGAGACAACATAAGAACTCAAATAGATAAGTATATGGTGAGAGACAGACGTAGAAGGGATGATGAAAAGTAATTTGCAGAGGGGCTTTCAAGTCTTCAGCTATCCTCAAAACAAATATGAAATATCTTAGGTTCGTTGACCCGGAGAAGCCTTTGAAAAGCTCTTGTGTTTGTCATAAGATCTCAGGCTTAGATTTTTGTTCTCCTTCTGTATTGAAAACAAGTACACATACAAGAATGTTTCCTATTTTATATTGTAATCAAGCAGTGGCCTTTGGTTATCTGTTTAAATGTATAAAAATAATAAGGTACTGCTTCCTATTCTGTGATTAAGGCTGAGTAGAACATATATCAGAACAGGCTTGTGATGGACTGTAAAAGGGTAAGTTTGATGAACTGCTTCAAGTTCTTGTTGTTTTACATGACCTTGGACATGTCCTTCAATTTCCATAATTAAAAAACCTGTGGGTAATACACATAATATTCTTTCACACTTAGCTTCTCAATTAAACTTTAGTATTCTTAACATCTGGAAAGATTAAGAAAAAATTAAGCATGAAATGAAATGATCCTATGAGATTTATACTAGACACAGTTAAAATCAGGGGAAAAAAAAAGAACAATACATATGTTTCAAATAATTTATATTAAGCATAGATGTTTTTTGCAACTTGAGATTTGCAGCTATAGAGATATTTAATCCTGGCCACTATCTATCATTTTCTGACTCTTTCAAAAAACAATAAATATGAAACCCATAAACAAGCAGTAGTTGTACAGTTAAGGCACACTTCCAGACAGATTTTGACAATATGAATAAATTCAGGTCAAGGGTACTCCACCTCTGGGTTTTAAAGTAGCTGGAATTGATATAACTAATGAAAGAATTGAATAAGGAAAATTTTCATAATACCTAAGAAGGGTAAAATGAGATGAGCTCCAGTCTCTTAATGATCCTCTGCAAAGCAGAGTTTGATGGTGCAAGCAGTTCTTGCCTGAGTGCTGCAGAGCTTCAGACAATATGACACGTCCTGTGAGACTGTCCTTGGCACACACTGCCCTGGTCAAACCCTGGACGTTAATGCAGTTCCCTCTTTGGCCCTGTCACCCATCTTTTTTAGTCACAGTCATTTCTGCACTGTGGCCCCAGATGGGGCTGCTCTTGGGTTACAGGAGGGGAGCTGTGTGGTGCTTGCTGCTCTGGGCACTTCAGTGCCCTGGGTGTGGATGGGTGTGTGCCTTGGCAATGCTCTATCCAGGCTCCAAGACAATTGGACTCCTGTAATAAATTGAAAGCTAATTTCCAGCACTCCCCCAAATACCCACCCCAGCCTCCCCAGTTAATTACCTTTCAACCACAAATTGCTTTCTCAGGTGACTAAGCAAAGAGGTCCTTGCACTTTTGAGTACTCTTTTCGTACTTGGACTCAATATTTCTACTTGTAAAAAGGTGTAATGACCCTTCCTTTATTTTGAAGCATGCTGTAAAACCTCTCTCATTATGTTCTCAAAGGACTATGATACTAGAGTGTCGAGTGCCTTAGAAATGCCTATGCATAAACATCTGAGGTAAGGCCTTGAGTGGGATCCAAGGGTCCTTGGATGCAATCCACAGAGAAGCCTGAACAGCCATGGGAAGCTTTATTTACTTCTCTAGCTCAGCATCTCTGTGGATTATAATTTTATTATGAAGTATAAAACCAATAAATGTAGAAGCCTGGCCTTTGTATTGAGCAGAATGGGTTTGCTACCTGCAGCAACATCTCTCTGCCAACCACCTGAACAAGTTCCAAGCAATTTGGAAAATCTTGCTGTTCTTTAAAGTATAAATGGTTTCATGGCAGCTGGGAGGAATCCATTTCAAATTTGAAATGAATATTCCCCAACTGTGCCAGTGGGGGAAAAAAATACAAATTGCAGCACACCAGCTTATTAGACATGACCATCAGTGCCAAAACCAGAACAAAATTGAGCCCTTTCTGATATTAGGGTGTGGACAACTAACTGTTACAAAAAAAACCCCATAAAATCCTAAAATATTTTTTCATGAATAGCAAGTAATATTTTCTCTGAGGTATTGAAAAATCATATCAGTTTGTGAAGTCCTTGGGAGCTCTAGCTGTGATGCAACTCAAGAATAGCATGAATTTTAAGAGTATCATTCATTTTGGAAGGTATTACAGGGAGGCAGTGGTGGCAGTCTCCTGTCTGGCATCACTTCCAAGCTCTTTCCAGTGCTCCTGACCACTCAGGAACATATGGTGCTGGCTGTCACACAGAAAAGCAGAAAGCACAGGTTCAAAGGTGGGGTGGGGAACCTGACCCCCAAACCCTGTGCTCTCCCAGCACAAGGTGTTTCTGTCTGCAGTGGCTCTGACAGGCTTGGTGCCTCAGGGTGGTCTCTGGGAGGGACAGCTGGGCTGCCCCTGCCTCACATGGATGGATCCTGTCTGTTCCAAGGGCTCACCACAGGCACTGCTCAGCCCCTCAGGTGACACCTCAGGGACCTTTTATAAAAAGCAGAAAAAACTGCTAGACAGACTGAGGAAAAGGGGGG
Source organism: Serinus canaria (assembly GCF_022539315.1). Classification (NCBI taxonomy): domain Eukaryota; kingdom Metazoa; phylum Chordata; class Aves; order Passeriformes; family Fringillidae; genus Serinus; species Serinus canaria. The sequence goes on along the minus strand of NC_066317.1, from coordinate 9,097,669 downwards.
AAAGAGCAAGAGACAGTCCTGCAGGCACCAGGAGCTGCTCCTGCCATTGGAGCAGAGATTCCCCCACAGCCCATGGAAAAGCCCATAATGGAGCAGGAAGGAATGTCCTGAAGGAGATGTGCCCTATGGAGAGGACTTCATGCAGGAGCAGTTTGCTCCTAAAGAACTCCAGGATCCATGCTGGAGGAGGAAAAGACACGTGAAGAATGTTGGAAAGGAGCTGTTGTGGACTGACCACAGCCCTGTTTCCTCACCCTCCCTGTTCAACTTGGGGTGAAGGGAATGAAGGTATGAAGTTGAGCATGGGAAGAAGGATTGGTGTGGGAGCAAGGTGTTTTAGTTTTCATCCTGGTTTATCACCATCCTGTTCTGTTTAAATTGTAAATATGTTAATTTTCCTCAAGTCATGTTTTGATTTTTTTCCCCTTGACAGTGATTGGTAAATGATCTCCCTTTCTTTCTCTTCATCCATGAGCTTTTCCATTCACTTTCTTTCCTGGTGGGAAGGAAATGTAAGAGAGCAGCTATGATGAATTTTGCCAAGGAAAAGCTACAACAGTATCCAGAGAGAAAAAGGGGAATTTAGGTAAGTTTTTTATTTATTATTTTTTACTTCTGACATTGTTTCAGATGTTACTCAGTGTCTTTTCATTGGTTTCAAGAGTCTGCTTTTCCAAGGCAGAAAGATACACCTCTAGTCAGGACATACAGGCATAGTTATTAAAAATAAAACAAAAAAAAAAAGGAAACAAACAGAATTAAAAAAAAAAACACAAAAAACCCAACCTAAAAACCAAACCAAAAACAAACCACCCCACCCCCCCACCCCAAAACCACTAATCCCCCCTCACTAGCAACTTCCTTTAAATTCACTTCAGTGTGAGTTTTGTGGCTTTGCCTTTGGTTTGTCTCTTTTTTTTTTTTTTTTTTTTTTGATTAAGACCTGAGACTGTCTGGAACAGAAAATACATTTGGATCAAAAGTACAGTGATTGAGTAAATTTTATTTTTTGATAAGCTAGAGGTTTTCCATTATGGATGAAGAAAGGGGATTACCTATTGCAAGCCAATGAATTGCCTTATTGTAGAAGAAGAAAAAATACAGTTAATATATTTTGATGCATTCAAAATGCATTTCTAGTATTGTCCTTGAATTCTATTAAACATTTTTCTTTGACTAGCATTCCAAAGATAAGATAATAGCTTTTTGACGCTCAAACCCAGTGAAATCAATTTACTTCTATGTTTTTAACCTTTCTTTTTCACTCAAGGTGTATGGTATGAAAGTTGAGATGAGGGATTTCTCCATGCTATCAAATTCTTTGGCAGTTTGTCCACTCTTTTGCATTTGTTTTTGCAGAGACACTGTTATGCTTCTGACAGGTGTTAAGGAAGCTGTTGCATGTGCACCTGCAGTATAGCAAGGATGTATATTCACAGCCCTAAAGGTCATTTTAATATGCTCAGTGGTAAGAACAGAACATACTTTTTTAAAAATCTCACTGAGTATATACCTATGATTTCTAACTATCTACAAAATCTTGCTCTGAACTTTCTTAACATAGTTTTGTATATATCAATATGATATTTATGTATATCTGTGTGAGAGTTTATGTATATCTATGTGTCTATCTGAATCAATTTTTTCTTGGAGGATTTTCTTCTTTTTTCTGCCTATTTTAAGAGAAATTATACTCCAGAAGGGCTCCTTGTAATGAAGAAATTTATGAGGAAACTTCTGTGTCCTAGGTATTTTTTGGTATGAAGGCATCGACTGCCTTGCTGTGTGTTTAATATGCAGTCAGATATTCATTATTAAGCACTGCATGAAACATCATCACTGCAAACCAACTGCATCATTTCAGTCTGGCTAAAATTAATGAATCTTCAGTTCTGGCCAAACAAAGATCACTGAAATTAAGCTGGAGATGAACAACATTCCTTGCCCAGAGGATAAGCAAAAACTTACCTCCTTATTTCCATTTAATAGTACTGCAGAGCCATAATATGTAAATATATTTCTGGTCATATGCCTTCCTCCTTAGGACAACTGCTAAAAGAATTTACTGTTCATCAAAAGCAGAAAAAATATTTATAGGTGGATAACTAATTTCTCATTTTTATGCTGAATTTGCACAAAACAAAACCTTGCACAGCTGCTCTTTGGAAGATAAAAAGGATTCAAATTGCTGTAGCAGACATGTGAGAAATGTTTTCAGATTTTCAGGAAATCAAATTGCAAGGGGAAAAGGAAAGATTTTTTTCCCCCCTCTGGATTGTTTGCCTCTAGAAATATTTTATCCTTTACTTATTCCTAATTGATTGGCTCTTACACAAGGGTAGAGTATTTTTGCTACTGTAGAATGTATGCAATGAAATACAAATAAATAAAGTTCACCTTTTAATCACTAGAGGAGACATCCAGAGTGAGAACTTTACTAAGGCAACAATTAGGAAAGCTCACAGTTGTTTTGATAGTGATCCTGATTTTATGTCCACAATTTACTTTAATTATCTAGGCAATTATAAAAACGTCCATTACCATTACCTTACACCAAGGGGTCACACAGCATTCTTTGAAGTCAACTTGGGTGGGTAATGAAACTAGTATATAAGCATTTGCCATAGAAAGAAATATTTCATAGTGAAAATAAATAGATATTAAAGAAGTATTTTACAGAAGGAAATACGGCAAATGCATGCAAGCATAAAATAAGATAACGAAGAAGGAAAAGAAGATTTTATTGAAGGGAGTTGTGGTGGTTTTTTCTGCACAGAATCTACCCAATATACTATTTGAAATATTGAATTTTCTTCAAAATTGCTACCTTATTCTGAAATGAATGTAAGGCATCTCAGTTTCTTCTCAGATTCTCCAAATCACTCATCATCTAGATTTTCCAGTGTCAGCATGATGGGGACTATTTCAGGCATTTCTTCTCCCTGCTTGATTTACCAGGAGACATGTCATGAGATTCACCTGGCCAGCAAATCGGATCTGAAGAGGCGGAGGAGGACAATGACATGACTTCCAGCACTCAGCCATTCATTAGATAGAAGTACCCTTCAAAAAATCAGTGCCTGCCTCAGGTGAAATAGATGTCACATTTGCCTGAAGGACACGGATCAAAGAGTACTGCCAACTCACACTGCACACATCACAGCAGCCCACAGACGAATTGCTCTTTTTCCTACTGAAACAAAACTTCTCCTTGTGTGGGTTTTGCATAAAATACGTATTTTAATCGGCTTAAAATGTATTTTAATTATTTACACAGATCTCACAATTTCCTCTACAGAAGAAAAACAAATATTATAGAAGGTAATTGTCAGTGTTGGACCAATTCTTGCTGTCTCAGACCTGTGGAAAGACAGGAGGATTAATCAGTCTTCAGGTTTTGTGTTTTTTTAACTGGTCGATCAAATGTTTGGCAATAACTTGTACTTTTTAGCTATTGTTCCACTAACAATTCTGCCTGTTAGGAAAAATAAAATGTCCTGTGATGAGATACTGCCTCCAGCAAAGCTGATCTTACCTACTTATTACCAGCAACTAATTTTCTTCAATTCTGCTGAGTGCTCCAGGTTCCTTGGATGTGATAGAGAGGGAAAATTCATTCCCTGACACTTTCAGTAACTGGTTTCCAGATTTACCCATTGAATATTTCAGGAAATTCATTCTGTTAAAAAATTTCTAGCTTTGGCTTACTAATACGTCTAAGGTGGACTGAATATTCATACAATTTACCTGTTCCTAAAAGCAGGATTCTCTTCACCCTCAGCCAGGTTGCCAGGCAGGTGAATCTCAAGCATGATAATTTTATCAAAACTAGGTCTGCTAAAGGGTTTGCAGACTCATCTCTTGGATAACTTGGGTACCTTGCTCCTAGAGCAGGTACTATTTCATCCAGGTACTGCTGCTGCTTGCCAACAGGGGACAACTCTATACCACACCTGCCTTCTAATGCAGCATTTTCAGAAAAGTTCAGGTCATAATAAACAAAGTATTGAATCAGGTGTATGAACCTCAATATCTCTTTCTCTCTGGATGTTAAAAAAAAAAAAAAAGCACCTAAACATATCTAAGTTGCACCACAAAGAATGCAAGAGGCATATTGAATCATCTCTTGCCATGTTTCCCATTTAAAAAGATTCAGAATGGCTTTCCTTGTAAGCCTGCAAGACAGCATTGAATCTACTTCCTAAAGCAAGTAATTAATTGTTCAGTGATATTGGATTGATTTCCTTGCAAAGCAACATAATTTTTTTACTAGCCTGAATTGTCCACTGCCAAGCTCTTTGTCGCCAGCATTGGCTTCCTTTTCTTTTTTGTTTTTTTTTTTTTTTTCACTCATGGTATTAGAAAAATCAGGAGCAGTAGACCTCAAAATCTTCATGCAAAGCTTCATGGTTCTTTGTCTATAAATAGGGATAATTTTTTTGTTATAACAGAGATCTGAACACCCATGACTATTTTTAATACTTGTTGAAAAAAATAACAGTGAATGTGAGAAAAGTCTGTCCTAAAACGTTTCCTTTTGAATTTTGAGAGGAATTTTTTTTTCCATTTATATTCTCATGGCCATTTCAACCAGTCATGCTTATTGATCTATTGAACAGACAGGAAAAAAAATAATCTGGTGCTGCATTTTGTCAGTTTAAAATGCCCTGTTCACTTCTGCCAAGTAGTGAACATATGCAAAAAATAGCTTGAGTTCTCCAATACTCCAGTCTCTTTTAAAATGAAGAATTTTAAGTAGAGAAGTTGTCTCATTGTTTTTGAAATGCTACTCATGTATTGGAAGTAGATAATGCTCCTTTCCTGAATTAGATATACGGTCAAAGGGAAAGTTTTAAGGACTTCCAATGCTACTACTCTGAATGTTTACCCTGATTTTGAAAGGTAGCATGGCTCTGCAGAGAGACCTGGAACAGTTGGATGAGTCCAACAACATGAAGTTTAACAAGTCCAAGTTCCAATTCCTGCATTTTGGCCACAACACCCCCTGCAGTGCTGCAGGCTGGGGACAGAGTGCCCGGACAGTGCCTGGACAGAAAGGGACCTGGGGGTAGGGGTTGACAGCCGGCTGGGCATGAGCCAGCAGTGTGCCCTGGTGGCCAAGAAGGCCAAGGGCATCCTGGCCTGTGTCAGGAACAGTGTGGCCAGCAGGAGCAGGGAGGTCACTCTTCCCCTCTACTCAGCTCTGGTGAGGCCACACCTTGAGTGCTGTGTCCAGTTCTGGGCCCTCAGTTTAGGAAGGTTGTTGAGATGCTGGAACGCGTCCAGAGGAGGCAACAATGCTGGTGAGCATCTTGGAACACAAACCCTGTGAGGAATGACTGAGGGAGCTGGGGGTGTTTAGCCTGGAGGAAAGGAGTCTCAGAGGTGACCTTATCACTCTCTACAACTTTCTGAACAGTGGCTATAGTCAGGTGGGGTTGTTCTCTTTTTCCAGGAAGCAACTGAGAGAACAAGAGGACACAGTCTTAATCTGGGCCAAGGAAAATTTAGGTTGGATTAAAAGTTTAGAAGAACTTTTTTACTGGAAGAGTGATAAAGTGCTGGAATGGTCTGCCCAGGCAGGTGGTGGAGTCACCATCCCTGTATATGTTTAAAAAAAGACTGGATGTGGCACTCAGTGCCATGGTTTAGTTGAGGTGTTGGGGAATGGGTTGGACTCAATGATCTTAAAGGTGTCTTCCAACCTAGTGATTCTGTGATTAAAACCCAAAGGATTATTTCCAGCTAGGAGTCTAACCATCATTGTGAAAATGCCAGTTTCACACCACATTTCCCTAACTTAGCACATGAAATAGTTTAATTCTCTAAGACTCGGTGAATTTTCTTCTCAACCAATGAAGATAACTGGAATAAAGTGTTTCAGACATAGATTTTGTGATGACGTCTTTTGTAACCACTGACCCCAGTGTAGGTGTTCTTCAGAGTTAATGTTGGGCTTTTTAAAATATATATTTTAATATCAAGTAAGAACTTTCTATTCATGCTTGGCATATTTCACTTTTGGAAATTACAGCATTCTGATAGTTTTGAGGCCAGGACTAGAAAGATGGACTTCTCAGCCTTGGCTACTCCCTTATCCCGAGGAAAGATAAAAGATGTGTCAGTGGCAATCCTGCCACTCCCTAGCCTTGCAGTTTCCTTGGAGAAGCCTGGATGTGAAAGCTGGGAGAACTTTGTTACAGGGGCAAGAGTCCCTTTATGCCCAGCTAGATGAGACTGCAGTTTGTCTGCTGCAAAATTATGTAAGGACACATCTGCCAAGCATTTCCTCTGTAGCATTGGCCATGACTTATCCAAGGATTAGATGAACAAAAAGGAAAACCTTGCATTTCCTGAATTTAATTTTGTGGAGCTTAGCCATGGTTCACTGTCTGACCTTGTGTTTACAGGATTTTATTATATGAAAGCACTACCCTTAGGTAAAGGTCTTAATAGAATTTAATAGAGATTAATCCAAAAGGTCTAACTGAATTATTCTAGCAAATCTTAATCTAGAAGATTTTTTTTTAATGGATGTTCTTGAACCAGAAAAATCCCTTGTAAAGCACAGAAAAGAAGAAAACTGTATAGATTTGAGCATTGTAGATGTATGTGTAAATGTAGTAGAGCCTGCAGGTTTGACATAGGATAATTAATGTCAGCTAGCAGAATATCACAATGTACAGCTTTCAAAAAAGTGCTTGCATATTTTAAAAACTGTAGCATATTTAAATAACCACAAAATTACAGTTCATGATCTTGGGGCATAAAACTATAGAAATCCAGGTATCTACATGTAATGTTACAGAAAGTAGTAATGGCAGTAAGTAGCAATTTAGGAAGATTATACATGTTCAAATAAATAAGAGAATAATAATGAATTTCAAGTAAAAGGCAATTTTGTAGTTAAGCAATAATTTTTTTGCACATTACTTCTTGAAAAATATTTTTGGTTGGTAGGGTGCCATTAGAAGTAGAAAGGGGCTGAAGTGAGGAATCTGATAATATCCTGCACTCTTTATGTCAACAAGAGATCTTCTGCTATGTGTTTGTATCTTATGCACCATACTATCCTTAATGAGGTATTTCAATTTCAGCCAAATGTCAAAAATTGAAAAAGCAAGATATGCTAAACATTTTATAAATCTTTTCATTAATTAACACATTCCTGCAATACAAAATACTTCTACATGCTGAAAAGTAGGTCTAAGTAGAATAAATTAACAGTGATGCCAAAACATGGGAAAACCAGGATATAATAATAACAAAAATTAATTACTTAAGATAGCTTTAGTTAATTTTTAATACAGACAAGCATACTTTAACACCCACTTTTAAATTCTAAATAGATATGAAGAGAATCTAGGATAATTTAAATGTTAGCTGTCCTATATTCCAGGGAATCTTACAATACCAAAAGTGAAGCTTCTGTCAGCTAGTTGACAGTAGGCAAATGTTTTCCAAGGACAGCATGCTGGTGATGATACTAGAGACCTGAATGGCAGAAAATGATGGATGAGTTTGTTTCTTGCCATGCCAAAGCCAAAATAAGGGGGTTTGAATTCATCTGCACAGTGTCGCATTTAAGCTTGGGGGTGGAGGAGGAGAAACTTGTGCAGGCAATCTGGCAGGGAAAGAGAGGGATGACACTGACATCTACATATGCTTCCCACTGCCAAGGCAGCACTTCTGCTCTCCTTGGGATGAGAGGCTTTGATCATAAACATTCCCCTGTGGTTTCTGGGAAAGAGGCTTGGAGAAAGGTGCCCAGATGTTGTCTCTGTGGTCCCTTAGGTCTGACCCTGCCTGCAGCCACAGCTGCCACTGCACCCTCTTCCACAAGAGCATCTTGCTGGAATATCCTCAGGAAAAGGTGAAATTTGCAGCATGGCATTAAGAGAATAGGGTTTCATATTCAGATCCAGAGGAAACTGAAACTAGAGTTTTTTCTTCTCCAGCTTATGTAGGTTTGATACAAATCCTTTTTTCCTGTTTCTTTACAGAGGTGTTTTGTTTTCTTTTTCTTCCAGCTCACTAGTGGGTGATTCTATATTGGAGTAGGATGCTGGAAACAGGATAATTTAGTGAAAGCATGAAAACAATAAGTGTTCCATGTGCTTTCTAAAATGACTGGAAAATTCATATTACATGGAGTTTAGCAAGGCTTGAAGTTTTATTTTTATTTATTTTAAATATACTTGTTCTAGTTATTAGCAATGCATTATTCACAAACTGATTAGTTCTGCATGTATATCCAGCCCAGTTTCTGAACAGCTAGCATTTGGATAGGTGGAATGCACTTCTCATTCAAATTCAGATGCTAACCAAAAGGCCAATGAAAACCTGCAGTAAACTCTTATTAAAATATCAGATTTAATAAGAGTTCATTTACTCCTTTCTTTCAATGCATAAAAGATACAAAGACCCCTTCCCTATGGGAAGATGATAACAGCCCTCATCAAATATACTTTTTATTTTGTTTTAAGACACATGGGTTAGTTTTGAGCTTTTTACAATTCTTGTTAGGATCCATTGTTCTGCCAAATGTGGCATTGCTGATGCCCAGTTTACTACAAGAAGTCAAAGAGACAACAGAGTCTTTCTACCTTTGCTGTGTATAAAAATTTCAATCTTGCAATTGAATATTTTTTCACAGGATGCTGATTTTTAAAACTGATCAGAATGCTTGGAGTTTGCCACTTTTTCCATCTGAGCAACAGAGATATGATTGGTTTGGTTGCTGATTGGCTTTTTGGTAAATATACCCAGCTAATGCTATTTCCCAACTTTATTAAACACATAAATAATTTACTTACATAATGAAAGTTATTGTATTGGCAGGTTCCTTGTATTATTTATATTGCCCAATGGCACAGAAACATCACATTATCAAATCACTTCATTGTTTAATCATCATTCCATTTGATGTTATTCATGTTTGGATATGAATAGAAAAGGCCTATCACTTTCAGGATCCACATGTTACACTGTGCATACACACTGAACTACTGTAAGCCACTTGACCCAACCACAATTCAGTGCTTGATACTTTATTTCTTTAAATTATTATTCCACATTTTTTTGGTATAAATTCTGTATCTAAGCAAATGCTTAATGGATTGGTCTGTGGAAAAAGTGATGAAAAGTAAAACAGTGCTGATTTTTGTCCTCTTTCTGTTCAGCAACACATTCTAGCAGCCAGCTCTGTCCCTTTTTGTACAGACCATTTGGTGAGATTAGAAGATGCTCTTTGTGCCCCTTTGCCTACCCTGCTATGAAATGTGCTTTTTTCCTTTATTTTTCTTTTTCAACACAAGTTTGATGCCGGGGTTTTGTTGCTACATTGACATATAAATTCATTAAAAGTGAGCTAAAGTAAGTTTTGTATGTACTTTGTGTCACCCCATGTGATGATCCTCATGGAACAGGAAAGCTGGATGCATGGATCAGCTTTGAAGAGACAGAAGGTGGTAGGAAAAAGAGTGGCCAAAAGTGTTAATTCCCTCCTGGTGTAAGCCAGCACAATCTGTGGAGTGCCATGAACAAAAATATGAGGAAAAAATCAAAATCATGAGGTTGAAGAAAGTGGCTTTGAATACATGTGTTTATTAAATGTCTTGTGTCCATCAGTATGTAGGCAGTAAAATGAATAATGTGGAATGCTGAAAGAAGATGGACATTTTTTTTCCCTTGGTCAGTAAGACATTCAGCATCTGTAAGAGTGAGGTTGTTTAATACTACATGGAAAGATTTATTAATTCCCAAGGGTCTCATTAATCCTTACAGGACTAAGTATGTGTTAATACCAGGACTAGAAACTGTCACTGTTTAGCAGCTGGCTTAAATGACCTCACTCAAATTACATTCATATTTCAGAACTTTGTGTCCAAGTTTTTCAAAGCAGAACCTGACTTCTTTAGTGGAAGCCTAATCTTGTTTAACTTCATGGAACAATTAGCTTTGGCAAAAGGAAGAGCTCTTCTGCCTCAATGAGAAACTTCTGTGTTTCACTGTAAATTGTTTCAGGGCTTCAACTAATTAGCTGCTATGTGAGTGAAGGAAATTCCTGCAAAAATTAATAAAGCCCAAATTACCTACTCTAGAAGTGATCCTAAAAAGAGTTACTTCTTTAAAGAGACGAAAGCTCTGAAATAGTATATGGAATGAGTGGCAGAAGCAGCAGGTATCAATGACCCATTCTCCAAATCCTTTGCCCTGCAGTTGTGAGATCACCAGTAGTCTTTTTGCTGTACATTGCCATGTGACGTATGTGACAGAGGCAGAGTATGTACCTCTGTTCTTATTTTACAATTCTCTCCTCACACAAATGTATTATTCAACCTAAAATAATATCAGAAGCTACAATAAGGCCTGTTTTAGATTTCAACTGTAGCATATTATTTAAAAGAACTGGAGTTGTGAACATTTGTCTTGCTTTGACATTTTTTAAAGGACAAACAACTGACCTAGAAATTGATCCAGTGGAGATGGTACTGAATATCTTCTATCACATTTTCTTTTCACAGTTTGTGGCACTGCTGAGGAGGATTTTTCTGCATGCTACTGTGTTTGACCTAACACAGATATTCCCATGTAAGACATAAGTCCTTTATGAGCACCTTTGTCATCTCTACTAACACAGGGAAAGAGCAATGCCATGATTCAAAAAGGGACGTAACTCACAGATTTATTTTAGCAATCATATATGTAGATTAAATCAGCAGACATTATTGTTAGCAGGCTAAGAAATTCTATACCTCATGCAAATTATTTAAAACAGAGAAAACAATTCCTGTTCCTCTTCATGTGGCTGAGTAGTCAGAGTTGTTCTTGAATTTGAGGCTGAGGTAAAGCCAACACTTCCTTTGTCACCAGATGTTTTTACTCAGTATGCATAAATGCTGAATGGAAATAGTAAATAAATTGTATAAAGTATAAAAGTAAGCTCACATTTGGAGTGTACCTATTAACAAAAAAAGTCAGTTTTAGTCTGAGATTCCTGTATTCTGTGACAAGTAAAAATCAGCGTGTCAAAGTCCAGCGTCAAATAAAAATCAAGTTTTAATTATTGGTCAAATACTGTTCTGAACTGAATATTGACTCTGAGGACAATTGACTTGAGTTTTCCTTTTTAATTTCGTCCTAAGGACATTTTTTTTAAGTCTGTCTTGATTAGAAAGAACAAAGGCTTCTGATCTAGTTAGTGGGCTTAAAAGTTAACTTGAAATCAAAAAAATGTAGTCTGCAATCTTGCAATGGGATTCTGTAAAATTCTGCCTTTAGTCATAATCTAGTAGTGCCAGCTGTCTAATGCTTTATTTCCTTCAGTGGGTTTTGCATGGGAGTTTATCAAAACTGATAAACTGAAGTTGTGCTGAAGAGTTATAATTTTTCTTCTGTAATTACACTACCTTTCTAAAACCAGTGTAAAAAAGAAATGGAAAATTCATTGTAGTCTTTAAGCCATTATCATTAACAAATATAACTTGTGACAGCTACATACCTACATGTCTTCAGGGCAGTAAAGTAATTATAGTTATCATAACTGTATGCTAAAATATTTTTTCTATGTTTAGCTTTAGCAAAAGGTATTTGGTGTTATATACAGCACTTCATGCTTAACTGCATAATAAAACATCACTTTTTACAACAGTATTTAATGTCAGAGTCACATTTTCTTTACTTCTTAGCTCTTCTGAAGACACTTTTCGTAGTAAATAAAGAACTGATTTCAGTAGTTTTTTTTTCATGAACTGTAATGAAAAGTAAAGATAGAAAATGTTCAGTTACATGATGAAAATGTTCATCATGTAGCCCCTTACACATTCTGAAGTTGTATTGATTCCTCACATGATCCAAATAGTATTAGTCAGGATCAAGGATTCTCTATTTATTTTGTTATAAATTCTGTATCTAAGCAAATGCTTAATGGATTGGTCTGTGGGAAAAGTAATGTAAAGAAAAACAGTGCTTATTTTTGTCCTCTTTCTGCTCAGCAATACTGAGCCTAACAGCCAGCTCTGTCCCTTTTTGTGCAGAACCCTTTGGTGAGATTAGAAAATCTACAAATTGTCCAAAATTTTGTAATCCCAGAAATTAAAATATTTATAGCAGGAACAATTCATCATTTACCTGCAGGTGCTGTTTAATGAAATGTACTGGGGTTTATTGCAAACTGACTCTTGATACAACACTAAATTATTCAGAATGGTTAATTACCTCATCTGTGGTAGAAGTACCTAGAGCATCTATTGATTGATGCTCATTTGCATTTGGAACTTTGAGCTGGGATGTTTTTTGGTGTCTCTGTATTTCCTGCCAATCAGTGGCAGCACGAATCTCTAACTTGGTGTGTATGTACAACTTGGTTATTTATTTTAAATAAACTATCTGTTGTCCTTTCCTTTATAGGATTGCTTTTTCTATTGTTTTCCCTGCCTCATTACTTCCTCTTAACATCTTGGGATGCATTTTATGCCAATGTTTGGGGATTAGTTTTATGACTCAGGTGATGCCAACAGAAGGTTGTGCTCCCTGGAGTCTTGCCTGTCTTTACATTGTTTAGGGCAGTGGAAGAACCATGAAGTAGGGTGTGATTAAACAAACTCATCCCAGTTTTGGCAGCTCTGCCTAACTCACACAGTGTGAGTGACTCGGGTGTTTGCAGGATTATAGGAGCCAGGAGCTCTTGCAAGGCTGCTGCACACAAGGCAAATGTACTGCAGAGACTTTGTGGTCATGGTTAACACCCTTCTCAAAATAACTGCAGCTTCATAGCTTTTGATTCACAGCTCCCTTTTTCCTGGTTGGCTAAGCATGCAAGCAAAATAGATAGATATTTCAAGAGACACTCTCAGTCACTTTGTCAGTTATTTTTAGAGTTTTATGTCCCTAAAGGTATAAGAATATACATCTGAAAGCCTGTTTAGTGTCTCTGGAGTGGTCCTTTATTCCCTGCAAAGGCAGTGGCTCCAACTATGTCAATTTTCATGTGCAATGCACATAGAAATCACTTGCTGTCCTTTGGTTTTCTTAAGGGCATGGAATCCACACTCTTGTCTCAAATCTTTGCCTGTGCCATTCTAGTAAAAGCTCTATAAAAAAATGCTTTGTACTGCTTCCTAACCTTTCTGTTTTAAGTGCTGGAAAGCTGAGATAGGACTGCTTTTTTACAGTATTGGTATTGAAAACATTTAAAATTAATTTAAAAAGTGCTCATTTTGTCAGGAAGAATTCTGTTAGAAAATACCATTTTTTTAGAAACTGCCAATTTTCTAAACATTGGAAATAAAAATCTTCTGCAATGATGATTAACCAGCAGTGATGACATAAATGAAAACCCAGTTTCACAAGCTTGGTCAGTCCTCTGCCACCATCACTATCACACAGCTGTTTCCTTGCCAGCATATTTTTGACTAGAATCAATGAGTAATAAGGAGAACATTGTCTTCACAGGAGGATATTTTTTTAGCACTGTTGTCTTTAACCTATCTGGAAGATCTTCAAGGTCTGCAATTCAAAATTATGTTCTAACTTTCAAAGCTTTTAGGCTGCTGGTGGTGCATTGCCTCAGTTCTGTTACACATGCTTTAATGTCTGCAATTTGCTTAGTTAGCTGTGAAAGCATCACCTCTGAACCTGGCACATCTGCCAAAACACAGATATGAAAATAACATCCTGGAAAACTTGCTCTTTAACTAGAGACACATCTACACTATACTTAGCTATCTACCTAACCTTACTTATTTGCAGTATACCAGAAAACACCAAAGTAATTTTGATATAAAAAGGGGGAGGGAAAAAAACATTGATTTAAAATATTTTTCATATTGTATATTAGCCTTTTTCTTTTTTTCCCCAACCTCTTCTATTATACTGGTTAGCTAAAGAATGTCAAGATCTGGAAATGAGTGCACTTCCTAACGTTTGCATTAGAAGCCACATAAAGATTTCCATCTTCACTGCTGGAATGGGGAGTAATCACCTTGAAGAGGCACTTGGATGCAGAAAGAGAACTGAAAGCATTTAGAGTTAATAAAAGTGGATAGTTATGTAATTCTAAATAAGAAATCATACTCTGAGAATTTCTGCTCGCTGACTCTGTAACCACATGCAGAAAAACCATTTGCTCTAGCTCATAATGTTTTTTTCACTTACAGTGAATGCTTGTGATTAATGCTGTCATTTATAAATGTGAGTCTGGATTGCTTTTAAGGAATAATTACCTACCTGTGCTTTTACATTTTTCTTTCAGTCTTACAGAATAATTTGTCATTAGGAATAATCATACATTGTTCATTTTCTCCAAGTAAGCTGAATATTTGAAGTAAGTGGTAAATTATTTATGTTGGGGTATATCAGAAATTCTTCCCTTCTCTCAGTTTCTGTCATTGACTGCCAGCTCTCTGTGATACATACAAGTGTCCTAACCAGAAAACATAAAGTCTGTGTGTGGAAATTCACTTATGTGCTTATGTGCTGCAGTTGAAAACAAACAAACAAGAAAAAAAACCCACCAAAACAATACCCAAACAAAACAGCAAAAAAGTAAAACAAGGATCCAACAATATTGGAGTTTGTGAGTTTAACTCTGTAAAAATGCAGCTTTTTGGCCCCCTTGTTTTCCTGGGTGTTTTATGTTCTTTTCAAGAATGTTTCAAGACATATAAAGATGAGTGATTGAACTTTCAAACCTCAGTGATTCAAACCTCTCTGACTTGTGCCTTCTGTTATGTATGCATTAGGTATTTAAGGGCTGGGCTTTAACTTCTAATCCTGATTACTTACTGCCATCATGTTGGGGTTGAAGGTCCTGACTGAAGTTTGTGTTGTATCATTTTGCCTCCAAGGAAATTAACAGCAAACTGCTGATATTTGTTTTTTGTGGAGCTGGCAGGAGAATTCTCAATTGAATCCACTCTTGGGTGGGAGGTAACCAGGACAGAAGCAGCATCAAGGAGCAATTTCTCCACTGGGTGATAATGACAATCATGTTCTTATCCTGCACTGAATTTGCCTGACTCACAGCAAACTGTGAAATTCAGAATCAGGACAACTATGGACCAAGATATGCATGATACAAAGCCCAAATTCACAGCATAGCTTAGTTTATAATATTCACACATTGTTCTCAATCCTGACAGTGCTCCCTGACCTGAAAGTCTGTGCCTGGGAACAGGTGGAGATGTAGTTAGAAAGTAAAGAAGTAGCTTTTCATTGGATCATTTTGTTAGCTATCATTTATTATTTTATCCCACTTCAAAATGACTAAGAAAACCTGGTAATAAGGCCAGAAATTATTTTATGGCATGTAATCATTTGGGTTTAAATTATAAAGATACGTTTCTAATACAAATAAATAAGATCTGTACTTTTAATACTGCAATAAAGGAAATAAAGTTTAGATAAATAAAAGTCATACCAGCATGATATGCATTGCCACAGAGCTAAAATTCATAGGAAATAAGTATTTTCTGTTTGTATCAAAGATTTATTTTCAAAGCTGTTAGGCTATGCATACACCTGGTGGGCTCCTTGTTTGCTGAATGCTGCTGCATTATCACTGTAGACAGCTCTGTGATCCAGAAACACCTGAGCAATGACCACAATGAGAGCATTCCAAAGCATATGATTCCTTGTAAATTTTCCTTGCCCTGAGAAACATGGCTCACTGTAATACACATTCTATTAAATCAGCTTTTAGCTTCTGGCTTGTTGGCAAGCTAAAATCACGTTTGCCAGCTGTAGCTCCTGATCTGAAGGATCAGGCAAGCACAGATACAGGTAAATCATTAACAGAAGTTTTCTCATCTGTTTCTCAGGCTCCCAAAATTCCCATTCCCACTGCAGTAATTAGCCAGAGCTGAATTTCAGGGCCACATTCATTCCCTGTGTCAGAGATCTGTGCTCACTGCTTCAAAAGTCACCTTGACTCAGGTGCACTCTGCAGTGTATGGGAAACCTCTCTCTTCAGTGTGGCTCCTGGTCCTTGCTCCATTGCTACAACACCTTTCTCCAGTCTCTGTTAATGATGTGTTTCCATGGGTAGAAACTCAGGGTATAAACAAAAAAAACCCCACATCACTCTACAGCTAAATATGCTTTTTGCACTGGGAGAGCAGAGCTTGGAGAAAAATGCTACAGAGAACAACTATTAACATTTTTTTACAAAGTCCAAAATAAGGTATCTACATTTCCCATATGGTGTAGAGAGAATTAAACTTACATGTATTTTCCTGAAGATTGAAAGCTTGGATATTAGGACCTATAAAAGGCAGGGTTTAAACACTGTGACATGAATTTATTTCATTACCAATAAATCACTAAAACAAGCAGCACATGGGAGTTAAATAGAATAATTTGTTATTGTTCAATATAGTCATCAGTCTAGACCCCATGAGAGCCAGTAAAAAATATATTTAGTCCTATGGAGAAGCTGATTTCTCTTCACAAGATTATTTTACTGCGGGCAGATTTATTTGGGAGCTAAGCCTGTGCTCCAGATTTTTAATGTGTTTTCTTGATCATTCCTTGAACTGTTATTGGACCTACTGCTGAAACTTTATCTCCAGGATGCCTGAGACATGTCCATGTGGGTTCACTCAGTCAGAAGCTGCTCTGCTCTGTGGAGCAGACTCTAATAACACAGCCATGCCCTCCTCAAGGGCTCCTGAAAATATTTTTATCATTAGTTATCTAAGAATGATAGAATGACAGAAGAGCAGGGGGGAACTTAAGTGCTGATTAAAGCTCAAGTGCTCTGTCTTCTGTGACTGGTGCTATGGAATACATTATAAATGACTTCTGAAAAAAAAATTAATTTCAGGGTAACAAATCAATACTTTCAGTTAAGTCAAGCATCACTTCTGGCTGAGTGACACATGTTAGAGCAATACATGAATAATCCTTTTCATGAGCAATTTCTAGGGCACATTGGGGTGGCTACTTTAAGTCAGTATATAATTATCAGTTGAATGCCACTGTAATTTTTATTTCTGTACAGAATGGGGGAGGAGACAAACTCTTTGTCCAAGAGCATACCTACTATCTATCAATAATATTTAATGCATTGATTCCACAGGAGACAGATAACTTATCAGCATTGGTGTGTCTGTATATGCACACATATTTTACAGGTACATCTGTGCATATAGATTTAGCAACTTTTTATAAGTGAGTTTCATAACAGACCAATATCTTTTGAGAAAAAAAAAAGAAAACAAAAAAACCACTTCTAGTGCTTGACACACAAGGCACAGTGTGGCAAGGGAGCTGCTTGGGTGGGAGCAAATGGGTGAAGAGAGAGAGAAAATTAAGGAGTTCAGAACAGCAATGAAGATAAGCAGGCTTCAGAGCCTTTCTGAGGTGAGAATTAAAGGCTACAAATAAATGCAAACTATGGGGGACTGTGTGTGTGGGGAGATGATGATAGAAGTGAGGAGTTATGTTGTGAAAAATAGAAAGGATGGTCATAGGGAGGAATTACTGGAGCCAGGACAGAGCTATGTTCTTTCACTTCTTCACCCTTTGGGTGAAATTCCCACACTTCTGTGTAGAAAAAAAATGGATCAAAAATAAAATATTGTGAATATGATTAGGGTAGGCAACACCTGGTTTGGGTCTTTGTGGATTTTTTGATGTGTTTAATTTCAACACAACTTAGACTTCTGCGTTTAAAGTTCAATATGATTTTTATAAGAAGCATGAGGTCTTGATTCCTGTATCATTACTTGCAGGAGTCTTGATTCCTGTATCATTACTTGCATTACTTCTGTCTTCCTTATTTTGCAATATTTTGATTGAAATATAAGATATAGTGGTCAAAAACAAGAAAGGCAAAAAAATAAAAAACCCTAACAGAGATATAGAGACCTTCCTTGCCTCTTCAGTACTTATACAGATGGTTTGGAAAAATCAGCAGAGCTTGTCCAGCATATCAGTGAGCATCTCATCTCAATTATATCCTTCAGTGCTCCTTCAAAAGACAGAGCATGTGCTTGGTATCCAAAAGAATATTTTCAAATAGGAGGAATAGACCAATGCTTTCTTTATGAGAAATCCAACTCTCCACATAATAGATTGCTCTAAAATTCAATTTTTCAAACCACTTTCTTATTTACTTCTATTTATGAAGTCCCAAAGAAGTAAAATCGAAATATTTTTCCTCTTCTTTTTTTTAATTGACCAATACTTTTCTATTTAAAGGTGATTTGCAATCCCTTGCTGATCTCTGTTGTTGAGATTTTTAAAATAATTTTACCAATCTGTATTAAATAATATGTGTAACTCAATTTCCATCAATCTTAGCCACCATTTTTAGTTTGAGGTTAAGAAGAACTAACACCGCTTTTGTGACTTTTTCCTATATTGGTTTACTTTCTGAAAAATGAATTACACATGCAAATTTACACCTAATTTCTTTGTGGTTTGTTTTATGAAAAAGTCATAGAGTACTGTTCTTCTTGCACCTAATTTTTGTGGGTTTTTTTAGATGTTACTGAGACAAATGTTTATGTAAGAGACTAACTTCAGTTTCTATAGCTTTATTCACACAATAAAAATAGGCTGTGATCTAAGTAGTTACTCAGGTTGTTTTCATGGATATTCCAGTCCTTAAATTCTGTGCTTGTATTCACACACTTAAACAAGAGAATATAAAATATTTGATCTAGCTGAAGTTTTTAATAAAGATCACTGAGTTTATATTGGTTTAGTTATTACTTCTAAGCAGTGTGTGATTTTTTGTTGGGCCACAGGGTAGACCAGAGGCTTTTTATATCTGTGAATGGGTCACAAGCTGCTGGTGTCACACTAAGAATCACTTTAGAGAACT
This sequence comes from Serinus canaria, assembly GCF_022539315.1. NCBI lineage: Eukaryota > Metazoa > Chordata > Aves > Passeriformes > Fringillidae > Serinus > Serinus canaria. The sequence goes on along the minus strand of NC_066317.1, from coordinate 9,078,837 downwards.
TTGTATACACAGAGTGCACGGTCAGAGTTCATAAACAAAATGTTTATGGACTGCCCTCTCTAGAAGAGTTTAAGGGAATTTTTTTCAAGAGTAATTTAATTTTAGACAAGCTTATTTTATTCATTAGTTCTTTGCCCTGAGAGTCCTTTATTCTGTGTTACTGTAAAAAGAAACAGATTTCTTTTACTTTATATTCAAAAGCATGTAACTCTGTCAGATTACATGCAAATGAATCAAGGGCTTACTCTCCCTCCCCTGGAATAAACTGAATATATACAACTGAATCTAAAAAAGGGTAAGATTGAGTTTTAAAAATAATAATTCATAGAGTTTGTGATCATGGATGGTTTTAAAATATGCTTTTTATTTTTTTTGGCAAGTCAATAATTTTCTATTATTTTATCTTAGATGAACAGTGCAGATTCAGGAAAGAAAGAGGTAGGTTCAAAGGATGAAACTGAATGGGTATCTAATTAAAATACTCAAGTCAAATGTGTTTTACATTAAAATGTCCCTGAAAATTCCAAACCCCCCCTTCATATTATTTCATTTTTTTCTGTTATCTGCAAAATAATATGTTTTCACAGTTTTTATTTTTTACTGTGTCCATGAATTTTTAGATTGAAGTTGTGCATGATTTTTTATTACCATGTTGAAGGTTTTTGTCATCTAAACATGGATGAAAATTAAGCACTTTAACTTCAACACTGAACATAAGCAAATATAGGAGCATGCCTGCCTAGATATGTGACAAGTGCTCTGATAAACCAGATATTACACTTCAACAACTGAAAAAAACCCTCTGTAGAGTGTGTTTTGCATGCTGAAAATTAAAATTCAGTGAAATGCAGAGAAGAAATTACCAATAAAATTAAATATTCTCTTGTTGTTATGACACAGGTGTGTCTTTGGGCAGCTGTTCTTGCTTTGCTATTTTAGCATATGCCACATGGACTGAGAAACATTAAAACAGAGAAATATTTATGTCTTGGTTTGAAAAGACAGGTGTCTGCTAAAGAAGGTGGGAGTCTCCTTGAAACAGAAAATGTAAAACCCCCTTCCTCCAAATTATTATAATTTTGAAATTAAGGGGCTTTCAGGAAAAGATATGGGAATAGGAATAACAGTTCCTTACTAGGATAATTAAAACACAAATGCAACAGTAAAAGAAAGTCACTGACAGAGTCAGAACACGACCTGACACCCTGTGGGTCAGGGTGTTGGTAGCAGTCCCATTAAATGGTGGCTGCAGCCCTCCTGCAGTGACAGGTCTGGTTCTGTTGGAGCAGTGATCCTGTAGAAGGGTGGAGTTTTCCTCTGAAGATCCAGTGGTGGTGTAGATGGGCCTGGTCTTCCTCTGGGAATCCAGTGGAGAGGAAAGCTGATCCTCTGGGAATGCAGTGGGAAAAGGCTGCCTGTGGTGTTCCAAATCTCAGATCATATCCAGGTAGGAATGCTTGGCTCCTCCCCATGGGTAGAGCATCTCCCAATGGCTGATGGAATTTTATCAGTCATGCAGGGACACTCCATGGCCCATTAACAGCAGGTATCTCCTGGAGGGAGGATGGGTTATGGAAGAGATAAAGCAAACTGCCCAATTAACAGAAGGTAACTGCCCCACCTCTAACAGATAGCAAATAGAATACACACCCAGCTACACCTTGCAACCTGAGACAATTTGCAAAGAAAAATATTGTAATTTGTGTATTTTGGGCTGAAGGTATCCTGAAGGAGGAGACACTAGAAACTGGGAAAGTACCCTGGAGAATTTTCTCTATGTGCATTCCTGGGTCTCTTCCAGTGGCCACTGTGGTGGATTCAGCAGACCTTTGGCCTACTTTTAGTTATAATTTATTAAGAAACAGGGCCAAATATCCTGCACTGTGTTCAAGCACCAAAGGCTATGGATGCTGTTGTGGTTCAACCCCATATGTCTGCTTGCTGTGATAACAGAGTGGGAGAATTCTCAGATAGCATTTCTGCCTTTTTTGTGAGACTCCAGTACACAAGTGACATGTCAGTAGAATTTGTACCTCTCCAAACACTAAGATGATGCATTCTCTGTCATGCTTTATTAATGGCTTCATATTTTATGTGAATCATTATATAGTACCTTGTCCTCATCTTAGTAAATAAAACAGAAATTTGAACAAATGCTGAGAATATGTTTGAGGACTTGAAAGCATCAAACACAAGCAACTTTCTTAACATGCAGAAAACACTGATCTGTTTTTATGCCTATTATTTATTCTGAATCCTTTAAAAAGTGTTGAACATCATGAAAGGGAACATATTGAACTTGATTTAACAAGTGCCACTGTGCCACAATATTCATTTTACACACACTTGAGTTACAAGCAAATATCACCTTGGGTCTAATGTGTACTACAGATCCTCCACAATCATGACACAGATGTCAGAATTTAACTCTAGCAGTGCTGCCACCTTTCTTGACCTTTCTTGACATATTCATCCCTCCCTCTCATTTGTGTAACTGTAGAATCATTCTTTGGAGAGCACCCACCTGAAGTACAACATTGTGCTTTGATTATGTCCCCATAATATTTTACAAATAAAATTGATGGCATTAGTTATTCCATTTCCAACACAGCCCCTATTTTACTATAACCCAGACCTTAAAAAAATTTCCTGGCTTAACAATCCATTCAAGTTCATACGCTTATGGATTTATTTTTTCACAGAATACAGGTACTTCAGAGGGGCTTCCTTCATCCTTTTTGTTCCATTATAAAACTGCAACTCTGTGAAGTCAAAGTGAGCTACAGAAGCATTTGGCATTCTCTGGCATCAGAGATATTTTAATCAGAAACATCTTTTTGAAGTCTCTGCTATCAAAGGAAATGGCCTTTTATCTCATCTTACCTCCATACATAAAATTTCCAGCAGTGATTGATAGAAGAAAATTTGTGAAGATCCTTCCTGAGTCCCTAAGGAAGCATCTCTTATTAGTCCACACCATTGGAAATGTTACAGTCAAGATGTGATTAAAATAACATAAACATGTGATTGCCAGACTATTTGGAGGCTTTTGGAACATTTCAATATTAACTGAAATATTTAAAAAAGTATGAATAAAACGTTCTTAAATGATGTCTGTGTAGTACAGATTCCCCCCCTCCCTTCTGTAGCTTGTTAAATATGTAACAGAAAACACATGAAACAGAGGTAAGATACAAACCCAAAAATGTATTAAACTGAAACAATAATATCCTAGTGAAAGAATGATAGCTAGTTCAGCTGTAATTACCAGTGAACAAGGAAGAACCCCTTTTCCTGGTGCTGTGCTCATCCTTTTCCAGCTCCTCTGGCCATAATGCTGGGGATATCATGCTGGTAGACAGCAACATGAAGGGAACAGGTGAAGGGAACACATGAGGTTTTTTACTATGAGGCATATCACATACATTTCAAGGAATTGTTCTTCCTCTCTTCAGGATGTACTAGGGATCATTTTCTGATGTTCATTAACTTGCTTTTTGCACCTACCTCCTTCTTCGTTTGTCCACAGCTCTACATGACACCCAAATTTACTATATATGTTGCCTTGTACTTCTGTTGATGTGATTTCTCTGTTCTCTTTGCTCTCCCTAAAGCCAGGTGTGTCCTGGTGTCAGTATGCATGGGGAGTGGTTTCCAACCAAGGCATCTCCCATGCCTGCACTCCTCTGTGCTGCGTTCTGTGTCCCCACATCCCAAGGCTGATCTCTTGGCTTTCTCTGCACTACCTCAGTGCCCCAGAGCCTTTAGTACCTCACACTCTGCAGAATAACTCGTTGCTGCTGCTGGCTGCAGTTTTGTACATTTGTACAGCTTGTGGGTAGCATGGGGAAGTCAGAGGACAGCACTAACAGAGTAGAGTGCCGCGGCTCACGGTGTAGGAATCGAGCAGAAGCTGCATGCCTGGGGTACTCTGTCTGCATTTTTGTCACACATCTTCAGAGCCCAGTGCTTGGGTGTCATCAGCCCATACACCAGGCAAAACTGCACTGAGTGTTTGACAGATATTTTAATGGAGGGCAGCACGAAAAGGCTGAGGGGAGCTGCTGCAGGCACTGTGCACAGCGCGTCTGTAACCAAAGAGGGGAAGGCACACACTGCACTCCAGAGCACTCTTACAAAAGAATTTACAGCACACAAAAGTGATCATATACACCAAGACATTTATGTCAAGGCAAGACTTAATTTTGCAGTCTCAGTGATGTATACAGAGGGTGAAAGAGGGGAAGACTGAGAGAAAAGGATGAGCTTAGACTCAGTGTTTGAGTCATGAACATGAATGCTGTAATTTACCAGTATCTGGTTTTGGGGTGAGTTGCTTAAGTATGTGGTGTCATGGTTTGTCTCTCTTTATTTTTTTCACTTTTTTTTTTCTGGCTATGAAACCCCTACCATGTAGAGAATCCCAGAAATCTTTAAGAATGCTTAAAAACCCCAAAAATCTGAATGACTAGTAGTTTTAGAGATGACAGTGATTCTTGTAAGGTTTTAACCTGTTGTATAACTAGGGATGGCACACAATAAGAGTTATTGTATTTGGATAGTAATAATTTAAGGGTTAAGAAAAAATTGAAAGTACAATTAATGATTTAAAATAAAATTATAAAAGAGGAAACAATGTCCAAGCTCAAATTGCTACTTTGACTAAGGCAGGTTCTAAAATCCCTCAAATTTGTGATCTCAACAAAAGAAAACAAATTAAAGACAAATTTTACCTTCAGTTTTAATCTGATTATGCCCTTAAGTATACTCTTAGCATTGTTTTGGTTTTAAATATTAATAGATATCCTATTGATTTGGAATTAAGTATTGTGGCTTAAAAATAAAAATCATAACTTTGTCTTAGTCCAGATAGCATTGCTGGTATTAAGATTGCATTGGTTATGAAATGACATTTTGATTTAGAGAAAGTGAAAGGAAGCAGCACAAATTACAATTCTTTTTTTCCGTCTTGAGCCCTATTTCTACCTGCTAAGGTCAACTAAAATGTTCTCCTTTACCTGCAGGAAGCTAAAGTGGAGTTAGGGCTGAAAAAAAACACTGAATATTTTTGTGCAGCCTTTCTTTCATCTCTCACATAAGTAACTGTGTCAGTGACATTTAAACAGGAAAACTACATGCCAAGTAAACACCCACGTTTTCTCAAAATCATGAAAAAGAAGAAATTTCAGAAGGCTCATGATCTATCTCACTCTGAACTTCTGAACTGGTAATTTGAGTATTTCTGCTGCAGACAGCATCTCTGCCCAAGACTAGAAGAAATAATGTTTGGGACATTTATTTAAAGCTTTCTTCTATATATTGCAATATAGCTTCAATTATGGCATCAAAAGCTTTTGCTGTTGTCATGTACTTCATTTTGTCTAGCTCTTTACAGTAATTCTGCCACTGTCTTTCTAAGGCTGATGGTCAGGTCTCCAGGACAAGCATTTGTGGCCTCTCAGTTACACTGAGGGAACCAGAACAGTTTGAGATAATCTGCTGAAAACATTATGACAAATGGGGCTGGTGATTGCTTCACTGGAGATTATCAACATTTTAGGGCCAATTTAAAGCTAAGACTGCTGGAGATCCCTTATATTAACTACCTGCATTTTCTTACAGACATTAATGAGAAATCTTTACCTGTCAGGTGAAGCTGACAAACACATTTGCCCCTGCTATTTGATAACAGCAAGAAATGACAGAGTTGTGAGGAATTTATTGGCCTTTGGAATATGTGCTAAAGTAACACATATTTCATATTTGCATTTTATTTCCCAAAATATATTCATTTGCACCCTGGGAATAAACATCCATGGTATCTGCATGGTACCTGCTATAGCAACAGCTGTGCTGTAACAGTGATTTGTGTCTTAAAATCAGAGATGCCTTTGTAGCTTTCACTGGAGAACGAGGCTCTGCTTCAGCTCTGTAACAATTTTCTCTCTCTACATCAGTCATAGAAGGTGATGTGAAATATGTGCTTCATGGGGTCTTTCTGCTCTTGTTAAAAATTGTTGATTTTTGCCAGATGGTGGGGAATTAAATCAGGTAGACTGGAAACAACCATCTCATAGAATAGGAATTTTTGTGGTTGAAAAAACACCTCTAAGATCATTGAACTTGACCATTAACCCAGCCCTGCCAAACCCACCACTTAACCACATCCCTAAGTACCACATATCCATGTATTTTAAATATCACCTTGAATGGTTAATCCACCACATCCCTGGCCAGCTGCTCCCAATCCTTGAAAACCCTTTCAGTGACAAATATTTTCCTAATAAAATATTTTCCTTTTCTAATCTAAACTTCATCTGGTGCAATTTGAGGCTGCTTCCTCTCATTCAATCACTTCATAACTTTGCTTTTAATTTGAAAATGTTTATTTCTTATAAATAAGAAAGTGATAGAAGTCCCATTTTAAAAGAGAAATACCCTTAACCAAAATAATTTTAATCAATTTACCTGCAATGAAATAATGACATGTTGGAGAACAGTATTTTGCTGCTGCAATGTGGTATAACTTTATATTTGCATACTCCTTTCTTCTCTATGTTGTTTGAAATACCTAACTTTTAACTGTGCCTCTTCTGTTACCTTTGCACTTTAAAACCAGATTCTGCTCAAATTGAACCAGCTCAAAGACCTGAGTTCTGCAGTTCTTGTTGGGCACCTGAAATATTGGAATGGAAAACTTAAGCTTGGACTGAGTACATGCTTTTTAGGTTACATTAATAACTTGGGTTTATTAATAGCTTAGGTTTATTCTCTCTTGTGCTATATATGATCAAAAAAGTTTCTCATTAAAGTGTGACAGTGCTTTATATTGCCTGTACATAAAACCTCCATGGTTATTATACAAAAAGAAAAGGCAAATGACAGTTGGTGTCAACACTAAACAGCTTAGGGAAAACTATTTCCTCAATATGTATGTAATTTAATTGAAATGCAATATTTCATGAATATTAGAAAGTGAGGCTTTATTAAAAATGGCAAGGAAAGTGAAAGCATGACTGTTTAGAGTAACAAGCAGCACAAATTTATTCATTCAATACATCACTGAATTATTTAAAACTCAGCAAAGCACAAGGTCATGGAATAATTTTGGCAAGTACGCACTTTTGCATGATGCATTTCCATAATTCCACTACATCCATAAAGTTAATCACAGCTTTGGCATGCAAGCCTGCTTCATGTACTAAGCTGAGCCAGAAAAAGGCTCTGAATTAAAACTTAGGAACAAACCAAACAACTGACACTACAAATGATTTGTGATAGTTGAAAGCAGATGTGAGCTCCATAATGCTAGCAATTCTTACAAATATTTCATTTACTAAATCCCATATTTACTCTCAATACACATTTACAAGTGGAAACCTGTCATTGGTCTGGAGACACATCAAAATCAGTGTGCACACACACATTGTGGTGCCACAAGTCTTCTTGAGGACATAATCATTCTGTTACAAGTGAGAGCTGACAAGAGGTGTCCTTTGGACCATGGGGAAGAGAGTGGCTGAGATATCCTTGGGAAAAATCCATGAAAATTTAGTCAGTGTTCTATTGTGGGCACTAGTACTCACCTGTCCTGAGTGCAGACTGACTGCTAACACCTTCTGCAGACTACTAAACCAGAGAGGCTCAGTGTAGGCAATTTTCAGAATGACAATGTCATTTCTATGCTCCCAGAAAGACAATGATATATGGGAGTTGCATCAGGCTTAGGGCTTCTCAGAGTATGTTTGAGATTCTGAGACAAAACTCAGGTATTTTGAATTTTGCAGTAGAGTTTTGGCATTCAGGATTTTTCATCCTCTTTCCATACACCTCCATCCATTAATTAAGGCATGAGTTTGAGTTTGATTTTGAGGACTCCCATAATCACAGTCATGCAGTACCAGCTTGAAGGCAGTCTGTTCTAAATGATATCTGATATATGGCTAATTTATAGCTAAGTAGCATTACTGTTGTCTTGATAAATGTGGCTGAATTCTAGGCAGAGGACTTCCCAATATAACAAACAGTAATCTACACACAATGGTCTTGTTTTCCTCTTTGCATATTTTAAAACATCTCTATGCTAGCTGGGAGCTGCTGAATTTATTTGTTGGTTCCCTCACACTTCCTTCACACACACATATGGAAGTTATGTATCAACCAGACTTTCAAAGAAGAACATGATTTTCAGTTGAAGGCTTGGTAGACCTAATTTTAATTTTCAATAATTTGCTCAATTTATTTATTGTTCAGTTCAGGTTTTTTCCAAATTAGTCTTGAAATAGATGTAATTTATCTCAATATATTCCAAGACTAGTGCAGAAGTGAAATGAAAGATACAGCATTTAAATTGCAAATGTTTGCAATATGCTGAGTATATTTTTTCAGCACCTTTAATCTTAAGAATTGGTTTGTTTGGTTGTATTTAAAGAAGAATGAAATATTTAAAGTTGTTATTTTTAAAAAGTTACCCTGGTTCTATACAGGTTGTTTATTATTTGATTGACTTCAAAAAAATTCTCAGTTCTGCTTTCCAAAAAGTAGGTATTTTAATCTTGGTACCCAAATCTACTCTACAGCAGTTCTATATATAGCAATCAGTGAGTTTCTGCTGAGGTGATGCATATAGAAAACTTATCCAATCACTTTGCTGCCTTTAAGAGAAATTGCTTTCTAAATAGTTTTGGACCACTCTGATTAATAAAAAAATCAATGAGATTTTTATTTTCTGTATGTAGATCCCAAAAACTCTCCTGTATATAAAATTGCAAGTGTTTAATAGTTACAAATGGCTAATCGAATCTGGAAAGAATTAACATCTGTAGAAGTTTCTGAAAGTTTCTTGTTTTTGTTAAATCTTGCAATAGTTTTCCTTGCTGGAGAAGAAAACAGGGAAAATGCTAGAAAGTTAGGATGATCTTTAGAGTATTTATTTGAAATAATAAGCAGTCATTTTTTCTACATTTTTGCATGTATTGAACATTGTCACTCAAGAAAATAGATACATTAGTCAATAACTTTAAGTGTTTTATGTGTGAACTTCATCATAAATTTTGTTTCACTATAATTTGCAATTTATTCAAAACTGAAATAGAAACTGATTGAGGGCAGTAGCAAGTGGCAAGAAATTGCCATTTTGTTTGGTGAATTTGTGTGCAGATAACCCATTCTCATTCATCAGTTTCTAAGTGTGGTTCTACAGAGGTCAAGTTGCAAAACTGCTTATTACCCCTCAGATATTTATATTTGTGTAAGCAAAGAAGACTCATACCAATGTTATAAAAGGCTTTCCTTAATATTTTAAGGATATAAAAGGATACCTCTTTTTTTAGGATATTCAATATTTTAAGGTGCTACCAGTTTGATCAGAAATTACATATTCAGTGCCAGGGCTATTTTCAAAAGCCAGTAGAACTACCTTTACTAGACCCTGCTGCAGACACAATGTCCTGAATTGGGTTCCTTTTGGATGAAGATAACCTAGGAGGTGGCTCTTGTGGCCACATGAGTGTAAGAACAGGTGGGTTTTAGGAAAAGAAAACACCAAAAAACCCCACATTTGCATTTTTAGTTTCTACTTTTAACATTTTAGAACTAAGAAAGAAACCCTGTACAATTGAAACTCGATACTGGCAGTCCAAAAGGTGTTGTTGGAGCTCTAGCATGATTTTTAGTAAGAATTATTTGTGTCTTAGAAGTGTCAAAAGCGCAGCTCTTTCAGAATTTTGGAAGAGTTTAATAAATGTAGTGTTCTGTCTCAATCTGTGATCAGCTTAATGAAGATGATAGCTAAGGACCTTATGCATACAGTTCCATATTATGATAAAGATTAATATTCAGTAAGAAAATACCCATGTAATTTTATTATTTTTCTCCCTTCAATGTAATCAAAACATCAGCAATTTTGAAATGCTCAGCATTGTTGTCCTAAGTACCATGGTCACAATAATTAATCTGTTTATTGTATCAACTCCTACTGGTTTAAGACACATGAATAATAATTATAGAAAATTATTATTAAAAAAAAATCTGCTTTGTAAAGCCTCAATAAACATTGAAGACAGCTCAACAAAATTCTGAGGAACATAAAATGGGTCAGTCTTGATTTATCTTTAACTGCATTACACGTGTGCCTTATTTGTTAGCATTTAAAAATGCTAATTTAGGGCTTTATGAGAGGATAGCAAACATCTTCTGTCTGCTTTCAGTCTAACAGTTTGTTGTTTACTTTCTGTATTAATTTAGCTGTAAGTACAATGAAACTGTCACTCTGATGTGACATTCTGACTTCAGGTGTTAGAAAAACAGCAAATTATGTCTATCAAACATGCAGAGCCTTTGCTGTCACAAGTTATGCATTGTCTAAAGAATAATTCTTTTTGCTGCATGGCTCTAGTAGGAAATTCACTGCAAATGCAGCTCCATAAAGATCTAATATATAAATCATGGGGTATTGGTATTTATTGCCCCCTTCACTCATGAGTCTTGCAAGCCAGACAGTTTGCAGGGAAGGGACCAAGTAAAGACCTGAAAAGATGATATTGTTTTTCTAAATTACTCCTTGTCTATGCTTAAGGGAATTTGTCTTATCCTTAGGCAACTGGTTTGATGTCATTCCCTGAAGGTTCTGCTAAAGTGGTTTTAGTGTGACCTAACAGATAATAGTGCTGGGGTTTTGAGATGCTTGTTCTTCTCACCCATAATTTAAGTAGTCTTAGGAGGAGCACAAACTGCATTTTTAATGTATTTAGTAAAAGCCTCTCTTTAAAGGTGAATCACAGGTGAACAGCCCAAGTACTCTATCTCAGATCATATCACCAGCAATTTATCTGTGCATCTTCCTAACAGGAATTCCCTCTGCAGCAAGTAACTCAGATAGCCACCCTCCAGAATCAAAGCTGTGTTCTGTTGGCTCCATTCACCTGTTTTTTCCAGGCTCTGCAGATCCCTGGAGAAAAGAAAAACACAAAGAGAAAGAATAATAGAGCTGGTCTCAGAGGAGAAATCATGATTGTCCTTCAGAACCACACCTTGGGGGACAAGGGTGGTCCAGTCTTCCCTGCTGATTTTTCTCCAGAGCTGTTCCACCTGTGCTCAGGTACAGGTCCTCTGGGTGGGCTATTGATCACACAGGGCTGAAAAAACTGACCCTGCTTTGCACTGATACTGCTGGAGCAGAAGCCACTGTCCATGACTTTGATCTCCGACTCCTGGAAAATGGATTCCTCTGGGGAATGGAACTTGCTGCCCCCCTGGTCATAGGAGGGAAGTTTTTCCCCAGAAGGGTCGTGTTTGTTAAGGTTCCTTCATGTGGTTTTACAGAGCTTTGTCCACAGAAGTGCCATCCCCACAGATAATTACCAAGGATGCTTCTGGGAGTGAGGCCATGAAATGCTGGGGACTTCTGGGGGGACACAGCCGCTCTGCCACTGAATGATGGACAGGTCCATGGACTTTGCTGTCTAATCTGAAGAATGTTCCTATGATGGGTTGAAAGCAGCTAGTTCAACTTCACAAAAGATCAAAGATGTGATTTTAGTGTATGGAATGCAATGCAATCCACGGGCTGCCTGTGTTTTAAATATGACATCTAGGGTGTGAATACTTCTATATTTAGTTCTGCAACAAAATCCTACACATTAGTGAAAACAGGCAAAAGATTTTATGGTCTTGTGCCAACATAGAGTTGTTGTTTTGCACATAGGTTTGCCAGGCTCTATGAAATTTATTTTAAATGCCTCCCCAGATATTCTGAAGCCACAGATATTTCTGTGAGGTAAAATATTATAGAGGGTGGTCTTGCTTGTTAAAATGTTATGCAAGATTAAGCTGTGAAAATCCTTTCTGTGACCTTGCTTTATGAATAAAACACTGCTTGTTCCACTGGTGGGTGAAATTAGAAAATGCAGAAGAAAGGAAATGACAGCTATCAGTCCTTGTGAAGTTATGTCCCCGTTGCAAGCTCTGTGGGACAAATTGTAAACCATGTTATCCAAATGAAGACCATTTCAATTCTAATCACCACTATTAATATGCAGATTTCCTAAATACAAACATTCCCACTACAGTAAAGTACACATTTACTTTGGAGAGTGACAGACATCCCATTTTTTAAGACTTCTTTTCTCCATTTGTACCTCAAAGCCCCTACCTCACAGTTCTTACGCTTACTATTGGTTTTAAAAATAGACTGATTTCTCCCTGAGCATGTCAATGACACTGCTTCAGTCAGCAAGATTTTGGATTCCCATTAGTGCTGTTTCCCTCCTTAGGGATCTATGGCCTCCTTGGCACTCTCTGTTTGAGCCTCCCCATTAGGCACTGCATTGTGCTACCACCAGACAAGGTGTCTGGCTGGCTCATGATCATTTTGCTCTCCATCATATGGATTTTATGTCATTACAATGTATTAGTGCTCTTAATATCTTCAGCTTTCTAGATAGCTGAGCTAGTTCATTGTTCTGTGAATTTGTTTACAGCTTGCTTCTTTGATGGGATTTGGGTATTCTCAGGAGCCAAATGAAAAGAGAGTGTGCTTAAATGTCATGGGCACCCTGGTGGCTGCCGCACTGCAGTGGTGGAATGGAAGGAAATGGAAGGATATGGAGTTAACCTTTACACCATCTGAAGTGCAGCTCTGCTCATGGTGGGTGGAGGTGATGGCATATCTGTATTTTAAGTGAGAATTCTGAACAGATGTATAACAGCCTCATTATATTCGAATATTCGAATAACCCTGGAATTGTTTTCAAAAGGGACAATTGCCTTTCTTGCTCTTGTGTCACACACAAAATTGAGACAAGCCACAGAGGAATTAGCTATTTTACTATTTTACTAAATACTACTGTATGTGAAAATTTGCCACAAAACAAGAACCCCAAAACTTTCTCAAAATACCCAAATTTTCTGCCTTCGCTGTTCTGTACAAACAAAAGTGAATCAGAGAGAAATAATCAAGGATATTTCTTCTTAGTCTGTCAATTTAATGTTTAAAATAATATTTCATCTGAGACTGCACTCCTGTTTTATTAGCATTAACTACAATCTTGGAGTCTTAAAAATATCTTAAGATTTCTATGTCTGTGTCACCTAAGCATTGTGATTTGTTAATACATTTAATGGCACTCCAAGCATGACATTTTTATTTTAGCCACAATAAAGCCCTTCTGCAAAACCTAAGGGTTAAAGCTAATTCACCTTCTATCTAGAAATGTTCTTCAACCCTTTCCTTTGTTAGAAAGGAAAATGGTTGTAAATACTTAAAGATACAACTGTAGGCTTGGGTAGATTTTCTAAATATCATTCCTTGAAAGCATTATAAAATTATGCTGCTAATGTAATATAGATCTGTCAGCAAGATGTTTTTTATATCAATAACGGTGCCATCACATGCAGTATCTAAAAGACATCTGATGCACTTTCCCAAGGAATTAAAGAAAGAGGTCAATCAACAGTCATAGAAGAGAAAACATGAATTTTTTAGTTTTTGGTTTTTTTTTTTACAAAATAGTTCTCAAACATGTGCAAATATAATTTTTTTAAAAATTAGCATTTTATAAATTTAGATAATTTTTGGGATTACACAAACTACACAGCAGCACTGAATTTGTGAAAACCTTTTTCTTTAACAACTTTCAGTGACTTTGTCCCAGAATTAAGACAGTAACTGGAAAACCTTTAAGGGGTATTCAAGTGGCTGTGACAGTGTGATTGAGGTTTTTCGGGCCAGATGTTGCAAAACTGTGGCAGGGATTGAACAATCTTCAAGCCAGACCCATCTTTTAATAAGTCTGTGAAAGCCTCTTTGCCCTCAATGCATCCTCAAATATAAAACCACATAGTAAGGAGTAAGTTTGGAACTATATAAAAGTGAACTTTACTAATGAAGTATTTTCTAATTCTTTTTTACTTTCTATTCCCACATCTGAAGGTGTTAAGGGATCCCAGAGCATTGTTTTGTCTTCAAGGATTTTAACACAGTAATAGAAAGATATTCATAAAGATGCCAGAAAATTTCTAGCAGGTGCTGACATATGAATAGAATATCATCAGAATTCACATTCTCATCCAGAAATTTTCAAATAATTATGGTTGCATCATTTGCAGGAAAAAGAAATAGTTATGAATCTCCATTGACCTTTAGGATTTTTTTACCAGTAATTACCTTGCTGGCATGAAGATAAAAAAAAAAGTTATCATTTATGACATAAGTTACCAAAAGACTTGAAGTAGAGAATTTCTTAGAGAACATGCTTCAGCAGACTGGAAAATAAACTTATTTCTTATTGGATTTTTGAAAATAAGTTTGCATATGGAATTTGGAGCATAACAATCACTTGATTCTTTTAACATTTTAAAAATATTTTATAGGATGAAAATAAAACCTCAGAAGGGAAAAAAGGGGCTCTAAACCTTTCTGGGGCAAGACCATGATTGATCTGGAGAATGTTCTTGAGGCACCCATCGGTTTCAGTCCTGCAGTGAGCTGGAGAACTCGGCTGCGTGCTGCTTCCTTCCCTAAATCCACTGAGTTAGCTGAATTCATTGCACACTGAGTCACAAGGAACTCTTATTTTTGCTCCCAAGATAAAGGTTTAGAAGTTTTAAGCACTGTCTCCCTAATACAAGGACCATACAATAACCTGTGTGTGTAAATACTAAGTTGAAACTGGTATGAATCATAGATAAACATAACTGCTTAAACAGACTAACTATGTACTATGAGCAGCAATTCCTTTTCTTCTCCAGAGCCACTTAGTAGGAAAAAGCCCTTGGTGTTCACAAGCTTTACATGGTAAAAAAGGTGTTTTAATTATTTTATTTTCATTTATTTTATCACCATGTATGGGTTGATATCTTGCTTTGTTTTGGTTTTTTCCTCTTCATTAGTTGAGAAGGAGTGAAGTCTTTTTGTATTGTTTTACTAAGAGAAGGATTAAAAAAAAGGTGGTAGGTAAGGTCCTTGTTTAAAATATGGTTGTAAACCACTGACTCACTGTTTAATTCTGGCATTTGATAAATATCATAATGGCTATTACTCATTAGAAATTATAATATCACAGGAAAATTACTTTACTTAGCAGTTTTTGATAATACATTTGTAAATATAGGTATTTCTATTCCCCTTAATTCTTCTGAATTTTCCAAAAGGCTTCAGTCTGTGTTGTGGAATAATCTCAAATTGAAAGATCTGAAAAGTTTCCAACTTAAAATGATTTTTAAAATGTTTAAATGTTTTCTTTTCTCTGTTTATATCTGAATGAAACTTGGCCACTTTTATGTTATATGCATGCCATTCTAGTTCCTAAATTATTGTATTTTAGAATTATCAACCATGAAGTCCCTTAGCAGCAATTAAAGACATCTTTTTGCTCCAGGTTGTATGAAATGCACTAAAACTCGCGCAGCTGTTGTTAATGGCATAGTTTGTAAAAAAGGTAGAGAGGAGTTAGGTTTCTGTTGTGATATTTGATCAGGTGGAAGTCCCTGTTCTTCTCCAAGAAGTTGTACTCTGCAGGAAAAAAGAGACAACACCTGTAAATAAGAGAAGCTGGACAGAGACACTGGGTGCAATTTTAAGAGCTCTTCCTGAGCTGGGGAAGGGAAGGCAACCCTAGACAGCAGAGATTATGTTAAACATTGATGGAAGATGGCACCAGGTGTGTTCATGCCTCAACATGCAAGGGCGATGGGGAGGACAAAAAAGAATTCTATAAATACCTTTATTTGCCAGTTCCTTATTACCAGATAAATGACACAAGCAGTCACCAGCCCAGCTGAACTGTCACTTCAGCTCTGTGCTTCGGGGGAGAGCTGCAAACATGAGCTGGGGGATGTTTCATTGGGACATGGGCCAGTGGGAATTGGAATGCCGGCACTCGCAGGACCTTCCTGCATTTCCTTCCCCACATGGCCACTGAAGTTCTGTGTGACTCCATAACAGCTTTCCTTGCTGGTATCTGGTATTGGAAGGAAGCTTTGAGGTAAGTGGAAAAACATCACTGAAAATGTTTTGCTGCTGTCTGTCCTCAACAGGACTGCACCCTTTTGGAAGGTGATAAATCAGGGTGATAAATTCTGTGTTCCACAAGCTTCAAAGCAAAGGGTCTGTATCATACCAAATTAAGAAATGCATTATAATCTCTTAATATGAAGGCAGAAACACTATTTAACATAATATGCCAACCAGAGATAGCACAGGCAGCCCATCAAAGCACTTCATAGAAAGCAAAGAAAAATAAATTTGCCTCAGTGGCCAGCGCTCAAAATTATAAATCCAAAAGAAAAACAACAGAAAAAAACCCCATAGAATTAGTGAGACTTCAAAATCAGAAGAAAGAAGACTGAAAATAACTCAAGACTGCCTAAGGCAACCATTAAAAGCAGTCAGACGCAAAATATTTGTGGATATTTGAAGCATAACTCAAATTCCCTGAGACAAATAGTTAATTTAATTGCTGAATTACCATTTATATTTTGAAAATTCTTTGAGATTTTGCTTTTAAATGAATAAACTTTCTAAACACAGAAGAGGATAAAAGTCATGTCTGATATGTATTGCAACTCTGTAAAATTAAGTAGGACTGCAAGACCAAAAACAATACAGAAAATACCAGGGAGGAAATGAGAAATGACAGAAAATTACTTTTATTTATCAAACATATGTATCTTTCTTAAGTCTTTGTGTAATCTGAGGATCTGAACTATGCTGGCATAGACAAATCATGAACCCTCCTACCTTATAACCTGTATTCTTCAGTTATTACTAAAAATAGTTGACAAAAATAAAAAAAAGAGTGATCAGTAGAGCTATGGACAAGATTATTTGCCTGTCACCCTAATTTTTCTCTACTTTAAAACTATTGCTAACCTGTGCCAGAGATGAAACAAAACTCTTTCAATTTTATCATTCAGTAGTAGTTGGCTATTTCCTTTCAAAATAGAACATTCTAGACTACGGGACACCTGATTCTGGATTTTATTCAAGACAGTGGAAAATCTGAGCAGCTGCCCTGGAAGAAGTGAAGCAGTCTTTTCAACACAAGTCCAGATGCCAAGCATCTGAAAGCTCTCTACTGCTCTTTTCACCTTTTCCCAGGAAATAGTCACCTTTCCAAACCACTAAGTCAACAGGAATCAACCAACAATTCACAGCAACAAGTAGTGGGGTGCTATTATATGGTGGCAAGTGTGAGATATTTCAAGTTAAGAGAACATTCATCATTACCCAGTGGTTTTTTTTGTAGTGGAAAAATTACTGAGTTTGTGAGGAAATGTAATCCTCTGTCTAGTTTTGAATTGGAAGCCTAAACTCTTAGAACTATTTGCCACGTGAAAAATATCAGCTTTCTCAAAAAAGCCCCTAATGAATTGCAGCATAATCAAAATTGTGCAACAAGGAAAAGCAAAAACAACAGCTGCCTTTTAAAAAAGTGAGTGAAAGGGGGAGTTGGCAATTCCTTTCAAATGACCCACTCTAGTGAAAGCATAATTTCGTCCTCACTTTATCAAGATAATCTGTAATTAATCGTTTAAAACTGGATGGTGGATTGGAGAAAAGCAAGTAGAAATTGTAAATAAGTGTTTGCTATGCAAGAAATAGGATTATTAACTCTCATTTTAGTCCTCTGGGACAAAAAATTTTCCCAACTAGCCCCACCCTCCTCAAAGCAGTCCTTGATCTCCCAATTACATTTTTAATGGGGAAAGTTTCATTGCAGTTAATGATTCTACACGTAGCTGAGAATCCTTATATGTGTAAACTGAAGGTTTCAATTTATGGAGAATTATATTTATTGAGAATTATATAAAAATGTCTCTTTGGTCATACTTCTACAATGATTATTATTCCTCCTTCTTGGATTTTAGAGTTTTTGGAAAAATGCACAGTTCAAAATGCTTACAGTGTATTTGGTTAATAACCTTTTGAACTCAAAGTTTTCCTTACAGTAAATGCAATAGAATGAAAACTAGTACATTTAGTACTCTAATTTTTTATTTTATAACTTTATTCCAAAGTACTACAACATTTAAAACTTTGGAATAAAGCAAATGTTCATTTAAAATAAAATACTATAGAAATCACTTTTTTTTTTTCTGAATACAGTAGAGGACAAACAGATGTGCCCTTCAAGCAAGCAGTTATTTCCCATCTCCTGGAGATATTTGGTGAATACCTATTCAATTTCTAATGCCTGTCAGGCCATGGATCTGTCATGGTGTGAGATTGCATACTTTGCCATAGAAATATAGGTCTTGCAAATCAGGGCTCATTGGAAAGATCCACCTCTATGTAGGTAAAGAATTATCTGAAAAGGGACTTTGCCTATGTGGATATAATTGTGTGATTATATCCTAAAATGTTCTTCCTTTCCCATAAAGCTTGACTCCCTGAAACAACTCTGAAAAGGGATGGAGATAGAATCAAAAAGAAATGGGGAAAAAAATCATTGTTTTTTTGCAAAATAATCAGAAAGAACAGCTGAAACGAGGATGAGAGACTTCTTGCATTACACAGATGTTTCCTTTGAAAAACCTCAGCCCTTTTTGGATTTCAGTCATAAGATTGAAAGTTGGCTCTGATTTTCTTCAGGAACATGTAAAATGGTATGGTAAGCTGACTCAGAAAATAGTTTTTTTAAAAAACATCTTTTCAATTTGGTATGTTTATGTCAAAATGTTTTTATTTGTTTGCAATTTATAAAGTTTGTTTAGAAAATCTGCACCATAAAGAGTAAACTTTTGCATATTTCTCATCTAGAATAACTCATCTTGGAGTAGCTGAAAGAGAAAATGGTGTGGTAATTAAAGGATAGAACAAAAAATACCCTCTAACTATATCATTATCACCCGGGGTAGTTTAGACATTAGAAATTATGTCTTTGTAGCCTTATGGAGCACTAAACTGCAAACTGGAATTAGGATTCTGTTAAAACAATGTGGATGCCACAGGGTTGGTACCTATGTTAAATTCATGGGATACAGAAGTCCCTTTTAGACACTAATAGAACAGGAGAGTGCAATTCCTCCACAGATTCAGCATTCTGATTGCAAGCCTCTCCAAGTAGATGGTAATGCCATTACC
Organism: Serinus canaria; assembly: GCF_022539315.1. NCBI lineage: Eukaryota > Metazoa > Chordata > Aves > Passeriformes > Fringillidae > Serinus > Serinus canaria. Next base: position 9,059,753 of record NC_066317.1, on the reverse strand, counting down.
TGAGGAGTTTGTAATCCTCTTAATTTTTCTGGAAAATTTAAGAGTTTGGCCATTCTGAGTTTCATACTTGCATTTCAAATATTTATGGAGTCATGTTGTTGGAACTGTGAAAATAGTCATTACAGAGTTTGGACAATGCCTTTAATGACATGCTTTAATTTTGGACAGCCCTTAAATGGTCAGGTCATCCAGGTAAATTCCTTCCAGCTGAAATATTCTATTCCATTCCATTCCATTCCATTCCATTCCATTCCATTCCATTCCATTCCATTCTATGCCTGGTGATAATAAGAAATTTCCAACCTGTAAAACAAACCCCCTTTTTTTTTTCTCTGCATTATTATCTACCTATTAATGTGATTTTTTTTTTTTTTTCAGAGGGTAGAAATAACTGAGACCATCTGAGGAAAACAGGCACTGGAGATGCACTCAGGGTTTTTTTTTTGGTTTTTTTTTTTTTTGTTTGTTTGTTTTTTTTTGTTTGTTTGTTTGTTTTTGTTTTTTTTTTTTTTTTTTTTTTGTGGCAGTGGATAGCTTATGGTCTCTTGGGTTTGGGGTTTTTCTTTTCAATCTTGCCCTATAAACAACTCATTCTAACCCTGGCTGAGCTGGCATATTGTTTTGTGTGGTTTAACATGAACATGCTTTGAGTTTAAAAGAAATTGGAGAAAATGTTTTGGGTTTTTTTCCATCAAATTGATTTTTTTTTCCTTTTTCAATCAACATACATATCCCATTTTCATTGTCCCTCTGTCAGTGCAATGAAGATATGATGCACTGTGAAAAAGAAGTGGCTTAGGCCAACAAATAGCTGGGGGCTGCTCCATAAAGCATGCATTGAAATATGGCCTTGAGGTTGTGAGGAAAGGCTGCAGAGGCAGCACACTCAGGATTCCTCACCTCCTCACCTCACAGTGACCTGTGGCCTCCAAGCTTGGTTTTTTTCAGAGTCAGGCAGAATGATGAGGACAAAGGGTCAACAAGTCAATACTATCCCATCTACCTCCCAGGATGCTCCTGAAGCTGGCAGCTGTGAAATGTTCCCATTTTCTGCCATTACCTCTCACCTTGTGCACCAAGCATTCCACAGCCATAGAGGAAATCTGTGAGAGCAATGGAAATGGCTTGTAGGTTTTTCAGGTGAATAGTCTGGAGCTGGTTGAGAAATTCTTTGTCAGAGGGGACTGAGAAGGGTCTGCAGATACAATATAGCCAGTTTTACATCACTGCCCAAGCCCACAGCTCCACTCTGAAAATCCCAGGCTGTCTAACTAAATTTTTCAGAGCAATCAGAATACTCTAAATTGCTTTTCAGGAGCAGGCTGAGTCTTGCTAGTCTGAGATTCAGAGTTGAATATCTTGGTGAGTTTCATTGTACTTAAAGGTCCCTAGACAGTCAACCTACTTCTTCTCTCTCACAAATTTCTTTCTTTCTAAGAACTTTGCATAATTTCCTATGTGTTTCATTTATTTGACTCTTTCCATTTATTTATAATATTTTTTGCTTTAATTTTCATCTGCATGTTTCGGCTGTTACTTGTTATGGCCTTATTACACATAAGCACCCTTAACCTTTATAACTAATGAAATGTAAGCAAGCAGCAGGTATAATTCCTGATCAAAGTTAAATTATAGTTATTAAAAAAATATGCCTGTCTATGTTAGACAGTGTTCTTTTCAAGCTTATTCTTTATATTTACTTTTTGGGGGTGAATTTCTTTATTGATTTTTTATTTTGTATTTATGCCTACCTAATGCAGTGTCTCACATTGTGAATAAATCTTCAAATGCAATCCCAACAATGTAAAAACTCCTTGGCAGCCATTCTCTGCCAGCCTACTATGTATATGTTTTTATGTAGAGAGATACAATAAAAAAATAAACCACTAGTCTTGGAAAGTGGTTTATTACAGAAAGAATACAAATTTATCTTCTTCCAGATAATGTTATCTGAGATCATGAATTGTTCTGAAAGGGCTGCTGGCAGCCAACTCTTTAACTGTATTAGGTTTGTCTGCATTAAATCAAAATGGAAGCAGCTGGATATGTCTGAAAGTCAGATTCCCATTCAGCAGCAGAGAGAGACAAAATCTGTAGGAGTAAACATTCCTATCAAAGCTGAGATTATTAAGCAAACAATAACAAAGAAAAAAGCAGCCTCATTAAAATCTCCCCTCCTAACTGTACTGAGCATCAAATCAATATGGCATTAATGTTGCTGATTATATCAGTGGTAGCCTGCCCTATGTTGTTATACTCTACTATATCTTGCTGAGTAATGGGTAAAATACCATCATAGATTATTGTCCTCAAAAGGATTTTTGCTCATTAAAGCTAAGTGAAAATACAGTTTTTACTCTTATCAAGGTCCATGTCAGCTCCAGGAAGTGGATTATCCTCTTCCACAGTCTGCCCTCTCCATTCATCATCTTTCTTGTCACTAGATATATGTTCTTTCTGACCAAAAATCCCTGAAAACCAACAAACAAACAAACAAAACCCAACAAATAAACAACAACAACAACAAAAAAAAACCACAAAAACCCCAAACCCAGAATAATTTCCAAAATATGTCTGTTTTATTTAATTTCCCCTATATGTAATTCTTAGAAATCAGTCCAAAACATTACACACAGAATAAAATGCAATGCTAACAGTAAGGGAGATTGGATGAACCATGAGTTTAGGGAAGAAATGTGTGGGAAATGTATTGGGGAAAGGAAAAGTCAGGACAGGATTCTGATTGTAGGACACTGAGAAAGAACAATAACAGGAACTTATGTATTCTGAGTTCCAGTCACCCTCAGAATCACAGCTGGTTGCTTTGGACATAGGTTTTGTACAGTGGCATAGTGAAGAAAGGATGATTTCCCTGATGGCAGCAGCTGGTAATTGTTCCTGGATGATGGGATGTGCTGCAGTTTCTGCCACACTAACAACCTAAACCAACTATATTGCATCTAGTGTTTCTGCTTTTTTAAATTGCCATTTATGATGCTAGGCATAATTAACACTGTTTTCAATCTCATTTGCATACTTTTTTATTTGCCTTCAATTGTGGGGTGGGTTTTTTTTAGTTTTTTTTTTTTAATGTAGGTTCTTTAGCAACTATGTCTGTCTTTCTTAATGCTCTTGGAGCACATGCTTCAATTCCCTTTTCTTTCCTACAGTAACTTTCTTTATCTGAGTCTAACTTCCATTGATGCAGAGCAATTTTACAGATAAAGATACAGAGTGTACTTTTTTCCATTTATAAGCCTGTATCTATGCAAATCAAGTATTTAGATACTGTGGACTAGCTCCTATACAACGGACAATGACAATGAAACATTGCATTACAAAATTCAACTTCAGGCACCCAACTATTTCCTGAAATGTATGTTTGGAGCCCAGACTCTCCTAATCCACTACACAGGAAACTTGAGTCAAATTCAAGTCAAGCAGCTCGCTGGAGAGCCTGTGAAGATAGCTGTAAGGAGGAGACACTCTCCAAAGACAAAGTTCATTCTTGAGCATATAAAAGGTCCTTATCCCACTCTAACAACCACCCCAGTAAAATTCTTCTGCTTAAGGCAAGTAATTATTTTCTTTATTTTCTACTTGGAAATAACAAAACAAATAAAAACTCTCCCTGTTTTTAGATTTGAGCATTCCTTGGAGGTTGATTCTGAACAGACATTTAAATTCCAACCATTAGAGAAGAAGAGGGAGTGGAGAAGGAGAGAGGGATGGAAAACATTAATATACTCTCTTAATGTCTAATGGTTCAAACTTTAGTTAACTTGGTTTTGAACTTTCTTGAGCCTTAGCCATGGTGTGGATATCAGGTTGCTCAGCAATATCAGCAGGATAAAGCCACATTATCCATAGGAAGAGTGATCGTATTTGCAGGGTGCCCTGTGGCAGGAAGGAATGATGCATCTGACTCCATGTTCTCAGAAGGCTAATTTATTATTTTAAGATACTATATGATATTAAAGAATACTAAACTAAACTATACTAAAGAACACAGAAAGGCTAAATAGAGAATGCTAAGATAATAATGAAAACTCGTGATTCTCTCCAGAGCCCTGACACAGTTTGGCCCTGATTGGCCAGAGTCAAAACAATTCCCATGAAACCAATGAAACAACCACCAGTCGCTAAACAATCTCCAAACCACATTCCACAGGAGCCAAACAGAGGAGAAGCAATGGGATAACATTGTTTTCCTTTTTCTCTGAGGCTTCTCAGCTTCCTAGGAGAAAAATCCTGGGCAAAGGGATTTTTCCAGAAAATGTGACAGCGACAAAGAATGGTGGAAAGGCGAATCATGTTGGTCTGCCTGGAGGAAACTTTGACAACCTGTGAATTTTTAGAGCACCTAAAGAAACAGGAGTGTCTCAGCTGCTGGTAGAGGGACTAGATGGTCACTGCAGTTCCCTCCCAGCTGCAGAAGTCCATCCTAAAGTAGAAGCAAGTCTACGATGATCCATTCAGTGACAGTGGAGACCATGGGCACCATGGAATGGGCACCATGGAGTCTGATCTATGTCTATCCACTTCCTTCAATGTAAATTCAAATTAGCTTTTGGATTTGGACTTCTTTTTTTCCTGGTTTTCCTTTTTATGCTTTTTCCCCGCTAAAGCTGAAGTCAAGGGCCGGTTTTTATTTTTCTGTGAGTTAAATAATGATGAAAGCCAAACGTTTTATGAAGTGCATTACAGTATATATACCATAAATAAAACTCATTCTGCTCTTCCACCATTCTGCTGGAAGTCTAATGATGATTATGAGTTTGCTGTACTATGGTTGTAGAAAAGGAAAAGGAAGCAAACAAGAAGAGTGCTACAGTTCTCAGTATTAAGCAATTGTTTGAAGTTAGATGTATATTTTTTTTCTTTACCTTAAAAGGTTCTTTAGGATACGGAGTTTAAGATACCAAAGGTAAAAAGTAGCCCTGTTTTCAATGTATAAAATAAGTGATTTTATAAATTGAACCTGGAAATAATAGATAGGCAATTCTGCCTTGGTTTTTAAGCAAAAGCTTCAGAAATCATACAATTCTATAGCACAAATTTGTTAATATGCAGAGACCTTCAGAGTGGTCCTTTGGCTTTCTTGCAAGGTGTAATGACTGATAAGTTAAAATAAGAAATGTTTTGGGATCTCAGTTCTGATTTTCTTCACTTTAAATACTGGAATAATACGCATTCCTATTTCTACAATAATGAACAGTCAAGAACACTTGTGTAGGTGACTTGAGCAAACCCAGATCTTCTAAATTGCAGCTCCTGCCATAGTTACAGCCTGTGACAGTGGCCATGCAGAAGTTAGTGTTCAGCATGGACCAAGGACTATTTGTAGGAAGTAGCTCAAATATAACTGTCTTGTTTCAGAAAATAAGATAATTTTTTTGTGACATTTAGAGAAAATATGGTATGGAAAAATGATTGGGGGTAAAATTGGAGAAAACCAGGAAGTTATGTTCACATTAACCAGGAAGTTATGCTCACACTAACAGTAAGGAAAATATAAGGTGAAACTGCCTGGGTGAAACACAGTTGCTGCTCCATGGATGGGATTGGTCAGTACATCCCACTTCCCACACACAACACATGCTAAGGGGAACTAGAAGGAGGATGAAGCAGAGTGGAGATGCACAGCCATGCTCTGTTGAAATCCTTGCAAGAAGGGGAACTGTCATAGTTTTGGTTTGCTAATTTGAGATTTCCCCAATTTGGAGATTTCCCTGCCAATGCACTCACTTCCCTAAATTCTTCCCATGCAAAACCAGGACAGGAACTCAGTGGTACCCTGTAGCTGATGAGTCTCATTGCAGCTTCCAGTCAAGAGGAAGAAAAGAGGTCTTGCTGCTGAATCAGCAACCATGGAGATATCACAGATGTAACTCTGTGCACACTTCCATCCCAGAGGCTGCCTCAGGTGTAATACTGGCATTACCCACCTCGGAGGTACCCCCCACTGACATGATGGATTACTGGAGCCACTCAAGCTCACCTGAACATAAAATGTAGTATGAAAGTTTGTGTGAGTCCTTCAAGGGTGCTGGCACTAGCCATCAGCAGGAACATACTCGGCTATAGAGACCTGGGAGGGCATCTCACATATGCTCTTGGCATGTGCCCCTCAACCAGCCAGTCCAACTGCCCTTTAACCCACTGGAATATTCAGTGAAGGGTCCCCACAATGGGATGCTGTCAGACTGATTGGGCACAAGGGTTTTGGCTTTCCTGGGACACTGACAGATTATTAAAACACAAAGAGTTTGAGAAAAATCTCCGCTTTTCACGTGACGCCACCTTTCCTGTCCCACCTCATCTACAGCTATTCCCTCTACTACCACCTAAACTCAAGGACAGTTTGTAGAAATAATAAAACTCTTCTTGATAGTGAAATTCTCTTTAAAAGCATGCATGGAGTAAGTCAGAGAAAGGCCAAAGCACAAAATTAAATAAACTACCAGGGCACACAAAAGATAATAAATAATGCTATGAGTGCATTAGCAGTAAAAGGAAAACTCAGGAAAGTGTTTTGTGCTGCAAAGTGGTCTAAAAAGGCTCCCTGAAAAATAATGATAACAAAACTAATAAAGGTTTTTTTTGTTCAAGTCTTGTCCATGATAAGTCAAGGTTTTTTTTGTTCAAGTCTTGTCCAGTGGCATATTGATAATATGCCACTGGATATTATCAATAAAAGTAACGCAATTATTATCGACCACAAATATTTTCTATCAGACTAAAGAAAGATGGATTTGGATACTTGAAAAAATTGTGGTTTGAATGGGCTAAATGAGATAAAATTGATTCAAAGATTTCCAAGTATGGTTGAAACAGTGTCAGAGGCTGACTGATTCTTTCTAAAAAAAATAACAGGAGAGGTTCCAGAAAAATGGAAGAAAGCTCTTTTTGCTTAAAGGAACTACAAGGAAATTATAGCACTGTCAAGGTAATATAATTTATGAGAATAATTAACTCCTTATCAGGACCTAGGATTAAAAAAAAAACTGTTATGAGTAAGAGCTGGTGAGGAATACTAGAAGAAATAAAGTTAAACTTACTGTATTATGAGTGAATGTAACGCCCCATGCTATATGGTTAGATAAGAGAAGTAGATGTTTTATAAGTGCTTTAAGTGATTTTTTTTTTTTTTTACCGTGTCTTGTTGGCTGTTCAAGAAATAACATACCATGAATTTCTAGACAAAGCATTGAAATGAACCTGTATAATCCCTGTTCAAAACAATCACACTCTATTTCCTTTGAAAAACATATCCTTTCATTTTGTGGGGGTTAGTTGGTTGTGCCTTTGGAGATGATCAATAGAGTATGTTTGAAATCAGAAATTAAATATTATTCATGATTTTGGGCATCCAAGGTTATTAACTTGCTTTATAATGGTGGGTAGGAAATACATGAGATTCATTTTTCTGATATTTCTGCAGAATTGTGATTTCTAAAAGCTTTTTCAGGACAGACATCCTTATTCTAACAGCCAAGGGATCACAAAAAGCCCCTCATTGCTCATGATTAAAGTTTTTCTACAATTTGTCTAGTTGCTTAATGACATGTGACTTTTGATGAAGGTGGACTAACATGAAGATCTTTACCACAGAATTTGATGAACATCAAGAATTCAGTTGCCAGGCTAAATTATTGAGGAGGAAGTACTGTAATAAATGTAAAGCAAATGGTGCTGTAAAGGCATCATTACATGGTATCTACTTGATTTTTTTTCCAGAAGTTCAGTACAGTACAGTACAGTAATTTTTTCCAGGAAACCAGAGCTAAAAGGGGATTTATAGTACTGGTCATTCAAAAGGGTCCTCTTGGTAAAATTATAATCACATGGAAAAAATTTGAAGAATGTGACACAATTTCTCAAAAAAAAGTCTCAGATCCAAGATTTTGAGTTAACCTGTGTTCAGTCCTTAATCCTTTGAATCACCACCCTTTTTTCCTCCTAGACTCACAGATGACTAAAGTGCTGTATTTTTTAGTTAATGTAATCTGTAGGGACTGTTATTAACCAGCCACCTTGGATACAGAACCCCCAAACCCTTTTGAATGCTGGTGGTGTGGGTAGCAGACATCTTGCCAATGAGGTAAAATGGTCTCTGTAGGAAGTGAGAGTTTGTGTGACAGTCTTGAAGGCAGGTGTTACCTTCCAATCCTTATTGTGATACTGAAATTTATCCAGTTTTGAATTACTGGGTCTGTGAAAGGCAGAAATGGTGTGGAGAAGAGCTCAAACAGGAGAACTACTAGGCTTGCTTTCTGTAATGAAAGTTATCCTTGGTAGATCAGTTGTCAAAATTGTTTAAAGCAGCCACTGAATTACTTCAGAAGATGAGGTCTAAGCTTTTCCTCAGTGTCATCTTCCTAATCTAGTGAAGAGTAATAAACAAACCTTGTTTCTTTAAAATACTCCTCTGATGGACCCATATATATTTTGATTTAAATGTATACAAAAAAATACTGCAAAAAATAAATTAGAAAGAAATATTTTATGAATGTTTTAGGAAATATTCCTATGACGTTCCTATTGTTGCTATGTCCATTCAGATGGATAAAAAAATCGTACTGTGTCATTGAATCCACTACAACCCAGACATTAAATTTGTATTTTACAAACTAAGTAAATAATATTATTTCACTACTGAATCGATGTATTCAGCAATTTACATTTGATTTTATAGAAAAAAAATCAAATCTGAAGATGAGCAGACTTCTTACTAGTGGGTGATTTGACAATTGTGGACAACAATAGCATCAGATGTAGAATATATATATCAATTAATTGGAAATTTTAACTTCTGAAAGCCCATTCTGATGAGTTCAGCATGTACAATCAGGGGCAATCCCTTATGTATCCAAATGCTGATATTTCTGGTAGTTACCATAAGATAGCCTTATAACTATGAAAAGTTGCAAATATTTTGCATATAAATTAAAGATGTTGGGACAAAGCTGAAGATTACTTTTTGTACTCTACCTGTTTTTATAATAAATTTCAAAGCTCTTCAGGTGGGGACATGTAACAGTGCTGTGCTAGGAGTATTCTGTTCCTTATTATTCTTTCCTAACAAATTATCTATCTTGAGATAAGTAACATCTGATGAAGCAGTAGATGAAGAGATAATTTTATAGCAGTGAATGAAATAGTAATTTGAGAATATATAAATATCACTGGAAAAAGGATAAATAAAGAAAAGGCTTTCTGCTAAAAACCAAAAATATACCAAAGAAAAAACTCCTTTGAAACAAGCCTACCATTTTACGGGTATATAATGTGAAAGGATCTTAAAGAAATATGGTGCAGATTGTGAAATGAAAGTTTCATGACAATTAAGTCAACTTTTCCTTGCTTCTTTGATGTTTGTTGTATCAAAGTTAAGTATTCCCAATAAAAAAAGGGTTTTTTTGATTTTATAAATTGATCAAAACAACACAATAATTCTTCAAAGCATTTGGCTTAGAAAAGTCAAAATTCTCCTAAAATACTGAGAAAACCAATCAACAGCATGTAGCTTATTGCCTTGCCTTGACATTGCATTAATCTCCCAGTACCCTGTATAAAATAGTAATTCAGATAATGTCTTTTAAATGTTTCTTTGACATTTTAAAAAATAAGCTGGAAAACAATCGGGTTTGTTGCTGTTAAGCAACAAGTGCTTTAATTGATTACTTGCTTTGCTGAAGAGAAATCTTAATTCTGTCAATAAAGTCCAAAACTCTGGCCAAAAGTAAACACAAAATGATTGTTGCTCAGCTAGTGTTTTGAAAATGAAATGATCTTTAGAAAGTCTTCAGAATGGGAACTAAAATGAAAGCATACAACTGAGTGGAAAGACCTACATGAGACACTGTATTATGGTGTTACCAGTGTTATACAACATTATTTAAGCTGTAGATTCCCACAGGATGGAAGCAACAATTTAGAGCAAGACTGAAGATTTCCACTTGGGCTTGTCAGCCCAATATACACAATCTGTACATTAATTGTGCACACAAGATGTTAGAAATTTTAATCTGCTTAGTTTTGATCATTTCAATTTCTAATTTGGATCCCATTGTTGTTTTCAAGATGACCATTAATTTACTTAATGACCCTGTAATTTTTTTTTATTTTTAGTAAAACAAATAGATATCCAAATAGTTGGCTACAAATAAAGTAATTTATTAATATATACAATTTAAAAATATATATAGTACCTTTATTTATTAGAAGAGGCAAAAAGAAGAAATATACTTTTGATAAGGCAGTATGTATTTTTTTGCTATAATTAATTGTGGCCAGTAAATGCAAAATTAATTTCTAATAATGTAATCATTTAATCATGTTTTCTGATGAATTTTGATGTAAGTATAATTGAATGGATTGTGCAAGCAGTAAGAGTTAGATATGTATCACTCCTGGAGCAGATGATGACCACAGGTATGAAAGGCATAATTAAAGTGATTTTGCTACCCTGATCTAGTCATCTTCTATAACCAAGTTTAAATGCTGGAACCATAACAAAGGACATTTTGTGGAGATTATTGGTTTGGTTTCTTTTATATTTTGTGTTGCTCATTGGTTGTGGTTTTTTTTTTTTTTTTAAGGATAGCTTTATCTGTTTGTTTCCATTAAAATAAACCTTTGTGAATATACAAGAGTGATAAATGGCAGAAACAGCAAATTGAAACAACTAGTGGTATTTGGATCCAATCTTATTCAAATCACATCTGGCATTTAATAAAACACTCTTTCTAAAAAATATTTTTCTAGAATTGGGGAATATTCTGTAGGTGCATACCATCTCACAAAAAATTCTCATTTCTTTATCTGCCCAGGTTTCCAATGTGACTAGATCTCTTTTATACAGTTTTTTATCTTCAGTAATGATTGCAGAGCTTTGCAGCCTGGTATCAATTATAAATGCCACAAATATGCTATTCATTTCTTACTACAGAACTTCAAATTTTTTAAAAAATTATGAAGTACTCACACAAATGGGAAGACCCTTTTCCTTTTTTCATGTTTACCACTATTTCCTTGTAGCTGGTTTTCAAACTACATGATTGTGTTCCTAATTAGTAGAGTTTGAATTAATCATCAGTATTGCAAAATTTCTGCATCATATCTTTATAAAGAAATCTTCCTCTTAAACAGCAGACGGCAAGAAATAAATGTGCAGATGAAAAGTTTGTGTTTGAAGACTGGCTAGCATTTCACATTGCCATTCTGTTAGTCATCCCAAGATTTAAAACTGCCTGCAGTATGTTGTGTGCTTTTAAAAACCTCTGAAAACTATATTCTACTCACTTTCTTGTTAGTTTTAATTGCATTAATATTTAATGTATAAACTGTATTATATGACTGACATGAACTGCCTCTTGATTTCACTTAAATAAAAACAGGTGTTCTGGAGTCTTCAGTTATTCACAGAGTACAACTCCTGTCGTCACATAATTTTTATGATTATGGAAAAAACCCAAGTTATTCCTGAACAGGAAACAGTACAGAAATTTGAAAGGAAATATGTAGCACCTCTGTTGTAACATTGTGTTTTCAAAGCCATATTGCAGGTGTAAAAGAAGGTGAGTAAGTGTTCTGGGATCTTTTAAGCGATAGGGAGGCTGAGTTGTAAAAAGATTAAGAGAAGGGCTTAAGGCTACTCAGGAATTATTAACAAAACCAGGATTATCTCTCTAAATGCTCTGGCTTTTAGTCCAGCCTTTTTCCACCTTGTTCACACTACTCAGAAACAGAATCAGATTAGGCAAAGAGATTAATTAACAGCATCTTAAGTCTTCTGTTACTTTCTTCCATGCAGTGTAAAGTCAAAATCACTCAATATAATCTACTGAATCATACTGAATCTAATTGCAGTTCAGCTGTCCTTAGCAATTCCTAAATTAACTTCTTCTCTATGTATCTCATATGGATCAGCATGGCATTTGTTTAGCCAGAGTCAAAACAACAAGAGTTTTGGTTTTTTGAGGATGTGGGGGTTTTACTTGAGGACATGACTGCTAAGGATTTCACTGTGATAACTTTTATATTTTACAGGAGCTTTCTAAATTGCTCATGACTCTTGAAGTTTGAAAGCTGCATCTGTTCTTTTTCTGGAAGAGAAACATTAAACATCTTAGTAATATTTAAATACTTGGAGGAGATTCAAGATCTCTTTTGGATATTAATTTGGTCCAAAGCCGCAAGACCTAAATTTATGTTTTGACCCAGGTAGGTGTAAGTTACATAGGGGTCTTTATGTCCCCTGTATAATTTCTGTAATATTTAGGATATTTCCCAAGTCCTCTTTTGCAGCGTCTAGTACCAGGAGAGATGTAGATGTTCAAATACAATAATCTCTGCAGTGTATGCTATCAGATCCTTTAGGGAATTCTCCTACCTCAGCAGTGTCTGCTAATGTAAGTACTAATCTTGGGGTACAGAACTGTTAGGGGACACATGCTGTGAAACAAAATTAATTCAGGTGTGGACATTATGTTTTAGGTGCTTCTTGGAGTTGGATTTGTTCCTGGCTAGACTGAGTTCACCTCAGTCCAAATCTGGGTCCTCCTTCTGCCAGATCAAGCAGGTTAGCAGCTTTCATTCTGCAAGGTTTGTCCCAAACCTTCTGTTTTTCTGCTGAGGGCAGATTCACTGTGCAAGAATCTGCATGTATTTCAGTGTGGAAAATTCATAAAGGATGCATCATACTGGTTATTGGAACAGCAGGTGGGTGAGGGATGCAGGGCGGGGATTTTGAGTATATTTTGTACCTCAAAAAGCACTACAGGCTTCTTTTCATGCAATGTGCAGCACCACTGTGTTAGTCTTGACACAACTGTTCACACAGTCACTCATGTGCTGACTGGGCTTGGAGAACAGCTGTGCCCCAGCCTTTTGTTTCCTAAGCTGTATGATCTACTCAGTTTGTCTGGAGCTGGCAGTGGTGTGCCAGGAGCCAGCATTAGGCTTGATCCTTAGTTAATATAGGAAGTACTGTTCCAGAACAATTGGAAAAAACAATTTACTATTGGCATTTGAAGGTGCTAGAAGTATAGAAAGTGTTGTAAATACCAGGCACATTTGAGAAATAGTTTTTAGACACCTTTGTTAAATTTCTGCTTCTGTTTAAAGCTCCATCTGAATTTTAGGTGCCACAGAGTAGAATAACTGTAGCTTTCATTTTTTTGTCCCACAAAGTAATAATTTGCTATTTTAAAAAGTTCAAGAAAATGTGAAACTAACATGTTTTAACTTTCTATGTCACTGGAAATATAACAGCCATAAAAAGTGAGCTAATCACCTTTTTACCTCCCTTTTTTTGCAATGACATCACGTTTTTGTAGTGATACAAAATAATTCTATAATATATAAGAAATTCTGATACCAGTCATGAATTCTTGAAAGCTCCTCTGTAAGATCCAGTTATCAACTGTTGAGGAGAAACAAGCAAAAGCTACGTCCCACTAAAAAAGTTCATCACAAAAACTGGTGATAAACTACAATTATTCCTGCTCAGGAAAATCCTTATTGAAAAATACATTGTTTATAGAAAGCTGTGGGGTGTGAGTAAACTTTGTTTGCTTTCAAATGGAGCATCAAGAGTATGATTAACTGTGATGTTGTTGGGAAGAAAAAATAGCATATATTTCATATGTCATTGTCATATACACTTAAAAAGAAGAAGATTGAAAAGCTCTTTGTGTTTGTTTGTCCCTTTGCATGGCTTCTCACAGAAATAGTGCTGCCTCACCAGTGTCCCTGGGATGTCAGAGAGCTTCAAGACTCTCTTCTTTCTTGTCTAGGGCCCCTTGCCTTTCAGGTCACAAATTAAAATCTTGCATGACTCTTTAAACTCATAACTATTTTCCTACTCAGTTAATTATTATTATTATTATATCAAGAAAATTATATTTTAAAAAATTAAGGCCACAAAGTGGAGCATTCAAATTAGAAAACATTAAAATTAAAATTCCCCATGCAGCTTCAGTTGGCTCACTTGGATGTGTGCATTATAATGGTCTTAATTGCATCACACAGAATGTTTTTTTATATGGGATCCCTGGCTCCATCAGTCAGAGATGGTACTTCCTTAATCAAAAGTATTCAGTATTTTGTTCTCTTGCCCTTGTGTGTGGACATGCTTTATTGGCTTCAAACTATTCAGACCACACTCTTTAAGCAGAAATTATTGATTTTTCTGTGCTATTTTCTAAATGGAACTCATTAATATAATGTCAGACATTACTTTATATTCTCAAAATCCTCATAAGGTTAAGGGATGTTATTATCTTCATTATACAGATGGCAGTGGCCATGCAGAGAAATTAAGCTTACATATATTCAGTAGGGTGTCCAGTTTGGGCTGTATGTAACCTCTTATTCTTCAGTGTGCTTGGCACAGTGTAATTCAGACCAGCTCAGGATATGGACCTTGCTGAATTCTCTTTTTTTTCTAAATAGTTACAAATCTGACTGGTGATCTTTAGTGCAAAAACCTCCAAACCAAATATTAAAAAGTAGCCTTTAAAAAGTCCTTACAAATTTTGTATTAATACTTTTTCTCAGGGCTGCCAAGGAAAAGGCTAACATCTAATCCAGGTTTGCTGTGCAGATACAGCTGTGTCTTTTTACTTCTGAAACTCCCTCTTCCCTTTCCAACATATTCAACAAAAAGTAAATAGATGGTATAAAGATATATATGAATATGCAAAGAGGAATGAGATAGTGAGAATAAGAGTGATTCTCTGAAGTAAAGAATGGGATATCAGTTGACAACAGCAAGTAGTTTAATGAAGGATATGGGCAATGAGATTAAATTTTAGTTGGGGACATTATCTCAGTTTTACTGTCACTTTAAATTTCATTTTCTGCAGCTCTTTGAATAAGCTTATATGTATGATTAATAAAAAAACTTTATTATATTTATGTTTATTGGCTATATTCATATCAAGTAACTGTGTAATATGTATATATTGGACATGTATCCAAACAAGGAACATAAAAATATTCCCTCACATCTCACAACAATCTCATCAACACTACTGGAGTCTTTAAATCTCTAAAGTAGGCCTCTGATATTTGAACTATCAGAGCAGATGTCAAGCTGCCAGCTTCGTCCTCTGAGTGTATCAATACTTTGGCAGTCATAAACTGTAGATTTTGGGTGAATTGACATATCTTTCCTGCTGATGGAGGACATTGGAGCAACAGGTTTCACTTGGGAATCTGGAGGTATCCTCACTGTAAATAAGAAGGCTACAGTTTATTTCATAGTTACCTCATCATTTTCCCAGCTTCTCCTTAGTATGAATGTCAACTTTCTTCCCCTATAGCCTTCTTCAGTCTTGCCCATCAGTTTCCTGTTCCTGTCCTTTTTCAAAGGATTTCTCCACAGGTATGTCATTTATATTTGTGTCCTTTTCAAGGACCAAATTTGTGGTTCTTTACAGCTGAACTGAAGGACATCTTCCATTGCAATGTTTGGATGCCAGAGGACGGTGTCAGCACAAGCCCACGACTCACCTTTTATTCCTTTGCTACGTGGGGCATGTGGAAATGCTTATTTCAGTGAGATGATCTCACTGAGGACCTTGCCAGATGGGATAATAAGGAAAAACAGTTAAGCCACAGATGAAGTGGCACAAACCTGATGGAATAAGGTAGAGACAAAGCCAAGAAACGAGCCTGGTCAGCCCCACTAATTGATGGGCTATGTGCAGGGTATTACAGCCAGCAAGGATGGAAACCTGAGGGTTCAAAACGGGGAGGAGAGGCAAACTGATGTGGGAAAAGGCAAGGGAAGCGAATGGGGAGAAACAAAGCAGAAAAGTGGGATGAAAGGGCTGGTCCCATACAAATAGGGCCACTGTGCTTATGGACTAAGCCCCGTGCCTGACCACCACAGTCTGTCCCATCTTTCACCAATCTTTTCCTAACCAGGCCTCTGCAGTCTCACTATCTATCCCAGGTGTGAGCACAGCAAGAACTGGGTGCCATCCAGTGGAGGGGAGTGACTGTGAATGGATCTGAGCTAGTGGGTGCATGTTCAGCTTTCAGAAAATTCACAGAATTCACAGACAGACTAGGTTGGAAGAGACCTTCAAGATCATTGAGTCCAACCTATCCCCAAACACCTCAACTAAACCATGGCACTGAGTGCCACATCCAGTCTTTTTTTAAACACATCCAGGGATGAAGACTGCACCACCTCTCTGGGCAGGATATTCCAGACCTTTATGACTCTTTCTGTGAAAAAATTTTCCTAATATCCAACCTGTATTTCCCCTGGCACAGCTTGGGACTGTGTCCTCTCATTCTGTCAGTTGCTACTTGGAGAAAGAGACTCTGGAGCTTTGCTGTGGGTAGAATCTGGGAGTGGGAAATCAGGAGCTGCTGTGTCCCACAGCCTGGGACTGCCCTGCACTGGGCTCCAAAGGCTGGGCAAAGGAGTAAGTCCTGGGCCAGGGCAGCTCTAACATCTCTCAACAGACAGGCTTTCATTTGACAGAATTCCAAAGATTAAGTTGGGCAGCATATAATTTTCAAACATTATAATCATAATCCAGCCTGATTCTTGGTGCAAATATAATGACGAAGGTCTTCTTTTAAATGTGCAGGGCAAATAACACTATTTTTTAATAGTGAAGCTTTTTGTAATATTTATTTCCTAAGTTACACGATGCATACATGATAATATTCTTCTAAAAAGTACAATCATGAATAAGATGATGTGAAATTTTGAGACAAAATGAATATGTAGCATTCTTCATCTTATTTAAATACGGCTTGGCTCAAACTCCTGTTTGAGATCATAATATGGCAGAAAATTTCTGTTGCACTTACCCAGGCATGGATGAAATTAGAATTTATAATATCAATTGTTTCAAGGCTATGCTGGGTTATGAATAATGTCCTTTGCTGTATATCACTACAACAGAAAAAAGATATCAGAATAATTTCCATACGACTATTGAAAACAATGGGTAAGCTCTCTCCCTCCTACATGCTTTCATACATAGAGTTTTCCCCATTGTAACACTTGCTCAAAATATTATGGTTTAATACAAATTTGTAGTGTTGGTTTTTGGGTTTTGGGTCTGCTTTTTTTTTTGACCAATAAGCAGTGAAAATTATCTCTACAGTAACTAGCAGCTCAAGCACTAAGGTTGTTTGAGAAAATTGAATTGTGCTCAGGGGCAACTGTGCTTATGAAGTGTTTAGTGCATGTAAACAAACAGAAAACTATGCATATTCCCTCAGCAAAAGCTACTTACAGGGGGCAGAGGATGTCAGTAAATAGGTATATGAGGTGGCTGTGGCAAGCACTGCGGAGAGAGGAGGAAAGGCAGATGTTGTTATGCCGTGACACCGCACCAAGGACCAGTGTGTAATGTTAAAATGAGCAGTTTTCCTGTTACAGCTGGCCATGCACAGCCCAGCGTACACTTGGAATATATAATGTTGTAGCATCTGCTTCTCTGGGAGGGTTTCATTTTCTTCTTCAGAAAGCTATAATCTCAAATCTTCTGTTTGATAACTCTGATGTGCTTGATGGGAGAAAAAAGGCTGCAGTGCTGTCACAATCCCTAAGTCAATTCCTTCAGCAGCGAAAGAGACCCCAGAAATTTTGTACAGCACACTGCAGTGAAAACACAAAAAGCAGTTGCTTTTCTGCCTGCTGCACTCCAGTCATTTTCTTTACTTGATGCAAGATGGAGAGCAGGTGACAAGGACTAGTCTAAAAGGTAAAAAGAAAGGTATTTCTTTTACTGTTGGAGCAAGTCACAAAAGTATGGATATTTTCAGAACTGAACTTTATTGCTTTGCTCATATTTTTGCACTTTAAGGCAGAAAAATCTCTTTGTGAGATGTGAACCAAAACTGGTTTGCACAGATTCTGTTTTGTCACAGAAATCTTGGTTGGTTTGTTTTTTGTTGTTTTTTTTTTTTGCTTGCTTTTCCAAATTGCTTCCTTGGACAATATTTTTAAAGTTTTTAAATATTCTAACATTCAAGTATACTCTTTTAATAGTAAAAGATATGTGTATAATTGTACATATGTATATACCTGTATGTATACATATATTTATATGATTGTTGTTCCAGAAAAAGATATAGTTATTTTTAATGTATTGAAAGATAGTAGAGAAATTAAAAATTAAGGATGCAATTTAATACAGCTTTCATGCCTGCAGGTTTGACCCCAATGAATAAACAGTGAAGCTTATTTAGTTTTCTGTGGTTTCAAACAGTCCTTCCAGGCTATGGCAGCTTAGTCTTTTTAATAATGTTACTTTGCCTTTGGATAAAAGCCTGCTGCATCCACTGATTCCACAAATGAATGTACAAATATTAAAAGGGGAAAATGGATTTATACCTGAATATTGGATGGATCTAATTACACTTTAGAATCAAAAAATCCCACTTCTCAGGATTATGGAGCCCTAAATTCCATGCATAATTATACATCAATTTTGAAAAAGTAAACCAATTATATATTGGCATATTCACATAGAAAGTGATTGAGGATCACAGCCTCTTGGTAAACATAAACAACCTATTGAAAGGTACAGGCTTTTTACTTCCTTTGGCCAGGTTGACTGCACACACAAATGATCACTGCCTCTTCTTTTCTCCCTCTTCAAATCTTTCACATACAATCTTTCCATCACCACTTTTTTCAGGGAATCCTTGCAGCCCTCCACACCCATCTCCTGTGCTGAATTTTTCCTCAGTCCCTTCAGAGCACCAGATATTTCCTCCCTGCTTTGTGTGCAGCTCTCCCATCTCCACCCAAAGGTTCAGTACTTCTTTTTTTCTTCAACTTGTGAAAGAACACATGTCAATGTGCTAATTCCATAAGGCTTCAATTTACCTGCAATCTTTTTTCATAATTACTTATTTACTCTCACTTCTTACTTATCCCACCCAGTGCAGAGACAAGCCTATAAACCACAGCAGTGTGATGCCTGAATGTGCAAAACACGAGCTGTGTGCTTCAGGATACAGTGGTGAACTGCAGGGTCAAAAGCTCAGTAACCCAAGTAATAGGTGAAAGAAGACAGACATTCCTACCCATGCAGGAAAGTCTGGGATTTCCTGTGAAGCAGCTAGAAAAAAGTGGGACACAACACCTAAATAGGAGGTAGCCCAAAGAATTTTGCTTTTGTTATCTTGCTAGTCAGAGTTTTCAAAGAGGGTAATACTTGCTGTCAACAAAACAACAGTTCTTTTGCCAGAACGTACTCTATTTTATTTTTTCTGTCTTGAGCAATATGTTTACTTCTATCCTCCAGCTATCCTTTCTCATTTTGTCAGGTAGGATAGGAAAATTGAAATCTCTCTGAAAAAAAAATCAAAAAAATCCTTTCAAAACAAACCAAAACCAAAAACAAACAAACAAAAAAAACCCAAACAAAACCTCAAACCAAACCAAACCAGAAAAGAAGTTACTAACTCAGGCTAAGATAGGTTATTTTCTCACATTTCCCTCAGAGACATGTTACAAACCAAAGAGACATGTTACAAATCAATCCTGACCTGCAAAAGTATTGTTCTAACTTCCACAATTGCTACAGATCTGTTACTTTTATCCTTTCAGGAATACTTTGAGGTCTGTTTATCATTGAAGGGGTATCGGGACAGCCAAAGGTGATACAGAGACTCCATCATCAGCAGGCAGAACTAATGCTTACCATAGCTGAATAAAGCTATACTATATTACACTTATATTACATTACTATAGCATATATTATACTATATTTGTATACTATATATACTATATATATAGTATACAAATATATACTAATACTCTACTATACTAAACTATGCTATAGGATACTAAAGAAAAACCCATGAACCTTTCAGAAGGTCACGACACAGCTTTGACCCAATTGGTAAATCAGGCAAAACAACCATCAGCAGAGTCCAATTAACAAATCCCTTTGGATAAACAATCTCCATAACACGTTCCACATGTGCCAAACAACAGGAGCAACGAGTAGAGATAAGAATTGTTTTCTCTTTTCTCTCTGAGCTTTCTCACTGCCTTCCCTGGGAAAAATCCTGGGAGAGAGAATTATGTCTCTCTCTGTTCAAAGAGTGTGTGAATACCACATTTTTTTGCTGAGCAATACCATAACAGCTAAAATTAGACTTGGAAAACATTAGACTAATTGGCCATGTGCAAGAAACCTGCTTGAAATCAGCTCAGAGGAGGAGAGGTTTCAAGTTGAGAGCCTGTGTTCATTCCAATGCAGTAAGATGTTTTAGCAGGTGACTCGAGCTGTATCCAAGGTAAGAGCAGATAGGCAGAAATATGAAGGAAGCCAGAAAAAAAACAGCAACTGAAGCAAAGTTGTGGAATGTAAAAGGGGGTGGAGATGTTAAGGAGATAGAGGAAAAAGGGGCTTTTTGAGTCTTGATGTTTAATAATAGAAATATTGTGATTATAAGACTTCAGTGCTTTATTAAATTAAAATGATGAACATTAGGGAAAAGGCTAAGCCTTCAGGAATCT
Organism: Serinus canaria; assembly: GCF_022539315.1. NCBI lineage: Eukaryota > Metazoa > Chordata > Aves > Passeriformes > Fringillidae > Serinus > Serinus canaria. Next base: position 9,039,235 of record NC_066317.1, on the reverse strand, counting down.
GGAGAAACTTGTGTAGCAGAGAATTTTACAACTTCTTTATCACAGACTAGATAAGAAGGATTATCTTTGCTACAATAGGTTTATTTTTCATTTCTGACTCCTAAACTTCTGATTTGAAAATCAGAATAAAAGCGATTCTGGAACAACTGTTACCATCATGAAAAACACTTACTGGACAAGCAAGTAGAAGTTGTTTAGTCACCATTTAGTAAAAGAAACCTTTCTCTTATCAGCTATGCAAAAAAAAAAAAAAAAACAACTGTGCCAGGTGAACTGGACTCATTTAGAGGTAGGAAAATGTAAGACTTCTGAAAAGACTTAATTGAAAGTGCAGTAGCAAATTTATTTTACCTGTTTTTCCAGAAAGCTTTATGTGTGCATACTCCATGTTAAGAAGACAAAACAAGAAAATACACTAGAAAAGAACATTTGCATTTTAACCCACTAAAGGCACTAATTTAGAAGACAGTAGGATGGTTTAGTGCCTTTGTAGTCATAGAAAAGGTTTACTCTGCTGTTGACTACATAATGCTGTGATTATTCTTCACCTCATTTCTCTTTGATCTGTTTATGTGTGTTGTTTATGAACTATTTGAACTGTTTATCTAACACATCGTTGTAATTACTTTCTGTATTGAAATCAGTGTATTTTTAATCCTTAAAAAAATGAGAAATATATTCATTGCTAAAGCCTCTCAAAATGTGTTAGAATTGGGGGACTTCATGAATGAATAATGAAGAAATATTCACTGTGGTCATTATTCCAAATTCAATTATTGTCTGCACCTGAAATATGGTATTAACATGACAATTGATGTAAGTACTGCATTTCATCATTTGCTAAAAATTTCTTATAAACTTATTTCAAATTCTTAGAGTCTCTAAGTTTTTCTGCCTTGATTGATGGATCTGGTCTGCTTAGATATTTTCCTACTAATTTTTCTCAAATGTTTTCCTATTAACTTTTCTATAACTCCACTCCCTAAGATGCTTTCCATCTAAAGAATCCCAGCTGAAAGTCATCAGAGACTTGGGCCTGACTTGCACCTAGCAAGGCATTGTTCTGTGAAAGCAGCTAATCACTGTCATTTGTACTTGTCCCCTGCTACCTTTTCTGAAGAAACTATGAAAGCTTTAGGATCAGACTCCTGCTTGCTAATGCCAAACAAAGTGCTTTTCAGGTTTCAGTCTAATTAACCAATCACTGATTTTCAGAGAATGGGATGAATCTCCTGATGAACAGAAGTTGTGAGGGACTGCAGATATGGTTTCCCACTGCCAGTGGTGGTGAAAAACCTGCAGATATCTGTACCTATGCAGGGCTGCCTGGAAGGTTTTTATGTCATGCAATCCATCCACAAAAACTGGTGAACTTTCATTTGGTGAGCTTCTTGATGGTCAAGATTTCTTTTTCCAGGTCAGTTTATCTCTTCTGCTGTTTGTCATTCAGCTACACTGTAAAATATTGAGACAATAATGTAGGTGAGCGATACAGAAAAAGCAACATGGTCCAAATTCCCTTAGTATTGGCAAGGATCTGAGGATGCAGACAGCAAGAAAAACTGATCACCAGAGATGAGAAATGGTTGAGGCATTCCTTCAAATGAGATTGAATATGTCACTAACTATGTAAGGTCTCTTTCTCAGGAGTCTGGCAAAGGATGCTAAAGGTAATTTCCAGCAAAGACAGTGGACTTTGTCATATCTGATTGTAAAATTGTAGGAAGACTTGCTTTATTACTTCACTATCCCTGAAAATTAGTTTTTTTACTTGGCTGTGTAAAGTCATTTTGGTAGAAGATGAGGTTGCTGCTTCAGTGCTCAGGCTGTGGTCCTTAAGAAGAGAAAGAGATGTACAATGATGTTACACAGATGAAAAACAATGCTCGACATTATTTTTCTACTTGTAGCTGTGGCATATTCTAGCACATAGTAAATTGTTACCTTAGATATAATTCATAATATTGTCATTGACTCTAACTTTTACCTGTGCTTATCATTATTTCTCATCTTCATTTAAAGTGTTGCTATTACTCTTTTCCTTCTCACTTGCTGTATCTTTTGATAAATTAGAGGACAGGCTCCTTGGGACAGTAGCCTTATTTGCTGAATGCTTTCTGTGATGAAGAAAGTCCTGCTTTGGTCTCAACCAGATGTTTGCTAACACTCTGAAGAGAAAACAAGTGGCTTCAAAATGAATTGTGACCCCTGAAACAGCTGGAAAGTAAGGGTCTCGTCCTGAATTTGTTGCAGATATTTCACTATTTATTTTATGTCTAAAAATGGTGTATGGGGGAACTAATTTCAGTCAAAATAAAAGGAAATTCATGTCTTCCACTCATTTTGTGAATGAGACATCCAAAGGTTTAAAATCTTTTCATTTGAACCAAGTTAGCTATTTCTTAATTAACTTAGTTATTTATCTAGCATCATTAATACCAATATCTGATTTTATACTCTTCAAACATATGAGAAAAGCCTCCCTGGTTTCAACCTAATATATGTCTCAAGTGCCAAATGCACTTGTCTGTCCTCCTGTTTTTATTTTTCCTTTGCTGAAAATACCAGATTGTATTTGCTCAGCTGAGTCTCTTGTGCCAGCAAACAGCAGGCGTGCTGACACCTCGCCACAGGTCACCAGGGATGCAGTTTCCTGAATGTATTTAAATATTCTGATCAAAATACTGATGTTGTCAAAAGTGAAGTATGGATGTGCATGTTCTGCAGCTCCTGGTTATCATGGGATGTTTCACATGAAGTGAAAAGCAGAGCAGAGTTAGTCATGTGAGAACCTCTCCTGCTTTCTCTCTATGCTTCACTGCTTCTTGTCTCTGTCTCTGAAAGCAATATATAGCCTTTGAACACCCAGAGCAGTGTGCTCAAATAAGAAAAGATAAACTCTTAAATGAATATATGGAAACAATCAGCAAGTATGAAAACTTAATTTCATAAAGTAGAGGTTTAGATGGGATATATTGATTAGAATTTTTTTAAAAAATGATATTTAGGCAAATACTGATTTTTTTTTGTTCTTTTTTTTTTAGTGGAGGCATCATAAAAGGCATTAAAATTAGGCAATTATTAGAATCCTGTAAGGCACAGTATAAAAAAATCTATGTGTCATTATAAAAGAAAGTTTTTAATGCTTATCTTCATTTAGTTTTTCTATAATCCCAAACATATTAGAGAACTGAGTAGAAGAGGGATTCTCTAGGCTTGAGATTATAGTAAAAATAGGGGGCATGAAAAGTCAGGAAATGCCTTTGGCAGGAGATGTAGAGATGATTTTTAAAGAAGGGAAAGATAGTTCTACAGGAAAAAAGGAAAAGAAGGCATATATCAAAGGTTGCATTTGACCAATAATTTAAATAGTTTTGGTTTGTTTGCATGTTGTATTGCTATTTATATGCAAGTCAGGATCTGGAAGAAGGGGGCTTTGAGATGAAGAGCTAAGTTTCTATTTGAAAATATTGAAAGAGAATACTCAAAAATGTGTTTGAAAACATAAAATGGATACTTGATATTTCATATTTTCCACATCCTCGTTTAACCTATAGCTAACAGAATTGAAGATTGTGTCTGTGACATGGCAAACACCAGTTTAAGCTTATCCAAGAGTTTCCATACTTTAGTTTTAGATACCAAGAAATGAATTACTGTTTTTACTGTACCTAATGAGTTGAATGAAATTAAAAACCAGTTATGCAGCTTCTGAAATTAGTGGGCCTAGACACACTTGCTTTCACACAGAGAGTCATAATGAAAAGCCAAGAAATTTCATATCGTGAATGAGATTCAGCCTGTTATGTTTAATTGAAATATATTTCAATGACATAGCTAACAAAATTTTCAAACAGTGCCAGTTCAGTTTCATATTATTGACTATTTTTAGTCATCATCACAAAATAATTTAACGTTTTCTGGCAATAATAGTGAATGTTCTAAAGTTTTACATATACTTTAAAATAAATATATAATTTTCAAGCAAGTGTGGAGGATTTAATGTGAAATACTAAATATCGAGGCTGAATAAAATGGTATGGTTTTGTTTGATTACACTGTAAAGCTCAGTAATTTATTGCTATTTTATCATTTCATGTTTGTCATATTGTTTGGGGTTTTTTCAAATTTAATTTTCAACTTATTGGCCTAACAGCTTCCCTTGGTACTTAGCAGAGTGTGTTCTAAGTTCTAGAGCAAAGACTGAGCATCAATATTTTCCCCGGTTTTATCCTAGCAAATATTACATTTCACACTCCTGTTTCTCCATGTGCAGCCTGTTGTAATGTGGGCTGATCCTGAGAAACTTCTTCCTGAGAATTCCTTTGTTTATTAAAAAACAGAGGTTGTAGACTACCTGTTACTGAGCAGAAACCTCTGTGAGAAAAGTTATTAAATAGTATGAAACATAAAATCCAGAAGGGTGAGGCTGAAGAAGATGCCCCAAAAAGGTCTCTTACTGTGATTCCAATGTGGGTTGAGGGAAACTCCTGATGACAAAGTGCAACTATGCCAGCTTTAAAAAAAATCTGTATTTTTAGATCTTTGCTTTTTTTATGTATAATTTTGTTTGTGTTGTCTGAGTTCTAGATATAAGCCAGTGAAATGCTCTTTTCTCCACATAATCCAAAAATATTAAAGGACAAAATGTGATCAAATTTCTAGTACTAGAAATTCCCATCATATGTGAATAAAATTTGATTTTGACTCCACCACAACGTTCTGTTTGTGACGACTTGCCTTTTATGCAATAACTATCTAAAATACCTTGGCTATAAAGAAGCTTATAAAGCAGTGTATGACCACAGCTTCTGCAATAGTTTCATGAAAATAATAATTGAATATTCCTCTTTCATTTAAATAAACATTTAGTAATTAATTATAAATTTCTGGGTATTTAGTTACTTAAATAATCACTATAAATTTGAAATTTTTATAGAGGACTACTAAAAATTAAATAGCCAACTTTGAGCATATTTTCTTTGAATTCCAATGTTATTTCTGTCTTACAAGCATGTCATTTAACAGTATCACATTACTACTTTTGTTTATTTCCTCTTCCCTTTGCTTCACTTTGCTCCCCCCACACCAGCTGCCCATAATTGTATGACAATAATAAAAATAATAATAAAAAAAGAAGAGTCAAATGGTTCTGTATAAACTTTTTTTGAACAATTTTAAAGTAAGCTCTTTTTTCTGCTATTTTCATTTGGAAGTGAGCCTTTTTCCTTCTTAATTTAATTCCATAAACTCAGCTGCTCTAAAGGTTTATCTTAATGGGTTTTTAAATACCCATTGTCAGAATGTCCTGTGGCAATCTGGTTGTGATTCTAAATGGCATCCAGCTGGACAGGAAAGGCTGCATCAAGAGGTACACCAAAATAAAGTCCTTTTTTTTTTTTTTTTTGGCTTTGAAGTAAAAATCCAGTATTAATTTCATGAGTGACTCATCTGCATTCAATTTTCTTTTATGCAGGTTTTTTGAAGGTTGTCTCTGGAAAAGCCACAGCCAAAGGAAGTGTGCTTACTTGGAACTTGAGGATCTCAGATATATATATATATATAAATATATATATAATGGAAAAAAGTGTCAGAGGGAGAAGACTTTCAATTTAAAGTTATAATTCTATAGGAGCAGAAATTCTGCCTTTGGTTTATTCTTGATAAGTTGAAAAGAGCAAGTAAAAATAGATTTTGAGACATTTTTTCCCTATCTCCATGTTTTGTCTGGTACTAGTGGCACAGTTGCCTCTATGTGTAATTAAAAGGTTCTTCCAGGGCTGGAATTAGCAATTTGCTCATGTTACCATTCTGTAGAATGCCCTCTTGAAGATTACAGCATGGAAAGATCTGGAAGGAGCAATTTGACCTCACAGGTGCTTATGTCAAGGACTCAAACAGCCTCCTCATGTGGTGAAAAGACAAGAGTAGTGTTATGACCCCTTTGAGAATCTCCAGTTAAAAAAATTAAAAATCATTCCTATCTGCAGAAACACAACTTTTAAGTTGTGGAGAAATACAGCTACAGAAAACCCACACTTTTAAGTTGTGGAGGAATAAACAGTTGATTGGTTCATTAATTCAAATTGGTATTTTATCCCAGGATTTTCCAGATTTCTGTATTGAAATAATTTAAACATGGAATATGATCATGTCCTTATATTCAAAGCAGAAGGAAAGGAATGAATGAGCATACTGAATATTTTATGAGGAGGTTTCCATATCCATACTGGAGCATAAATTTGATGACTGTTTATAAAACATTATATGAGACCAGAGAGGCTCCTGTAACATGAGATTAGCCCTCATTTTCACTTTCAGCGGGGTTTGATAAGGGGTTATTGTTGTTTTGCTTTTCTGATGGTGCAGATGAGACTTTGATTGGCTCAGGTGAAGAAATCATGATAAATATCACTGCTGTGTGGGCAGTAAAACAATTGCATGTATTGGTGAAAGTGCAGATTTCTGTTTTATCTAATGCATAGCTGCAAGGAATGGCCTCATCCTAGAATTCATGATAACCTCGTTTTTGAATGCAAAGAGTTGATAATTATCAGGAATCTCTCCAGCTACACAAATAAAACACCACATTCAGATTTAATATGGAACAATAGGGTGATATCCCTGGGAGAAGTGTGCATGAGCATATTTTAAACTAAAACCTTGTCCTTTTTAATTCCACTAAAACTTGTGGATGGTGAGTGTAAGCTAACTTGGAAGTGTTTTATAAAAATTATTTTAGAAGTTTTTTTGAAGTAATACTTTAAAATGCATCAGAAAGGGCAATAAATTATCCTTTGCTAGTGCAAACTTGATTTTCTGACATTTGGGGCAAGCTGAGTTCCTGAAATAAAATACTATCATATGCAAAAAATAGTTCTGTTTAGCTATGGAATCCTTTAAGTACAACTGCAGGGCAGCTTTAAGAACAGTTGCTGAGGGTCTTTTAGTAATTTTATCTTATTTAGTAATTTTATCAGCGCTGCCATTGATGATGTCTTTGTTACTCTCATCTTAGATTTTCACATGCTGAAAATTCTATGGGCTGGTACTTAGAATTAAAACAGAATTAAACACGTGTCCTGCCAAACAAAGGAAAAAAGCAATGCTCACCACCTTGGATCTTTAAAATTCACAGCTAGTGACTCTAGAAAGAAAAAAAGATTTTGATGACTTTTCCTTTTTGGATTTTCCCTGGTCATCAGACCACCAAATACATTTTTATTTCTCATATTTTCTTTTTTTTTTTTTTTTTTTCATCCTTTTCATTTCTATTCCCAGATTTCATTTTGTTTTTAATTTAAATATAATTTTTTTCTTTCCATACATCCAATTTATTTATTTGTGGCACTTTTTTTTCACACAGAAATTTCTTTTCTACTTGTCCATTCTGGTCTGGTTTATTTATTTTGTTTTGGGTTTGTTTTGGTGGGGTTTTTTTTTGTTTGTTTGTTTGTTTGTTAGGGGTTTTTTTGTGGGTTTTTTTGTTGTTGTTTTTTTGTTGTTTTTTTTTTTTTTTTATTATTATTTACAAGCTCCAGTGAATAAACTGCTTTGACTTTCAAATGTCATACTCTCAAGTTTTTTCCTGCTTACTCACTTCCTTGGGACAGCTTTGAGATCAGTACATTCTGCTTAGGACCAAAGGCAAATTTGAACATATGGCAACACTTCTAAACTATGCAGATATTTCACTAACCTACTGTTTCTACCAACAATCACTTGTTTATCTCATTTATTTCTATTATATACACTTGTTAAGAAGCATCAGTTCCCAAAGGTGTCAGTAGGTGAAGTAATTCTCATTATTTTCTCATGACTAAAAACACATGAGCCATCGTCCTTCACTGAAGTCTAGAGTTAGATTTTCTGTGTGTTTATCCAATTTTTTAAATGAGCTTAAATACTTGAAGCCTAAAATGGAAAAGGTATGTGAGAAATTATCATCAGTTGTGAGTTTTATTCAGTGAGTCACAAAATCTGAAACAAGGAAATGCAGCTTGAACAATTAATAGGCTATCCCATAGAAATTGACTCAATATTGGGTTGAAGGTTTCTTTTAAATAATCATGAATGTCTTGTTTCTATCTTCATGAAGAATCCAGATATTCTCAATTCAGTACAGAAAGACTGATTATCTGCCATATTAAAAAAAAAAAAAATCAGACCACATTTTTTACAGTTAAATAGCTTTGACCTTACACATGATTTCAAATGTTTTCCATTAAAAAATTGCATTTTAGTAATAGGCATCTGGTCAAACCCATGTTGTGTTGTATGAGAAAAAGACTATGATCTTTAAAGGAAACAATAACATTACAAATCACACATTCAATAAAAAAAAAACCAAAAAAACATTGATTTGGAGAGTGAATAAATTGAATCTATGATAAACAGCTCACTTAGCAAAAAAAAAAAAAAAAAAAAAAGAATTTCTAGAAAATGTGTTTACAATTTAAACTAATGGCACAGGTAAAAATTCACTATATTTACTATATTTTCCATTGCTGGAATATTAAAAAGCTGCCTTTAACATAAAGTCATAGCCATTTTTCTTTTAGGTAGATATGTATTAGACAGTGAATAAATTAATGTGTATTACTTTACTTAACTGCATTAAATAAGATTATGTTCTTGTCATGGACATATTGCCAGTAAGGAAAGGGTACAAAACACAACAGTTCTGTATAGAAGTAGTTTACTGCTCCAGCTGATAATGACAAATAACATATTGATAAACATACAGGTTCTGAGCATATTTATTGAAATGGATACCTTATAATTAAATTTAATGGGCATGCCATTTTCAGTGTTTAGATAGTGACATGGCAGAGAGTAAGATAAAGTACATAAGAAATATACACTTTCTATAAATTAGGTTTCCAAGACTGCATTTAGAAAGAGGCACAGTAGAAAATAAAGATGAAGAGATCTTAGTTATGATGAATTATTCATGTTGTTGCAACAGGACAATCTTTATTCTCAGTAATACACTTGTACCCCTGGAGACTTGAAATGCATCAAAGCTTGTTTATTGTGGATTTATAATCAGAAAAAATAAGAAATATTCTATCAACACAATTGCAGAAAATTTCTTTTAAAAAGGAGGGGGGATTTATTTTTCATAAGGAATTCCATTGCAAAATTCAGGCTTATGACAAAACAAAATACTAATCATGACCTACATCTGGTTAGAGCTATTAAAATTAAATTTCTCTGTTCTGAATAGAAATATATAACATGCTTGGCTTGTTTGAGCAAGGAAAAAATTTAGGTTTTTTTTTTTTTTAATTCCATGCATACAAAAATATATATTTTTTTTACCAGTGGAACTTTTAAAAAATCTGTTATAATTTTATAAGATCAGTCCAGCTAAAGTTGACACAGGTATTCTTACTAATGCAATGAGAGCCGTTGGATTAAGAGCTGTGGTCATGAGGAGGAAAGAGCTGTGTGTGTCTTGCACTGCTTTAGCGACTTTCAGAGACTGTGGTTGCCTTTCTTGGCCAGTGACATGGAGAATGGCCTTCAGAGGAGCTGCCTGCTCCTTGCCCTGACATCAGCAGAGTCTCCTGCCTTGACAGAAGAGTAGGCTGGAATTAGGAACACAGTCCACACTGTCTGCTCCCCCGCTTCCCTCAAAAGTCTCCCTTCTTGACTGTCACTTGCACTGCTCTTCTGAGATGTCACATTTCTGCTGGGTGAGCAATGTGCTCGTAGCCCCACACAGAGGGGTCTAAGGACCAAGATTAGGGGCTTGTGGTTGATTTATCCATCTCATCCCATCAAGATATATCATGAATGATGTATCGTGGATGTGTCAGGAGTCTTGATACCTCAGAAAAGTGCAAGTTTGCGGCATTGTCCGCAGGGGTCATAGGATGAGGGAAGAGACAAGAAAGTTGACTCCATGTTCAGAAGCCTTGGTTTATTATTTTATCATGTATAATATAATAAAACTATACTAAAAGAATAGAAGAAAGGATTTCATCATAAGGCTGGCTAAGAATAGAAAAGGAATGAATAACAAAGGTTTGTCTCTGACCGAGACAGTCTGGGCAGGTGATCTGTGATTGGCCCTTAATTGGAAACAAACAGATGAGACCAATCCCAGATCCACCTGTTGCATTCCACAGCAGCAGGTAAGAATTGTTTACACTTTGTTCCTGAGTTCTCTCAGCTTCTCCGGAGGGAAAAATCCTAAGGAAAGGATTTTTCATAGAACATGTCGGTGACACAAGTTCTTAAGAAAAATTTGAAGGAGAGTAAAGCCTTAATGACTTGGCATGGTTGACATAGCAAGGAGGATTGATTGTTTGATGCAAATGCAAACGGGGTTACTCACTGAGAAAGGGAAAAAACTAAATAAAGTAAGACGATGTAAAGCAGATGACACAGAGGTGGTTTGGGACAGCCAGCACAGTGTCACCAAGGGCAGGTCCTGCCTGACCAGCTGTCCTGGGGTGACTTTATGATGCTTGTATCTCCATTCATCTGTTTAGCCCCAAAATAAGTTTGGCACCTTTAAGACTGGTTCTTGGAGCAAAGGGAGAGAGAGAAGAAATGCAGAATTTATTATCAGAAGCTGAGCTCACTCCTCACATTCCTGTTCCTGGACTGTGTTGTCTGGAGATGGATAGATGGAAGGAGAGGGTTCTCCTTTGCTTTTTAGTTACTTTTTAGCTAGCTGAGGCAGAGAAGTTCATTGGGCTTTGTTTTTATTTTTCTTTTGCCTGTAACTATTCAAACCTGCTCTGGACCGACGAAAAACCCAGAAAAACATCAGTAGCTCACACTTGTGGCCCATAGGGCCCAGGACTCTGCATTCCAGCACCAGAGGGACAGATAACAAACTGAGTGAGCTGATCTATAGGCCACCAAGGGCACTTTATGAATTTGCCATCTCTTCAGAGCAGCAAGAGGATTTGTTGTTTAGTAATGTTATTAATTTATTTGTGCTGGTGAATGCTTTGTTTGTTAAATAAACAGGTTTTTTTCCACTTTGCTCCAAGGAAATATTTTCCTGAACCAGTTGGGCAAGGGGCCGCTTGAATCTGCTTTCTAGAGGAACCCCTTTAGAGATTTTCTCCCAAATTTGCCCCAAACCAAGACACCAACCCAATGGTCTTCCATGGTGGGGTGAGTCCGTCAATGGACAAAGGAAGGGCTACAGTTGTCATTTACCTGGACTTCTGTAAAGCCTGTGACACCGTCCCCCACCACATCATCCTTCCACCTAAATTGGGAAGAGATGGATTTGATGGATGTTAGGTGGTTTCTATAATTCTGTGATAGTTATAAACAGTTCATGGATAAAAATAACTAAATTAGAATGCCCGCAATATCTTGCTAAAGCTTCCTTGGAAGTAAAAGCTGGAAAAGCTGTAAATTTGCTGGAAATACAGGAATTTACAGGAAATACAAGAAGCTGGAATCTTTCACTGGAAGTACAGGAAGTAAAAGGAAAATAATAAGAGGTTTCTAAGAGAGGGGTCAATAGTTTTATGAAGGCAATTTTGTGACATGAGCACCTGATGTGACCGAATGACTCCAAGAACCCATTTCTGTTCAAGATGCTTTAGTTCCTCTGTGCTCCTTGCTGTAAGGGTGAATGAGTTAACCTCCACCCCGAGTTCACCAGTGAGGAAACAATTTTCCAAGGCAGTGTAAAGTCCTAGAACTGGATAAAGTAATTCAGGGTTGGAAGGGAGCTGGGAGATAAAAGAATGAAATTCCCTGAGGGGAAATGCAGGGATTAGTTCCTGCAGCAAAAGCATGTTTGGAAATAAAGTCCTCCAGAGCAGGCTGTTTAGCTGAGGGCTTCTAAGGGACTTCTCATGGCCCTGACCATCTCCATCCTGCAGCATGTCTTACTAACATTGTTTGTGTGACTGCACTGTGAGCCAGCTGAGGAAAGCCACTCTGCTGGAAACGTGGGAGGTCAGGGGGGCAGTGGTGACGAGTGTCTGTGTTGGTGGGGTAGGATGACAGTTTTCATCCAGAAATAACTCCTCCAGCTGTCATCCCATGAAGTCACAGTGGCATTTGTGGTGACAAAAAGGTGGTGATGTGTGTGTGAAGCTGAGGGTCTTGCATCAGCTGGGTAGACTTAAATCTGTCTAAGTTTCTAGGGGGAAAAGGCAATGAGAAAAAGCTGCAGCAGGGTGAGTGATGGCTCCTGTCCATCTCACTGCTACAAACACAGTTGGATCTGGTGTCTGCTGCACAGTGCCTGGCAAGCACAGGGGCCCTCACTGCAGTCTCTTTTGACCACCTACATTTCTGTTCCAAGTCCTCCTTAGGAACTTAGCAAATTCAAGTTCATATTGGGACTGCTGGGTTAAAACTATACTGTTGAACTTTGTGGAATACAAAATCTTACAATGAAAGTAGTCAAGCATTTTAAAAGTTTGCATCTGAGGTTTCTTAAAGAAAACCTGCCTATGAAAATCTTCTCAAAGCAACCCAGGAAAAGAATTCAATATGTGTGGTGTCTCATTCTTTATATGAGGTTTATGAGCTAGGCCATTGGCTCAGCAACACACACTCTCATGACTTCAAGCACACAAATGGACCTTTCTTCAAGGCATGTGGAAAAGCCTTTTCAGCATCAGAACCTATCAAAAACTAAGTAATCCTGGCTAGAAAGCTACAGAATTGAAATTAGCATGTTGAAGGAAGGAGATTAAATTGATATGTATTTACTTAGTAGAAATCTGGTGCTCAAAACATTCCTTATATTGTTTGGTACTTTTTGTTCTGATCTTTCCCTGAAATGACAAAACTAAAGTAAGCTGTTAGAAGGCTTTAGTGAATTTTGACTAGTATGTGCATTTGAAGTTGTCAGTGCAAGGTAAGCAGCAAAACCACTACCAAATTTGTTCTGAAATCATGAAACAGAAAATGTTACATTTGAAAACCATTAATTTTTTTTTTTTTTTTATAATTGACCACAACTGTGTGTTGATATCAGCAGGACTCCTGAATTCCTCATTAAAAACTAAAAAAAATTAAAAATTGTATGTTGCTTCTTCATCTGTATCACCAATAAAACCCTGATTTCAGGAAAATCACTCTGTAATATGAAATCTTCACAGTCATTTCAATATTACCTATGTAATGTGTATATTATGTGGAAATCATGTGCCTTTACCATCTAATAGGAGAGCTAGTGAGATAATTTTGTGTTCAGTATTCATAAATTTATAAATGTGTGAGGAAAAAAAGAAAGGGACAGTCCCATCAAAATTCAATTAGATACATTTCCTCTCAGAATTTGAATGAAACACAATTGGCTGATTCTGGATTATTTTGGGAGTGATAATAATAATAATGACATTATTATTATTATTATTATTATTATTGTTATTATAATTATTATTATTATTATTATTATTATTATTAATAATAATAATAATAATAATAATAATAATAATAATAATAATAGTAGTAGTAGTAATAGTTATTGTTATTATATACATACCCAAGGCATCATTAAACATGGGACAAGAGAACAGGAGAAGATGAAATGTAATTTAGTGCTGCACTCCAAAGGGTTCTTACTGGACTAAAAGGGTACTGAATATTTTGTCCAAAAATCAATAAATTGACTTATGAGCAGAGAATGGAAATATTTTAACATACACCTTCACATGAATACACAAAAAAGCAGTGTTGAAATTATAGAGGAATCTTTTATGTGAGTTTTTGTCTTATGCTTATAATAATATTAAGGTCAGAATTTTAAACCAAGAATGCTTAAATGCACTGTCTTACTGATTAAATTAGATCAAAGAGAATGACAGACATAAGAATACAATTCCAAGAAAGCAAGTGATGTGTCAAAACCCATAGGCAAAGTTTTAAAAAAAAGTTAATCAAATTTACAAATAAAAATATAGAAAGAAAGATGCAGAGGGCTGTCTGTAGTGATGGCATATATTAACAAGAAATAAACATTGTTTCTTTGCATATCAGTGCCAACAATATAAGTCATATCCTAAGGATATCTGAAATGAATTAAAAGAAGAAAGCAACGTGGTGTAACTTCTAAATCTAAGTGAGGCTGACAGAGGTAATGTAAATGTTGGTCTTACACAGCAAATACAATGAACAGTTTTTCTACAGAAGAACATAAATGACTAGACCACCACCTCAGCCAATCCCCAGTTATGAAGCATGTAATTTTATCTCTGGCTTGTGTGTGTTCTGAAAATTCTGAGCTTGGCAATGAGAAGACTCTCAGATTTAAATCCTTGGACATTTATGTGGTTCATGAAAGAGTACATGATAAGAAATATTTGTCATGTGAACAAAAAGACAGTGATAAAATGTACTCTGAATGTACTCTTCTTATAAAGGAAATGTTTTAAAATAGAAAAAGATTGTAGAAACCTGGGAAGTAAGTATATTTTTCCTGGGCAAAAAAACTTTTGTTTGAAAAATCATGCTTACTAAAGGAAATTATTATCTACTTAGTACAAATTAGCAGGGATGGAGCAAACTTTGTGTTTTTCCACAATCTCACTTCTGCATCATAGCATTCTCACAATAGCTTTCCATTTATACTGGTATTTTTGAGGCTGCTGGTGTCTCACTGAAGCTGTCATATTTCTGTGGTCCATGGAACTTGTGCTTCCAGTGGAAATGAGTGTCAAGATGTTTTTAATTAAGGAGACTAGAAAATGTTCATGTTAAACCTTAATTCTATTTACATTTCATTTTACATTGGTTTTGGTTTTTTCTCCCTGTGCTATTACTAAATAAGAAAAATACTAATGACAATAGGAATACCAGTATTCCTTTATTTGGATTCTCAGAGCATTACCACCCCTTTTAGAAATTTTTGTCCAATGAGGTGGAACAAAAATTATGCTTTTTTTGAAAGTTGGATCTCAAGGAAAGCCCTGTAAAGAAATAATTTCCTGTGAGTCTAAATCAAGTTCTGTGGTTTGGCTTTCCAAACCTATTTAAAGAATAGGCAAGAGTCATAGAAACCAAGCTATGTAAATAAGGCATTCAATTTGCAATCCTAAATTAGATGTTCTTCTACACTGTTGAAAACATAACAAAGCATTCCTTTGGTAAATCTGCCATTTTAAATTGTGTGAAATTTCATGTTGATGTTTTCTTGGGTTCCTTATTGTTTTTCCATCTGTTTTTTATGGTTCTGCTGGATTTCAATGACAAGTGAATAAAACTGAAAACCTGTGAATTTTTTTTTTTTTCCACAGCTGGCATTTGGAGAATTTCAAATTTTAATGTGATTATTTTTTCAGTTCCACATTACTTACATTAGTGTTGTCATGCCTTGGTCTCTTTGCAGACATTGTTACCTGAAGAGTTGGGCAGAAATTAATCATCCAACACTCCATTTGAATGCTTAACTTAACAGGAGAGGCAGCTGTTCTAGGAAAAGAGAAATATTTGAAAATTGATGTCTTCTGAGGATACAGAGCACCCCTAAGCATTTATAAAGCTTGATTTTTGGGAAATAGCTTTTTTTTCTTTTTTTATGGAACTGATTTAGATCTTGCATTTGAAGAGAAACAAAACAAACAACCAGGTTACTCATTTATGTATTTCAGATGTGGTTGGCATTAAATCCCAAAATTTAAATTTCATAAAGTAACAAAATTTACAATAAATTTGCTTCTCCTACCTTCCCCTTAGGCATAGCACTTGATCCACACCCACCTACACAACCCTGATGGGCACCCTCATGACCAAATGCTGCCTGTGGTGGCTGATGAAATCTGGGGAGGAGGTGATCAAAAGACTAATGTGGAACCACCCTGTCTTAACTGAGTCAAAGGTGATGGAAGGACAAGGAAGGAGAGAGAAAGAAAATAAATGGCAAAATTTTTGTTGCATTTGAAAACACCATGAAGACTGGTCATCCCTTTATGGAGAGTAATAATGGGGTAGTGGGACAAGGAAGCTGTGAAGAAAATTAGAAAAGCAAATTATGATGCTGTCTTATATTGTAGGAAACACCTCTGCTGCTGCAAAATCAATACAGAAGAACATTACTTCAAAATATTACAACAAAGCTTGTCCATTGTACAGTCAATATTTGAAAAGTTCTCTGAGTAGGTTGAACTGAATCCTACATTATCCAACTGCTATTCTCAAGAGAAAATAAGGAGTTGGTGGTGATGGGGATTTTCACCTCTTGCAAGGGATTCTTTGTCTGAATAACTAAGGGTTATGGGGGTTTGAAAGGATACAGTGAAAGTCCATGTGGGCAGCTCTGTGAGAATAAGAGCCAGTGGTCTCTGCATTTTACACTTCAGCAAAATATCTTCTTTTTTTGTCAATTACCCATCTGCAATCCACACTGTCAATGCATCCAGTCTACTATCAATTTAAATGAACAGAGGGTTTTATTTATTATTAAAGATAAGGTAAGAATTATGGTCTCTATTTCAAAAGACACTTAACTGGGATTGTTGTACACACCCTCATGAATTGAAAGCAAAGCAATTGCTCACAAAATGTGAAAAAAAAATCAATTATGTAATTATTAGGAGATTTACTTCTATACATTCTTACTTATTCTGTTATCAAATAGATTTTTGTTTTTACAAAAACAGTTTTTCAAGGATTAGGAAAGGAAAGAAGGCCTAGGTCCCTTAGTGAGTTATTTTATTTGCTGCATACAATTGGAATTTAATTTTGTCTTGCAGCTTGAGAGATCTCTGACAAGAAACATTTGATTAGCCAGTTATTGCACAAATGCAAACAAAACATAGTCTCTACTGTCTTACTGCACAAATTAAATCACAAAGGATTACCACTTACCTGGTGTAAAAGAGCAGTTTGAATATCAAAGTTCTGTTCTTTGAAACAGTTTGTCTGAAAAGTCATGTAAGGTAAGCTTTTTGTAGATTTTTTTTGCTAACATTCCTAAACCCCTCCTCACCCTGCAGCTTTTCTCTAGCAAATTTTTGTTAGATATTTCTTTATGGCAGAGATTATATGTTTGTAGTGTAGTTAGTATAATAGAATCCTATGCTTAATGGAGCCTAGGTATTGGTGGCTGTCAAGATGTAAAGGTAACAATGTAGTTTTAATATTTTATTTCACAAAACCAGTGAGAATTTACATCATCTCCGAACAGCCACAAGTACTAGAATCTGAAAAGATGCACCACAGAATGAGGGGGTTTATATATTTATCATAAAAAATCACCTGAAAAAAATCCCAGACTGTTCTAACACAGTCTCAGAATTTTCTTTGTGAAATTAAAAGGGAATGAAATGACTAAACTGCAAAGAGGAATCTTAAGGAAAGAAAAAATATTATTGAACTAATACTGTTCATGGTACTGTGGGTTATAAAATTTGTGGTTTTTTCAGTATCAGTAGCTCAGGCAAAGAAAACCAGCCTCTGTGAGTTTACCAAATAAGAACTTCCAATCAGTGCAAAATAAATTGAAGTTCGTTTTAATTTTCAAGTATCTGGATTAGGTACATTCATGGCTAACAAAAGGGAGGAGGGATGCTTTGTCTCAGCACTGTATGGAAATGGGTTCCTGGGACATGACATCTGAGTCAGTCAAGACAAATTACCTAACCAATTGTACTGGATATTTCTTGACCTAAACCTCCCGTGACACAGCTTCCGGCTGTTTCCTCAAGTCCTGCCACTGGTCAGGAGAGTGAAGAGATCAGTGCCTGTCCTGCCACTTCTCTTCGTGAGGATGTGGAAGACCACACTGAGGTCTCTCCTCAGTCTCCTCCAGGCTGAACAGACCAAGTGACCTCAGCCACTCCTTATACAACTTCCCCTCAAGGCCCTTCACTGTCCTCGTGGCTCTCCTCTGGACACTCTCTAATGGCTTCCTGTCTTTTTTATATTGTGGCACCCGAAATTCAAGACACAAATGTATTGCAGGAGCCACATTAAAGAGTCAGAGTTCCTTCTATCAGAATATAACTTTGTCACTAACTGGAGGATGGGAAAGTATTTTTTGACTGACATAGGAGGTTTTAAACATTTTCAGGCCAAATCTGTAAATGGCCTAATTGCAACTCTTAAGGAAGATGCTTTGCTACCCATTAGTTACTTAAGCATGTTTTTAAAAGAGTTTTGTAAAAGAGATTCAGAAATTA
Organism: Serinus canaria; assembly: GCF_022539315.1. Lineage (NCBI taxonomy): Eukaryota > Metazoa > Chordata > Aves > Passeriformes > Fringillidae > Serinus > Serinus canaria. The sequence goes on along the minus strand of NC_066317.1, from coordinate 9,021,119 downwards.
GTTTCTCAATAGCCCAAAGATTTATCCACTGTGATTTGTTAAGTGATATAGGTTGCAAATATCAGATCTATCAGAAACCAGATAGGCAATAGGTTTTAATCTCTTTAATCTTTACCCACTGATTTCTGCATCACTATCCTCTTCATCCTTCAGGTAATGCATTCTTTTAAACATTGTCTTTTAAAAGTTTTTCTTAACACTGATAAACCTGGTTGAGCACAAGCATATTCCTATAATATTATATTCTGCCACAGATATAATTTAAAAATATTACTTTGTCGACAATGTTATAGTTAACAAGTAAAGAAGTACCTCACTACATTTTCCCTGGATTAATTTTAAAAACATTTTTTTCCAAAGAAAAGATATTTTCCATGTATTTGAAAACACAGCTAAGAACTGTCATTGAAAGAAAGTAAAGTAAAAAGTGTTTAAACCTGAATGTTCTTACAAGAAAACAAAAGGAGCAAGTTAAGTGATTACTTACAAAATTTTACTTAAATTAAAATCAACAGTGATGCAACACTTTTGATAATTGTGTACATAGAAACTTGAAAGCTTAAAACTCAGTAGATGATTACTATAAAAGCTCTCTTGCAGTCACAGCTCCCACCAAAAAGAATCCAAAAAACCCTCAAACTCTACAGAAATTATTAGGCTGGGGTTTTTTTCAGGACTTAAAAATCTAAAGACCATAAGACCTTTGAAAATCTGGAAGAGAGCTGGGCATTAAACAAGTGGCTGAGGGGTGTTTAATTTTTATCTGGTCTTAAACCACAACAAGTTGTTTTTTAAAAAGACACAGTATTAAGACAAAATTAAACAAGCAAACAAACAAACAACCCTTGTGTAGAGAATGTAATAATACCAGAACTCCTCTCATTTATTTCTCCTAAATAAATTGCATTGTCTTCAAAATCCAATCTGAATAAGGTGTTAATGTGATGAGAATGTAATTATGATATTGCTATAAAAATACTCTCTGAATCAGAAGTGTTCAGAAAACAAATCAGTTTCTGTGCAGTTTTCAATGCTCTTGTTGAAAACAAACCTTTCCAATCCTTCTGTGTTCAATGTGGATTAGGTATTTTCATGGTTTTCTTTTTTTGTTTTTTTCCAGCTCCAGTGGCTCCCTCTGTTTTGTTCTTCAGCCTCCACACAGACTTGCAGAACAGCAGTGAAGATCATTCTCCTTTCTCTCTGCATCCTGGGAGGTGGCTCTGTTCCCTTTTTCCATTTCAACACGACGCTGTGAATTTCCCCTCCACCCTGTGCCTCTGTAAGTCTCCAGTTTCATTCCACACTGTTAAATCCCAGTCACTCACAAAGGCAGGCTCTGGTCTCACCCAGGGGTTGGTGACTGACATCCATTTTTACCCCTCGAAGATGTCCTGTGTCACTCTGGGTAATGGTGGGTCACCCACTGCCCAAACCAAATGTCAGGCTGTAATGTAACACACAGAGCCTCTGAAATGTTCTTGGTCTGCTCTTAGAATTTCCAGCATCCTCTTTTGTTGAAAATATTGTGACCCTCTCTCTAAGTTATCTAACACAGTTCTTGGAGTAAAAGAAACTTTAAATATGGTGTTTCAAGCAACTTTGATAAAATGCTTATGAAGTGGTTGAGGAAAAAACTTTAGGAAGTTTGAAATTCTCTTAATTTCTGTAATCAAGATGAAACAAGGTGTGGGGAATCAGAAGATGGAGAAATAAAGACTCCTAGAACCTCTTGAGACAAACATTTTTTCCTACCACTTACCCTTTGGAAACTTCTTCCTAGATGGTATTTCAATCAATTCTGGGTTGAAATACTAAACTTAGGCCTTACAGATTACAAGAAATGTAGCTGGCATATTTTAATTTGATGAAGGTTTTTGCAGATCCACAAAACACTAAAGCTGTGGACATAGAAGGAGTAGAAGAACCTATGTATGGTCATAAGAGGAAAAAATTTTATCAGCTTTTAACTATATAGTGTGCTTGCACAGTATATAGTAAGCAGTTCTGAGTGAGAGTTTCATTGCTGCTCTCAAGACAGCAATTAATTACAGCAGACTGACAATCCTGAAACTAATGCACTCACTATGCTTGATGTTTAGGCAGAAATTCCATCTCATGTCTGTGAACAAATACAATGAAAGCCCCATTGCTGTTTACAGAAACTTTTCTAGATTATACCTGTAATATTTCATTGATGCAAGGGAAAATAAAAGCTATGTTGAAATACTTCTTAAAAATGAAAACTGAAGTATATAGTGGTCACAAATATTTAATTTGATTCTCTCTTCTATCTTTGGTTGTGCATTTCTCTCATGTGAGGAAAAAGCTAAAAAGAGTTTGAAAAAAAAACCTGAAATGGTTACCTTGTGAAAAGAAATAAGGAAGTCTTTCTCTACCTCCACTGAGTCATTCATTAAAACAGAAACAAATAGGTTTTTGTTTTTTGTTTTTTTTTGTCTTGGGTATGATTTTCATAGGTGGCCTAGACAATAACATCAGAATGGAAGGGGTGTGAAGCTGCTTAAAGAAGTGTGTCAGAGTACCTCACATCAGCTAATTTGATGGTCTAAAATGAGCAATAAGTTCTCTGTGTGCTGGATTGGCTTTAAAAATGTGCATTTTAAGATTAGTTTCTTAGGTACAGATCTTAATATCTTTTTAAATGACTTGATGTTCAAGACAGATGTTCAAGCACTGACTTACATTGATTTGGAAAGGAGAAGTATTAATTTGAGTGAGAGCTGCTTTGTATTCAGCTGCTGTGTAATTAAGCATATCTATGCATACATTATCCATAAAGAAACTTCCTTAGTTTCAATTTTTTTATATGGATGATTTTTTCATATGTATAAAATTCATATATGTGCATACAGATGTGCAAACTTATGGGCATATAACACCTATAAATTTATAAATATGAAAACCAGTAAAGATTTATGAGACCAATTTGAGCTTTTTAAATTATGGTCTGTGCTTTCAAGATTAAAAATAACTCTGATGTGGGAATGTAAAGGAAAGAGTGTCTGTAATATGGTATTTTTGCATTGAAGGGAGCAAAGAGAGAGTGTTTATATGGAGATCTTTGTAAAACACATTCTTACCCCTGGATTACGAGGATATTTCTGTCATCCATTCTATACATGAGAGGTCAAGAACACCTCTATTGCACTGTGATGGATGCATAGAAAAATACTGCCAGGTATATCATTTAACAAGTTTGAAAAACGGATAATAAATAACAGATTTTACTCCCACTTTCACTGGTCAAAATAAAGTGGAGTAATTTATCCCTTACTCCCCTGTTGAGCTCTTTCTGCTGCACTTCATCCATCTCAAATCAGCCTTCACTCATACATAAAGACTGTAATTTAATTTGAGGAAAATGATACCTTCATCAGGCTGATAGTATGTTCATCCTTGTTTAATTCCTCATTTCATGTTTAGAGAGGGTGAAAGAAAAAAAAAAGTAGATATTTGTTGTTTAGCAGAAGTTCATTATCCCCCAAATAATTCAATTATGATTAACTCAATATCCTGAGGAACTCAACATTCTAAGGGTATTGTGTGTTTGGAGATAGGGAGGATGGTGGATTCTTTAAAGGGGAAAAAAATCCCCCAGATTAAACAGTAACACATTAATCATGATAGACACTTACAGAATGTGTTCCTGAGAGATACATTTGATTTTGCTGAACGTGAGATCTTATTGCTTGCATCACTGCCATTACAAAGGGAATTCAACTCATTCTTCTAGAATGAAGCATCACTTTCTAAAATAATTATTAACAAAGAATAGCATTAAGATACAATACCTCTTCAGGGCTTGCTTCAAAGAGATTAAATGAGAAAGATTTACATTACAGCCATAACGGGAGAAGGGATGTGAAATAATACTGTAACATAATGAATTATATTTTCTGCTATCTGATGAATAAGTGTGTCAATTAGCTATATTAATTAAGAGGAATAATTGTGCCAAATATGTCTTATATATCAGCAGTGCCAAATGAGTAAGAGGAAATCTGGTTTTAGGAAAGACAAGCCTGATCTGTATCTCCAGCTGAAAGATTGGGTAATTCTTTATGGGAACTCTGTACATTAGTTACAGTCAGGTGATGGTTCACAGGCAGCCTGCTAGAGAAGGCAACAAAACCTCCTGTGTTCATAGAGCAATCCAGAAAAGAAAGTGAATTAACCTTGTGAGCTCTAAAGCTCACTTTTGGCACAATGCTCTTTTTCCAGTGGTAAGCTATATAAGAGAAGAGAGGAATGTTACTCCATCTTCACCTGCTGAGTTTGGTGGGTTAGTGAATACACAGAAAGGCAGAAGGGAAGATGAATTATGCTACTACACTGTTCTTAGCCTTGTGCTCCCCTTTTTGGGGGCAAGATAGACAATAAAAATAAAGTTGTCCTGTAAACCAGAACTAAAAAGTGATAAAAAGCAGCAAAAAAGGGGACATGTCTCACTTCACACCCCCATTTTCTTGAGTGGGTGTGGGGTTTTTTTTTCTGTTTTAAACAAGCTATGATTTTTTATTTCTTTTTTGAATTAAGGTAAAGTCTTGTCTCAAGATCAAAACCTTTAGTTTCACTTTCTAAAAAGTTGATCATAATTGGTTTGCTCTTCCTAGGTGGGAATCTCCTGCCATTATGCACTACTTCATGGATGGGTGAAGGTAATTTAAAAGTGGAAGTCTCAAAAAAGATTGTAATGAGAAAAGGAAAGGAAGTGAAAAATAATTTCCTTAATTTTTAATTATTCAAAGAACTTGGAACTGGGATTTTTTTCCTTACACCTTTATTTTTTTTTAAGATTTAGATAAGAATACCTCCTTATTAAATACAAGGGATCATTTACCTGCTATCAAATTGCCTTTAAAGTAGATTCCATGCTAGATACAAAGACAATTTTGAAGAAACAGACCTGTTCTTTAAATCAAGCTCAGGAAAATGCTTGTAGTCTTGTGCTGCTTGTGAGCCTCTTTCTCTGACAGCTGGTCTGCTCTACAACTCATTGGCAAAGCAAAGTGTATGGAAAAGTACAGTGAGCTGCCCAGGAAGAGCTGTCAAAAGAAAAGTCTAGCAGTATGCATGAAGCAGAATATATTCCAGTGATACTCCTTCTTTTAATAGGAAAACAAAGGAAAAATCAAGGCTCACCTCTACATCCTTATTTCTTTTTCTTTTTACACTCTTCAAAGCATGACACATGTATTTGAAAAATTTCCTGCTTTTTCTTAATCCCCATTTTCCTACATATAGGCATCATGAAAGGGCTTGAACTTTAAGAATACTACAAATTTTGGGCAAATATGTTTTGCCTAAAGAAAGATTTTGGAAGCTTGTCTAGGAAGTGTAACTACTGAATAATTTTTGAAGGTCAACTCTGAATTTATTGTGCTCCTTTCAGGCTTCCTTCGTGCTGTAGTTAGAGTTGCATAAACAGACTAATATGTAATGGAATTTCAGGAAGGGACACTGTCTGTTATCTTGCATACTGATTAAGGAAATGTCCTAAAGGTTCTAGTTATAGGTATTGAAACTGAAGAGAAGGAAATATTGAGTCAAATTAGGTGGATAGGATATTCTGCTGAGGTGGATAAACAAGCCCATGAGACCTTTACTGGGTAATAGAACCTACCACACAGGAAGGAAGTTCACAAATTAGAAATCATTTGGAAGGGGAGGGGGAAGCCATCAGAATGATCAGACAATCAGAAATTCTGATGGCACAAGTTTGAAGAGTTTAATTCTTTTACTTCACTTCATCTGTCCACAGTTATTTTGGAAAGTTTTCTATTCAGGGTAGATTAACATGAGCATGAGGGGAAAAGGCTTTTCAGTGCAGATAGATGCTATTCTGAAGAAAAATGTTGTAGCAAAATCAAGTGACTGACAAGCAATTGTTCTTTGGTTAAACTGGAAGTATTATTAAAGAGTTTTTCCAGTGATGTTAATAGATCACAACGTAAATTCCCCACTAAGCAGAATCCTAATCTGGAAAGTCCAGAATCCTAATCTTTCTAAAGGTTTTAAATTCAATCAAAAATTTGATGCAATGTTTATTTTATAATCCCTGTGAGGAAGCTCAGTATTTGTTTTAATAGTCCCTATGAGGCCTAGAACATACAAATCCTTATGTGAAATATAATACCATGATTCTGTGCCTATCTACAGTTCATCCAATGTATGGAGATGAATTATATTAATTAAGGTCAATTATGAAGATAAAATTAAGAACAAGTAGAACAACTCCAAAGCCCAATTAATCAAGACCTTGATAACATCTGAATTCATCTGTATATGATGCTACAAACATACGTTGAAAAAGATTGTAACACTCCAAGGACTTATTACAGCTGGATAACATTTGCAGTACTGTGGAAAAAACAGATTTAAATGAGGATTTTAAACTAATGCTGAACCTGGGGACCTAGGGACATGAACAAGCAATGAAAGCAGGCAAAAAGGATACCTTGGGAAAGAAAAATTAAACAAAAGGTGACCAAATTCTAGAAAAGTGTCCAGCCTTTATAATACAAGGCAGGAGTAGAAGAAATTAGCATATTTTTTATTTGTATACTTGATAAATAAGAAGGATGCTGATAGTGGATGCATTACCCAGAAAAAGATTTTCTATTGACTTCTCCTTCTTATCATTGTTTAAGATGATGCATTCAACACACTGTATTTAGTTGAGCAATTTGATGATACTTCTGAAAATAGGGAGCCTGGTTGTGATAACCTGCACAAGCTCTCAGGAGGAAGGTGACATTTTATATTACATATTTATGTAATCCTTATCAGGTGGAAAGAAGGAAACCAGGAAACTGCTGGTAATTTTTACCATATCTGCATAACTAAGAAGATTTGCAATCCAAAGTGTTGTATTTTCTTTCTAAAAAATTTCTTGGATGTACTACTACACTGAAAATTAAATTCTCAGTTTATGCAGAGTTAATTTCCTCTGCTAAAATTTATTTTGTATTTATAGGAAAAAAAATGCAAAGAGATAATTATACTCCAAAAATTAAGACAGATAGAGTAGAGGAAACTAAGGATTGAAATTTTAAATAAAGAAATACTGTGATACAATGAGTACAAAGATGCAACTTAAAGACAGCATATTCAGGAAGCTTCATCATCCTCTCAACAAAAGGAATTTTATTTTGCTGTGGGTTAATTTCTACAAAGGTAATCTTTGTATAATTGCATGGTGAGAAAAGCAGTGGAAAGATGATGACTCTTTAGAATAACCACCTCTCCAAAAGTATATTCAATGGAATAACAGAGTAATTCTTTCTGAATTGAACAGTAATTAATATCAGCTTTATTTTGTCCCTCCTGGTAATGTTTTTTTAATGGAATTTTTTGGAAACTGCAGGCTATGATTTCAGCTGAGGATTAGTCAGTCACATTTTAATTTCACGAAACTTTAGTAGAAGTAGCCTTGAGATTATATTCTTTATTTTACCTTTGAGGAGCAATACTGGCTCCCTAAAGATGAAAGTGTGAGGACATAGGGAGAAAAAAAAACCAGCCCCACCACAAAGGCTTAGAATGTTTTTTCTTTGTCCCTTGCAGACTCATAATGTGACCTTTTTAATACTGAAGGAAGAGACCTAAGGCAAAGAAGCACATGATATAGCTGTAGAGGTGTCAGGATTTTTTTTGCTGAAGTCATTCTCTTCTATCACTGCTTCTATATTTGTGGGCTCACAGTTGTGTCAGAAAAACCCCAAAATCTCAATCCTCTTTGATGAAACCAGATAACTAAAACATAACAAAAAACCAAAACAAACAAAAAAAAAAAAAAAAGAGGAGGTTTTGGTTACATTTGTTCTCAGCCTGGCAGAGATTGATACCAGACCATAAAATATAGTGAGTTCTCTTTTGTTTTCAAACCTCCCACTCATTGGGAGTATCAATGTAATTTTGCTCTACGAATAAGCAATTAAGAAAATGTGATATATTTGGTGTTTAATTATTCCATGTACTTTCAGAAGTGTCAGAACAGACAAATCCTTTTCCTTGCCAATACCATCTTTGGTTTGCTTTTAAATGTATTATGCAAGAGGGATTCATGTGTAAATCTGGAACAGCAGGTAGAGTTATATTGTTTCTTAGCTCTTCATTACTCTTGTTCACTGGCTGTTGCAGATGATCTGAGCAACACAAAAATGAGAGACTTGGAATTATCTTATTTGAGAAACTGGGTGATGATTAACCCTGAGAAAACCATGGTGATTGTAGAAGAGCTCTTGCAGATACAACTGGAAGATTAGAGATCTTGGAGCTCTGGGTACCCCAGCATCACTGGGCGCTTAAGCTGGTGGCATAGGCACAGGTATCTGCAGCTGTCAAGACATTGGAAGTACCATCAATTTTAGTTGGCAATTCTGGGATTCCTTATGTCCACTCTAAAGAATTTAATGAGGAATTTAATTAAGTTTATTTGATTTTTTTAAATCAACGTCTCAAAAAGAATTCATTCAGAAACGCTTGGCATCCGAATAAAAAATTATTTTCCAGCAAAATTCTTAGGAAATTTTATTCTCCACTGTTTATCTCCGATAGGATAAATCAAGATAGAGAAGTACTAGACCACGTTTACGAACAAAATTAATCCTCCCTGGAAAGTTATTGTAAATTATCAGAGACACCTTTTTCTCTTTCACAATCATAGAAGAAACTAAAATTTTTCAACTAGAGATGTCTCTTCTGATTTCTTTTTTAATAGTAGTAAAAAAAGTTTTGTGTTCCAACTAAGAAGAAAGTGCATTGAGGAGGTATTTACCAATGAAAAATAAAATAAGTTTGTGGGTTATTCTTTCTTACTCAAAGTAATTTGTTTCTAATATTTGCATCCACACACAGAGTATTTTTTTATGTGTATTGTACTATTTGGCTAGTCATAAACTAGGTGCTTGAAAACATGTGGATTATGTATGCATAGGAACTTAGAATTGCAGTTACTTGGATTATAATGATAAGGTCTTTATCCTAAGATTTTAGAGAATCTTCAATTTCAGGGAAAATTTCTTAAGAAGGAAAACAATTACAAAGCTCTATCTTACCATTTGTTTAAAACCAGTTTATCATATGTATTTCATAATTTAAACATCAAAAGATTTAACTGCATTTTTTGGGCCATGCTAATTTTTGTTTGGGGAAAACAAAGCAATCGATCACTGGAACAGTATTTTACTTGGCAAGAGGCCAAGTTAGTCAGCAGCATGAGAAAGAGTTCTTAAAATATTTAAAACACTGTTCTCTAAACTTGAAGATCTATAGAAAGGCCATTTATATTGAAGAAGGAAAGATAAAGAGATTAATTTTTACTTTCTTCTCAGGAAAGTAAAGGTATATTGGTTTTGAAATTCTGTCTCCTGGTGTATTAAGAAACCATTAAATCAAGCATTGCACTTTTAAAATGAGAACAAATTAAAAATCCCCCAATAATAACTGAGCTATCAGTAGTGTTCTCAGTCACTCTGGCTGCCAAATAAGCATCTTTTTTTGTCTGCCAAGGAATAAATTTAAAATGCAGAACGTTGACCTTTTTTTCTTTATCTGTAGATATAAGGTGTGTATCAAGTTATGTTCAACACCTGTGCAGTTGGCTAAAAGAAAGTATATGGGAGCTATAATGCAGAAACTGTTTTTCCAAAAGCAATTTGCTATGATTTATGGTGTTCTCACTGACATAATCTGCTTGAAGTGTTAATTTTTACCCAATCTGAGGGTGTTTTGATATTGGCTCTTTACAACAAGAATAACTGGAATGTAAAATGCAAAAGCCTTTCTCTATTTGATAGTATTTCCTAATTTTTGGTGTGTTTTTCTGCTTGATTGAGTGCTTCCATTATATTCAGCATTTAAACTGTGTAGACTGGAAGTACTTCTCCATAGCAGAAATAAGTGTGCTCTGGAAAACAAGAGAGCAGGAGAAAAGGAAAACCAAAATTCCATGTCCTGTATGGCTGACAGTGTTTTCTATTCGAGGCCATGTCTGAGTCATAATTCATAACATGAAAGTTTGGGTGCTTCTCATTTTATGAACATTCAAAGACTTTCCCCTTTTTCTTTTAATAAAATATAGTGAAGTCCCAATTTTAGTCATATTGGCCATAGAGTATTAGATTTTATAGAGGGATATCAACCTTGTGTGGTAGATATCAACGTCATCTGTTGAACACAACTTTAGATAAGTAACTTTGGCCTCACATTAATGTACCAGGAGGGGGAACTGGCAACACTGTGGAGTTATTTAAAAACATTGGATATCAACATTTTATAATGTCTCTGTTCAGTGATGATTAAAAAATCAAGGTGAAATTATAACTATTTTGAAAATATGGATTGAGCCACACTGTGGCTGGTCATTGAAACTACCAGTACCTTTGCAGTTTTTAGAGCTTCCTGAAACTAATGTATTTTAGACAAGATGTGCTATAGATAATGGGACGAAAAACAAAAAGGAAGAAAGGCTTTAAAAGGCACATAGCTCTTTGTTTCAAAATGCCTTCCATGACATAAATGTTGTTCACTTCCACTGGAGAAGTGACTCTTAAAAGCCCATGGAAGTCTGCCACTCTTTATTAATACTTTAATATTTTACATTAGGAAATTTGTTACATATGGCTAAGATTTCCTGCTGAAATTATCTACCTTGACTAAAATTTGTGTTGTGCCCTTTTCTACAGATTCAGTTGGTTTGGTTGCTCAAGTTTGGGGTTTAATTCAATCAAAAGAGGCTAGAATCAAAATTGCTCATGTTCTCAAAAGAAAAAATATAAAACACAGGAGGAACTAGGTGCTACTATCTCATTGATTTTCACAGGAGCCAGCCCTATTTCTCTTTGTAGATTTTTATCATTGAAATTTCAATTGTCAAATGTTATGTTGGAAATCCAAAAAGAATCAAAAGGCTATCAAGTGTTTCTCTATCTGAAGGTCAGACTTGTTCTGCTTCATTTCATTTTGGTTTAGAGATTTTGTAGCTCAATAAATTTTTTTTTCTGAAATGCAAAAAGATGAAATGCAAAAAGACAAAATGCAAATTCATTGCTTGATGATGAAGGATGAACAAGTAAGTTCTTAATTTTTTAATCATCCATATTAATAGTCTTCATTTGGCATGCACATAATGGCATTTATCAAAGCATGTGAAAATACTTGACAGATCCTTTATTGAGCCTCTTAATACTTCATAGGATTAAATCTGTCTTCCAGATAAATGTACTAGTACTAATAATAATGTGATAAATACTTATTTTTGCTTCTTTCTAAGCAATAATCAAGCTTCTGTACTCAATCTGAAAAGAATAAATTGCTTCTGGTGGTCCCTGTTTAAAGACATCTGAAGTGAAATGTGGAGATACAGTTAGTAGATAAGATCTGAGTAGATGACACTTTTTGTACAACAAATGAAAATTAATTCACTTTTTGACCTATTTAGAGAGCTCACTGTGTTGAAGGATCGAAGGTTAGGGAGACAGGGTTGTAAGCAGTAGGGGTGGGAACAACAGTGACTCTGATTGTCAGCTCATGTAGAGAAATTCTTTTGTGCTGGAAAACAGAATACTACAATGGAATAGCTAAATATTCTTGGGAATAAATTGGGAGGACTAGACTAAAGGGGACTAAACTAAACTAAAGGGGAAAGTTGAAAAATTATTATGATAAAATGGATTATTTTGGAGACATTTTGAGCAATTTGATTGCACCTTTTTGATAAAGACTTCCCTGATACCAGGCCTTGCCCATTCCCAAGCCTTGTCAACTACTTGGTGTTTTATTACTGCTAATGTGATCATAACAATAAGCTTTTCATAGGCTGAAACAGTTTAATCCTTTTTTAGCAGGTCAGTGAGCAGGGGTGACTGAGGAACAGGTTTGAAACACTCTTCTGAGTTGTAATCTCCATGAATGTACTGTGTGTCAGTAAGTCAATCCTTTAATGCTAGACAGAACACTAAAGCAAACTCTCAGAGAGGTGAAATAGTTTGCTTACTTGAGGAAGAATAGAGTCAGGGTTAAGACAACAGAAGGAAAAGACCCAGAGTCCTGCACTGACTACAGATCACAGAATTAGAGTGGTGGATGGGGCTTTGGAGAAATTGTGATCACATTGGAGCGTATCCTGCTCTAAGGAATGAGAATGTATTGGTTGTGTGGGGCCAGGTTTTGGCAGCAGGGTAGCTACAGGGGTGGCTTCTGTGAGAAGCTGCCAGAAGCTTCTCCTATGTCTGATGGAGCCAGTGCCAGCCAGCTCTAGGATGGATCTGCCCCTGGACAAGGCTGAGCCCATCAGTCATGGTGCTGGAGCCTCTGGGGTAACAGATTTAAAAAGGAGAAAAAGATACTTTGCACGAGAAATTTGCAGCCAGAAAAGAAAGGAGTGAAAACACATGAGAGGAACAGCTGTGCAGACACCAAGGTCAGTGAAAAAGGATGGGCAGGAGGTGCTCCAGGAGCCAGAGCTGGAATCCCACCGCAGGCTATGGTGCTGTCCATGGTGAGGAAGATGTGTCCCTGCAGCCTGTGCAGAGATCCCCCTGCAGCCTGTGGAGAAGCCCCACATTGGAGCAGGGGGATGCCTGAAGGAAGCTGTGACCCTGCAGGAAGCCCACATGGAAACAAGCTCCTGGCTGGGACCAGGTAATCCCAGGTAGGGGGAGCCTCTGGAGCAACCTTTACTGTCGGGACTGGTGTCCCCATGGGGGGACACACACTGGAGCAGTACATGAGCAACTGCAACCTGTGGGAAGGACTCACATCAGGGAAGTTCATGGAAGACTGTCTCCCATGGGAAGAACTTCACACTGGAGTTGGGGAAGAGTGTGAGGAGTCCCCATGAAAAGGAAGGAGCAGCAGAAACAACCTGGGATGAATTAATTACAGCCCCCATTCTGGGCCCCCTGTGCCACCAGGGAGAAAGAAGAGGGAATTGGGAATGAAGTTAAGCCCTGGAAGAAGGGAGGGGGAAGATGCTTCAGATGTCTTTAGAGAGGCTCCCTGGGACAGAGGCTAGACAGTGTTAAAGGAATAAAGCAGGTATTTATTAAAAGGCCTTCAAAGGACACACCTTGGGCAGTACAAGAGCCTGGCTGAGGCTACACCCAAGATAGATGATGGGTCACGAGTTTTCACACTTTTATAAGTTTTGGTCCATTTACATATTGGGGTTAATTGTCCAATTACAGCTTCAGGCTATGCAGTCCCTTCCTCCCAGATTGCTCTCCTCAATTCGCTGTTGTTTGTACTTTTTGGGCCTGAAGCTGCAGCGGTGTCTTTGGTTCTCAGGCTGGAAAAGGATTGGTTTGTCTAACTTAACTGAGGGAGAACTTGCTAACACTTTATATAAAGTTCAGAGTTATGCACTAATGCAGAACAGAATCTGGATAATATGAAAGCTAAAACTTAAGGCATCATTCTAATATGTATTTTTTTATTTTCTAGTTATCCTACTACAATTTTATTGTTAATTAATTAATCTAATTTCCCCAACTGGAGTGTTTTTCACCCTTGACAGTAAGTGGTGAGGGATCTCTCCCTGCCCTTATTTCAGCCCTTTTCTTGTATTTTATCTCCCCTGTTCAGTTGAGGAGGAAAGTGATAAAGAAGCTTTGGTGGGCACTTGACATCCAGCCATCTCAGAATTTGACAGGGATGCCTTTAATTTCTTTGATATTTAATTTTAACGTATTAGATATGAACAAGTTCTTGAAATTGTGGAGGCCAGTTGCTTATCTCAGGAGGCAACTTTAGGTGCTCAGTGATCTAATGTTCACTGCACAGTTAAGGGGGAGCAGATTGAGGCTGTGGAAGCTGAAGGGCAAATGACAAGAAATAATTGTCAAATGATGCAGTTCACAGTTCCAGGAAAGGAAAAAGAAGCAAGAACAGCAGGATGGGGACAATTCTCTTAAAAAAAAATCAACACTGTCATGAGAATTTAAACTGGGGTAGCACCCTCTCACAACTACTCCCATAAGTGTTCTCTTCCTAATACCCATCAGCACAACACTGAATTTTTTTTAAATGGTGGCCTTTTAGAAGAATTGGTGTGGAAGGTGAAGAGGAAATGGTGGTTGCAAAGGAAGGCTCAACAGAATGAGGGAAGAACTGAGGTGTCTTTTAGAATCTGAAAAGTCAACCCAAGGAGTCATTTAAAAGCAGAAAGAAAAGAAATATGTCTGAGTACAAAAATTAAGGCTGGCATAACTAAGTGAGGATAACCAGAAGTCTAGAAAACAATACAAAGGAAAATGAGCAAATAACTTAAAAACAACCAGGGTAGCTCACACAGATACATGAGAAATTAAAGGGAGGCAAAAGAGAATCATTTTTACTGCTCAATATAAACCAATATGGCTATCAAGAGAAACAGGAGCACTGAAAGGCAGGTTGAATGAATTAAAGGAGTATAGTAAGGTGAGTTCCTTAATTCAGCTAACAGTATTTAAGGGAGTAGCCTAAGATTTTGAGATTCTTAATTTAGTTATATTTAACAGAAGTGATAGATTAATATACTGGCAGTATTGCTACAATCTTTTCCTTCTTTGTAAAAATTTGGATGAAAGATTTTCTTCTGAGCATCTCAGTTTTAAGAAAGAGAAGGACAGAGAAGACAAACACACTGCCTATGCTTAAGTATTCTTACTTTTCTTCTGAAATAATTTAACTCTCTCTCTGCATTAGATTGCACCTGGGCATTGGTGAGATTTGTTCCCAGAATAAGTCTTTTCCTTCTTGTGCCTAAAGTGGGCAACATTACTGGTGTTGGAGGCAGCTGTCTGGCACATATCAAAACTGTCTGCAGGCTCAGAAATCTTGGGCTGTTTGGGGAATTTAGACTACTTTAAAAGAGAAAGAAGGGATAGACAAGAATTCTCATATGCAAATGTTTACTTCTGGCTCCAAGAGACTTAGGGTATGACAAAAGAGGTTTGATTTGTAGGCAAGATGATTTACATTCTATGTCAGGGAGAACCTTTTTTGTGAGAAGGGGTAATTAAGCAGGAGGAAATAGCTTCCCTGGGGAAGTTATGAAATCTTGTCTTAAATAAAGTCTCTTTTTGAAACAAACATCTGTCGAACATCTGTCAGAGGTAGTCTGAACCTGTCTAGCCACACTTCAGTGGACGATAGACTGTCTCAGCTTTCAAATCAGTTCCAACCTTACTCCTGTAATTCTGTGACATCATGGAGGATTTTTCTGCCTGACTGCACAAAAGCATCAGAGAGCCCCAAGCTGTAATTAAAACATCTGCTCAACAAAGAGGGGTTGTAAATCTCAACTCATAGGAGGCACACAATTAATGCTATCAAAGTGCCAGTTGCCTTCCACTTCAAACTTCTCCTGAGAAGAGCTTTTTGTACAGCATCTTAGTCATCAATAATTATTTTCTGATAATATTTTATTGGTTTAATATTTGCCCATATAACGATCACATCTTTCCCTTTGACAAATAAGTCATACAAAAAAGACAGTTATTCTCAAATAGTTGTGTCTTTCTGACCCAGTTATTTTGATACCTTACTGATGTGCTTAGTAGTTATACAAATGGGATTTTCATACAAATGTAATCCCTTTTTATTGTAATGCAAAAATTAATTTTTACACTCAGTTATATTTGCCTGGCTTAGTGTCTAATAGTTATGTGCCCACCATCCTCTGAATTTGCTGTTATTCATTGCTTTTAGTCTTCTCTCTGCTATGTATGCAAAGGTAAAATCTCTGATGCCTCCTGAATGAGGCACTGCAGAATTCATTTCTTCTTTCCTCACAGACTGCCTATGTTTTCTTTGATCAGAAGAACAGTGAAATGGTCTATAATTTTATTAAAATACAAAAGTGATATTTTAAAATGACACCATGTCAGTCCCACAATTTACATGAGTAATTTATTTTCAATAAAACATTATTATGAAAGTAATCAGTAAAGTGATCATCTATCATTTATACTTTTCTGTAGAGTGTGATGTTTCTGTGAAAACAATCTTAAAAGCTGTGTTTCCCCATTTGCCTTTTTCAGGAAGACATTCCATTCTAAGAGAAAAACGACATGGTTTTCAGTATGTTTGATCATTCACATGATTCAATTCACAAGTGTTCTACTTTGACAGTGGAATAGTTAAGCATTGAGAGGAAAGAGAGAAAAAAGGAAAGACAAAGAGGAAAAGCAAAGGGGAGGAATGAGGAAAGGAAGAGAAAGAAAGAAAGAAAGAAGAAAGAAAGAAAGAAAGAAAGAAGAAAGAAAGAAAGAAAAGAAAGAAAGAGAAAGAAAGAAAGAAAGAAAGAAAGAAAGAAAGAAAGAAAGAAAGAAAGAAAGAAAGAAAGAGAAAAGCTTCTTCCCAATCCCAGTAAAGTACTAGATTATTGTAAAGAAGATTCTTATCTCATCAGAGTCGATATTCAGGTATTGAGTCTTGTTACATAATGATCCTGATGATGACCATGGTGATGAAGATGATGATAATCATAATGATAAATAATTAAGGATGAGCTTTCAAATCAGTCATGTTGGTTTAACAATGAGGAGATTTGTACTGACTTGCATGGGATCAGAACCAAGTCAAAAATTAGCTCCTGTTTACACATATTTCTAATTGAGAAAGATTAAGAATTCACAAGGCAGTGTTACTATATGTGTCTAATACAGTATTTGTGCTACTTCTAATGGAATATTTGATAATTATGGGCAGAAAAAAGGATCCCACAATCAAAAAGATTGAAATATGTGCTACTTCCCAACTCTTGTACAAGCTTTTGCCATAATTTTTTTTTTCTATTGCCAAGTGGAAGTATTCTAATTTTTTATTACCAAACTTAGTAAGTGTCTTACCTTAATATTTCCTACCCTCATTAAAAGCATTGTAATTTATGGGATTTTTTTTCTCCACAAAGATTGCAGCTTATAGAAACAAGTCATGGAAGAAAAGTAGCACAGGACAACTAACTCCTGATAAATCCTGAATGTGGGCTAGGATAACTTAGTTCCTTAGTTTGCTTGCTGCAAATATTTGACTCTGAAGCTGTTTTGGAAATCACAGTAATCCTGCATGCTTGTGGCAGCCTCAAAGTTCATTGTCTATAAAGACAACAGCAAAGAAAATATTCTCATGACTCTCATGATCTCCAGCTGCTATCCCCACACCTGAACATGACTTCAGTGTCACTAAAGTTCTTCAAAACACCCCAGCCAGGCGACAGTTTGTGTGCCATGTCTCTAGCATATTTGATTTCTTTCCTATTAAAATAAAAGACACCAAGGTTTCTCCTGCAGCTGAGTGTATTTGCCTATCTTTTCTGGGCCTTTGGTGAAATGCTTGGTAAAATGTTCAAAAAACTGTTCCTGTAGCCAAAGACAGCTTTGTTTTCTAACCCTGTAATTCTAATTCAGTCTTGCCAGGGATATATAACAGCTACAAGAATATGTCCACAACGATATAGTATGTGAAAATGAGAGTCATAATTTTTCTGTTTGCACCAGCAGCTTTCCTGTAAAAATATTTTTACATCTGGACAATCTTTGGGACAAGCACATTTTGGGCACTATGTTAGGTAGTGAAAATTGCATTTTTTTGATGCTTGCAAAATGTTCAATGAGCTGGTAAAAGGCTTTTTACTACCTACCTCATTTTTTGGAAGGGAAGAAGATCCTCAATATCCTACATTTGGCCAAGCAAGGATGTAATGATCTTCCTGAGAGATATTTGTATTATTTTCCTGCGTAGTCGTTGTACCAAAACATCAGGAAACACATGGAAATTTGAAAAGGAAGAAACTCCAAAGGTAATTTCCTTTTTATGCTTTTAACTAGAAGGCTATGAAAATAATAAAAATTGAAAATGGGCATGTTTTTTTCTTCTTCTTCTACTCTTATTTACCCAAAATCTTCTGTCTTTTCCACATAGTATAATAGATCACTATTCAGTGCAAGAATGAAATAGATTTTTATTTAAAAAAAAAAAAAAACCAAAATATAGGAAAAATCTTATTTCCTGTATTTCACTATGGTAATGAGCACAGAACTTGGAGTTCACCAAGATGTTCACATAGTGACTCTTTGGAACAGTTGGAGAATGGCACAGATATTTTCAAGCTTAACTTCCTTTGGTGAGGTAATGTTCAAAGTCAAATAAGGTCATCAGCCTGCCTAAAGTATCTCAATGCTATGAACTGAACCCTCAGTGCCTGTCTTGACCTTTAGTAGAGGTGCTCAGTAAAAATCTCAATTCCCACTTTTGACAAAATCACTTCATTTTATAATTACTCACCTGACTAAAAGTGAGACATCCAACCAAACAAAAAAATAAAGAACACCAAAGCTTTTAAAAGGCATTTAAAAATCTGTTATCACTGTGTGTATTTAATAGCTTTTTTCAAAAAAGAATTCAGTCAGAAAATGAGAGCATTTTTTCAGTGTAAATGTTTCAGCATGCTTTTCTCAAAATTAATTATTCAATGTTAAACTTCACAACCTACAACCAGAAAATGGTATCTAATTAGTATGCTGTGTGTTTATCATAAACAGCTGAGTGTGAATTTTATTTGCTCTAGTAAAGCTCCCTGTATCAACTGTGTGTGTCAAGGCATTTAAACACATAAAGGCTTGCTGTATTCTAAATGCATATTCTGTTAAATATTTGTTCCAGAGAGAATAGATATCACTGCTTGTTTAGAAACATGTGAGTTTGATATTTATTACACTTTCCTCCTTGAAAATGTCTTTTAATATCACTTTCAGTTCAAAGAGAAAAATTTCTTAGCTTTTACTTTGGAAACAGCTTGCTTCATATGATCAAAAAGACATATTTTTATGTTTGATTTAGTTGTCCTTTCAGTGTAGCAATGTAAGAGATCATTCAAGAATTGTAAGTAAGTTTTGTTTTGCATATGAAAATATTCTTCTATGGAGAAAATAAGACAAAAAACTAAGTAGTTTTAAAGACATTGAAGTTTTTTATTGCATTTTTATTTCCACTCATGCTAAACAAAACCTGTTAATTGTAGATCTTTTGTTAAAACTGATAAGAATATGATTTAGGGGACCAAGATAAACCATGAATTATGATGATAAAAGAAGTTGAAGTTTCAAAAATAAATTAAATATATCTTCTAAAGAAAGGGAAGCAAATAGGAATGAAATTCTATCTTAAAAATGGCTCCAAAGTAGTATAGGACAAATTTTGACCCTGGAAGCATAAGGAGCTCTCCTGTTGAGCTCAGTGATGCATGTGAGGGCAAAATTTGACTTAATGTGTCTGAAATATGAAAAAGAAAGTTTATGAAATGTCATTAACTATTCTAACCTACCAGGCCATCACTCTGTTCACCTTTCTTACTCATGAAGAGCAAGGTCCAAGAACAAAACTTCTTGCCCAGTGCTACTTATTTCAATGAGATTTTCCATCTTTTGTTCAGGAATTATTGTACTGAATTATGTACATATTTGAGGCTATTTAACTAAATGAAACTGCCTCCTTTTGTAGTAGAAACTTGTTCTACACTTGTCAGAGTGCAAATAAACTACTTATCTACTATCCTATGTCTATCCTATTTTTTAATAGACTCAATTAGTCTACATCAATAAAAGGTCTAAAATCTGATGGAAAAACTATTTACCTGAATTCTAAATTTTGAACCATAGTCCATGTGGCATGGAAAAAAACTATAGATATTGGAAATTAAGTAAACATTCAGCAGGAAAGACACGTAGCTCTTTCTTTTAGTGTTTAGCAACAATTTTTTTCATTTCTGAAAGAAGTTCTGCTTAAAAAAAAAAAAAATAGGGTTCCAATGATTTACAAAAGCTAAAAACCTGAAAGTAGAATAGGAATAAATGCCTCATCTTTGCTGTATAGTAGCAAGGCAGAGTACATGGATGTAAATGGGATGATGAATTTATTTCACTTTGAACTCCTGGGACACAACTCCTCTCGATAGTCTGGCTACATAGGCTGAGCAAGAGTGAAAAGCTTGTTGTTCTGGCAAAGGAAATTTCACCTTTGTGAGAGTAATTATGTGTATTTGTTCAAAGAGACACTGAGACACAATGGATAAGAATAAATCCAGGTCCTAACATAATTGAAAGTTAATTTTCATTCTGCTTTTTTTATTTACAACTGCCAGGTTTCTAAGCATGAGATATTTATATCCACAGCAAGAGGGAAGTGAAGAAAAGGAAGGGAAGAATAAATCTGAATAACAATACTAAAGTGGTAGTTTAAAGAAAGAAAAGTGAAAAGCATGTTATTACAGCCTGGAGAATGGTTATGGACCTTAACATCAATAGACCTTTGTCTGAAATGTGGAACATGGAAATATAGAAGTCAGAATTAAGAATCCATAGATATTAAACTTGTCACCTGTGGTGCATATGCCATATGACAGGAATTCAATTGCCTGCCTCCTTCCAGTGCCTGAGTTCCCTGCATGTCCCAGGTGAGTGGCCAGACCTCATCAGACAGAAGCATCTCTGCAGTCTGAGGATGTCCCATTGTGCTGAAATCAGGAAAGCATTTCAAAGAGCAGGGAGAGCCAAGTCTGCTCATCCCTATTGAATCAGCCTTTTAAAATCTCCAATACCTATTATGTGTGCACACACAACAAAAGGCTGGAGCAGAAGTGAAGGACAAGGAGGCTGAATTCACCAGTCTTCTCTTTTTGTAGCTTTTTAAGAGCTTGTTAAAGAAAAAGACAAGGAGAATATAGAAGAGGAAGAAAAGAATAGGTGAGGAAGAGTAATACTTCAAATGTAAATTATAGATTAAATATGTCATAGTTACTTACAGGTGGAGTTACTGGGAACCTGAATCGTACCTACATAATTTTTTAAGCTTTTAGGAAGTCAATTCATAGCAGAGCTTGTTTTCTAAAGAAGACCCACGAGAGGAGTGTTGTGGTATAACTTTTTTGAAGTTTGTATTCTCATTAGTAACACACTTTTTTCCCTACAATTTTTCTTCTTTTTTGAAATAATGTTAAATGCTATAATGTTAGCTTGTACAAAAAAGAGAAATTAGTGAAACAAAAAAAAGTCCATTCTCAAAATAAAATTAAAAAAAAATAGAATGCAGAGAGGGAGTTCTACAGGAATTCAACAATCTGTTACATCGGGATTATTTACAATTGAATTTTTCATTACTAATCTTGTACCCCAGGGAGCAAGTCTTACACTACTCTTCTACTCTTCTAGAAAATACTGTCCCTCTACAGAGGTCACTAAAGGTGTTATTAGTCATTATACAATATCCTACATTAGTTGCTTTACTTTAGTATTGTGGTAGCTTTGTTATCATCATAAGATTTCATATAGCAGGAAGAGAGCTGAACAAATTATCTTAATTAATTTAATGTTGAGTCAGCTATAAGTGTTCCTTGTGCATGGTGAGTATTTAGATTACCAGGAACTTTTAAAGTATTGCATGTGGTACTACAAGTTTAAGATGACAATTTGACAGTTCTTTGACATCTCCCTTGCTCCTCTTCAGTTTGGAACTGGTCTATTTTTTAAGAAGATAAATCATAACAATAATTTCCTGTCTTGTTATAATATATCAATATTTTTTGTTCTTAGAAATATACTTTATCTTCTTATTAATTTAACTAAGAAGGCTTCCACATGGTCTTTACACTTTCCCTCCCTTCTTGTTTAGGTGCTGTATAAGGGACATGCAAGCAAATGAAGCTTGCAATTATATTAGCAGTGGGGATGATTGGTTAGGACACAGTGAAGTTGAATTTCATTTTCAAACATTTGAAATATGCATGACCAACACAACTATTCAGTAGAGATTTAGATCATGGGTGTAGATTTAATAAAGTAAAATGATGGCCATATATAAAGACATGCTATTTTACTGATGCAATAACTTGAGCTGTACTGCCCAAATTATCATTTTTATTTCTATTTATTTCATCCTCTCCTATTTAAAATGTCAAATGTATGGTTTATTTATTCTACTTATATCTGAAAAACTAAACAAGGCTTTTTTTTTTTTTTCAGATATAGTAAATGCAAACATTAAAAGCGACAAATAAATGACATTTTGATTTAAAAAGAAAAAAATATTTACTGTTACAAAATGGTAACCTTACTTCTTGCTCTTCTTTGAAAATTCCATGTCTTACCTACTTTATATTATGATATGGCTACTTTTACAAAATGTCAGCTGTTTGAATCATCTAAATAGCCATAACACACTTGTGTTCTCAACACAAAATAATGTGCTTCCAATACAATCCACCCTAAAACCAAAAGTGATGGAATTGAAGTTCCATAAAGTATAATTAAAGGAGAGTGGGCAAATCTAAAATGTCAATGCTAACGCATTATAAAGAAAAAAAAATTTCACAATAAATTTTATACCTCATATAGCTGATATTCTTACTGAAAGAATATATCTAGGTAACATTTATTCCCTAAACATAGGGAAAATATCTTCCACCCTCTTAGTACTACTCCACCCCCTTAGCTAGTACGTCTTACTCTAGAAGCAGCAACAAAATCTTTTCCCAAAAGACAGCTTAAGTGAATGGTAATGGATTAAAAGGCAATTAACTTTTTGGTTAAAGACCAATGCAAATTGGCATGGCTAAAACTTTCCACCACCTGTTTATTTTTAATTTTTTTTTATTAAATGATTACAATGGATTCACTCCAACTCCCCCAAAAATAGTGTCTGTATCAGAAATATCATCATAGCTGGCATTCATTGTCGAGGGTTTTGGCAGTTCCAGGCAGAAGTTAACTGGCATGAAGACTGAACTATCACTCCATACAGAGAAAAGTTACCTTAAAGCTGGAGTTTACTGTCTCTCCATAAAAACAGCAAATGGATGCTTGCTTAAAATGGTGTCCACAGAGATGAAACAGAAGCCATAAAAATAAACTGTAAAAATAAGATTACTATGCAGCCACCATTTGGACATATTGATTAAAATAAGGAAAAGCCACAGGACCAACATCAAATATCTAATAAGTGTAGGAGAGAAGATACACATATTTTTAGAAAAAACACCAAACATTAAGTAGGAAATGAAAAAAAAAAAACCAAACAAAAAATAACAAGCAACAGAGAAGCTCAGAGTTGTTTTTCTAATAGTTTCATTTATTGAACAGTATGAGGACAATTCACCCTTTTCTCATGATACCATGTATACATTCTGTTCAGACCCAGAAGAGTCTGTTCAGATGTAGGAGATAATTTAAAACCATTAGGCTTCATAGATTTTTTTGTTGAGTGGTAGGGGATATTGTAATTATGGCACAATATATAAATCAGAGAGATAAAGTATGAAACTGGAGTAGTCACAATGATCAAATTAGAGCTGAAGAATATCAAGGACCATAGGATTTCTCCTCATGTTTTATGTTTCATGTTTCCAGAAGAACTTTTAGAGGAAAAAGTCTTTTTTTTTTTGTTATGAATTAAAAAAAAAAAAAAATTAAAATGCAACAGCATGTATTCTAGTTCAGGTTTAGATGAACAGTTTCAACGGGTGATTATTAGTGCTTTTACAGTTAATTACGCTTTGGATTGGAAAGGAAAAGGAAAAAAACTGAATCCAAAACAAAAATGTTCAGTTCAACCTCAGAACCACATATATATGCTGTTTCTGTATCTGTATTGAAGAAAACAAGCTGAAAGCTGCCAGAAATGTATAATCTGTATTTTGGTCCTTGGCTGAAAAATAACCCTGGGGGCTGATTTCAGTTGCTGCTCATCTAGCAACCGGATCATAGCAGCAGGCAGGAGGAGAGGATAAAGAAGATTTTCTCTTGATCCTTCCTTGCCCTTTTGTCTTGATTTTCCTTTCTGTCCTTAGGCTTGTTTCAATTGCTTTTTTTGTTTCTCTCAGCGGTGCATTGTTGGGATTCTCTCCTAAGTCTTGATTAATTTCTCATAAGCACCCTAACAGCTCTCATGTGGCAGGAGTGTATCCAAACCAAAAGGAGAGCAACCTGTCCCAGCCAAACAGTCAGGAGGGACAGGGATCAATTCACAAAGGCACAGCAATTCCATTCTCCAACAAATTCTGTGGCAGACCAGCTGAATGCCTTGGAGACTTTTCTTATCTGATGTCATGGGTTTTAGTCCTCTGTAGTTTCATTTCTTCCCAAAGAGCATGTACCTATCTGACAGAGATCCAAATGAAACTCAATGACCTACAATAGATTTGTGTGCATAGAATTGTCATTGACTTCTTCTGCATTCATAATTTTTTAACCAACACCACATCTGTTAAATTTCAGATGCATTCTGATATAAAAAGAAAATTCAGATTAAGGATTTTTTAAGAGACACTTCAGAAAACTGAAATGGATGAGGGACGTAAGAGAAAATCAAATAGAAGAAAACTAACTAAAGAAAATTCAGAGGGTAAATCTAGTACAGAGCCAAAATTAAAAGTCAGAAGTGATGATGAAATATGAAACAGCTCCACACACGTTTCATCCAGGAACTGGGACTTTGGGGACTACTGCAAAACACCACAGCTTTAGCAATGGAAACCTGACTGGGAATTTTCTGCAGTCCTACAAGTCAGAAGGAACTTCTAACCTTGAATGAAGTAAAATCAAATTACAGCAAACAGAACCAACCTTTCAACAATCTTTGCTCATTTCCTTTCTTTCTGTAATTTTGGAAGATTTGAGTTTGGAAATGCATAATTAGGCTGAGTTTCATTTTAAAATCTTACAGACACTACATGCATGCCACTCTTAGAGAAACTATCTTCTCAACTTCTGTATTTCTTTTTTTAATCCCTATTCCTAGCACTTATAGGTATTTTTATGCAGAAGTGTCACAGTTCAACACTCTTTTGGACTGGTTTAGTTAAGTACTCAGGGAGAGCCTTTTAGCTGAGAAAAAGAAAGCTGAGAGAGGATACCACCAAGACTTACAAAATTGGGAAGACGGCAAATGCTGACCTGCTTTTTCCTGAATTTTGCAGAACTAAAAGGGGCAACCACTGAAACTTCTAAGAGATATGATTAAATTAGGAAAATAACTACCATTTTTTTTCTCAGTGGTCAATAAACTTCTGCCTTTTGAAGAGAAAACACAATCAGTAGATTCAAAGCAGAGTTAAACTTGGAGAAGTACTAGCAGGAGCAGGCAAAGGTGTCTCTTTTCTGTCCCCAACTCAGAGGGAATTCCAAGGAATATTGGGGTAATGCAGGACTACATACCATGGCCATGTTTTGTGTCCTTCCTAAATGGCTTTCACTTCTCCCCCTCTTTAAAGCAGACCAATGATCTTAATCTCTTTTCAAAAAACAGAGGAAAATATAAACTATTTGTGATTTTACCTGGATTTCTCACCACACACAAAGAAACCTCAAAGACAAGATTTATGGGGCTTTATTGGGTTTTATGGATTTAAAGTGTAGCCAGAAAACAAAATAAAACAAAGCAAAAAAAAAATAAAATTTCTATTTTCTATGTTTCTTTCAGACATTACTGGAAACAGCAGGAATGAAAAACAGGGCTTTCCAACAACTGTCCTAATTTTGCAACTAACATAATAAAATATTTAGCTAATTCAATTTTCTCTTATTTTAGATTACTTGCAGTCTAGATTCTGCTTTTGTCATCATCTAAACACTTGAAGGAAATTTATAACTAAATTTGGATTACTTTGTTGGTTGTTTTAACATTCAAGTCACCATTAAAAAGGCAGCTCCTACAGGCACATGAAATTCTCTTCTAAGTAAGAACAGAATTGGAGGGTCAGTAATGCTGCAAACCTCCCAAACCTCTGTCTGTGTCTACTTGTAGGTATAAAAAAAAAAATCATTTTCTTTAGCTTTTCTTTTTTTTTATTTTGGTCATTAGGCACTATATGTGAGAAACTAGATAGCTAATAGATCAGAATGATAAGTCAAGATTTGGAAGATTATATTCCTCTGCAGTTATATCCAGGAAAAATAAGCCCAAATCATAAAGCTGTTCACCTACCCAAGTCCCTCACAAAACAAAGTTAAATTTCCAAGGGTTTCCTGAGAGTGTAAGGAAGTTGTACTGATGGCTCTGTTGTGCTTGTCATTTAAAATACTTCTAAAATTGCTTTAACATGATATAAAAAAAATATAAAGCTAATTAATAATAATCTTCACTTCTAGAACAAAATTTCAAATTCCTATTGCTACATTTTTATGAGGAAAAATCTACACTATCTTACAGAAACTTTGCTCAGACTTATATGAAACAATATCAAAACCATATGTGACTTGCAGATTTTTTAAATAAAAATTAGAAACAGAATAAATCTATTTTGTCAAATAGGAATTTGCTTTTATTTGAAAAAAATCTTTTTATATAGACAAGGCTTAATAATTCCTACAGGCAGTAACAAAATATATGTAAATTTTATCTTACATTTAATGTTTGCTCTTACTAGGCAAGTTGTCCAGAAGGGGTCTCAGGGTGTTGCTTCCTCACATGTTATATCTTCTGGCTATCTCATGGATTTATTGCTTTTTCTGTTACATCAGCTGTAACCTGATTGTCAAATTGTCAATTGTGACTCAATAAATCAGTGCAGCAAGCAGCAGACTTGTGAAGATGAGTTCAGGTGTAGAAAGTGAAACAAGTGGGATGGAAAATGGTGATTTCATGTTTGTCCATCTATCTTCCCTATAGATTTAGAGTGTGTTACAAAGGGGGAGAACACAGGAATATTTTAAAATATTATTTAGACAATTCTTTTTCAGATATTTAAATTTTCATTTAGCATCATCATAGCAAAGGCTGAGATACTGTGTTGTAACCAGAAACCATTTCAATATCTTTTAACTTTGCATGAAGCTTTTTGAATAGGATTTAAAGGTTGATATCATCCTAAAAACTTGTGAAGAAACTCGGTTTATTGTTGCTTAATTTGGTATCATATCACAGTGTTTACATTTGCATCAGAGATGGGAACATAGGCACTGGGATTCTGGGAAGTGAAGTCATCTTGTACATGCAATTACAATAAAGCATGCTTTTTGAAGGTATCAGTGCTATAAATTATGCTGCAATTTTTTTTGCAAGAGGAAGGAAGAAAAATTCTATGGAATTCTTGACTCCTATTACACCAGAACTCACCATTTTCTGTCTAAAAATCTCAATCTTTAAATGATTCTTTTCCTAAAGTGAGTTAGATTAAACATTCTTACAAAGATTTTATCTTCCACTCTCATACAAAGCTCTACCATGTGAATAAAATTTTATGACTTGAACAACATCTGTTTGCAGAAAAAGAAATGCTACTTTCATGTTTGTTGCAAATTTGCAGCCTAGATTCCTCACTTGTAGTTATTAGTGATGATATTTGATTTAGAATCATTGATTGATGTTCCCAGTCACAATTAAGATAAAGTGTATCATTATGTTTCAGATTGAATACCAATAAAACAATCTTCAGGACATTACAAAAAAATCTGTACTTTCCTGGAACCTCTCTGAAGGCAGACACAGATTTTTTAAGCTATTTTCTTGGGATTCAGATTTTCCAAAATGTACTCTTATATTTAGGTTCTTAAACTATTGCAAAAATCTGTTTTTAGTTATTTCAAAGGAAAACATGAAAGAAAATAACTTGGAACTCACATAATCATTTCCATCCCTCTAGCAAAGATAGCATTGGTTGTGAATTAAAGTTCCTTTATTCACCATGTTTTGTTTGGCTTTCTTGCTCTTAATTGTGAAGTAGAAAGTGAATTATTTTAATAGTGTTAAAATAGGAGATTAAAAAGGTCCAGTTGATATTTTATCTCCCATCCTGGTTCACCATCACATTAGAACTCCTAACATGAAATTTTATCTCCTCTGTAAATTCTAGGAATGTTTTTCAGCTGTGAGATGGTGCTGAAGATGCAGGAGTTGTAAACTACTTGGAACATATTTCTTGTGTGGTGGTGCCTCCTGGAATCTTTCTGGAGTGGGTTTACCCTGGCTGGATTCCAGGAACCCAGAAAAGTCACTCTCTCACTCCTTTCTGCAGCTGGACAGATGAGAGAAAATATAACAAAGGGTTCATGAGTTGAGACAAGCACCTGGACAGATCACTATCTGATTACTGTCAAGGCAAAACAGGCTTAAATTACAGACATAATTGAACTTATTACTATCAAAATCAGAGCAGGGTAATGAGAAGTAAAATAAAAACTTCTCAACACTGCTGTTCTTCCCCCACTGCTCCCTCCTGCCCCAGCAGTGAAAGGAGATGGGGAATTGTCACAGACACATTTTATGAAAAATTCTTTCCTTAGGATTTTTTCTCCTGATAAGCTGAGAGGCCTCAGGAACAAAATGTAAACAATAATATCTGCTGCTGTGGAATGCAACAGGTGGATCTGGGATTGGTCCATGTTGGTTGTTTCTAATTAATGGCCCATCACATTCAGCTGGCTTGGACTGTCTGAGAGTCAGGAACTTTTGTTATCATTCCATTCTTTTTCCTTTCCTTTCCAGCCTTCTGATAAAATCCTTTCTTCTACTCCTTTAATATAGTTTTAATATAATATATATCATAAAATAATAAATCAAGCCTTCTGAAACATGGAGTCAGATCCTCATCTCTTCCCTCTTCCTGGGACCCCTGTGAACACCCCCACAGGGAATGGGGGGGTCAATGGTCAGTTTATCATCCATGGCTTCTCCCACTGCTTGGGGAGAAGAATCCTTCCCTTGCTTTAGCATGGGCTTCCCCTCCACAGGGAGACAGCTCTCCCTGAACCTCTCCAACACAAGTCCATCCCACAGGCAGCAGTTGCCCCCAAACTGCTGCAGCGTGGATCTCTCCTCCAGGGGTGCAGCCCTTCAAGCACAGGCTGCTCCAGAGTGGGAACAGGGCTCTTCTCTCCATGGGCCTCCCACAGCTTCACAGCCTCCTCCAGGCATCCACCTGCTCCAGAGTGGGGCTCCTCCAGGGGCTGCAGGTGGATCTCTGCATCCCTGTGAGTAATAGGAGCCTCCTTGAGCCACGTCTCATAAGCTCTTGGAGGTCTATTTCACACCCAAGATAGCTCAGCTACCTTAGGAGGCATAAAATCAGCAGGATGGCTTCTGTTGCAGTGTTGGAAACAAAAAGGGTTTAATAAAAGGCAAAATAACAAACTCCTTACAGAGAAAAACCAAGCCAGGTGCAAGAGGTTCTTTCTCTTGGTAAAACACCTCACAAAAACCATTCGTTTCCTTGTTCTCTTCTTTTTCCAGTAAATTGCTCAGGTGGGACTTGTTGGCTTCTGTCCAATCAGCTATCCTTAAGTTTGAGGTGAAGTCCCCCAGGTCCTATGAGATGCCTTTTCACCTCATTGAGGAGAGAAACTGCTGGGCTTCTTTCTTTTTTAAGGGGACAAAGGATAGTTTTGTCCCTCCCTCAACAGGGAGCACATTCCTGTACCTGTGGATCTCCATGGGCTGCAGGGGCACAGCTGCCTCACCATGGTCTGCACCATGGGCTGCAGGGGAACCCCAGCTCTGGTGCCTGCAGCACCTCCTGCACCTCCTTCTGCACTGACCTTGGTGTCTGCAGGGCTGCTCCTCTCACATCTTCTCACCCTGCTCCTCTGGCCTCAATTACATCTGTGCAAAACCTTTTTTTTCTTCTTCTTCTTAAATCTGTTATCACAGAGGTGTTGCCATAATTTCTGACTGGCCCAGCCTTGGCCAGCAGCACATTTGTCCTTTGGAGCTGCCAGGGGCTGGCTCTGCCAGACACGGAGGAAGCTTCCAGCAGCTTCTCACAGAAACCACCCCTGTAGCCTCGCTGCTCCCTACCAAAACCAGGCCATGCAAACACTTTCTCAGGAAAGCTTGAAAAAAAAAAGGTCTAGAATGTTTAGGTTAACTTATTTATTCAATGCTTAGGGATGCCACATGCCCCCAGATACAAACCATAGGGCACAGCAAATATATATTTACTTAATTTAAGAAGTACCCTTGTATTCATAGCAATCATTTGAAGTTTTAACAGTAAACCAGGTAAAATTAAAATCAGAAATTAGGTGTGCAATACTGTTAGATAAAGGTGGTTTATTTCTAAATAAACTTAAATAATTAACTTTATTTCTAAATAAACTTAATAAAGGTGGTTTATTTCTACATGCCCTAACTGGACAAAATTTGAAATGTTTCTCTAGTTCACTGACTACAATGGGACAAGCAAACTAGGTTCTGGCTGAACAGCATAACAATAAAAAAATAATTGAATGATAAATTTAAAATAAAATATAATGCACATTTACAATGAAAACCAAAATATCTTAAATGCATGCATCTACATAAGGTAGAATTACAGCCATTTATCTGATTTAAAGGAGATCAACAACACTTGATCTGTAAAATAATTCAATATTAGTTTTCTGTCTCTCTTCCTTTTTTTTTTTTTTCCTCCAGATTTAGGTGGCTTTTTATTACCTGCAATGGTATGATTTTGGTTTTCATTGAGTAAGTGGCATTTATTGCCATAGCCAGACTATAATAATTCAGGTAACGAGCACCTCATGGAATTGTAAACAACTGATTTTTTGTTGTTGTTGTTTCTAGGTTGCTGGCATTCTCTCTCTCTCTTCTACATGTAATGGCAAAATATTTGGCACTCAAGAGAAATGCACCAACTAGATGAATCAAGTTTGCCAGAAGTCATAAATGAAATTCATAAGAAAACACAAAGCCATCCCCTTTCCTCTAAACTCTCAAACACCTGATCCAGTATTTAATTTATTCCTAATTCAAAATTTTCAGGACTTTTTCCAAGGTAGAAAAAGGGCTTTTTTTTTTTCTTTTTCTTTTTTTCTTTTTTTTTTTTTTTTTTTAACCAGCATTGTCATAGTTAAAATATGGTTAAATATCTTATTTATGAAAGTGGAACAATAAGCATGATAGACTATATCCTGAAAATACATATTGTGTTGTATTCACATGCAATTAGATAAGTGTGCAGTGTCTGTCCAAGAAACAAAAAAAGACAGTCTTGAAATCTGTTTTTTTAATTCCTTTCTGTTCTTTTTCAAGCTCTTAGCAGCAGAGGGTACTATTGAAACCTTGCTTTACTGATAGGTAAGCCATCTGCAATAAATATCTAATTTACTTCATTTTTGGTTGTAAATCTGAAAGGGTTAGTCATGCAAATCCCAATACAGATGTTTATTTCTTAATTACAAATATGAAATTCTGAAATACTACTGAGGTATCAGCTGAGACTGCAATAGCCCAAAATCTGACTTTTCAGTCCCCTGTCCATAGTTGAGTTGGTTCAGGAATGTAGAAGTTCTCCTGCTGTTAAGCTGTGGTTTTGTCACAAACCCACTTTGTTGTTGAATTATCTGGTTGTGTAGATTTACTTTCTCAATTCAACCTGAAGTTTTGAAAATCTCTGGAATTTGATATTAGCTGTTGGAAAGCTTCTGTAAATGTATATTGAAAACATGCCTGCCAGATACTTGCTTGTGACAATTTCTTTTAATAAGAAATTCTGTTGTCAGTCAAGATGCAGAGGAAAAGAATCAGTAGGGTGGTAACACTGGTGTAAGGCATCACTCACATTTCTTACTTCTATTGGTAGGACTGCTGCCCAAACTCCTGTGGGCTTCAGAAATTTGCTCAACAAATAAAGGTTCCCTCTCTGTATTTTCTTGTGCATCTATGCAGAAAAAAAATCCATTGGAGATATTCCTGCATTTCTCTCGCAGGACTAAGAAATGTTTTTTCATATGAAAATTTGTCAGACTGTATCCACAAATTTTGTGTGTTTGGGATATAAATTGTAAGTCTAGCCACTATTAACATCCACAAATTTAGCAGTAGAGAATGTTTTATTATCTGATCTGATATTGTCAGTTCTAAAGTGGTTCCTTCACTGGTGCTACAAAACCTCTTCATCCCTGGAAGTTCTTTCTCACCACTGCTCTGATGCTGTTTATATTGATTTTCTGTGGTGTTGTAGAGGTAGAAGGAAGAGTACTTCTGATTTCCTATTGCATCTGCACTACTTGGATTACTCATGGCACTGTGGATATTTATAAATCTTCAAAACCATGTGGTCATTTCATCAGTCCAATATTGTTATCTTTACTTTTTTATTTATGCTGATATTTTGAGAAGAACTTTTATACTTTCACTCTTAAATCAAATAAGGGGAACTGCTAATGTAATACTTTTGTTAGGATACCTTTAGAGGAGTTACTGACTACTACAATTAGCAGGTTTAGGGAAAATATAGTTTTTAATTATTTTTTGAAAGCACAGAGTTTATCCAGCAAGTCCTCCTTTGGTTTCATAAAGTGCATGCAGCTCACAAATCATTGAGTCTGTCTGAAAGAAGAGACTCAAAAGACAGAGTAGATGAGAGAGGGAGGGCACTGAGCACTTTGGGTAAATAGGTTAGAGATGGTGCAGAGAAATCCTTCATAACTTGAAGGTAAAAATGTACTCATATCTGTGGTGAACATGAGTTTTAATAGTGAACTCAGTAACAGGAGCACCTGTCTAACAATGTAATTATTAGGAATGGCCCACAGTAATTTGGTTAATTAGTGAGTAATACTGGAGAATTTAATTTCTAATATTACATTCAATGAGGCCTTCTTACCTAGCACTGGAACAATGAGTTTCCAAGAGTTGATTCCTCAGGGACAGCAAATAAATGCAGACAGCATTTGTATTTTTTAGAGACTAGACACCAACTTGTGAGAGGGATGCTCAAAACCCCTCGAAGCACAATGCCTAAAAAGCATCAAGTGCACAGAAGATGGTAAGAGAAGGCTTTAAAAGGACAGCTGAACACTGAGTGGGAATGGAGAGCAGCTGAAGTTGTGAAAAGGTGAACCAGCTAGTCTTTTTTTTTTTTTTTTTTTTTTTTTTTTTCTCCAGTCAGATTTGGGATGAGGGTGAGATTTCAGCTTGCTGGTGGATATGTTTCTTTGTGACTGCTGTATGTTATCTGTGTCATGCCTTTTCTCCAGGGTGTGAAAATAATAACTTTTCAGTTCTGTGATAAAGAAGTGAGAGGTGAACCAATGGAATAGAGGAGATATGTTAATTTTTGCTGATGTTTAGGTATATGGTTAACTCCTCTGGGGTGATAGTGTTCTTTTCTTGAAAGTTTGTATGCTGTTGTCTCAGTTTCTTTTCTCTCTGAATTCTTTTCCCTTTGCTAGGACTCAGGTGTTCTATCTGAAGGTAAGTGTTGCTTCTTTCTTATTCAGGCTTCTGGAAGAGACAGAGAAAAAAGTATGAGGATTTGAGGTAGTACCACTTAGGTTTCTAAACTTATTGAATAGAGAGAAGAGACCTCCCTACTTTGTGTCTTTCACTTTCCTGTTCATAATTCTGTTGCTCAGAGAGTCTGTAATGAGTATATACCACTTTTCATTTGTTTTTTGTTTTTTCTTGTATCTCTGTGTATTGTTTTTGAGAAAGAAGATAAGGGCATATGAAGCTGAATCATTTAGGGAAATGGAAATTTATAAGAACACTTTGTGAGTCTTAGGAAATCTGCAAAGCTCTTATGATCCTTGGTCTTTGGAGGGTATTAGGGTGTTGTTTTTTGTTGCTGTTCTTTTTTTTTTTGGTTGGGTTTTTTGTTTCTTTGTTTGGGGTTTCTTGAGTGTGTGTTCTATGCAAGAATTTTGAGCAGTCAGTCCAGGTAATGCTTTTTAGAATGGTTAAAACCTAACTTATAAATAATAAACATACCTTCTACAGCTGTGGGCAATAATCACCCTGAAATGCCGCTGATTTTTACATGTTAGAGTGGGTTTTAAGTAGAATATGTACAGCAGGATGAGGGGAAAATATTTTAGAAAGGTGCAATTTCTAGCACTTTTACTAACTTGGCTACAACACCAAAGTTAGTGAAAAACAAAGTTGAGACTGTGTTGAGAATGTATTACAAACAAAAACCTTGGTATTTTGCTGCTCATTTCCTTCCCTGTCTTTGTGCTTTCCCCTTCCCAGTTTTCTGCTGGATGGCTGGAAAGTGTGTTAGCTCAGAACCATGCAATCAAAGGTGGCTTGATCAAATGAAGCTACTTTAATATAATTAATATTCACTAAATAGAGCCCTAACTGAGGGACTGAGTTCAAAAATCCCTTCCGTGCTCTTGTGTCTATGGGAGGTTTGTAATTTGTGCCTCCTGCAATCATGTGGCTTCCTGCAAATTGGGGGTTACTGGGAAACATGCAGTGCATTTTAATGCTGCTGGTACCAATTCACATGTTCTATAAGGCTTTCTTTCTTTTTCTTTTCTGTTTCTTTTTTTTTTTTTTTGGTACATTTGTTTGGGGTTTTTTTGTTTGGTTTGGTTTTTTGGTTGGTTTCTTTAATTGTTTTTGTATTTTTCATCTTTCCTTTTGAAACGTTTTACTGGATTTATTTATTTACTTGCTTTTCTTTTTATCAAGATTTGTAAGGGGTCAAGGATAGTTTAGATAAGAAAGGGGGACATTATTAGTACATGTGAGAGAGCTGCATTCTCTCCTATAATTATTTTCTCTAGATGTTGTCCATTGATAGTTAACTAACACTCAGGTAAGGCAAGACTGTGCTATTGTGAAAAATGTCAAAACTACATTACAAAAATTCTGAGTCATATTGTCTGTAAAATATTACAACTCTCTCAGTGAGTGTGAATTTAGATGTACTTTAATGTGAATTTTGTAAGAGAAGACAAAAAGAATTGCTTCCTTTTAAAATTCTGCCTTTCTTTTCAATGAATTTGTCATGGTTCAGCCCTAGCCAGCAAGCCCACAGCCACTCACTCCCCCACCAGCAGGTTCAGGTTCAGGGTAGGGTAAAAGCCTGAGAGCTCATGGGTTGACAGTTCAATAGGGAGAGTAAAAGCCATGCAGAGAGGAAAAGCAAAACAAGACATTAATTCACTGCTTCCCATGGCAGGCAGGTGTTCAGCCATCTCCAGGAGAGCAGGGGCCCATCACAGGTAACAGTGGCTTGGAAAAGCAAAAATCATCACTAGAAATGTTCCTATACTTCTTCCTTCTTCCCCCTGCTTTATATACTGGTATCCAATGATATCACATGGTCTGGAAGGTCCCTTTGGTCACTTGGGGTCACCTGTCCAGGTTGTTTCTCCTCCCACTCTCCCAGGCACCCCCAACTTCCTCAGCAGGGCTGATAAAAAAGCAGGAAAGACCTCGGCTCTGTGTGAGCCCTGCTCAGCAATAACAAAAACATCTCTGTGTTATCAGCCCTGTGTTCAGCACAGATCCAAAACACAGCCCCACAGCAGCCACTGGGAAGGAAATCAACTCTACCCCAGTGAAAACCAGCACAGGAGTCCTTCCTGATTTATCTTGTGGACAAACTGTCATTTGTTTGCACACTTTGTTTGTGTTTATATAATACAGTGTATTTGCAGATCTGATCTGAAGTAATCCATCATGCATCAGAATAAAACCTGCATAAAATGAAATCTTTCAACAAAGGAAAATTATGAAATATAGGAGACATTTCAGAAATTGCTGTTTGTTTTTTCTGAATAAATGAAATAGTTTCCTTTATTCTCTTGCATCACTTCAGAAGAAACTTGTTAAATTCTGAGGATATCAGAATGTTGGTTGGTTGGGTTCAGCTTAGGTTTTTTTTTTTGTGTTTTTTTTTTTTTTTTTTTTTTTTTTTTTTTCTTGTGGTTTAGTCTGCATGGTAGGCACTGCTGTTTTATTCTGGCTAAATTTGTTCTGCATTCATTTCTGAGAAGCAAAAGAAAAGAACTTCTAGGTGGACCAGACTGTATCTAAATAAAAAGTATTTTTAAAAAAGTAAAGTATAAATAAACCAGAAAGAACATCCCTTTCTCTCTGCAAGGTCAATTGCTTAATCCTTTTTCTCAGATTATACAAATTCATCAGTGCCCAGTGGGCCTGCCTGTCATTGCTCTGAACCTTCCACAGTCACTTAGCTTATACAAAATAAGTGGAAAGACATGGAAAATTCTATCAAATCAGAATGCTCCTCTATATCAGTTCTATCATGGCATAAAGAACCACATAAATTACAGCAGGAAGGGAGGTTGTTTTCATCCTGACATTTGATGCAAGGTAGAGCCTTGGTATAAATTCAGCAGCTCCATTCCATTTTTGTTTGTTTGTATGAGAGACTTGAGGTTTTCAGGAGAAACACTAATCTGAAGTGTTAGAACCTGCAAGGCTCCATCTGAGTCATGCTGACAGGTGAGAGTAAACAAGTATAAAAATGGAAAGTGTTTCTCTCCAGACAGGGGGGAGTTTCTAGGTAAGTGTGGGAACAGGGCTATCTTCTGATGCTTGGTAGAGGTTTAGTCTGAGTTTGGGCTGAACCTGCCTTTAGCCAGTTATTAAATTGATTTGGTAAATGGGCACTTTTCACAGAGAAGTTCCTAGATGACTGAAATCTACAATCAAAGCCCCTGCTGAACTAACTTGTCTAAAAAGGATTCTTTTAACACAAAATTTTGCATCTTTTTATCATTGCAACATAAAGAGAAAGTGTCTTAAATGCTTCTAATGGCATAATTCTATAATTATGCCATTTATGTCTATAATCATGTCAAATTTGTATAATAGTAGCCATTTCTAATCATTTTGTGATTTTTTCATAATAAATATCCCAGGATAATCCTTTCTTGCAAGTAGAAGAAATCTCTGAATTATCAGGGTTGTAAGGGACCTCTGGAGATCACCCAGTCCAACCCTACAGCCAAGGCAAGGTCACCTCAATCAGGAATATGTCCAGGTGGGATCTGAATGTCTCCAGAGAGGGAGACCTCCCTGGGCAGCCTCTTCCAGGGCCCAGACACCCCCAGTGCAAAGTTTTTCCTCAAGCTGAGGTGGAACTTCTTGTCTTTTATTTGATGGCTCTTGCTCCTCACCCTGTGGCTGTTGCCCTCGCTGGGCACCACTGGAAAGAGTTCAGCACCATTCTCTTCCCACCTGCCTCAGAGATACTTATATGCACTATAGAGATCCATCCTCTCTGTCTTCTCCTCTCCAGACTAAACAGGTCCAGCTTCTGCAGTCTCCCCTCATAAGAGAGATCCTCCAGACCCCTCATCATGGGGACCCTCTCCTGTAGCTTCTTATCTTTCTTGAGCTGTGAATACCTGAACTGAAGTCACTGGATGTGGCCTCACCAGGGCCCTGTAGAGAGGCAGGATGTCTTGACCTGCTGATGCATCCCAGAATACTCGTGGAACTGAGAGAGCAGACATAATTGCGCTCATCTTACCAATTTTGCTCCTTTTTTTCCTCCCCTTTGTAGTGTCCAAACCATAAATTGATTCCACTTATTCTGTAATGTAACTTGTAATCTTGATACAGAGGAGAAGCAAAATGTACCTTGCAAATCAATTGTCAGCCCAAGTGAAGTGGAAAGGCAGATCCCCAAAATGTGCTTGGGTCCTTGACCTGCTTTGATTGATAGATATGCATGACTGATGCAGTGGCAGGCTCAGCAAGCCATGAAGCATTTCTATTTAACCAGGGAATTGTCTGGGTCTGAGAGTGCTACTTATGTGGGGTGTGTCTGTGAATAAATATTTTTCAAGTTTGTATGTTAATGGTGCCTTTCCAGCTGAGCTGAGTCTCTTGCCAGGAGCAGTGCCTGATTTGTGTGTGCTGAGCAGAATGTTGAAGGAGGTGTCTCCTGGGTGTATGGAGGGCTGGTGGAAATTCACTTGAACTCATAACCTGACCAAACATATGTAAAAATAAACAAAACCACAGCCTTGTTTGAGGGACAGTGCTGTGCTTTTGTTTGCTAAAAAATGAGGTAGCTCCTACTCTCTATATTACAATGAGGCTTTTTTAGAATTTGGGGGATTTGGGGTTTTTTTGAGGGGTTTCATCAGGCACTATCTTCTATTCATGAGGCTGGAGAAATTTAACTGGACACAGTTTGAGCATTGTGTTTGGAAAGAGTGGATTTCTCCCAGTAGTGGATCCTATAGCATTATCCTAGCTAATCCCCCAAAAATCCCTTTCCTCTTGTACATGCTGCATGGTGGAATTTCAGGCTTATCCTGTATCATTAAGGTGATTAGGGTACCTGCTATTGAAAAGCAGTGTTCAGGGGCTGCAGTAACCTGAGAGGAAAGAGTCAGTGAAACTGAGGAAAGAAACCAAACCATTCCTTATCACAGCATTTAAAATATAGCACTTGAGTTCTTAAAATATTTAAGATTTTAGATAGCTGTTGCACCTCAGCTATGAAATACTGCTCCTTGACTAAAGTGTGATAACTGTGTGAGAACTCTGTTAAATTAACGTAGGGCTGGAAAGTTTTGTACAAGGGTATTTTTATCTTCTCTAAGATATGTTAGGAGTGCTTGCTGTTGGTTATTATCTTCTGTCTTAGGGTAAATCTTTTGGACATGCACTTAAGATGTAGCTGAGGGGAGGTTTTACTGAAGTGCTTTTTTATTTCAGTAAATGAATGCTTGCTCAGCTTAATCCTTTCTCTCCTTCATTGTATGTGTGCCATATACTTAGGAGGCTAATAGTTTAATACCTCATATTTTAAGGATATTTTGATGATTCTGAGTGTTACCATTTTAAATACCTTGGTACTACTTATTATTAATGATATTTGAATGAAAATACACAGGTGAGGGTAAGTCTATGACAGAGCTGTCATTGCAGATCTTTTCTGAATATTTTCCCCAGGATCTGGATAAATATATTTTCTCCAAAATTTTTTCTCCATGCTGACTGTAATTAGTGCCCTCATTGGAAGTAATTCCCTCAGCTGTAGCTCCTAATTCTGCACCAAGCAGCATCTCTGTGGAAATGTTTTGCTAATGTGTGCTGTCCTATCTCTACCTTTTGCACCTCTTCCAATATTCTCACCTTTTCTGATTACCTTCTGCTGTCTCCACAGCCTGTTTGGATTTTTCCTGGGCTACCTTTTACCCTGCTTACTGCCTGTCAGACCTGCCTGTGCTCTGCTCACATATCACTTTATTGTCTCACCATTAGCATCATTTGGAAACTCCAGTGCTGTCTAAAGTAGCAGTCTTCACTGGCCAATCTATCAGGAAGAGGGATAAGGATTGCTTGGCAAGAGCTGTGACCTTTAGAACGATAAATATGTTGTCCTATTCATCA
Organism: Serinus canaria; assembly: GCF_022539315.1. Lineage (NCBI taxonomy): Eukaryota > Metazoa > Chordata > Aves > Passeriformes > Fringillidae > Serinus > Serinus canaria. Next base: position 8,982,011 of record NC_066317.1, on the reverse strand, counting down.
CAATAAATATAAAGCATTGTCCTAGTAGGACAATTCATGCTCTATGAAGAGTACTCTTATTCCATGTCTGCCATTTCTATGTGTGCAGGGCCTTTATTTAAGAATTAAATAGAAATAAACACAAGTGTGAAGGCTGAATAAGACAGATTAATACAATTTGAAATATGCAATTAAAACACCACAGACAGGAAATTTATTTCTATTAAAATAATTTTAGAAAGCGTTTTTCTATACTAAAGAGATAATTTGTATTTTATGGCTTGATTAATACACTGTGATGAAATTCTAAAGCTGCAGAGCATTAATTGTCATAGAACTAAGACTAAAGCCTAATATTTTAATTCTAATGGGTCCAGAGCATTTTAATGGTGTTCAGTTCTGCATATTTCTCTGTGTTTTAAGCAGCAGAAAAATTCTTTGATATTAAGAAAGATGAATTGTTTTAAATTTCATCAGGTTCAGTGAGCAGGGCACTGAACTGTGACTTAGAATTTCTGCAGTCCAATTTTAGCCCATTTTCACTATTCTCTAATATGATCCACACCAATTTTTAATACTCATTTTATTCTGAGTCTTTTCTATAGTTTCAGTGGGCTCTACAGTCCTTGTCCTGCCAACCAGTTTTTACCATTTGAACCACCTTGGGGTCCAGATCTTGGCATTCTTTTAGAAGAATGAGGAAAAAATAAAGTAAGAATATGAATTTGTATATAAATATGATACTGATGTCACTTCACTATGTACTCATGATACTTCTCCTTTCTTCAGCCCCAAATTTTATGTCCTTAAAATTTACCCTATGCTGTTAAACATTTTGCAGACATCACGAGAAAGACGGAAATGTCCCGCAGACGCAATTTTGGTTTTTGACAATGCAATTTAACTTTATCTAAGATTTATAAACAAAAAAAGGAATCACTGAAGAAAAACCAGTCTATTTCCTGGCAGTTGAATATGTACCACAAAATACTGTTGTTCATGACTTAAAATGGCAATTTCATGCTGTGGAAAACCAGTCACCCCAATATTCCTATTACTTTGTGCTTTGAAAGTAACCCAATGATCAGATTGAAATTAATGTCTTTTCTTTTTCACCACTAAAGACAGAGGTGCTTCATAGTAAAGAAAAGAGAGTTCATGTGTATGATGAAGGAATTGTGGGCTGAAATCTAATCAGGAACATTTTAATGGAGGATAGACTAGATTGTTACATTTTTTAATTCTGATTTTAAAAACTGAGTAACCAAGTTGATTATATCTTTTGTGCTCAAAGAAACATCACTTCATGATCCCTTTTTTTGAAATGAAGTATTAAAAAGGTTTCTAGTGCACTTAAATTACAGGAAACTTTAAGAGCAGGAATTTTTTTGTTTCTTTTTCTCCAGTAAATATGCAATACAAAGTCGTCAGCTTCCAGGCTGAATGATTGGAATTCATTCTCTTTTCGTGTGATTTCAACCCAAATTTTTCAAGTGGAACGTTTGTGGTATTATGAAATAGTGTAATGGTGTTTTCTTTTGACTTCATATGTTTTATCTTCCTGCCTCAACCATCCCACTTGAAGCAAAAATTATAGGGGGAAAAGATATGTTTTCTTCAATGTTACTTTTCCTCTTAGTAAAAGTGGGATGTGTTAGGGTTTGGGGGTGGTTTGTCAGCTTTTTTTGGGAAATGAAAATAGCATTTTAAACAGGCTACATGTCCCTGAGATGCTTTTATTAGTAGTAGTTTACTCTAGATTTGTAAACAGGAAGCTGAAGCAGCACCCATTTGTCTTTTTCTTTTAATAAATCAGGCTTTCCAAGCTTTGTTTTTTCTGCTTAAAAGTGTGGAAGTATTTAATGTTCACTTAAAACTTGCTTCAGGCAGTGTCTGTGAGTTTATCTGCTCATGTAAAGAAGAACAGAGTATTTCAAACAAGCAGTGTTGCTGTAGTGTTCAATACAGAAATGTTTCAGCTACATGTATCTCTATCTATATATCTTCAGTTTCCCCTGGACCTTCCATCAGATAAGTAATGTTTGAGACAAATTTAGATGGAAGAATTATAAAAATAAAAAATGTGCAGTTGTTAGTTTTGATCAAACCCAGTTATATTTGATCCTTAAAGGTTTGATTACCTCTTGAAATCAGAAAAAAATTGTGGTGAGATTTTCCCAACAGCTACTTGGTGACATAAGTGTGTTCTTTGACATTATTTGGAAATATTTCATAATTAATTACTCTGAAATATTTTCCCTTCTTTTCTACCTCAAAATTTTACCAGAAAAAGAGCATTCAGGTTAATGAAGAATATTTCAATTGGTTACCAGTCTCTTCTTGGCACAGATGTGTTCAAATTATGAAAATTGTTTACTAAGAGGGTTTATCTGGAGCTGCTATCAGTTTGATGAAGGCTGAACAGAATTCAGCTGCAGGCATAAACACTCAATTACCTGAGCAGCCTTTTCCAACATTATTTTCAATCCTTGCTAGAAACCCTGTCCCTGATAACTCATAACCCATCACCCAGTCTCTTTTGTTATACAGACCTGAGGGTAGAAACCAAATCTCTGCTGAAAGGTTAAAGAAAATACAAAAATATTCTTTTTGACTGGTATGTAGTCCTGGAAAATTTTCTTACTCTGCTGGGACTTCATTGCTATGAACCTTTTGACCAAATTTATCAGGCTGATGGAGATTTGGTAAAGCTTTAGAGAGTACCATTAAATTCCATATCCATCGAAATTAAAATTACTTTCTCTTCCTGCACAGAAAGTGAATGCAAAGTTGATAATAAAAGTGCCTTCTATTAAAGAAGATTGCTTATGTCAAAAATGTGCACTTTAATCTGTCTGCCTTTGAGCTCATTAGGTTTTATCAAACTTGAATATATTGGAAGCTGAGGAAAAAATGAATTTTAAAATGAAGCCTAACAGTGAGATAATGTGCAAAAAATGGCAACCAAGATGAATGTGTACAAAAGTTGTGTGTTCCAGAACCAAATAAAAAATAGCTTAAGGTTAGAAAATGATTTGAAGGAGAATGATTAAATGTTAAAATGGTGAGATTTGAAATTAACTTCAGTGATTTCACATGATTGAAATCTGCTACCTCCATTGTGCTTTCTCATAGGCAGGGTGACAGAATTGGAAGCAAAGGAAAGCATAAATCCAATCAGGAATAACTTCTCAGTGGGGTTGGGTTCACTTGTTGTTCTGGCTCTTATCATGTACAAAGCCCCATCCAACCTGGCCTTGAACATTTCCAGGGATGAGGCAGCTGCAACTTCTCTTGGCAACCTCTTCCAGTGCTTCACCAACCTCAGAGGAAATAATTTATTAATAATATCTAATCTAAACCTACTCTTTGAATCCACTCCTTCTTGCCCTGTCACTACGTGTTCCTATAAAAAGTCCTGTCTTCCTTGGCTCCTGTTTCTCAGATAAAGGAAAGAAGGATATTTTCCTTGCTGTTTTGACAATTTTTGTGGGTTTTTTTGCTCAACAAACCCCTCTGTGACTATTGATGCTACATCCCACTTCCCCCAAAAAAAGGTCTTGAAGAAAAATTATCTTGTTTAAAGGAAAAAGATTTAGAAACTAAACAATGACAGGAACAGATTTAAGCAACCAGAATTGTTTGCCCGTTATGCCATGAAAAATATAAAGTTTCATCTGTTAAAATTGAAATAATATATGATTGTTGTCCCTTTCACTCTCCAAGGCAGAAAATATTGATATCTGTGTATGTACACACAGTACACATTCTGAAACAAAACAAAAACCACTTCTTACCCAGAATCTTCTTAGAAAACAAAAGAGATAGGAAAGAAAATTGAGTAAAAAAAGATGAATTCAGACTTAGTTTGAGATTTATTCTCCTTCGTCAGTTGGAAAATACTTTTGCATAGGTTTAGCAAATACACACAGAATAAGAGTAGGTTTTTTATGAATCTTTTGATTGCTTAAGCAAAGACTATGGGAATGGGAGACTTAAAGCCATATTTCATTTGCTGGCAGAATTCACTCATGTTTTAGAATACTATGACTTGTGTTAAAAATCAATTTTTTGCATCTTCAGTATTGTAGAAGGTGGGAAATTCCTCTTAATTTCAGAGCATCATTCGCTGAGTTTAGGTTTGTGTTGGATGCCTCTGTTCTTGGATACTGTTTTTCATGTTGCACTCATATTAAGCTTATGGGTAGCTTTTTTTTTATCCCAGATGGTTTAACAACATTTCTTTAAATGAGCAATCATCTGAGTTGGTTTCAGGAGACTTTGTGAAACAGACTTTTAAACTTTCATTTTAAAAAACTCATAAGTCTGTGTTATAAGAGATGCAAAGTCCCATAATTATGTCATTTATTCACAGTGGAATATATATTTTAATTCTGTGAGAGCTGAAATGTATCCATGACATACAGTGGAAAATGTCTGTGGATTGGCAGAGTGGGAAGGAGGAGATCCACGAGATAATAAGACCCTGAAGGGGCTTTTGACAGAGAGAGAGGCATGTGACAATTAATAGGCATAGGCAATTAATAGGCATACACTTCACATTCCAAAAAGGCTTGGGTATCATCTGTAACGTGCTTCATATTTCTTTGAGAAGCCACTTCATTCTATGTTTTGTTTATTATTGGTTATGGTAATTAATAATTATACATAGCATGGGTAAAACAAGCAATCTTCTTTGATTTTTCTGATATGGGATTGAAAAAAATAAAAATTGCTTAAAATAGAATTGAAGCAATAAAGAGAAAATATTATATTTCTGGCAGGTCTGTTAAATCCTCAGAATGCTATAGATGCGTATGACCTGGATAAAAATAGTAAGTGTATATATAGTTTTTATCACTTAAGTCCTTTGAGCATCTCCCAGAGATAAGAAACATTTGTCACATTTTTGAAGGGGTTTTCATTGACAAAGGCTTCAATCATGCAGAAAGCTGTTTTCAGATTTCCATAAAACAAAGAGGACACCATTTACATGATAAATTGCTCCTAGACAACAATCTTAGCTGACTACCCAAGTGCTACCCTGTGATTCTGTTATCACTGATTTGTCCTTCAGTTTTCAGCAGAATGAAAATGAAGGACTTGCAACTAATTGTGCCATGAAAACAGAGCTAATTTGTTCATACTGGAAAGGAAAAAAAAAACAACAAAAAACCCAAAAAGAAGATTCTAAGCCATTAGGGTAGAGTGTAAATCATATCATATGCAATAACAAAGCATTATTAATGGCTGTACTGTTCTACAAAGATTATGAGAGGGATATTTTGTAGTAAAATTACTTCTTGAAAGGTCTGATGCATTTTTAAAAGCATGAAGCTATGTATTTCTAAATGTCACTGGGAATTACGTGTCCTCCAACAAAAGCTATCAATCTCTGTTATTCTTTATCAGTGCTGATCAAGAGGAAGAAATAAATTTTATATATATAAATATATCCTGGACTCTTGTTATTACCAAATTTTATTCCTATGAAGATATCTAGTTTCTGATTTATTTTTGATTTTTTTAGTTTTAAACTATCAAAATGCAAAGAAGAAGGTAATGGATGCTTTAACTATTGTCACACTGAACTACTAGTCTGCTCTGAGTACTCTGTTTTATCTATTCCCACCCAGAATGACAGTTCAGGATATAACATTTCTTACCAAAGGACAAAACCTGACCTCAACAGAGAGTTCAAGAATTCTCTTCTTTAAGATGCCCTTTCTTTTTTTTTTTTTCCCAAAACCCCTTTGGAATAAGATTGAAGGAGGTGTGACACCAATGTAGATACTTTTAGCTATTTTGGCCTCTGTGAAATATATTTCCTGTAAGCAAATGTCATCACTAATGTTATCTGTGCCTTTTGTTCTGTGATTATCTGCTCTTACACTTTCATTTTCCTCATTTTTATTTTTCAGAGCACTTCTTGTTGTGATTTTTATGAAAAAAAAAAAAGCAAACTGTTTGCTGCATTCTCAACTACCATAGTTTTTGTCTTTTGCAGCTTCTGTTATTGTAACATTAGGACAATAGGTTTGAAGATGAGGAAATGCTGCATTTAACTTTGAGGTGATCAGTGCAATTTAGGTCTGTATGGTCTTGGTTTAAAATTAGATTTGGATTTGATTGCTGACCAAAAGATTGATGTTGTAGTCTTGTCAGAAAAAAAAAAAAACCCAAACAAGGTAGAAAATAAGTATAAGGGAAGTGGGAGAGCTAAAATGACAAAGAAAGGATATAATTTCATAACTTTCTGTTCCAAACAACTGTTCAAAGTCATCTGTTAATATTCCAGTCTATCTCACTGTGCAGCTACCACAGCTTAACTGGCCTCAGGAGTATAGACCTTGAGAAGCAGTACTTGCAAGAGAAGCAGGATGGATGAAGCCATAATTGATATTTTACTCTTTTTCTATATTGAAGATTATTTTGTGATTTTTTTCGATCAAATTTGCAAACCCTAAGAAGATAATAGCCCCTTTTTAGACCTTTAAATGAAACAAACACAAATCCAAATAGAAATACAAGAAGGTGAGAGATTCAGGATTGGTTATTCATTTAATGTCAGCACTTCTAGAAAGATATGAACATGGACTTTGAACTGCATTAATTAGCAGCAAAACTGCCCCATTCATTTGCTGAATTATTACATCACAGTATCTTTAGATTATGGGATTAGGGAAATTTATTCCCTGATTCTGTGACTATTTAATTTTTTTTCTTTTTCGTGTTTTCTCTTTTTTTTTTTTTTTTTTTTTTTTTCCTGGGGGAGGTGTTTGTTTTCTTTGTTTGGTTTGCTTTGAGTTTTTTCAGGGGCAGTGGGGTACAAAGACATGGAAACAAGATCTTGCTTCATTCTGTCATCCTCTTACCAGTATGAAAATTTCATAGGAGAGGAAACATTTTAGAAGTCAGGAGAAATTCTCACTATGTGACAAATAGGACTGCAGTGTGATTGTGTGCTTGACCAAGACTGTGAGATGCATGATGAGTGCTGAACAGTTCCAGAATCCAGATTTTATTTTTTTCTGTCTTTTCTTTCTCTTTTCTTTGTTGGAGTTAGGGGACCAAAAAAAATTCTGCTCTGATGTTTCCAAATTTATTGACATGATTTTGATTAGGCTCTTTTACTTAATTTCCTTTCTTATTTCAATTTGGTGACACCACATTACAATTTTTTTTTTAATTATTTAAAAGGTCATGCTCCATTTTCCTTTGTCCATCACTCCTTATGCTGTTGTCCTACATACCAACATGATGGTGAGGTCCTCAGATTTTCTCTACATTAAAAAGCACAAGGAATTAAAAAATTGAAACTCTTTATTATAGTTCTGCCATATGTAAGAAGTTTTATGTGCATGAAAATTTCTGGCATGCATTGCTCAGATCTGTTTGGAAATGGATACCTAGTATTGAAAGTAAGAATATGCTGCAGTATAGATGTAAAATAAGGAGGTTTAAGGGTAAAAACCCAAATTAAAATAATTAAGAGAAAGCAGAGACTTCTAAGGAAATAGAATACTGATATTGTATGGATTTTTCATTTGCTAGTAATCTGGGCTGGTGATTCTCAGAATGTCCTCTGTAGAGCACTTTTGTGGAGTCTGAGGAGCTACTTTTCTCAAAATTGTGCAGTAGTGATGAAAAATTGAAATATAGGGTCAAGCCTCTCTGCAAGGAAATTTGATTTGAGTCTGCTTCAAGGAGTATTCCACTTTTCCCTCATATTTTGCTGGTTATGGACGTAAAATGAAGTTCACCTCTTGTTCTTTCATATTTTTGTGCTTTGGGGACAGCTGAGTTTAGTATGCTATCGGTAGTAAAAATTGGAAGGGAAAGACAAAATAAAGCAAGCTAAATAGCAAAATTGTCTGGGATCATATAATTTATCTTTCTGAATAAGATGTACATAATACAATCAGAAGAGTAGAAATATTAGTAAATTAAATAATCTGTTCTTTTACTGGGGCATAGAAAACAGAATAAATACATGATTTCTCCTCAGAACAATGAGAAAAAGAGGTTCAGCTCTCATGTTATTCTCCATAATATTGTGGTGACAGCATTACTCATGTAACTCATGCAGGATGTTGCTTTGCAAAATATCCATATATTTATGCATATAAATTACTGGATAGCAGCTGCTATATAGGAAGGAGAGAGAGAAAGTCTCCTTGACTATAAAGAGCAATTTCCTTGCTATGCAAATAAAAAAAAACAGCTGAAATGCATCATAGAAATCAAATGGGATTATGATCTTAGTGCAAAGACAGTTTCCTTTCAGGTGAATTAAATCAGATGGTGAGGCACTCGATTATAGAAAGGAATGAATTGTATTGCAGCCTAAGATACACAGGATACCAAAAGGGAAAAACACGATGACAATGGAAGTTGATAAGAAACCTTCTTAACAGAAACTTTGAAAATATTTATTTTGTGGAAAAGAAATTAGCTGACTAGAGGGGAAATGATTAAATATTGAAAGAATGAATGCAGCAGCCCTAACTACCAAATGTTTCAATTAACCAGTTTCTCAGGTGTGATAAATTTCATTCTGTATGTTAGACTAGAAAGGTTTTCATAGTAAGCTTTTTCATGTATATTACATATTCTTTGAACTGTGTCATCTTAATTGCACATTTCCCTGTTTTTTCTTTTGTTTCTACATGGTTCTTCCATATCAATACTCATATTGGAAAAGAATGCTTAACTTTATTATTTACTCTGAAATTAGAGAAAAATTCTTCTCTTTAATTTTCACAAGACATGTAAAATTTGCATTGGTTCTGAAAAATATGGTGAGACAACACCTATTTCTGTTTCTTTGTAACATAGAATCAAGAGATGGCACTGTTTAGATGAAAACAAACAAGAAGAAAAAAATTAAAAATCTGAAACCTTGAGGGCAGTTTATTTCAGTTGCTGAGAATGTGGCCACCCAACCTCACTGCCAGCAGTGGCAGTTCCAGCAATGGAAGTAGGATTTGCTCTAACCTGTTTTCAAGCATTCCCCACTCCTACATCTCAACAGCCTCTCAGTAAGATTTTTAGAAACTAATGCTCTTGTCTTCAGTAAAATAAACCTTTTTCTAAAGTGTATGTATGTCTTTCTTTTTCAGAGCAGTATTTTTTCCCTCAAATGGTCTAATTTGTAATTGCTTTCCCTTCATTATCAGCTACTCATTTTGCAGTTTGAGCAGGTTGTCATCTCATGTGCACGTATCAAATGCTTCTGTTCTTCCATCCTTTCTTTGTTTAATTGAGAAATTGTTGTAGCTGGTTTTTTACTGATGTTGTGGTTTAACCCCAACTGGTAACTAAGACCCACACAGTCATTTGCTCACTCATCCCTGGTGGGAGGATAGGATGGAAAGGATAGGACAGGAACAGGACAGGATAGGAAGGAAAAAAAAAAAGTAAATTAATGGGTTAAGGACAGCTTTATAATTGTAATAAAATAATATAATAATAAATTTTAATTAAAAATAAAATTTAAATTAAAAAGAGGTAAACAAAACTAAAACAAGGGATTTAAAGGAAATCACTACCTTCCACTGGTAGTAAACTGTTGCTGAAGCAATTTCCAAGCAAAAGTTAGCTAACTGTCCTAACATCCCTATCTCCTCTTCTATTGCCAAGCCTAACTTCACAGAGATTTTTCCATGGGGCTTTTGGCACCTCCATGCACCAACATATACACGTCTGTATCTCTTTTACATGCAATGTTGTGAGATAGATACAGCTTCATGTACAATCTTGTAACATCCAAAATTCCTTTAAAATTGCCTGGATTCTCTGTCCTTCTCTGGAAAAGGTCTAAGTGATTTGTTTTGTCTCCCTCATAACCATGTGAAATAATTGTCAGTTTTCTCTGGCACATAAGCAGAACACACCTATCACTCAAGTACAATTTAAAATAAAAAACCTGAAAACTCATTCTCCTAAAGTTTTCCAGTTTTAGAAAGTAGAACCAAAAAGAATTTGAAGCAAAGGAAATAAGGAAAGGACAAAAGACATAAGGCCTTTTCTGAGTTAAATGATGAGTTTCAGTTAGGGTCTGGAGGTGATTTTCTCCACTCATTACCACTCTAACCAGCTGCACAGATGGCCTCTGAAATCTACATAAAGGCAAGAGCTCAAAGGTTAGGAAATAATGAAAAGATGATGCCTACAGTCAAGTAAAATTATAGCTTCTCCCTATTGAGGGAAATGCATACAATCAGAAATCCAGAAATTACGAGATGTTTAAATAACTGTTTTAAGTAAAACCAAAGGGCAGAAAATTAGAGAAGATCACATGAAGGTTATAGAGAATTATGTCTATTAGCATCACTTGTGGCTACAGCACTAAGTAAACTGTTCTTATTAACAGTTTGCTCTAAAAGTCCTTCTTCAGTGAAATCAAATGCAATGTTTTCCTTCATCTCCTAACTCCTTGCATCCCATCTCTCCACTGCAAATAGGGAATGCAGCTGGTCACACTTCCAATCTCCCTTCCCTTTCTTCTACCTGGGCGATAGCGGTAGCCCTCTGGGATTTTTTGAAATGTGGCTGGTGAGAAAGATATTTTGCTGTTTACAATGACTAGCAATGCTTGCAAGCACACAGAGAGCTTAATTAGTTTTTCTTTATCTCTGTTTCAGCGTGTCCCAAAGTCTCTCAGTGCTGAAATATATACTCTCTCACACACACCGAGGAGAGAGAAGCACATTGAGAATGAGCTCATTTTGAGCATCACCTTATGGTTTTAGCAGCTCTGTTGGCTCTGCTTGGAGCAGTGAGAAATGTTTGGCAGCTCTGTTGCACGATTTTCTATGTGCTCATCAGTTTGATCCAAATGGGTGAACAGCTGGGATCTCACCATCTTGAAGACAATTGCTGCTGGAGTTCATTTCTCTGGCAGACGTTCTGCTGCAATCTTGCTGAAAGGTGCTTTGCTATTTCCCTTTCTCTCCCTTTTGCTTAATGAAAAGAATATTGAAGTGCAACCAGAGGGTCTTTATTATCTTTGGTTAATTCATTTTACAGTGAAGAGCATACTATTTTATTTCCAAATTTCAGAGAAGGCATGACAAATAAGTTTTGTGGACATATTTTAATCTGGCTTTTTTTCCACTGAAAATATAAATAAATGGTTTTTCTTATTTGAAAAAATACCCAAACCACATTAGTAAACTTAAATAATTATATGCAGAAGGCCCACATATGGTACCATTGAGATAATACCTATTTGTATTTAGAAAGAATGACAGAAATCTTGATTTTCCCAAAGGGAAGAAAGTTAAGATAATAGGGCAAAGAATCGTGAAGTATTCCTGGTTGGTTGTTTTGTGTGTTTGAGGAAGTTTGGTTTTTGGTTTTTTTCCTTTGGTTGGTCGCTTGATTTCATTTTTTAAGGCCATAAAGTGCTTTAAAGAAATAAGGTTCCCCCCCCCTTCTCTCCCACAACACGAAGTGATGGTGTTGATTGAAAGACATGCATCTCCCTGCCACCAAGTAGATCCAAAGACTTAAAGGAAATTTCATATCTCAGCTTTTTTTTTTTTTTTTGCCATATTTTTGATTGCAGGCACCAAATGACTTTATTTTTTTTTTTTAAAACTCTTTTTTCCCCAAGAAATGTATACTAAGATTTTCTGTTCTGTAGCAGAACACTTACTGTATTAAAGTCACTGAAATTTCATACCACTCAAGGACTAACCTTAACTGTTCAGGTATCCCAGTTCTTCACAGAGGCAGTAAATTGTCTTTTTCTTAGTTTTCATGGCAGAGAAGACTGAGGTAAAGCAGGTAAAGTGAATTATCTGTGTTCATACAGTTAGAAAATACTTGACCCAATTTTACTTTTAGAAGTAATAGACAGATGTTAATTTTCTGGATGACTGCTGGTTATTTGCAGTCAGCTGATCTGATTAACCTTAATATTTCACATTATAACCTCTCTGTGTAGGTATCTCTAGAAGAAAAAAAACTCTTTGTGTACATCTAATGACAAATTAGAATAAGAAGCACAATGGATTCTTGGTCTAATTTGCTTTGCTTGATGTAAGACTTAATTCCTGATGACAAAACATCATTTTTACCACGTGCCTCTTTGGACAACAGTGATATATTCTGAATCTATTCTGAATAAGGGTTTAATTATGGTTGCCACTTCTGTTGTATTCCCCTGAGTAATGCAGGTAAAGAGCACAAAGACTGTCATGCTTCTTCAGCCTCCTCAGGGCTGTGGTGGAGCCACTGGTGGTTTTCAAGACACAGCTGGTTTTGATTTAGGAGAAGTTTGTAGCTCATGAATTTTGCAGTCAGCAGAAAACAGAGGATTTTCTTCCTCTCCTGCTACTAATTGTTATGTCTCTGACATTAACAGAGATCCAAAATCATTCCATTGGAATGACAGCAATATCTAAGGTGTTTTAGAACTAAAGAGAGAGGCAGTGTGCTAAAGATGAGCAGGAAGGGGTCAATAAATTGGTAGTGGAGATCTACCTGGACACCTTGGGTGATACATAAGTAGGGCAAATCAACATGGGAAAGATGTTATCCCCGGAAAAATCATTTAATTGGAGACAAAGGGTCACTTCACAAGCTGCTGCTGAAATAGGCTGTATGCATACTAATGATTTTGTGATTCTTTTTTAAGGTTTTTTGTTTTTTTCCCTCTGTTTTCATTATAAACTTGTTAGTTCCATGAGAAAAATTGTTCAGTTTGGAGTAGGTAAGGAATATTATGTTTCTTCTTTCCCCAAAAACTTTGTTTGATCACTTTTAGGAGAAGTGATTTAATAGGTGAACCTAGTCTTTCTTTGCTGCAGAAAAAGAAGCTGGCAGAGGGATTGTGTGTGCAATCTCAGTCCATCTAGGAATAACCTTTTCAATTAATAATTTTCTACGCACAGCCTGTTCTCTGTTTGTCCAATCCAGAATGTAATTCTCTGGAAATGTTAGCTTTCCGAGAGAAAACAACAATAAATCTCTACAAGCTGCTTGGAGCAAATACTTATTCCTATACAGGAGAATGATGAGTATAGAAAATTTCTACTTCCAGATGCTTCTATCTCTCTTATCCATCCTTTAAAATAAAGAAAATAAAAAATTTGTTCTTCTTATTTTTTCATTTTTTTATTTACAACATGGCTATATTTTTGGTAGTTAGAAAAGAGAGTCCTTTTCAGTGATGTGGTCTTTTATTTTTTTCTTGATGAGTTGGATTTTTTTTTTATTTTTTTAAGTAAAGCTCTTAGTTAAAAGCCTTAAATTAAATAAGAGCTGTTAACTGTATTTCATTTTCCAAGTGTTACTGTGGTCCAATTGGACACCTAGTGGAACTATGGATGCCTTTATTTGTAAAATCTAAATATCCCAGTGATAAAAGGTACAATTTTTTTTTTAGGCTCTGAGCAGAAATCCTCTTCAGATGTAGCTCTTTAGGTAGAACAGGTCACACTTTCCTGTCAATGGAATGGATCATATGCCAAATTAACTTTGCTAACTTCTCCTAAAGAAAATTAGGTAGAAATCTTTTGAACTAATTTGTGATAGCCTTATACGTATAAGACTGATAGCCATAATTGTAAACCATTTTAAATAAATTAAATACAAATATTGCAAAAATTGAAAAGCTATGTGGATGGTTATTTGAATGAAAATCCAATTTTAGCAAGGTGATGTCACAGTATTTTTGGGCAAGTTCAAAAGACGAACTTAGAGAAGTTATAGAGAAATTTTTTTCCCTTCTTCAGAGTAAGAAGCCTGCAAGCTCAGTCTTTTTTAGACATGTAGCAACCCCCAAAGAAAGATATGTTTAAAAGAGTGTTCCTGTTAGAAGTGGTGGTTTGTCCTATAGATATTCTACCTAATTGACCAGACATTGAAAAAACTGAAATGGGCTGGAAGAAGCTTGATATCACTTGTTTCACAAGGGGACTTTCCTGTCCAGTCCAGTGCATCATGCTGCAAATCAAGCTCAGGTCTTCCACCACTTCCACCACAAGTTCCTCTAAATTAAATGCCCAATATTGTTTGTCCCTATATGACTTACTTTTCAATTGTTTTGGTAAGAGCAATAATTTTGTCTTCATTTAGGATTGTTTAGAATGACTCCTTTTTTATCTACCCCTAGTACAAAACAAAATCTATTGTATTTGCTGTGTCCCCTGTGGCAGGAAGGAATGATGAATCTGATTCCATGTTCTCAGAAGGCTAATTTATTATTTTATGATACTATATTATATAAAAGAACACTAAACTATACTATACTAAAGAATACAGAAAGGATACAGACAGAAGGCTATAACGGTAATAATGAAAACTGGTGACTCTCTTGGCAAATAAGTCAAAACAATTCACATGAAACCAATGAAACAATCTCCAAACACATTCCAAAGCAGCAAAGCACAGGAGAAGCAAATGAGATAATTCTTGTTTTCCTTTTTATCTGAGGCTTCTCAGCTACCCAGGAGAAGAATCCTGGGCGAAGGGATTTTTCCAGAAAATATGACTGCCACACAAATTCCTAAAATATGTTATGACCATTCTAAGAATTCAGGATAGGTTCTAAGAAATAACATAAGATGGATGAAAGTGAGGAAAAGGGCAAGCCTAAATCCTTTCCTAGGAAAAGTCGGTGTTGAAATGCCATTGTAGTAGCGGCAGCTCCTGTGTTACAAGGTGACAAGATGCCATCCATGACTGTGAAGAAACATTCGGAGCTGCTTCACACTTTTACAGTTTGTCACATTTCTGGCAACCATAATGTTCTGCTGTCAAGTATTTCTAGTTTTGTAATAGTGATTTTTGGTCTAGGAGTAAAAAATGTATACAGCTAACTTTCAATTCTCTAACTTAAATAAAGCATGAGAGGTAAAAGAAGTCCTACTTCACCAATATATGATGAGTTCTTATTGTACAGCCTTTTAATGTTAAATGATGGGAATTTGAGGGCCTTTTCCAAAGCAAGAGCTTTGAAAATACATTTCATACAAGTGAATGCATTTTTAATGAAAACTAGAAATATTGTGTGAAAGTTACAAGCAGGGGAAAAAAATAAAATTAAGATTAACTGGCAGAATTGTAATATTTGAGGTAGTATCTGCATCTGAAATGTGATAAAATGATGTCCAGTCAAGAGAACCTGATGTTGTCTGCAGGTTTGGATGAATGTTGTCTATAGAATGATTATTATGTTGTGAAATTAAATTCAAAATTTGACTGTGTTGCATATATTGCATTAAGTCAGCCAAATATTTCTGTAACTTCTATCCTGAGAAACCAGCCCAGAAAGAGTTTTAGTTGAGCCAGGACCTTGGAACAGGCAGTGTGCTATAAGAAAAAGTACTTGCTTCAAATAGGTAAACCAAAACCAGGATTCAAAATGTTTTCTGAATTTATTAATGGCTAGTAGTCAACTGGCAATGGGTGATCTATAAATTCAGGATCCATAGTAAGCAACAGTGGCAAAATATTACTGAAAATTTCTAAAATTTCTATCTACTGGCCTCCAACAAAGTCTGAAGAAGTTGCTATTGTCTGTGTACAGTGACATATATTCACTTACCCCTCCCAGCCCCTGGGGTTACCAGCACCCACCTTGGCATCAGAGAAACATTGGAAAAGAGGGATAAAGATCTCTGGACAGAGTGGACCAGATTCTCTTTTTTTTGTTTTTTTTTTTTAATTAAATCTGGATTTAGAGTGGGATAAAAGATTTTTCTACACGTTTAGGATCATGCCTAGCTTGAAAATAAAACTAGGAATAAACTAATTTGGTGCATTTACAATCATATTTCCGTGTGTTTTGATTTAGGAAGCACTGAGGGGAAATATGGACACTGCTTTTTCTGTGCTTGGGAACACACAAACATGTTACCTTTGTGGAAGCAAATAGTTCAAAAAATTGACTGTTGCAATGTCAAGTCAGCTTGCTACAAAAGAGTTTGGAATCATTTTCTTCAACCTGCAGGAGACTAATTCCTTGAAAACAATTTACAGTACATCGACAGACTGCATATATGACATTTTTCAGAAATACAGGTGACAAGCAGTGGCAGCTGATCTCCACATGATTATAAGCTGTTCTCAAAGGTCTGAATGTTCAAGACTGTTCTCGCTGTGTAAATATCTCTGTGACACTTAGAGAATCAGAGTCTATTTCTAGCAAGGAAGTTGGGTATAATTTTGCCTGAGGTTGATTTGCCCAGCTCATTTGGAGTTGAGTTTTTCCCCATCTGGGTGTACAAGTAAGGCAGCGGATAACACTTCTGTAAGTAAATTAAATACAGGTTGAGCTAATGCTTCTCTCAGCTCATATATGCCTGGTTTTCACTAAAGGCTTTATTAGAAGATGTTTTTCTGTATTGTCATTGGGCTGACACTGAAGTTGGTGATGTTATTGATGTAGTTGATTTGTATCTCTGTTTGTCCATTTATTTCCCTTACTCTGCTTGGGATATATCCATGAAATTAGTGTTATTACAATTAATTAACATGGTTTTTCCTGGTAACTTCCTACTGTCAGGCTGGCTTTAATACCAGTTTCATTATTTCTAGCCACTTTTTAGCCATTTACTTTATCCTGTTTGAATCAGTTTAATTTAATCCTGTAGTGCTCCCTCTCACTCCTTGTTTCTGCCTCATTCAAAGCTTTTACCTGCTGACATTTTTTTTAAATATACTTTAGCTAGAGAAGAAAACTTGGATGGTTCAGTCACATGAATTACTACTGGCTGCCATTAGTTTTCCATATATTCTAGGTGATTTCCATATATTCTAGATGATGTAATATGTTCTGGATGGTTTCTTAAAGAAACAGGGTTTTCTTTGGTTTTGATATAAATTTTCCAACTTCCTGACACCCTTATCACTATGCTGTAGAACTGTAGCTGTGCTGGAGCAAAAATCCCATGCTGATCTGATTTCCATGCTGGTATCTTTAAGATAAAGTGAATCCCATCAGATGATACAGCTATTGATGGACATTTATAGGAATGAAGGGGAATGTGTGCAGCTCAACCTGCCAAAAGGAAGCGTGACAAGCTAATGGTGGAAAGAAAACATGTATAATTTTTAAGAGCTCTTGCATTTAATTCCCTGTAACCCTCAGAAGACTGAAGAAATTGTGTAGGTTCAATGTAGAGCAGCTGCTGTGCACGGTGCCTCAGCACTTCTGTGAATGCTTTATGTGGAACCTGAAGCTCATAAAACACAAGATATTTTCCTTATTTTCTAGCAGCAGCATCTGCTGCACCTTAACCATCTTTAAAGATAATTCCTCTTTTGAGTTTTTATTGATCACTCATTTTCAAGAAAGTGATAACTTTCAGTCAACCTCTAGGGGTCAAAGAGTTCCCATTTCCTGTATTAAAGCATTTCCTCTCTTAAGCTTTTTTAATTAAGTCATTCTTACAGAGAATCCTGAGAGTTAATCCCTTCTTGAAGACTGGGTAGCTTTGATTGTCCAGAATAGCTGAAAGAAATTATTGTCCAACAATATCAAAAGATTCCTTATCCAATTCTGAAAGATAATTAATTAATCACAGCAATAAAACTAAGATCTCTAAGTTTAAATTGTTCTCTTAACTGTGTTAGTGTTTTGAAGTGTGTCAAGTGACCTTACTGTACCTGTCTATAAAATCCTTTATTTTTATAAAGTAGAGGAGTATTTAA
Organism: Serinus canaria; assembly: GCF_022539315.1. Classification (NCBI taxonomy): domain Eukaryota; kingdom Metazoa; phylum Chordata; class Aves; order Passeriformes; family Fringillidae; genus Serinus; species Serinus canaria. The sequence goes on along the minus strand of NC_066317.1, from coordinate 8,964,365 downwards.
CTAATCTCTGGTCAAAAGACATTAGATCCTGCTAAACCTTTGAAGGGAATATATATTAATTGCATTGAAAAATGAATGTGAAGAACCAGTACTTTCCATGTAAATATGTACACATTGATGTGTATTGTACATGAATATATAGATTACATTTATGCTTTACCTTCAGACTTGGAAAAACTGTTGTTTATTGTTAACTAATCTTTTTCTAAAGAAATGGGAGGCAGTCTGCTTGTATGACTTCACAGTTCTGATAAGATCATAAGCACCACTGACTCTGAAACTGGGAAAATGGATTAAATTGGAATATAGATTAAATGGCTGACTGCAATTTTATTTCAGCTGCATTTAAACCCTGCACCGGTCAAAAAGGTCAAACAGAAGCCTGAATAAGCTTTTGCTGTGATCTAAGGAGTTGTGTGTCACATAACACATGCCTTGGAGCACGGCAAATATCTTGGTTCACCTACTCTGAGGAAACAATTTGACATTCTGCTTCAGAATTCAGTACTTACTGTCTTTTAAATGGGTTTTGTTTCTTCTTGTTTCTATTTTTACCTATTTTGTCTTGTCTTGTCTTTAGAGGCAACTAAAGGCTTTCCAGCGTAGGTAAAGCTGTTTTTTTGTCACTCTACATGTGAAGGGCCAAAACTTGTCTTTTACTTCTACAGTAGGAGGTGCAGAAATTTCATTCAGCCATCCTTAATGCTGTCATGTTGTTTCCCATTCTTCTAGCACCAGAGTCAGTTTCTGGAAGGAGTTTGCCCCTATTAAAACTTTGGAATATGAATTAATGTCAAAGTCATGTACACAGAATTATCTTCAAATGTGGCATTGGTTTATGCATAATAGAAAGTACATCCTCAATTTAAAGCATCACTCATTCTAATGAAAAAATATTCAACAGTTTGGGTGTAAAATAAATCTGCAAATCTTTTTTCTTAAGACTGTTCTGCTAATTCTGGCTAAAATGAGTTAGAAAGAGTTAAGTGGTCATCAGAATCTGAAAGCTAGTGAAGGAAAAATATGCTGATGCTTCTTAGATTACAACATTTGAAAATATACAGATGTGTTTTCAGGCCTGAAACTGTACTGCAATTGTAGCTGTCATAGGTCCACTCAAATGAAACCTGTACAGGTCAATTAATTTAATGTTTTTCTAGTATGTGAGGAAAAACAGTGCATCGATGCTTCCTGAAAATGAAGAATTTCAAATCTAGGTTTTGCATGAGTAATCAAGGATGTCTAGCTGTGACACATAAGGCAGGTTAAATAAAACAAAACAAAATTGGAAAGCAGAGGTGTCATACTGCTCCAGATATCCACATTATTGTTATTATAAAAGACTGTATTTTAAATGGGATTTAGTCTTATGTGTCATACCTTGTTGCCACATTCATTCATTTGAAGCCATATTTTACTCTAATTAGGAAGGTAGAATCTATTCTGAAATGTAAATTGATGTGGCAAAGAATAGCTGTGAGTGGCTTCCAGCAATCACCCAGTCCATCCATCTGCCTTTGGACAGAATCAGATGCAGACAAAATCTGCTTTATGTAACAGGTTGTTCACAACACCTGCTTGGGAAGAACTCTTCAACCATCTCCTAGATAACTCTGAGCATTTTGAATCCTTTTCTCCTCATGTTTTACTTGTATTTCCCACCCTCCTATTTAAAAAGCATGTTTTCACCTGAACATGGAGATCCATATTTCCTAATCTCTATGTAAAAAAGAAAGGTATAGGGTTTGGGGGAAAATAGAAGAACATATTGCTTAATCAAATAAATAAAAGCAGACAGGAGCACTAAATAGATGTGTAAAATGTGTATATTATGGGAAAGGAGAGCAATCTAAAATAGCTAAAAGCTGTTTCTTATTAAAAAGATTGCACAGCTCTGAATGGGTTTACACCAATATATTAATTATCTACTATTTTATTTTATGATAGTGAAGAAATTGTATGTAGTTTTTGCAGTTGAGGTTTGAAGCACATTGTAATAGTACCCTGAAGATATGTTTAGGAGTTTGGTTGTGTTTGGGTTTTGGGGACTTTTTGTGGATTTTTGTTGGTTTTTCTTTTGGTTTGGTTTGGGTTTTTTTGGTCATTGTTTTTTTTGGGGGGGGGATGTTGGTTTGTTTTTTGGTTTTTTTTTTTTAGTGGTTTGTTGAGGGGTTTTTGGTTAGTTGGTGGTTGGTTGGTTGGTTGGTTCATTTTTGGTTTTTGTTTTGTTTTGTTGGTCTTGGTAGTGCTTTCATAATTTTTGGCGGTTCTTTTTTTTTGTTTGTTATTAAGGGGTGTGAGTCTTTGGTTTCTATTATTTTTAACATATGATTGGTGAGTATCAAGGAAAAGTTTAAGTCTTTATCCACAGTTGTGTCACACTGGAAGCAAATATCAATCTATACTTTCTATTTTAACATATAGACTGCAGATAAAGTAGATATTTTATCTGTATGTAAATTACAATAGACTTTATGAATATAGTTCCTGTTATAACATATTATTATCTGAATTGTGCCATTAAGCATGCAGCGTTTTTCAACATCAATTTAAACAGAACTAAATGTGTCCTCTTGAACACAGTAATTGCATCCTAGCATCCCTTTTTATTTAAAATAATTCATTTTACAGACAATAATATAGTTTATCTTCTAATATAAATTCCTTGGGGCACAGATAATGCATTATTCTCTATTTAGAAGACAGGCACATCATGGGAACTACAAGAAATGAAGGATAGTAATTACATTCCTTAAGGGGAGAGGGAGAAGCTTAGTTTAAATTTTAGAGGAGATATAAATGAACATTCTGCATAGAATGAATTTCAAGCCAGATGAGCAAAACCTTTGTCTATATATTTAAAAAGAAAAGAAGCATTAAAAAGAATTAAAGTTTCAGGCTGTTTTGGAAAAAAAATACCTTGAAAATATGCTGAATTTTGGGTTTGAATGTATTTCTGTCAGATAAAATGAATTGGTATTATTCCATACTATTCTGGAATTAAAAGTAGCTGATCTTTTGTCTTAAAAGAAAAATACAGTAAAGCTTATTTTTTTCATCAGCTGACCATAAAAATCAGTCAAGGAAACAAAAAAACCCACCATTCTAACACCTATGGTTTGTGAATAAATTTTCATAACCTTTTAGGAAGCCTTTCTAATGAGGACAAACAAAAAATTGAGCAGGTCTGTCTGTCCAAGCTGACTGTAAGCTGTATTGCACAGTGATTATCCTATGCCACGGAAGTCTGTCCTTGTTCATGGATGTATAATCAGTGTGTCAAACTCTGTGATAACTGGAAAATGCAGCACTTCACAAAGAATCAGAAAAATGAAAGGAAAAGTAATGCCTGTATTATTTCTAACCTTTGCATGTTATAGGAATGCAAATGGTAGTCTCTTGAATGAATGAATGTTAAAATCAGAGATTATTGACCAAATTTTCTTTGTTAGCCCGTTAATATAAAACTACAAAGCAAAGAATGGAACTTTTAAATTTGTTGTCATTTTTCTGGTGTCCTGGGAACTCCTCAGCATTCTTATAGGAGCAGTCAGGTATTTTTTAAGAATCCACATTCATGGTGCTTTCCCCCATGTTAGGCGTGAAGTCTTTTACCCAGATTTTTTCACAAACACTTGTGCTGTGGTATTAAAAAAAACCTGAAAAGAAGGTTACTTGCATAGTCCTAAAATTGCTTCATTCTTAAATGAGAGTTAGACACTTTGAGATTCCTTATAATCAGCATCCCCCATTAGCCACTGTGGATAACAGCTCCACCTTCCATGGTCTTTTTCAGCCTGAGGGCCCAGAGTGCTCTGTGTGTTTCTGTTCACAGGGGATGCATTCATTCCTGGCCCTCTGTGTGTAAGGAGAAAAGGCTCCTTGGAAAGGAACTTGCCTTGGTTGTTTAAGGAAACAAGGTTATAAATACCTGAGGCGTGCAAACCCTTACTGGGTAGAGACGTGGCTGTGTACAGTTCCCCAGTGAGACAATGCAAGAGCTCTTCAGCTGCCTGGGTCGTAACAGCAAAGAAAAAGATCAGATTTATTGTCTGTCCTCAGATTAAAAGCATCTGCTTAGGCTTGAAATGAAATGGAAGTCCATGCTCATGAACTAGATCAATGATGGGTTAACCCCTCCTGGCTTTCAAAGCTGCCTGTACTGCAGGGGATATTTTTTCCATTGGTATTGAATTCTTTGTATGAGTCAGACTCCAATTAGTGTAGACATTTGTAAGGTAAAATTCCCCTTTTCTGTTTGTTTTTAACCCTTCTATTTTGCAGTATTACAGAGAACATAGGCACCAGTTTAATTTTTTGATTATATTTTTTAAGGAGTCTGGTAATGTAGAGCTGTAAATAGGTCTTTAAAAAATATAGCTTTTGTTTTCAGAAAAGGTATTAATACTTTGTTATTTTGTATTTTTTTCCACAGAACAAATGTTACTTAACTAATGTTATCACAAATGTTATTTAACTAATACATATAATAAGGGCAGAACAAATATTATTAAACAAATACATATAATAAGGGCAGAATACATATAATAAGGTCGGATGGGAAAAGTTGAGTCTGAATTGTTGTTATCAAACAATCCCAATGCAAATGTTGGTTCTTACCCTTGAAAGAAAATTAAATGGTTAACATCAAATATGAAATCTTGCTTTCAATGCAAGTATTTTAGAGACCCTTTTGAATTTTAATGCAAGAGCTATTCCCTAATTCATTTAAATGTAATCACTATTCTTAAGGTTGCATTTTATGACAAGTTTGACAATCAGTCACTGTAGGAAAAATTTTCAAACCATAAGGCCTTGAATATATTAAGAAACAAAGGTAGTTTTGTTATCAGAGAAACTGATAATTCTGAAAGCAAGCCAAGGCATGTTAAAAAAAAGAAATAAAAAAAAAGAAAAGGAGAAAAAATTCTTTCAAGGCTTCAACCTTTAGAGATCAGTTCATCTGAAAGATTTCTGTCCTGCTTGTGTTTTAAAGGCTGCACACACAGGGATACACAGGCACACACAGAAATTCAGTGGTGCCCTCAGGGTGCCTCCGTTTGTATTACAGGGCAGCTCATTCGCAGCTCACCCAGGATAGAACTGCTCAGCTTCTCTTTGTGCTCTCAAAGCCACCTCTAATAATACAAATAGAAGTACCCTCAGGGCACTGCACACAATGTGTCTAGAAATGCCACAGATCCTTTGGGGTGAGGAGAAAATATATTAAAAAATAAAAACAAAAAACCAAAAAGAATAACAGGAAAGGATTTGTTTTCCTCCATGGTAAATAAACACCAACTATTTGGTGATTTATGTTTCTGCAGTAGAGCTTGTCATTTTCTAAAAAGTTGAGGTTTTGTAGTATCTTTTAATTTCAAGAGCCAAACAATTGGTCACATCCTGAGGGATGTAGGTTGTTCCCTGGAAGATTTGCCTGTTCCTGAACACAGAGAACACTTTCAGAGCAATTTACATTTTCTTTAATAAGAAACCAAAAGCTTCAAAATAAAAGGCTAAGCAGAACCAAGATTTGTGGCTGAAATTCTGCATGATGGAGACTCCCTTTACAAAATAAGATTGAATAAAATTAATGAGCTTGGGGTTTTTCACAGAAAATAATATACTTCTTTTTACAAAACTGAAAAAGGTACTTCAAAGCTTTGCATTTTATGAGTTACTCCTTATCTTGTCTAGCATATTAGAAAAACAAACCACTGAAAAACCCCAGGAAGCTTTATCCAGTCACACTGCCTCCTTTTATCTTAGGAGAAATTAACATTAATATCTTTGATATAATGTAATAAAGTTTTCATTATAATTAGACGGAGTTGTATTGAAAACAGTTTTACCCTTTTATTTTACAAAAAAAAAAGTGTAGAAGAGGGTGCTTTTGTCCTCTCATTCCTGGAATATTTAAATTTTTTCTTATGTTTCGTTCTAAAATGCAGTGGGCAGGTTTCGTGCTTGCTAGGACTGCAAGAGAGTCTCAGTCACAGTTTGAATCAAGTGCCCTTTTGTGGACACTTAACCCCTTGGTTTGGATTTTTACTGTCATTCTAAAAGGCTGATTATGAGCAAAGGTCACCAATGAGCTTGACAGCTATTTCCAGTGATCTGAAGTAATTTAAGGTGTTCTGCACATGTTGCTAACTGGATTCCCTTGCTGCAGTGAAGGGTTTCATTTCCACCTAAATCAATGGTACTCTTAGGCTTGCTCAAGAGTGTGGTTCTACAATTTTACCCTTTAGTTACTGAGTATTTCATAAGGCTGTTTATCTTTCATGCTGTATTTTGCTTTTAGGTTTCTACAATGCTACTTTACCACCAGCCCATTGTATGTTTGACTTTTGCAGTTTCCTTTATGTATAAATTTTAATATATCTATTTACTTGGATGTTTTTTTCCATTTTACCTCAAGTACAGTTGTAATTCTGAAAAGAGTCTTTCTAGTTTTAGTTCCCTAGCAGACCATGAAATCATAGATTCATTTAGGTTGTAAAGCACCACCAAGATCATCGAGTCCAACCTCTAACCAAACACTGCCAGGTTCACCTCAGAGTGTCCCTAATGCCACAACTGCTCATGTCCCTGAAGTCTGGCACTTTTGGGGATACAGATTTTTGGGTAAGAAGTAAATATCCCCCTTGTTTCCTAAGCCTGTGCAGAGTAAGGTGCAGACCTGATGAGCCCTTTTCAGGTTTTTTATTTGGCATTGTAGCACAAAGCTGCTGGCCCTTGTGACCCCGTGGCCAGCCACATGGAACAGGAGGGCAGATGTTGGAGCCATGGAGGTCCCAAAATGTTATGTGACCATCAGAATTATTGCTCCCACCTTCTCACTTCCTCTTGAGGTCAGAACAGTGGAGTCAGGCCAATTAAATGCCCAATCTGCTGGGCCATGGGATACCACTGTGGGCTGTAAAGTCAGCTTTTCCTGTGCTGCTCATTAAGGCAGGTCACCATAGACAATGCTGCCTGTCAGCTAGCCACAAGCCAGAAGGAAACTGGAACTGTAAGGAAAGAAAACTAATTCAATCTAATTTTGGAGAAGATTGGAAAGCTGACAGCAAGAGGAAAACAACTTGAAGAAAGACAAGTATTCGCTGTCAGGCGTTGTTATCTTTTAAAGGGCTGCTCCCAGGTTCTCACAGTTTCTTGACAACTAAATAAAATTAGAAAGCAAAAGAAAATTTTTGGCAATGCAGGGATTTTGTTGTTGTTGTTGCTGTTCTTTGATATCACCTCTAGACTTAAGAAACAGCATGATGTATGTTTTCTTGGTTCCAATCACTAACATGTCTGAAATTGGTAAGAAAAGCCAGAAGAAACTTCAGTTCCTCTAGCTTAAGCACGCTTTTCAAAGTATAACACTTCTATTTGCTCTCAGTTTTGCTTCAGGCTGAGAAAGAAAGGAAAGAGTACTGTTTGAAAACTTGAACTCATTGTGCAGAAGAGGTACAGCCCTCCTTGATTAAATTCTGCTAGAGTAATTAAGTCATTACTACCTTGACTGAATGTTGTGATTTTTCCTTCAAACACTGAAAGTCTAACTCTCACCTGTGAGCACAGAGTCAAACATGAAGATAGCTTTTGAATATTTCAGGGTTTTCCCTATGCTCTGTAAAAGATGTAATAAAACGTGTTTTCAAACAGATATTACCAGGTGCCCTTTGCCAAAATGAATTTTCTTTCCTACTGTAACTGATTTTTTGAACTTGCCATGATTTCAAATACATCAAGATGCAGGACTATATTTCTTTTGCTGCCCCTTGTTTCCATTTTATTCCATATTCTGTTGCAAGTTCTTTATTTTCATTTTTCATGCCATGTGAACCACTACATGCATCATTTTTTTTGGATGACAAAAATGGATAATGAAGAACAAACACTTTAGTGACCTGGTCTGAATTTTGTGTCTATGTATGGTGATCATTAGATGATGAGCTTGAGGAGTGGTGAGAGACCGAGAAGAAGCAAAGTTTACTTCATATAAAATACACTTTAGTTCCCTTCATAAGCCAGACACTGTCTGAAATAAATCAACCCATCCCTGTGGGTCAAACAAATTTCCTGTGGCTGAAAGGCAAGTAATGAGCTGGTGGTATGAAGTTAAAAGCAGTACAGTTATTAAAAAAAATAAAAAAATTCTACAAGTATTGCCTCTGTGTGTTGAGGCACCTTTAATAAATGGGATTAACCTTTTTTTGGTATTATTCAGGAGTTTTGAATTTGATGTAACCTGTGAAACTTTTTAAATGTTAAAGCATGATTTGGACTTCCCTGCAAATTACATAATAATGATGATGATAGCTGGAACACAACACAGAGACTTAATCTGTCTGTGTTTCTTACAAGTGTTTACAGAAACTCAGTGTCACTATGCTGTCATCCAAACTATTCCCAGTTTTGAGTTTTGATCCTTGGAGAAATGCTTATATGCACCGAGGTCAAGCCAACAGCTTTATGATTTACTCCCTTTCACGGCAGTAAAACTGTATTTATAAATACAGTGCATCTGGCTTCTAACTAAACATTCTTCATGTTCATAAACACAGCGCTTTAACCTAGCAAAAATATTGTTTTGCCTCAGGGAAATGTCTTGAACCCAGTCCCTGAAGAAATCCTTCTGCTTCTGCCTCTGTGATTAAATAGTAAATAGAAAGACTTGGTTGCTTTGGAATTTCTCCTGTGTTTGTTTGTTCACTCCTGGATTTTGTCTGAAATAAGAGGGTGGGGCTGATGGAGTGGAATGGAGGTTGCTCTACAAACACTGAAAGATTTATCGACTGATACCAATGAGATCTAAGATGCTTATGCTTAGTAGGGATCTGTACCCTAGAAAGAAGAAAATACAGTCACAAAAATACACATATGTTTGATGTATGAAAAGTTTTTTTTTTTATTTCTGTTACTCTATATATATATATATGTTTCCACATATATAACATTATTCCACTTATGGTAAGGGAAAAATTAATATTCTTCTTAGTTGCTAAGGGGTTTTTTGGTGAGAACATAATTCATTTTGCAGACAATTTCAAGCTCAAAAAGACAACATATACCTCCCATTTCTGAAGGTGTTTCTTTTGTGGGAATAATCCTCCATGAGTCATTGACTCGGACAGTCACTGTGAGTTGTCATCCTCTTGGATGTTCAGCATTAATTAATGCATGGTTGGGCTGGCTAATTAGGGTCTTTGTCTTCCACATTTTCCACAACACTACGCTGTGGCTAGAATCAGTTGGCTTGTTTTGATTTGGGGTTTTGGGGGTTGTTTGTTGTTGTGACTGATTTTTTACTTGTTTTGGTTTTTTAATTTATTTCCCTTTTTTATTTTTGCTCCAAATTTTCAGATATACATAGGCTGACTTTGCTAGGGGTAGAAGATTGAACTGTGTTAAGAGAAAGAGAGAAACTTTGCCACATGTCAGCCTTGATTTCATTGGAGACAATGTTGATGTGAATCCAGAATGTAAGTATATTCTATGGAAGTCATGTTTTCTATGAGTATATACTGATTTTTTTTTTGTTGTTTCTTTCTTCCCAATTCAAGGCAAAACTTCTGACAGAAAGGCAAAGCTCTTGCAACGAGTATTAAGTTATTTTAAGCTACCAACAGTGATGAATTTAAAACTGTAGTTTACTAGCAGTACTTCCAAAGTTATTACAAAGGAATGATCCAAGGTTTATGAGACTTTGAATTTCCTGTCTCTGCATCTTACAGGAATTATTCTCCCTTTTTTTCCTGCTCATTCATCCCCAGCTAGCCCTGCTTTACTTACAGTGCCTGTAATTTGGTCACATTGCAGGGCTAGACAAACACAATGGACCAAAAACTGAAGTAAAATATTTCTGATATAAATTGCTTGGAGCTCCTTTGCCCCTCTTCTCACTATTACTGCTTGGCCTATAACATTCTGCAGGCTTTCTCTTTTTGCTGGATTTCACCAGGACAGAATATTTCTGCTGGAAAGCCTCTATTTTGTATACTTTGTCTCTTTTCTGAGGTTACAGGTTACAACAGTTTTCAGTCCAAACTCTGAAAGGAAAATCCACTATATGGCTTAAAATTGGAGGACTATCTCCTACAGGAACCTAATGGAAAAGCATTGATTTTGCTGAAAAGGCCGAGGCTTTATGCTAGGCTTGTGCCAGATTTTCAGATATTCTTTTCTATATGTTTGTTCATATTGTCCTTCCAAGGTCTTCAAGCAATTAGTTTTTATTTGCATGCATCATTTCACTTCTTTGCTCCCAGGATACAGTCCTTGCTTTCTGGCTGTCCTATGAATTTTTTCCTCTCAACATTCCATTTGGGCTTTTCACTCATTTTGTTCAGGCTTCTATTTGCATTCCATATCCTCAGGGTTTGGTTCTTTTTTTTTTCTTTTTTTTTCTTCTCTGTTTTCTCCCCCTCCTCCTCATTTCTAGATTTTTAGTTACTGACAGATTGTGCTGCTGATCTGAACACTGATACCAGTCACTTATGTGTCCTTCCCTCAATGAACATTGTTTTTTTATACTGCCCTTTATATTTATTATTAATTTACTGTTTTGAGTATGGTTATTCATTCTCAAAAAATCTATATAAAAGAATAGGCAGCAAAAGAGACTACCTGGTTACAAATACTGACTGTTTTTTAAGTTTTTCAGGACTAATTGTGGTGTTTTGTAGTTAGATATTAGGTTCTTCAGAAATTCATATGACTGGGGAATCATGTTATGTTCAGAGGCAAACTTAAAAAAAGGATAACTGGAAAGCCCTAAAATATATTAAGGACTTGTTTTTCAAAATGAGTTGGTTCTTTTCACTATCTATATTTTGTTAGCATTTATGCAGTCTTTCACATGACTATATTTTATTGATTCAAACTATTTTCTACAAAGAGTAATCTAAATCAAATTATGTTCTCTACATTTATTGTGTAGTTTCAACCATTTTAATATAAATATTTAAATAAATATATATATTGTACTTTTTCTTATATTCAAGCAAATATTTATGACCTTATAAAATTTTATTTATTGAATTGTACTATATTTGATAATAAATTTTTCAGAAATAATATGGGAAATATTAGTGATTAGGTTAGTTTTCCCCTGCTTTGAAGTAATTTTCTATATGTGAGTAGTTATTCCCTTTAGATGCTCATGCATAAAAATAATTGCGATATAAAATTTCTGGCTTGCATTTTTCCACTGAGGGGATTTGCTGTAGGATCTATTTGGCCTCAGGTGAGCAGCTCTCTGCTCTCTTTGGGTTTGCCCTGTCCTTATCACTGCACACAGATGTTAATGTTTGCAGAATTACAAGGTTTTTTTCTAATTGTAAACTTTTAAATTCATTCCTGTCTTACACAAATTAAAATTTCTGAGGATTGTGCTACAATAGGAAATGTAGAAAAAAAGATGATTGAGTATTTATAAAAACCTAAAGGTTTTTACACATTGCCCTCTGTAGTGAATAAATTTACTGGCACTATTTTAGTGACAATTAGTACAATCTGTGAGTTGTGTATTGTTAGGAACTAAGGGAATAGAGAAAATACAAAATATAGAAGGGTGGGGGTGGGTGGGTTCCTCCACATATACTCTATTCTTTAAGCATTCAGTTATTTAATTTCAAGGTTTTATTTGACTTCAGAAGGTTCACGTCCTTTGACCTATGCAGTCCTCTCCACACCAGCTGGAACTAAGAAATGCATTTGCAGGACAAATAGGCATGAAAAGAACAAAGAATTGGATGCAAGGTGAGAACAGGACATTCTAGTGCTTTACTTGGACTTTGAAATATCTTTTGAAAGCAGAAGCCTGATGTTCAAATACAGCAAAATTTTTAATGGTGAATCTTCCTGATACCTGAATTTATTTTTTTTATTCCTTGGAAAACTAACTCATGACATTATGTGCTACTTAAGTATTTTTGGGTTGAAGAAGAATTAAATACATTAATTAGAATATATTTTTCCAATTATTTCTTCCAAGGATCTATTTAATGAATATCAGGACCTAGGCTATTGATCTCATCTTTGTGCTGTGTTGGATCCTCTTTTCTATCAATATTATCCACAAGTAATTACATTTTTCCTGTTGATGTTGCTCATGAACTGTAGCACTGGACAGGATAGAAGGATCAATGTCATTTAATTTACAATTGAGGAGATAAGAGTTATTGGTGTAAATTAAATGGTCATTACCTGCCACAATTATGTTTGTGGCAAAATCTCTAATTTTCTCATTTGAACTTCTGCAATTATTGAAAACAGAAGCACTCAGATGTGAAATCATGTACAAGTTAAAAGTGACATTGAAAAACCCCAAACACAGACAAATTAGTCTTAGAGATGGTATGTGAAGGGGACAATACTTCCTTCCATTGTATTGATAACTATTGGATTGATATTCAATTTTAACTACTGTTTTTGTTTTCTTTTGTTTAAAAAAATAAAAAAAACCAAAAACAAACCATCCCTCATTTTGAAAATAAGAATTATTCTTTAATTTTACATTAGAAATGTTTTCTAAGAGAGATTATTAGTGAGGCTTTTGGTAATTTCTCATTGTTTTTATTTATTTCAAATTGTTTATTTTCAGGCTATTTAAACATTTTATGTGCCAAAATAGGGTCAGCTTCTGATTTCTGAGTTTTGAAAAGGGCTGGTGGTAGTGTTATTTGTATTAAGTCTTTGAACTGCAGTGTATTTACTGGCATTCTGTGCATTTATACTGCATTACACTGTGTGTGCATCTGTTGGCTAAAATGGGCTTAAACTGGGGAGCTGAGAGAGTGTCTACCCACACAATAAAAACACTTTGGCTTTCCTTTACTTATTCATTGACTGCTAAGTTAATCTGCATCCATTTTTCAAAAAAATTATGTTTTTCATAGCAAATTCACAAAAAAAAAACCCCAAATATTGTAGGCTTATATTTGTCATGCTGACCATCACTTGCTATTATTTCCTTGTCTGCTAAGGTTCCAGGTTAAATTAACAAAATGATTTTGGTGTCACAGTGTGTGTGGTCAGCAAGTTTAGAAAATTCATCTTCATATGGATAAGGGTAAGCTTACCTGTAACTTAAAAAATAAGCTAGAGCTAAATACAGAAAAGTTTAAAAGAATGTACAAACCTGTTAAAATAACTAGACACAGTAGTATGAGTTGAAGCTTCATCAGGATAATTCAGTTTGTCCTTTGATGGGTGTATTCACAAGTAGAGCTAAAAAGCTTATAGCTTTATATTACATTAAATTGCTAAATGCCCCCAGACATGCTAAGCCAGAAAACACTGAAGATTTGTAAATGCTGTGCATTTATCTCATCCCAGATCACAATTTTTGTCTTTTTTCTTCTCTCCTACATTTTCCTTGGGCAAAAAGTTGCTTGAATTCTGACAGAAGTTAAAAATAAAATTGAGCATATTAACATGTTAATGTATATTACAGAAAGGCTTTTTCAGTAAAGTGCTGATAACAGATGTGTTTTTAGAGACTAGTCTGCTGAATTGAAGTACAGCAGCAGCCTTTGTGTTTGGCAGCTTGGGAGCCATAGGAATTACAAATGGTATGTAGGTGTTCCTCTGCATATCCCTCAGTGCATCAGTTCAAATGGAGTTATTGTCTCTTTGGTGTATGTGTAAAATGGCATTTTTATTCTAATATCCACATTTTTATTATTACAGAAAAGAGAAAAATGAATACACTACATAATTCCTCTGCAATTATTTCTGATGTCTGTTGTGCTTGACAAATATTTCTGTGTGAGAAATTTTAGCACATTAATTAAAAGGATTTTAGGAGCTGGGAAAGGTTAGACACCACATATTCCTCCTTTTGTCAGTGAATCCTTCATAGTTTCACCTTAGTGCTTTAATCTCTACCCCTGCCTCACACAGGAATCAAATAATACAAACCACAGTTACCCATTTAAAATATTAAATACAATATTACATAATTTCAATCTGGCATTTGAAACATTTAGGATTCAGTGAAGCAGGAAAATAAAATGTCTCTTAGCCAACACATTTCAGTCCTGGTGTTCACCTGCAGTAATTTTACGGGGCAGCTAATGAGAGGCTGCTTCAGATTTACTAGTTTTGTGGGTACGAGACAAATTGCTTGATGGTCACTCCTGTGACTGTTTTGGTCCTTACTTAACCTATATACTTCCCTGGAGATGTCTTCCATCTGTATTTTGAGAGTTAGTGTTTTGTTATCTTTTACCAGAAGCTCAGTGAACAAAGATTGAGCTTCTGCTGGCTTCTCTTCCTCCTTTCTTCCCACCTTCTGCTGGGTAAATTTCTTTGATGCTACTGTTACATCTGCAAAGAAAAACTTTCAGAAATACCTTTGAATCTATTGCATTTTTTTTCTTAATCCATAGGGGAAAAAAAAAGTGAAATAGACAAAGTTTTATAAATTCAGATTTGATCTTTCTATGTGTTTTTGCTCATTGAAAGTTCTCTGAATTGTATGGAGTAGATCTCTGTTTCCCAGGGGTTATTTTGGGGCTTTGTTTGCTTTATTCTTGAATAATACACGACAAGTAAAACAATTAAAACAAACAAAAAACCAAAAAAAGCTTTTCCAATCTTAAATTAGGTAATGGTATTGGAATTAGGGATTTTTCAAAACCATAGGAAAAAAGTAATTTATTTTTTCTTCGTAAAAAAAAAAAAAACTAAAAAGAAACTGGTTGAATACTCTGATAATTTTCATGGCTAATAAGCATGTGTTTTTTCTATAAAAAAAAAAGAGAATATCTGGTAGAGAATTTGTTGAACCAGAAAAATGGTTATCCTGTAAGAGTGGGTTGGCAATCTCTCCTGCTCTGTACTGGTAAAGAAGAAACAAAAAGACCCCTTATTAAGAAAAAAAGGAAATGGGTTTTCAAGTACTGACAATAACCCCATGCTGCTCTCATAATTATAATGAACATAGTTTGACAAATAATCAAAAAAAGAGGGTGTTAAAATACCTAGGTGGAAAGTTCTCAGGCCATTGCATGTATTCCAGTACAGGCTAAGATCCTACGTCAAACTCCAGATTTAAGCTTCACTTCATGCAGACCAATGAACACTTACTATTGTTGTTTGACCATTAATTCATAATGTGACTTTTACAGACATATCAAACCTGCTCTTTAACTACTTTGATTAAATTGTGATGGAAATAAATGATCCAAATAAAATGAGTAGATTTGAGGACTGCTGGATCATGCTGTATGAAGGGTTTTACATAATTCAATCCTTAATGTGTATCCAATATGCTTAAATCGTATTTCTAATTTTTCTTTAAATAGTTTGCATTACTAATTTGCTTCTAAGAGATTTCTGCCAATCAAGTTAAATACTTTCTGCAAACTGCTTACATTCCTGTCAAAGTGTACTTGTTATACTAAACACCCACATTCTGTTCCAGTTCCATTTTAGTTACTTTATTATTATTTTTTTAATCTTTCCTCCCACAGAGTGTTAGCGACTTCATATTGATGGGCATCCAGGAAGCTGAACACAACATTTATTTTTAAAGTATATTCATTGAATCAGTGCAGATCTAGATGGTACCTAAAAAGGCAAATTCCAGGTTTTGAAAGCTGTGTGGGTGCACCAGCAGTTGTGCCAGTTTTGCAGCAAATTGCACTTCACACCAAAACCAACAGCAGAGCTAAGATCCTCTTGAATTCCCCTTTGCAAATATTCCCTTCCAATGTTTTGTTTTCCAGGTATCAAAAGGTGTCCAGTAAACAGCTGAGTGTGAACAATTCAAAAGCTCACAAGAGAATAGATGGTCTTTGGACAGTGCACTTGCATTGGAGATGTAGTGTGAAGAATATTCTTTTTTTCTTAGCAGATACATATACATCCCTATTAGTATGTGTATTATGTTAGTGTATGGTAATTCATTATCCTGTGTAAACACTATATTGGGATAATAAGAACATTGTGAATGCTTAA
Source organism: Serinus canaria (assembly GCF_022539315.1). Lineage (NCBI taxonomy): Eukaryota > Metazoa > Chordata > Aves > Passeriformes > Fringillidae > Serinus > Serinus canaria. Next base: position 8,948,405 of record NC_066317.1, on the reverse strand, counting down.
AAAACACCCTTTACATCTCATTCACGGAAACATTAAGAGATTTTAGCTTTGACAAGCAGCATTTTCCCCTTGGGAACAACAGTTTTGAAAGAAAGACAGCTCAGCTAGTTTGTCCACTACAGCAATTTAGGACTAACATAATATATTAATTCAAAATAGCAGAACTAAGAGAATTTATAATTTTCAGGCAGGTCTTCATTCTGTTTAGAGTTCACAATGTGCCTTCAGAATGCAAAATTTGCAAAGGAAGGCAGGATTTGGCTTTTTTGGCAAAGAGAAGAGAAGGTGTTGACCCACTACTCATTTCTTATTTAAATTCTCCCTAGTCAAGCAAAATTCCCTTTTGAAATTCATCACTTGATGTCCATGGAACTTTTAATAAAAGAACTTCTGTATTTGTTCACAATACAGAGTTCTTTTTTCTTTCCTCACACATTCTAAAATGAGCTTTATTTGCATTATATCACAATATAACATATGTAATATCAGTTATGTTTCCTGCAATTCTCCAACAGCAGCTTTCACCATGTAATTTCCTGTTCATCTTTTCAGCTGATGAAAAAGCTTTCAGGGATTTATAAATGTGTATTTTGGGGCAATTTTAGAAAATTTCAGGTGCCAACTTGTATTCCAAGACTCATCCTCAGTAACAGTTTCCCTGATTCTGCATATCTTAAATATCAGTGGTAAGAGTTAGTCTGTAATGTAAATTAGAAGTTATTTTGTCCTCTGTATTTTAGACTTTGCTTCCATTGAATTAAAGGGGAGTTGGATCACAGTAAATGGGAACAGAATTTTATCACAGAGGACCCAAATTCTTTCCTGGCTGTTTGGATCATGTATATCATAAATGTCTTGTACAGACAGAATTATTTGAATTATCTTTTCTCTTTAACCTTTGTCTTCTTATTTCAAATAGGTGTGATGTTCCCCTTATGTCCTGGTTAAATTTTGTTAGATTTTCTTTAGTTTATTTTGGTTTAGTGATTTTTTATTTCTTTGGGTTTTTTTAACCCTAGCTCCTAGAGTCCTTGACTTTCATGGACCTTTATTAGTTCAAACAGGCAAAAAGCTTTTTTGTATTTTTGACAATACTCACTTTAAAATAAAACTCAGATACATCAGGTTAAATTATGTCAGTTTCTTTCTCTGTGAGCTTTATCAGGTAATTTGTCAGAGGTCTGCCTCATTCCTTGTTTGAGTTCTCTTCCCTTCAGTTCCATCTCTACCCACAACTGTTTCCAACGAGCTCTTATGCACAGATTTAAACTACAGATCTATCTAATGTAAAGCTAATGGTTTAATGGAAATTATTTTAGCATGCCCTAGTTATAAATAACCTGCATTTACTTTACAGAATCCAGGAATGCTGATGTTTCTTAGTGCTGGCTGTTCAGAATGCACATTTAGCAGGCTAGCCACCTAGGTCCATTGTACCAAATACAGAAAATAACTGAATGAACAGGGGGCAGTTGGGATTTTGAACTGTGCAAGGTTCACAAGAAAGACAGGAGTGCTAGGGCTTTGGTTGAGTAGATATTCAGAAGGTCTAATAAAATTCTGTTGGAATCTTGGTGCCGCAATCGATTGCTTCCTGCTGTCCCCTGGAATATATATCAGCCTCTTAAGAGTGGTTTGCTTGCTTGTTTTGGGTATCTTTGCAGATGTTGTTTGGTTAGGGTTTTTAGAGTGATATGTAGTTATTTTGTTGGCTTGTTTGCTACTTGCACTCTTTGAGTGGTTTGGTGTTGGCTTGTTTTTGTTCTTGTATCTAACTGTGTTTAGGAAAGTCATCATTTGAAAAGTTCTTTTTCTCTAGATCAACTACCAAAACACCTTCAGACAATTATATGTGAAACATAATAGAGAATTACTTCAATAAATCAATTATCTGCAGCTGGTTTGTTCTCGAGCAAGTTTTGGTTACAAAACTTATTTTCGATTTTAAGCTATCCCGTATTTGCCTTCTGGGTTGCCTCCTGTCTTACTGGAGGCAACATAGAAGACCTCTGGGACAAACAAATTAAACTCTTGATCTTACAGAAAAATGTGTTCCTAGATTTTCAAAAGTGATAGGAGTTTTTACTCCATATCCTTAGTTTAGTCCTTAAGTTACAATGTTTAATTGTCGCCATACGACACGAAATGAATGACACTCACACGCGGAGATGTCCAAGGCAAAAAAGACATGTTAATTTCCAGACTTTTATATTTATAGAATTTCAAAAGGGACCATGGATTGGAGGATGAAATTTCTAACTCTCCAACCACACTGGTCAAACCAAGAGTCCATCAATTCTTTCATCCTCCAGAAAGGAATGCAAAACAATCATTATTTACATGAAAAGTGTATGAGAAACTCTGTTACAAAAATGTAAACATCAGAAGGCTTAGAAGAACTTTAGAAGAACAGGGCGATATCTAATGCTCACACCAAGAGAGCCAAGCCCTTACCCTGAAAAACAGCAAAACCTATGAGAGATTTATTCTTATGGGCTCCTCAGCCATGCAAAATTTATGGCTTTGGATGTCCTAGTAAGGGCTTGATGCATTCAGTTGTCTTGGTATCCAGAACATCTCTGGAGAACTATTCAGTGTGCTTTGTTTTCCTCAACGTGAAGAACAAGGTCATCACTCTGATGCGCTTTTGCTTTTGAGGAACATAATCATTGGTATGTGTGGTTTTGAATTGCAATGCATGTAACTTAGAGTGCAATTTAAATCAAATTCTGATGCATTACAGTAGTTATTTCCATAGCCTGCTGTCTAGCTTGCTTGTATCTTTGGAAGTATTTGGGCAGCTGTAGATTTTCTCAAGCACAAATGTAACAAGAGGTTTACCAGGCCCAAGAAATCTTACAGAAGGAAATTATTTTTGTTTGTGAACAATAAAATCCCACATATGCAACACTTTTAGTCTAACTGCATGTGAAAGGGCATGGCCTTAATCTTCAATTTGTGCCTATTAGCTTCTAAAGTTTTCCATTTATTGGAAAAGTAGTTTTGAAACTTGAAGTGAATAACTTCAATCAAACACCTCACTTTGTATTCTCAGGGGAGTATATTGAAATTTCCACAGAAAGAATATGACTACTGGTTATTTAACTTTTGAATCTACTTTTGAGTCCCAGTCACAACAGTTTGACAAAATTTCTTAGCAAAACCTTGAATCATTTTTTGCACCTTTAGGCAGAGAAGAATCATTATTCACTTTGTTTAACAGAACACACTAGTAGTGACAATGTAATGTGTTCCAAATGCTTTACTGCAAAAATAAAAAGGTTTGAAGATATCTAAAATACTATAGAAATAGACAGGTTTAGTAAAATAATTCAAGCTTTTTTATTGGAGCATTTTATGAAAAAAATCTGGCTTTTTCAAGGTCCTAACTTTGGAGTTTCTAAAGTAACAGACAGAGATACTCTCTTAAACAGCAATCAGCCACATTTTGCATTTAAAGACTTCAACCAGAAACTTTGTGCACACATTTAATTGATAATTTTTATTATTAATATTAATCCCTAACATAAAGAAATTATTAATTTAGCTTATTTGCTCAAGGGATGCATTTCTTTTTGAATAGGATAGAAGATATTAGCAAGTTAATATCTTCCCACTGTGGTAGAAAGTGAGGGAAAATTAATGAAGATAATAGGCTTTACTTAGATAATTTCATTATTGTCATAGCTTTACCTGCCCTGTTTTATGACTGCCTTTTTGTCTGTAGTGAAATTATTAACTTAGCTCTGCCAGAATTACTTTATAAAACAGCTAAAAGGGATCAAATTACACAAATTAAGTATTTTTGCACCTTGTTACTTTCATTAATTGTTCATGCATGTTGAGGGTTTGTTAGGGCTTCTTGTTTGTTTATTTGTTTGTTTGGATTCTTTTATGTGGCTCCCCTGATGCTGGCAGAGGAGGGGAGAGAGGGCAGAGATATTTTTATTTTTAAGTGCAGGCTGGATGACTACATTCCAATAGAAGTTTCTAGTTGTGGACTCTGCTAATTTCTCATTTTTCAATGGACCATGTGACTGTAGAGAGAACTGAAGATCCCAAAACAGGAATTGAAACTTTTTCCTTTCTTAGATGATTGAATCCTCAGGGACACACCCCTGAAGGATACCAAGTTTATCTTTACTCACTAGGACAGGGGAGTAAATATGGTGACAACATCTCCCTAAATGTTTGTTCACAGGAATACTGAGGGACTCTACCAAAAATACTAGTAGGTGGTGATAGTTTCAAATTATGATCTTAAGATAATTCATATTTCATAGCATTATCTGAGGTAATTATCACTATGTGATAACACTCACATAGTGTTATCTGAGGTATTTACTTTTAAATACCTCAGATAACACTAATTTCATAAAATGTCATCTTCAGACAAGATTAACCAAAAGGAGAAAAAAAACCTGAATTGGTCCACCCGTGAAAGGCAGTCACTCACCCACACCTGCCACATCTGGGCAGAGGAGAAAAAAATATATTGAAGGGTTCATGAGTTTAGATAAAGATTGGGAGAAAACTCTCCAAGAGCAAAAGAGGCTCATCTTAGAGATACAAAGAGTTTATTGCTAACAACATCAGAGGAGGGTAATGAGAAGTAAAATAAGCCCTTACAAACACGTTTTCTTCCCCCACCCCCTCCTTCCTTCCCCCCAATAGCACAGGCAGACATGGTGTGGGGGATTTATCAGTTCATCACCCGAAGTTTTCTTCTGCTGCTCCAGGAGAGAAGTCCTCCCCTGTCAGACCGTGGGGTCCCTCCCACAGGAGACAGTTCTTTGTGAACTTCTCCAGTGTGATTCCAATCTCATGAGCAGCAATCCTCCCAAACACGAGTCCCTCCCTCGGGCAGCCATTCCTCCCAGAGCCGCTGTGGCGGGGCTCTCTCTTCCCACAGGGGGCAGCGCTCCAAGGCCAGGCTGCTCCAGCCTGGAAGCTGGGCCCTCTCTCTCCACCGGCTCTCCCCCTGGAGCAGAGCCTCCTCCAGGCTCTCCCACTCTGGCGAGGGCTCCTCCCCCAGGGGCTGCGGGTGGATCTCGGCATTGCCCGTGGGTCCCCAGGGCTGCAGGGGCGCAGCTGCTTCACCCTGGGCTCAGCAGGGCCTGCAGGGCCATCTCGGCTCTGGGGCTGCAGCGCCTCCTGCCCGCCCTTCCTTCTCCACTCACCTTGCTGTCTACAGGGTGTTTTCCCCACGTGTTCTCACCTCCTCCTCTTCTTTTGCTGGAATTAAAACTGCGTGCACTTTGTTTTGATTTTCCTATTAAATCTGTTGACACAGATGCATTACCAACCTCTCTCCTTGGCCCACCCTTGGCCATGTCCATCTTCAGAGCCTCAGGGACTGGCGCTGCCAGAGGCTTCTCCCGTCTTCTCATAGAAGCCACCTCTGAACTTCCTCTCTCTCACTACCAAAAACCACACTGGGCAAAACTAAAACAATTTTCCACCATTGAATAGATAGTGGGAACATTTAGACAAAAGAATTTAAAACGCATATGGAAAATGTTTTTATGGAAAGTTCATTGTAGGAATTGTAAAAGCTCTTTGAGCAGAAAATTCTCTGCTAGCTCTCTGGGGCAGGCTGTTAAACCTTTCTGGGTTTTGCTGTTGTATGAGTTCAATAAAAAACAGTAATATCAACACATCTACCACATTTTTCTGTGTGACATAAAATGCTCCCTTAACACTTGAATCAAGTAGCATCGCTACTGCTGGTGGTGGCCAGGCCTGCCAGAAAGCCCATGCTTTTCTATTTAGCTTGCTAGGCATATTTGCTTTTCTTTCAGCTCTTCTTTTCTGTGTGACATGCCAGCATTTCTTCGTTCCATCACATCCTTATGCTTGCTTTCAGTATTCATTCTTTTCTAGTGCCAAATTTTTTGCCAAATGTTCTGTTGCTTCTGTGGATGTGTTTGCAGCAGGCTCCCTCTGAGTGTCTGTGTTTCATATTTGAACAGCTCATCAGCAGGCATATCAATTCTCTTGCTGGGAATTTGTTTTCTTCCTCAAAGAGATCTTTGCAGCTTGATGTTGACAGCTTTTGTCTTCCCCTGAGGCAATTTTATTTAGGGTCTCTGGGTAGTCTGTCATCTGCTTTTGTAGAAATAAAAAGGCAAACAACTATGCTAATTACTTCAAATATGGCTCACATATATAAATTGCTACTAGTGGCAAAAACCTTGATTTGACCCTTTTGTTCTGGACATGGTCATTCAGACTGTGCGTGCTTCTTTATACCTTGAAAGTATCTATGTTTCTTTCAAAGAAAATGAAATGGTTAAAATTGTAATATATACTATCTTTTGAACACTTTATAAATCTCGCAGCATCTGTTGCTTTGAAATACTCCTTTAACCAGGCTGAAAATGGAAATATTTCCGCTTATATTCCCTTCTCTTCTTCTTTACCACCTACCAGATAAGTGACAAACACAGGCATGGGAGGGAGGGAGGGAGGGAGGGAGGGAAGGAGGGAGGATCCTGAGCACACCGAGAGCCCCGGCTCCCTCTCTGTTCACAGATCAGCGGAGAAGCCTCCGTGACAGAGCGCGGGTGGGACCGGGGGAAGTGCGAGCAGTTTGACTTCCTGGCGACATTGGAGGAGGTGTGATGTGGCAGGTGGCGATGTAGCAGTCTTGCAGAGACCAGTCAGGAGTAATGGGCTGGAAAATCCAAGGTCACCGGTGCAGTATCATCCTGGTGCTCACTATTGGTGCCGCATAAAGCAGGGGCTCAGATTATTTAAAGCACAATTGGAGCAGGGGAAGGAAAAGGTGGAGGGGAGGAGGTGATGCAGCACAGTGTTCTTTTTTGCAGAGACTCTATTTTTTTTTTTTTTGGTGACATTTATTTTATTTTTATTTTAAAGGCAGATGCTCATTTGGTCTTTCATTTGACAGCTGGGCACTGTTACGCATGGCAACTGTCACCTTTTCCTGAAGTCCTGCAGGCTTTGGTGCCGGGTACTGTGGAATCCAGCCCAGCTTCTGTTAAACTATTTAGAGCAGGTTTTTAATTTTCTCCTCCAAACTTAAATTCAGAAACAAATTCCCTTTTTTGCAAGTCAGACTGAAAAGGATAACCAAGTATTGGGAGCAAGAAGTACCACCCAGTGAGTTTGTGGAGAACCAGCACTAGGTGGCCCTTCTTGAGCAGGGGATTTGGACCAGATGACATCCACTTGTCCTGTCTAACCTCTATCATTCTATGAAGTTCAAAATCCCAAAAGACTGAAAGATTTTTTTTTTTTTTTTTTTGTGACTAAATCTTTTCCTTCCATTTGAGCACAGTGAACTGCTTACTCTTAACTTGCTCCCACACTCTTGTGTAGGCTCAAATGTCACTGCAGCATGATATGTTAGTGTGTTTCTGGAGACTGATGTAGGATGTCAGACTAAAAAGAGGGAAGTGATCTTTGCTGAAAAGCAGCATTTTTTCTTTTCCAATTCAAGAACTAATCATGCAACGTTTTCCAAATTTTACCTAACTATAATGGAAGATATTTGCAAATTCTAGCAGGAGATTATATAAACCATCATCCTATCTGTTCAAGTAATTTAGAATATGGTTTTGTTTGGGTGGGATTTTTTGGGCTTTCTTTTTTTTCTTTTTTTTTTTTTTTTTAACAGCCTGATCAGTTTTATCTTCTTATAGGAAGACTTTAAAAGGAAAGCAAGGATCAATTTTGCAGTAGAGCTGTCAAAATAATTGTTTCTAGTTTGCACATGTGTGGATTTTGAGGGCCAAGGAGTACTGTTTAGTTTCAGACTAAATCTGAGAAATCACACATCTGAATTCTCTGACAAATAAGAACTTTCTTTTCCTTTAGATTTTTAGTTGAAACTGATGTTCTTGTCAGCATCCCAGATGATACCAGCAATGAAACTGCCAACATTGTCAACTCCATTGGGCTAGCTGCCTGTTTCTCTCCAGGACTCAAGATGCAGGACAGCCCTGCTAGCATTCTCCCTGGGGCTATTGCTCTGCAGCTTCAGGAGTCCCTGGCTCCCAGGGAGACTTAATTATGTCTGACTTAAAGCAAAAGGTGCAGTTGTCTCTGGCCCTTGGGGCAGGTACACCAGGAATTCAGGTAAAAGATTAAACAAAGCTGGTGATGCCCAGTATGCTTAAAGCATAATGTTTAGGGATCAGCTTTTCTTTGAGGAAACTTGACTTCATCCAAATATCCCTGACTAGTTCTACCTTTCAAACCAGATCAGACATATCCGGTAGGAACTGTGCAGCACAAGATGAGTGATAGCTGTGTGTAGCAAAAGTGGAGATAAGATGCCCAAGCCTATCAAACAGGTGCATTTTTACCTTTCAAATCATATCAATTCAGCATGGTAGATATTTGAAGCACAGAGACCCTGTCTACATTTTGAACCTTATGCAATTGAAACATATTTTTCCTATATTTGAGAGATCTTTTGGTCTTGACTTTCATGATTTTCTACTATGACTCTGGGAGGGCACCATGAGCTCACTACATCATTCTGTCTTTTATGTTTGCCTCGGTGGTTTTCCTTATTCTTATCTGAATCCATGCACTCAGAAGTTGGGACGAAGTTTTCCCACAAACCATTTCTTTGGACCAAAGGACGTATTTTTTTTTAAACTTTATCCTCCCCCTTTATTATGCAGCCTACCAGCCTCACCACTTTCTCTTTTTGAGTGTAGTCCATTCATGTCTTTTACCTCCATATTCATCCTGTAGCCTTCATCATCTCTCTTATCCCATCTTTTCAGAATTCTCTTTCTTATAACCTGTAAGTTTCCAGAAACAAATTTCTACCAGCTACATTTTCCTGTTCTCCCATCTCCAGTACCTGAAAACAGATTATTTTAAGAGACATTCTTTAAAGAAATTGAGAACAATAACTTGTTCTGGAAGTTAGCACAGTTTTTTTGAGGAGATTCAATTGATAGTGAATTCTGAGATACAGCATGAAGTTCACCTCTGCTGTCTGTGAGTTGTCTTGGCTGAATGTGCCATTCAACATAATCATGCATATTTAAGATTAAAAAGTAAGAGTTTTATTTCTTTAGCAGAAAATTAAAGGAGTTGAGACATCTCATTTGGCATGACAGCATTCCATTGAGCCAAAAGGTAATTTTCAGAGACTGCATCTTTGGTAAGTATTCCTGCAGCAGTGGGGTAGTGATTTTAATGCACAGTGCTGCATTTTAACAGCCAATTGAGATGGCTATTAAGATATAGCATTGTACATTAACATCACCACTGCTCAGACAGCGGCTGGTGGCTGCTTCTCAGCTGACAGCTCCCTGCATTCTGCTTCATAGCAGTGCTTTCTTTAGTAGCTCCTCTGATCTCCAGAAAGAGAAGCAAAAATCATTATCTAGTTAATATTTCACGCTGTGTTGGGCATACAGATCCCAGGGGGAGAAGCAGAGAGTAGCGATGCTGAGCGCGGGGACTGTGAGGCAGAGGAGGAGAGAGTGAGAGAGGAAATCCCTCTGTGGAAGGATCATTCCTTGCTTTTCATCTCATAGACTCCCTTTAGCTCAGGGAAAATGTGGTTCATGAACCCTGAGACTTGGGATACAGTGCTTAGGGAGGACTGTGTAGCAGAAGTGGCTTGTGTAGCTAAGAGGCAGTAAGATACTGAAATTCATGAGAACCTGAGAAATGTGAGAAACTGCCAGGAATAAAGGTATAGCTGGAAAACCACATGCACTCAAAAACTTTTCAGAATCTTTTAAGATAACCATTCAACTTTTACTCTTTGCACTTAGAAGAAACTAAAGGACAGTAATCAATGGCTACTATTTGTTTAGATATTTCCTTGTCTATAGTCTTCTGTTCTGATATGAAAAAAGTTTTGCTTCCTGTCAGATTGCACAACCCCCTAAACAACCTTGCAAAAATGCAGAAATTAGGAAAAGTGTCTGTTTCATTGCAGGCTTACATCTGTCTGACAGTAGTTGTGAGCTGGCTTTCAGAATTAGGAAAAAAAAAAAAGGATCATTGCAATATCCTTCTCTGCCCTAACTTTCTGTTCTCAGTATGTGTGGATTAAGTCTGCAGATAGCCTAGGATAAAGAAGGATGCTGTTTCAAAATGTTGTATAACAGAGGGAAAGATGTATTCAGAGCTCCCTTGAATGGCCTTACTGTATCCTTTGATCTCTGCATTTTCCTTGGGAATGAGCTACAGCAATTATCTATCTTAGGACTTAGTTTCTGAAAATTTGCTTGAAGCAGAGTTGTGGAGGCCACTGACTGAGATCAGTAGCTTTTCCTTTCAAATTCTGTTAAATAGAAATTTTTATGAGTGTATTTCCAGTTAAAAAACTTTTAAAAACATGATATGGAAACTTTCCAGGAAATTGTGAGTTACTGCTTAAAAAGAAATTAATATCTATGAATACTCATAGCATTCTTTCCAAAGATACATGCAACTGCAGGATGGAGTTACAGCCTAAAGCTTCAACCTATAAGTGTTGATAGTTTTACTAAAGATTTGTGGAGACAAAATCAAGAAGCAATGTAGAAATAAAAATATCAAATTTATTTACGCAAAAATTTCAAATAAATTTAAGAGAAGGTACCCAGAAAGGTACCTGTTTAATATTTTATCTGTCAAAGAATGTATTAGTCTCTAATTTTCTGCATGTGTGTTCTTTGTAGTATAGTAGTAAATCCCATCACCTGTGTTTGAACCTTCTTAAAATTCTCTGGGTTATGAGAAGCCATGTGTAAGAATAAGGTCAAATTAGTTTAAAAAAATATATATTTTGGTGTTTTTCTTGTTAGGAATTGATTCATCAGGTACTGTCTTTTAAAATTATATTTCAAAAATACAATGATTAAAGTATTTTTTAACATGAAGGAATAATTTGGGCTGAAAAACATCTACTGTGTAAGCACCTTCTCTATGGAAAATCAGATGTATTTTCTTGTGCAGTATCCACAGTATTCCCAAAGAATTAGGGACTTGTAATACCTGCAGGCCAAAGCCTAGCAGTGTACCGTGATCAAAAGACTGGGGGAGAGAAAATAGTGTTAAATAGTAAAAATTTTGAATATTTTTAAAAATATCAGGTTGGCCTCAGGAATTTTTTCTTTCTTACCAAGCAAAATGTGATGAACATTTACATTAGCTGTGTACTGTGTTCTGTTGTTCCTGACTTGGAATATCCAGTTTGAATGTGTGTTTATTTTTCTATCACTTTATATTTAAAACTCTGAGGAAACAGAGCAGCAGTTCATCATTTTCATGCTGTTCTGCACCACTAGAGGCCATCATATACCTCCTTAAATATTAGATAGTTATGCAAATTCTTCTAGAGAGGATGTGAATAGCTGATGAATGTAAGAGTCTATAAAAAAGGACATGGGGAAACTTGAGGGAAGGCTTTAACACAACTGTTTATCATTAACATAATGTATTTTAAGGCTAATTCTAATTGATTCAGAGGACCTCTATACTCTTGTATCTTCCTAGGTAACCTTTGAATAGGTCATGGAGTCTATGTGGCCAGAGAACTTTGGAGATGGCAGCTGTTCTTTGCACATGACCTACGTCAGTCAATCTTAGAACATAAAGCAGTAATCTTTTAGATTGATTTTGTATGCTTGGATTAGAAATCAAATAATTTTTCCCCCTTCATCTTCCCATCTAGACAATGAGATATTGTTCTTGATCCCCCACAGACTATGCATTGAGTCATTAAGGAGATAACATACAGTTAGTACTTTAAGTAACTCCCTGATACAGAAAATAGGCTTTGTGTTACACAGTTGTACTCATCTGAATTGTGGAAACAAATGACTGAAATTATAGAGGAATTACAGGTAGCATGATTTTAAGGGTAAAAAAAAAAATCAATTTAGCATTAATCTTATAAAACCAGGAGGTGCTACCAAGAGCAGTAACACAAGAGGGTGGTAAAAAGATGAATTAGTTTTACAATCGGTTTGGATGACTTTCTGAAAGGACTATGGTGTGACATGGACCTTACCCAGGAGATCTTTTCTACTGCCTTGATTTTCAGTTTCACTCCTTCTAGCAAACTAACCATTTAAGAAATAGATCTTATTTTACTTTCTTTTTGAAGACTTGCTGATTTTTTTTCAATGTAAAAGCTCATTAATATATGAAAACCTTCCATGTGGTTTTGGGAAGTAAATAACTAGAGGAGAAGTATTGATTTATCTGAATCAGATTGGTATGCAGTATTCTCTCATCTGAACATTGGAAGATATCAAGATAGATAACAAATGTCGAGTACTATGCTAGCACATCCAAACTACTTTCATAATAATAAAAACAAGCAATCTGCATGTTCTACACTATATTCAAGTATTTTTTGAAATAAGAAAAGTGTGTTATGTGTTATGTAGCAAAAAAAAAATAGTATAGCAAAATTGATTCTACATAAGTGCATTTGTAACAATCAGTCCATGCTGATTTCTGGGGTAATTTTTTTTGCTTATTTTACTTTATTGTTTTTTGGGTTTTTTTGGAGGGAGGGAAGGATGGGAATTTATTTCATAGCTCTTATTCATTCTATGAAAATGACCTTGTGCTTCAAAACTGCAATGTAGGACTTCTATAAATTATTGCAAAAATACCAAGATATCCTGAGGTTATCAGCAAAAAGAAGTCATGCCTAAGAAAGCACTATGGAATTTTCTTTTTCTCCACTAGGTTTTGGAAAAATATATGCAAATTTCACTAAGCTCAAGAGCATTGATTTCCCAATATAAAAAAATAAAATTTAACATGCTCCTTATCAGATGAAAGAAGAAAAGATAAGAGACCAATACAGCATCATGATAGCTCAGTATGCAGTAGCCCCTCAACAGATGAATAACACTGAATGGTATTATTTCAATAAATAAGTGCAAGTTTAAGTAAGAGGGCTGTCACTTACAAATAAACTATAATATCACTACAAAAAGACAAGAGAAATCTCTCATTTTTGGTATAATAAACAAGGTAATTTCAGGAAAGCATTTTTCTTCAGAAGAAATAAAATTGCATGCAATTGTTTTTACCACATAATTTTTCAAACGTGTAAGATTTTCTTGGTTTTAAACAGGTGATGGATATCAGCAAACTGTGGCATAATATATAATTTGGCTTCCCTTTCAGATCCTTACTGTTATGAAAATAAGGATTTTCTGCCCTTGCTTTGGAGTCCAGAGCAAGAGGATTGCTGAGAAGACGAGGTCTGTAAACGAGGTCTGCTTCTCTCCTTGTGGTCAAGCAACACCATAAGGATCAGTAAGTGGCTTTTAAAGAAATCTAATGATTGAGTCTTGAAAAATTTACATTTCTGAATTGCCTGCTTTTCATGGGCACCTGTTCAGTGCATTCAGGCCACCCAGACCAAATGGAAAAGAGAGTGTGGTGTGGACAACTGCCTTGGTCACACTGGAAGGGCCCTAATGCAAGACCTGCTCTCAGGGCTTGTTTGGGCCAAAATGGTGAATGTCTTGTCTGTAGGGCTTCTGCACACAAACTGGCACATCAGTGTGTCTTTCTACCACATCAATTTGTCAGTTAAATGTTTGCTAACTCCAAAAGGACCGGAACACGCTTCACTGTATGGTGTAGACATGTGATTTTGAGCGTGTTGCTTTCCATCTTTGTGACTCAATTTCCCACCTGGGAGATGGTGATAACAATGCTAATGTGTCTCATTATTGTCGTGCCTATTTAAACTGTAAGCTCTTCAGGGCAGGGGCTGTCTCATACCATATGTCTTCACAGAGACAGGCAGAATGAGGCACTGATTGCATTTGGGGTCTCCTGGTGCCACAATAATTAAAAGAGAGACAATAATATTAAAAAGGAAGAAAAGGGAGAAGGTAGGTCTGGTATCAAGAGGCTTTCAGATTTCCTGGTAGCAGCCCAAGAGCAAGAGAAGAGTTTATCTCTGAGGAGAACCCTTGCTTTTTCAACTTTCTCAGCTCTAAATGTCATATTGGTTTTCAGAGAAGTAGAGTAGGAAAGCTTTGCAAACAGAGTAATCCAGAAGCTAATGGAGATCCAAACCATAAGAGAAGGATTAGTAGTTTGAGTTACTGCAAGTAGATGGGTTGGAGAACAGATCAGCTTTTTGACAGGAGAGCACTTAGAAAATTAGAGTGTTGCCTCCTTCCTCATTAGAGAATGAGCAGATGTTTCTGAGCATGGATGAGATGTTTGCAGTCAAGAGAGGAGAAAGGCAAACTGGAGTGATGGATACTCATCCACCTTCTGCTGGAGTACATCAGTTGCTGTCAGAGTTATATTCTGTCCCAGGTAATGGGAAGAATCTTTCACCAGTCAATTTTTCAGTATGATGAAAGACTAATGAAAGTGGTTACTAGAGATGGCTGCTGAGATATAGCCATGTATGCTAGTAACTTCTGCTTTGAGACTGCTAAATCTAGGCTTTATTTGGAAATGTTTGTAAAATTTGGGTTGAGTACTCTTTTTGCATGTCAGCTGAGGACTGCTCTGCAGAGCTAAATGTCCCTTCATTCAGGTCTCAATGAAATGCACCATACACAGCAAATTCCTACTTACTCTTTGTCCTTCTTGTGGAAGTGTTGAGATTGCTCCATCATAGTCTGTTTTATCACTAGTAGATGTTTCTGTAGCTGATTGGATGGATTCTGTACAGTGAGCAACAAACTGGTATTTGCTCTAAAGGCTTCTATGAATTTCTTCCTACATCCCAGGTTTGAATTCTGGCACAGAAAGAGCTCAAAAATGTAACATTAATAATTAACTAGTCCATGAAGTTCATATTTTAGGCTCCTATTTAATACCCAGATATTCTAACAATACCCCCACAATGCTTGCAGGAAGTATTAGGATGATAGTTATAAATATATCCTGTGCTGAAATGACACAGATTACAAAAGTCAAAGTTTCTCATCATTATGTCCCTCTTACTACTCATAAAAATCCATATGCTTAGATCAGAGTTTTCAGAAGCTTCCAGTTTGAAATGTAAAATAGACTGCTGGCTTTGAATTTAGTTTTTTTCAAAATAGGGTTCTGGGGTTAGCAGAATAATGAGTAAATTCTTATTTGTTCCCCTGCATGCTATTTACTTAGAATTGAAAAACTCTAGTACAATGCAGACCTCAAAATCTGGACAGGAAGACCCCGTAGCAAAGTAAGATATGCATCTGAGATGCAAATTGAAGCAGCCTGTAATAGAGCAAGGTTCTGTGAAGGAAAATTTATTTAAGTATATTTGGGGTTATGTGCCTTCTTTTTCTTTGTTTATTGAGCATTAAAGGTGGGAGGAAATATTTGCTCTCTGTCAGTAACTTTATATGGTATTGATATTCACTTTATCTTAACATCTTCATCTGAGTTGTGTTCTTATCTTTTCACTCAAATGAGAATTTTGATTACAGGCCATTAGAAATATCCAGAGCAAGATTAAATTACTGAATGTACCTTTTTTCCCCCTGATTTAGATAGAAAACGATTGCTTGTAGAAACAATCATTAAAGAAATTATGCTTTACAGAGAGAGCTGTAGCACTGACTGTGTTCCCTGCTAGGGCTGTGATTTCTTAAAGCAGTGAGGTTTCGTAATGGCTCTGGTCTTTCCTTCCCACTCCCAGTGGGCAGGCAGCATGTACTTCTGCATCCTGCAATATTTTGCAGCATAGCTTTTGGCTTTAAGGGTGCTGGTATGTACCTGGTTTCACACCCCTCTCTGCCCACAGTTTGTCTTTTTTCTGGAAACTCTGCTTGTAGCTGGCTGCAGGAAAGACTCCATGATTTGTGTTAACTTATTTAACAAATACCTTCATGCCTCTGGGAATTTATAAGCATTTTTAACTGTGTCTATCACATATTTTTTTTCCTTTTTTTTTTTTTTCTATTTTTTTTTAGAGCCTGGTTCAAGAGTTGCAAATTATAACCGAATATAAAAAGTTTTGTCATAGTGTTTGGTACTTACTCAAGAAGCAAAATATTTATTTCCCTATTATTCCTAAATGAGAGCAACTTCTATTCATTAAGCATTTTGCTCCAAACAAAACATTTACTGATCAGCAGTAGAAGCTCTTCTCAAGTCTTCCATGTTTTACCATTTCCTCCTTATTTTAAAGAAATTATTATCTTAGGAAAAATACTTATTTTAGTAGAAAGCTACAACTGAAAAATAAAAGCAAAACATATGTTGAGTGGGAAGGGAATAGATACAGTATAGATGAGTTGTGCCTTTTTTTGTCCCCACATTTACAAAAAGGATGACAAGCCTTAGCAAGTGGAGTGGATGTAGGCTGGGAAGCACATCTTTAGAAATATGCATGTTCTGTTTGTTTATCTATATCTTTTGCTTTGGGTATCTTATCACTATTATTTGGGGACCTTATTGGTACTTCTTTAATCAGTAATAATATTTAAATTTTTATTCATGACTGTAAAAAGTGTATTCTTTGTGTCAAGTTACATCAGACTGTTAGTGAAGGGTACATAGGTTTAGCAAAGCACAGGAAGAGCATCGTTGGCTCCACTAGCCATGACTAAAATATTACTCTGGATTTCACTGTTCATGAAGAGCACAAACTGGTTTGGATCTCATGGGTTAACCTGCAGCTGCAGCATAAAATACCAGTTATTTGCTTAGTCCTTTCTTTTCTAATTTATCTCCTTCTTTAGATCATTATGGCTTGTTAATTTTCAAAATAGGATTCACGTAAAAATTATTGTCCAACATGTTCACAGATTCTAAATCCATTAAGTTAGTACTTTACTTTTATCGGAATTTCTATTGATTTTAATAGAACTACTTATTATGCCCAAAGGTGAGCATTTTCTGGGTCAGGGGCTGGCTAGTATCACATATTTCTTAGGAAAAGGACAAAATTTATTATGTTCTCTCTGTTTAATAAGGCTTGGTTAAAATTTATCTATGAAGTTTAGATTAGCAGGCAGATTCAAATTTCCCCAGTAACTGGGATTCAAAAGTTTTGTTGGCTATCATCTGTGAAATAAATCTCAGTTTTTAAAAAGCATCTATTATCATGCACATATATTTATCAAAAAAGATCCTCTTTAAACCTGTAAGAGCTTAATGTCATAATTGCTTTTAATGTCTTGGCCAAATGTGAATTAACAAAACCCATTGGAAAATGTGATTATCTGCATTCTGAATTGCAGGGTGACCCCTCTTTGTGAATTCCAAATCATCTCATGATATTCAAGTCCTACACAGATATTACCACTGGGTAGGGTATTATGGGTCTCCTATAATAACAATAATAATTAATAATAATTAATAAAGAAGATGGACTGGGTAGCTTGGGATGTAGCCAAAGTACTTCTGTTGGATTAACAGTTGGCTTTTTTCATTTTGATCATAATATATCTTCTTTGCCTAATTGCTGTATTTTATTTTACCACATGATAATAGGTAGATAGACTTTGACAGCCGGTCCATCTTGTGTGAGAAAAGCTCCAGCTAAATCTATAGAATGAAAAAGTAGGGCATGAAGGACATAGAAAGGAATCAACATCTGGCTTTCTTTACTCCATTTGATCAAATTTCTTTCTCTAATGAATCCTAGATTGCCCAAATAAGCTTTCACTGATTGACTGGGATGCCAGGATATAAACCTGCACCGGTCACGACCAAGAGTTTATGAAATTCAGTTTTTGGAAACACAGTCCTAGGTTTTGTTCTGCTCCTATCCAAATATTTATTCCAAAGCAGTGCTAGATTTTTACCAAAAAGCACTATTTGTTATCCAAATTTATCCACCACACCATTAGAATTTAGAACCGTTTTTAGGGATCAATATGCTAAGAGTGTTGTTAAATACTTGGCAACCTGATAACTTGCTCAGACGTGGAGCATATCATAGTTGTCCCTCGTCCTCCTAGCCTGTATGAGCTTTGTGCTCTTGAAAACTCAGGTTTAGCAGAGAGTCAGAGGGAGATTTGGTAGTGCTGGTGATCCTCCTTGCTATAAACCGGAAATTCATTCACGATATAGGAAGGATAAATGCCTACGACTGGGTGCTCATGTTCTTTCAGTTGTACACAGACAGCAGTGACCTTCAGGGAAAATTACTGGGTTTTGTGTGTTATAGTTAGCAGCTAAATGCCACACTAACTAATTAATTTTTAAAAGAGTCATCAGGAAGAGCAAGTGACTGTTAGGGTGGGGAGCTGCAATAAGCAAGGGTAACATTAACGTGTTTAACTATGAAAATTACCAAAGCAATTTACCCAGAAACTGTAGCCATTATCAGAATTCTTAACACTCCGATTTCTCATTCTCTTTTATAAGCATTAATCATATTTTATTTTTAACCAGAAACCTCAAAGCGGTATTAAATTAAGTGAAACTTTAATAATGAAATTGCATGCACTACTATTCAGAAGTTATGCAGAGAAGCTTTAATATACTCCATTAGGCAGAGAAAAATGTTGAAAGGACATGGTTAATGTTCATCTGTATTCAGTTTCTCTTTTTATTACAAGAATTTTGCTATTGACTTCAACGGGAGGAACACCAGCCTCTGCTGTGGTGGTGTGATCGTGTGGGTTAGTCTCCTGAATCACTGGAAAAGCATTATAAAATAAAGCCACACTGAAGGATGGTGCCT
The DNA here is from genome assembly GCF_022539315.1 of Serinus canaria. Classification (NCBI taxonomy): domain Eukaryota; kingdom Metazoa; phylum Chordata; class Aves; order Passeriformes; family Fringillidae; genus Serinus; species Serinus canaria. The sequence continues at coordinate 8,929,795 of NC_066317.1, read as the reverse complement.
CATACCACACAGGAAAGAAGATATTTATTAAAAAGGGCAGATGGATGGTTGTAGGGGCTGAAATGGGGCCAACATTTGTGTGGTGGGTCTCAGCAGAGAGAGCCAACAATGGGAATGGGCACTCAAAATCTTGTGTCAGCTCTGCCAGCCCCAAAGAGGGTGTAGTGAGAGCACTGCTCCCTCCAAATGTCAGGTAGAAATTAATGTGGTGAAGATGCTGGGTTTCGTTTCTCTTTTCAAGCATTCTGCACAAAGATCTATGGAAAGGGAATCAGGAGGAAATGGTAAAAAAATAAAGAAACACAGAATGAGTTTTCTTGCTTTTCTGAGGATTCATAAAAGCTTTGGTCTTGGTAAAGTCTTGATGTTATCAGAAGCACAGAGATAAGTGAGGAAAATGAGAAGCTCCAAGAAGCACCATGTCTGGGGAAAAGCCATATGCTTACCTGTATTTACCTGACTTTTTTATGTGTTTATCTGCTTATTGCTGAATCTCTCATAAAGAATCTTTCAAACACAAATGGCACACAAAGAAACCACAGGGAAATGTCACACACAGGCCACCCTTCCAGTAGGGTGGCCTTGGAAATCTGCCTTTGGGGATGAGACAGTGATAGAGCTGCTCTTCAAGATAAATAAAGATTCTGTCTCCCGTCCTCTGATTTCTCATTGCAAAGCAGAGATAAGACAGAGCGAAGATGACTTTTAAAGAGGATGAAAAGAAAGAAGTTGGCAAGATATTGAAAGATTACATTTTGCAAGAGAAAGAAGATTCTCCTTGGCTACTGTGTGAAAATCTAGGGAAGAAGTTAGCAGTGCTTGCAGCCGCAGCACACTGGAAGGACCGGGAGAACACATTTCCCAGCATTCCTGCTGCACAGCCCGGGGTGTGTGTCTTAATGGGGGACAGATGACACTTTCTCACTGAGTTGTTACTGTCAGAATTCCTTGCTTTCCCACTTTCTAATAAAAGAAGAGTTCAGCTGAGACCAGTAAAACTGCAGAAGTTAATGGGGAAAATGTGATCTAAGCGTGAAATCTGGGCAAGGCTAACCTACAGTTGTATTGGCCAGACAGTAAAACTTAGGAAAATCTGAGTGTGTGTGCAAGGTATTCTTCAAATTTCAAAGATCTTATGAAAGCCATTAAAAATATGTGTGTTCCCCTCTTTCTCTGTCTCAAAAAAAATCAAAAAAAATAGTAAAAATTTTGCAAGCCAGCTCAGTTCCCATCACACAGATGAATAAAATTGGTGTTCTGGTATTCTGAATGGCACAACTCTCATCGCTTTCTTTCTCTGTTATATTTCTGGTTTCCCCTCCTTTCACTCTGAGTGTGATATTAAAAAAGACATTTGAGATGTTTAGCGACAACTAAAGAGTTAACAAAGCCCCTAAGTGGTAGAATTCGCAAGTCAGCTTGAAATGAACAGGAAAATCTGAGGTCCTCAGTAATATGAGTCTGTTTTCCTCCAAATTAATTGGAATCAGTGGGAAGTAAAAGCAACTGCCTTGGAACAAGTAGGCAAGAAAGCTTAATTTTCATATTAAATATTGCTACTGTCAATGGCCCAAGCAGTGATCAAGACAGGATGTTGGAACTGGGAAGAAGACCAAAAAGAGCTAGAACAACATCTATGTGGAAAATGAGGTAAATGAAAAACAGAAAGTAGGCTATAACACAGTGATACAAGGGCAAAAAAAACTTGTTGTTGTTCCTGTTAAACAAATTGGTAATGCCACTGTAGTAGTTACAGAATCATACTTCTTATTGTTATTAGACTTACTAATAACTCCCTACAACATCTCTCACTAAGTTCTGCTTTTAAATGGCACCTTAGGCAGCGTGTGTATAAATTCTGTACCCCCGAGAACCATTTCTTTTATTAAGTTAAAATGAAAGATCACATTCTTGTAGCAAAAATGGGTTGACTTAAAACATTCCTTTTTGTTCAAATGAGATAAATTGCTTAAATAACACCCTTGAACTATTAGACTGCAAAGGTTTACTTTGAAGCTATACAGTGGAAGAAAAAGCACCATCTTTCTATCTCTCTCTAAAGTTTTAAATACTTATTTTAACATACAAAGACTTTGAGATTCCTTGTTGGCATCAGGACAGTAACCTTGTCATATTTCAAATATGCAATTTATAGAGAAGCTCTTTTTTCAAATGGTTTATGGCTGTGACTTTCCAGATACAGCTGTGATTTAACACATCAGCTGTTACACAGATGTCTCATGAAAGGTAAGTGTCATTGCTGGGGTTGAAGGTTAAATGTCTTTGAAGTCCCAAACAGCAGTAATAGTGGTCACATAATACATGCCCTGTGAGACCTGATTCTTTGTTCTATATAGCTTGATAAAAATTTGGACTGTTATACAAATAGTGCTGCAATATGAAAGTATCAAGAAGTCATCTTGCAAAAAGTTCTATATTTCTATTCTGGACTCCTCACATTTATGATAGCCTGCAGCTGGTCTCCCTTAATATGGCATTAACAGATATTGACTACTTTATTTGTGACCAGAATTTTTTAGAAATATTTCAAGAGTAAAATTAAACCATATAATGTAAACTGAGTCATTTACCAGGTATTCCACAGGACATGAGAGGAGGCTATTAAAGTAAATGAACCTTTGGAGTTGAATAAATCTAGAGAGAAGTATTTGGACTGAAAATTTAAGTAAAAGTACTTTTAACACTGGTGGAAATTGAATTTCTAGGACAAAATTATTAATGTGCAGATTTTGCTGAAATCATTGTCCTTGTTGAAGGAATTTTTTGCTGAAACTGTTCCATTGAATCGGAATTTTTGCTTTGGCTTTATTTGGTGGTTTGAGGTTTTTTCTCTCCTGAAAATTGATGAGGAAAAGCATTTTTTCTTTTGCCAAGCGTTATAATATGAGGACAGATAGGCATCTGTTAGAACTGTCATTGCTCCAGAGAATTCTTTGGAGCTGCAATGGTGTCTGGGTTTGTCACATTGCTCCTTTCCACCAGTAGTTAGGGGTTTCTGTAATGATCAATTAGTGTGCAGGCAATATGTGTGATTTGGCATGGGCCCCATATGGAATTATGCCTGACTTATCCTGTAGTTTGCCCTAGAGTTGTCTTCTGAACTCTGAAGCTCATTTTTTGGCAGTCAGAATTGTAGGTTTCTGATGTTGCAAATAAATGCAAAGTTCTAAGCACCAACACTGCACTTTTCTGTTTTCTTTTTTCTTTCTTTCATTTTTTTCTTTTTTTTTTTTAACAGTGAGTTTAAAGAGTAACTCCTTTCAATTGTCCATCTGGAAAACATTGATTTGTATCACTGAGAATACAAGTTTTTCTACCAACAGGCTCAATTTTCTATATGATCAAAAAGCAAAGGCAGTTAAAATGATCTTCAATAAGATGAAAGTCTTGAAACACCTAAAAAAAAAAAAAGGAGAAATTCCTCCAATCACATGTGTAAAGGGGGTAAGCATATTCACAGAGGTACACACAGAGGTTGCAGATACAAGGTTATCTCCATTGGTCACCTCTAGTGTATTAAGAGGTTTTTAATTACAGTCATTTCAATTACATTAATTTCATTACAAGTCTCTATTCCTCTACTGAAATTTAAAGGAGGACTTTGTATCACTGGAATAAATTTCTTACTCTTTTCATTTATTCACATTCCTTGGTTCACTTATGTTTGTTTTTTTTTCAAGAGCAAGTGTTTACTTTTGATGATTTTAAACATTAATAACTTGAAATATATAAAAAATACCATAAGGCATTAAAACTCTTTCTTGATTTCTTTAGAAAGAAAAGCATGTTTGAATGCACACATGCTTACTGTTTAAACATCAATGTGTTTGAGAACAATTGGAAATACTATGGAAGGTCTAAACTTCAGGAGCAAACTAAAGTGACTCTTTAATTATTGTCCTTTTAAGGTTAGTACTTTCCACTGGCAGTGCATTTAAAGTCTCATTTCTGTGCCTGATTTCCCAGAGCAGGGCCCACACTCTCAGGTGCTTGAAGCAGCTGCCATGTCCTGATCTTTGTCATGCCACAGCTGCTACCACTTGCAAATGTTCTTTGTCTTAAAAACATTTTCTGGTATTTAATGTGTCCCTGCAAATATACATACATCGACTCAAGATTATGAGATTGTGCTAGTGGTTTTCACCACGCCACAACAAAGCAAGCTAGAACTGTGTTCTTGGCATGTCTGCCTTTTTGCTGCCTTTGTTTTGGCAAGATTTTCATGTGCCTCTTAAAACTTTTTATGTTTTTTTTTGTTGTCCTTGTGCTCATAAATATATAAATGTGTCTGTAGTCAGAAAAGTCATCTTAAATACCAATTACTGAACAGGGAAGCTTTACAGCTGCAGAACTGTGCAGTATTTCTTTGAGTATCTTTCTAAGTCACAGCAGGAGAAGTTTGTCCCGCTATGGATTTTCCATCAGCAAACTCTCACCCACAAATAGATGCTGCTCTGGCAGAGGAGGACTGAGAGCTCAGTTACCATCTGCTCTCCTGCTGTCCAAGCAGCTTCATCTCTGGCACCTCTTCCATCAGAAGTTGGTGCAATCTTAGACAGAAAACATCCAGAAACTATGTTCTTTATCCAGAAGTCCTTCCATGGTTGGTGACCCCCTGGAGAAGATGATAAGCCATTCTTCTGTGTCACAGGAGGCAAAAACTCTGTGAAGAACTTGGAACACAGAGCTTGTGGATGGGATATAATGTGTGTAAGAAGGATGAAGAGGATTTAGGGAAAATATGAAAAACTACCTATATGAAAGGCTACCATGTCTAATAAGTGCTCCCCACACTGGCTGAAGAAACATGTTTGCTCCTTTAGAGCCCCTACATCTTGTAAAATGCATCATGTATTTGGTGAGTGGCGTGGAATTTTTCCAAGTGGTTCAAAGTCATCTGGTCATTTCAGTGGGAGGACAGGAATCAACATGGCTAGCAATTCTCAGTCCTGCTGGAAGTCATTCCTGCATCAAGGAGAAAGTGAGCTCCTGCAAGACGGAGTGAGTTGCTCAACAGGCGACTGATCTCACTTGGGGTAAAGGAGGGAGTTTGAGACCAAAAGATGGGAATCAGAGGACCTTCAATTATTTGATTCAATTATTATGTTTGTGTGTTTGATGTGAACCTTTAGTTATTGCCTTTTTTTTAATTTCTGTAAACCAGCTGTGCAATCCTGCATAACTATACTAAATGCATTACTTTGATATTTTTCTCTTTATTTTTTACCATAATAAAAAAAGGTCAGTCTTACATTACCATTGGCTCTGCTGAACATATGTGGCATAGGTACAAAAAAATACCCCAAGGAAGCAATCTTCAAAATAATTTATTGTCAAACTAGTGCCCAGAAAACTATGAAATCAATCTTAAAATGCAGTTATTTAAGAAAGGTCCTAAATGACTTCCACATTTAAAAATGGAACAGTGCAATGCTTAGCTGTAACATGTACTACATTTGGTTTTAGGTACACAGGAATTTTGACAGAATCTACTAAAGGCGTGAAAATATAAATGGCTTTTTAAGTACACTTCAAAAAAAAAACCATGATGAAAGTGGAAAGGTTCTGTCAAAATGAAGAAAAGTGAAATAAATAAGAGAAGAATTATTTTACTCCTCTAACTTGTAAAAAGAAGCTAAATTGTAGTTAATAAGTTCCCATTTGCCTCACAAACATGCATTAATGCTTTTTGAGATTTTATTTCCTTAGTTTACAATAAGAAGTGCTTTATAACACTGACAGCGTCAGATTTTTTATTTTTTTAATGCTGTTGAGATATAATCTAGATGGGTTTTGAGATCCTCCTTGCCTTACTTAGTTATGATTGAAATGTAGTATAGAAATAATTTAAGGGTTACCAGTTATCCAGATATGTTAATGAACACTTTAATAGTAAATCAGTGAAGAAGCATTTGAAAAAAAAAAAACCCAAAACCTAGAAGAGTGGGGTAGGGTTATAAAGAGAAATAATATTTTGGAAAAAACTATGATTCAGTGGGATTATGTGTAGAAAATCTCTTAGAAAATGCAGCAGTTGAGAGTCAGTTTCCTGGATGGTGGGGAGAAACAGCTCTACGGTTCTACCCAACTGTTGGGCTGATTTAGCAGAGACTACAAAATTCACTTTACTTATCCACAGTTCCATGTCCCTGCTGGCTTTCTCAAGGAAAATGTAGAGTCTGAGAATTGACATTAAAGTAGGTTTTAACTTTAGGAAGTACCAGATCCAGAGATAAGAGAACTTTCATCTAATGATGGATAGTTCCCCCTCTCATTAGCTCACAGCATTACCTCTTAAGCTCTGACAGACATTTACCAGCCCCAGCAACCAGTGGCTCAGACTGGTTATTTATTCTTGCTTCTGGGAAAAAAAAAAAAAAAAAAAAAAAAAAAAAAAAAAAAAAACCCAGAAAAATATTTTTTTAAATTCTCATGGGTTAATTTTATATCACTATGACATCTCTAGATGGTGAAATGGCTACAGGTGATACAGTTAGATCTGAAATGTGTCCAAACCAGAAGACCAGGTTCTAATTCAGACTTTGGAAAAGACTGCCTTAAAAAGAAGCCCTTTCCTCAAAACTAAATGCCTCAAAAATAGTCATTTACCTTCCAAAGTGGTATAGCACATATGAGGTCATTAGTGACTTAACCCCACCATCTTCCAGGACCTCAACAATTCCAGTGCAAAACAAATAAAGACTCCTTTTTATTTATTTATTTTTTTAAATTCAAACCTAGTGAAGAGCAGCACTAGGAGGCAGAATGATTGGCTTTATAACATATTTCCTCCTCAGAAACACAGAAATCAGGAACAGCTCTGGGATTACCTAATTCACAGGCATCCATGTCAGAAAATACTTCTCATAACCTATTTCTAATCCATCATAGAAATAAAATGAGGATTTTTTTTTTTCTCATACCAGTGATCATACTGAATGCCAAACCTCTGAGGGAGCATAGCACTGCCTCCAGGGAAGACTTCTGTTGTCAGACCTCTGTGGTAGGCTACAAATTTGTGCCTTCAGATCCCCAGGATGGTCAGAGAGATGGAGCACCTCTTGCGTGAGGAAAAGCTGAGAGAATTCGGTTTGGTCAGCCTAGAAAAGAGAAGGATTTGGGGTGACCTAATTGTGGCCTTCCAGTACCTGAAAAAAGCTACAAGGAAGATGGAGCATGTAACTTTCACAAGGGCATGTGGAGACAAGGGGGAATGACTTTGAAGCAAAAGAAGGCAGGTTTAGATCAGATACTAGGGAGAAACTCTTTACTGTTGAAGGTGGTGCAGCCATGGCACAGGTTGTCCAGAGAAGCTGTGGATGCTTCATCCCTGGAAGTGTTCAAGGCCAGGTGGGATGGGGCTTTGAGCAACCTGGTCTGTAATGGTGTCCCTGCCCATGGTAGAGGGTTTTGAACTAGATGATCATTAAAGTTCCTTTTGACCCAAACCATTCAGTGATTCTGTGACATTTTTAGGTCTGGAAATTCTGTTGTATATCCTTAACAAATCCCTTCCAAACAACAACAGTAAGAAAAGAAAACAAGGCCCCAAACCTTTCTACAGTGGTATGCTCTGTAGAACACAAGAAGAATAATTCTTCAAGAAATATTTAAATCAAAAAAAGTGGGATAGCTTGTGGAGAAAATACAGTGCTTCATACATTAGGATTTTAATATTTGTAGTTCCAGGACAAAGAAAATAGAATAGAGAGCACATCAACTGTTTTGTTGATTAAAACCATGAAAGCAGCAGACATATTCCCAAGGTTGAAATTCAGGTCCAGATTTATGTGCTCTCAAGTTTACAGGTACTTGACTGAATAAAGGGTGCTTATTTCAACCTGTGAGTTGAAAATAGAAGAGGCTTGATGACCTTGAACAGACCAGGAAAGGCTTCCATTGAAATCTGAGTAAAAATTGTTATTGATTTTCTTTTTTATAATTCTGATATAATCTACTGTAAAAAAACCACTGAGCTATTTATAGATCCTGTTTTTCCACTCTTCATAATGCAAGAATTAAAATACGAGAACAACTGAGGCATTTCTCAAACTATGTTTAATTTTCCAAGTGGAAAAAACACTGAGAGCATTGCTTCTTCATTTTCCTATATGTCACACAAAAGTTTATCATAATTTTACAAGATTGTTTGTATTTTCTTTTGTTTCAATGTCCCAGATTCAAATGTGGACTCAAATAGAGTGTAGCAATGTTCCAAAATCAGCATGAAAGGAAAGTGATAGTTAAATATATTCTCTGTTTCCAAAAGCTTGCAAGAAATAGATTTTCTCTTTAGGACATCATAGATTTAGAAAGCAGGAAGAAGCTGGAAAACAGCCATACACATGACATAATTCCCTCAAAGACTGGAAGGTGTCCAGATAGGAACATCAAGAGGCTTTTAGTGTTGTTAAATTAGAATTAATTTCCCTTCTGGGAGGGGGCTAATTTGGAAGCAGAAAAGAAAAACAAGCTGCAGTAGAGATTATACCTACTAGGTATGGCATGGTTGATTACTGAATTTCTCCCTTTCCAACCCTACTCAAGATATCACTGCTATAAAATAAAATAATTTATTTTTTAATTAAACAAGTCCTTTGAAATGCACTTTTTGTTTGGTTTTTTGTTTATTTCTTGCCCCAGAAGTTAACTTAGACAATATAATAAAAATGGCACTAATTATAATAAGCTTTCTTCAAGTATATTCACTTAAATATTTCATATCCTAGAATCAAGGAGAAGGATGTTTCAAGAAAGACTTTTAGTGGAATCAAAATATAGTATGTATTTTCATTGCAGAATATGAAGCTTGAAAGGTTTACTTCCACATCTGGAGGATGGGATGCCATCCAGAGGGACTTAGACAAGCTCAGGAGGTGGTCCATGGAAATTTCATGAGGTTTAAATCTCATGAGGACCAGGTGCTGGTGTTGCACCTGGGGTCATGACAGCCTCTGATGTCAATCCAGGCTAGAGGATGAACAGATGGAGAACAGCCCTGTCCAGAAGGACTTGGAAGGCTGGTGGAAGAGAGGCTGGACATGCCCTGGCCATGGCACTCACAGCCCAGAGAGCCAGAAGTGTCCTGGGCTACATCCAGAGCACAGTGGGCAGCAGGGGGAGGGAGGGGATTCTGCCCCTCTGCTCTGGTGAGAGCCCACCTGCAGTGCTGCATCCAGCTGTGGGCTCCCAGCACAGGAAGGACATGGACCTGTTGGAGTGACTCCAGAGGAGGTCACAGAGATGATTAGAGGGAGAGAGCACCTCTGCTATAAGGAAATGCTGAGAGAATTGTGCAGCCAGGAAAAGGGAAGGCTTTGGGGTGTCTTATTTGTGGCCTTCCAGAACCCTGAGGGAAGCTACAAGAAATGTGGAGAGGGACTATTTGTGAGTGCATGTAGTGACAGGGCCAGAGGAAATGGCTTCAGACTGAAAGAGCCTAGATTCAGACTAAATATTAGGAAAAAGTTTCTTTCTTGTGAGGATGGTGAAGCACTGGAACAGGTTTTCCCAGAGAAGCTGTCAATGCCCCATCCCTGGAAGTGTTCCCAGACAGGTTGGATGAAACTGAGAGCAACCTGATCTGGTGGACTGTGTCCCTGCCCATGGCAGGGGGTTGGAACAGTGTGGTCTTTGAGGTCCATTCCAACCCACACCACTCTATGAACATTATGTGATTCATTAAAAATGCAGGCAAATTAGCCGTGAGAGTCTCAGCTATTGTGCCTGCTGGCTAAAGCCTAACCAGAGTGCCAAAGTTAAATGCACTGGTGTGAACATTTAGATCTGGAGGTCTTTTGTGTCCTTTCTGCCTGAAGCTTGCTGAGCAGATACACTTGTATGGTGAGTAGCTAAAGGTTCATGTTCAACCATGCAGTGGCTGTCGATGGAGCAAACCAGATTACTGCACTCAAAGGGTTTCCAGGACCTTATGGTCAGTATTAAATTCTTCTCCTGTCCACAAACCTCTAACATCTTTCAAAAGTGTAAGAATGGAACACAAAAAATAAGACTCTCAGTTATATTGATGCCTCCTGCTTTTATCCCAATAAATTACTTAACTGAAGATGAAGGTAGATATTAAGTATGTTTTGTACAGCTTTGTGTGGTTTCAGTTACCATCCTGTCACCTTAATTCCTTGATATAATTCACTTAAGGTGCAAAACCAAATGTTGGCCTGTCCAACATGTGACCACATATTGCCCCAAAATGCAATCTGACTCTGGCTTCTCACGTCACCACCTCCAACATTACTAATAAAGGGTGTGGATATTTAATGATGTGTGTGTGTTTTAAAAACTCTTCCTTAAATTTATGTTTTTATCCACTCGTGCAAATATGTTTGCCTCCAGCATAATTTTGTGGGTAAAAATGAAAGTTTAAATAGGAGATGACATGATTTTATAAGTGTACCTGTGGATGCAGGGCAATATAGCATCTTGTATTTGGCAAGTGTGAATGATGATAAAAAGGATATCTAGCCAGTAAATATCAGAAAGTGTGATAAGTGTGATACTCTATCAAATTTATTTCTGCTTTACTATTGACTTGATTACTTGTGATTCAGGAACTGAGTAACTTACAACCCAGTGAAAGAACCAGACACTTAGACAAGTAGGATAATTTCATGTTTTGTAAAATTTGACAGCCCGGTGTTTTAAAGGCTGTCTGAAGGAGACAGGAGAAATAAGAAAAAAAACCCCCAAAAGTAGAAATTAATGTGAATAAAAAAAAGAATATCGGTGCTCTCACCAGCATCTATTAAGGAATTAAATTTTAGTTTCTTCATTTACAAACAGTCAGAATGTCATATGTGTAAAAAAAAGCCAAAGAGCCCCAGCCCTCAATCTCTACATACAATTATTCTGTGTTGAGATAAAAGAAGAGAGGGTTTCTACATCAAAAAGCCATTACACATTGTACCCAATGTGCTACAAAACCAAGTTCCCTAATTAAAAAGCAGAAAGTTGTGCTTTCAAAAGGTTTCTTTTTTTTTTTTCCTTTCATTCAAAATGAAAAGGATGGGAAGATGACCCTGGCAGCCTTCAAGAAGGGTTTCTAAGTAGAACAAGACTTGCATTTGTGTAAATAGGATCTGTCCTTCAAAATTCACCTCTCAAAACCAGGTAGATATTGAAATGAGCAGGCTGACAATATGCAGTCTATCAAGTAGTGTCTGATGTTTTTCTGTAGAGGTAATGGCTGGGAAATCTGTCTCTATTACCAAACCCATCCTCAGGAAAGCCAAAATTATCTGAGACAGGATACATAATGTTTAATGCTAGAAATTAACTCCATTCATTTGGAAAATACCTATCAGCTCTGTATTTTGTTGCATACTGTAATTACAAAGTTAATTTTGCAAATCTCATAAGCTGAGCACTTTGAAGATTCATTTGAATTCTTTACATGCTAGGCCTAATAATGTTGCAGATATTTTGAACAACTTTATTAAACTGAAAAAAATTATTCTAAAGACCTTAGAGACAGGAAAAAGAAACATTAAAAACTATTTCTACTTATTTGTCACTAAAAATAATAGATCTAGGGATAAAAATAATAAAATTTTGGTGGAAATTAATTCTATCTAAAATTGATAATGTATTATTAGCTCTTATATTTCCTGTTGTCTACCTCCTCTTTTATGTAATGGAAATAATTTTAAAATCTATGTTGTTTTCATTCTTAACCCTCAGCAGAACAGAGAAATGTTGCTGAAAGATCTTGGAAGCAAGAAAGGTGATTTACCTTCCATCCTTGGATAGGAAAGGATACAAAACCATAAGTCATGCAGCCAGAGGAGATTAGGGTGGCAGGTTTAGCATCGACCACCTGGGTTCTGGTACCAAAGCCACTGAAAGGAGTGCAATGACTGAAAATGGGTGACAATATCTTTGGACAAAACTTGCATCGATGCACAAGAAGATGAAAGGCTGTTTCCTGTAGCTGCTCTTCAGAAAGTCTTCTAGATTTTAGGTGACATATATGTGGGCAGAGAGGTATTCAGGTTAAGAAATAAATAAGCCTGAACATAATCCTTATGTCTGTGCTAAAAATATCTTTTTATTGACAGAGATTCTCAAGTACTGGTTGAGAAATCAATATTTGTGTTAGTATCACCCATAATGTTAATATATGAGCAGAATTAAAAATGAACTTTTAGAAGCCATATATTTTAAGGGACATGAAATTATTCCTAAAATTGAAATAACTACTTGAGTCTAGTAGGTCTGCATGCATTTTCACTGGAATACCACAGCTAAGAGCTGTAACATTTTCTGATTTATTATGTCTTGTAGTATATAAGATGGAATTTTAGATCTGTGGAGAAGCTTAGTATCTCAAGTGTATTAATATCAGAAGCAGAATTTATGAGGATACTTGAAAAGCCATACAAAGGATGTTACAGAGAAGCTTTTAAGGTTTTCTCCAGCCTAACTCATGCAAGAGTGGCCTAAAAACCTGGCTATTGGAGCACCACAAAGCTGCACAGGAATCAAAGCTGAGGATTTAATCTTCAGATGGAACTGCCTAGTTCTGATCAGAGATAATGCATGAACAGATAATGTAGAAAATGCTGATTTCTGTTATGTTGGTTTTCACTAATCATGAGAAGACTTGACAAGGATGATATGAGGATGAAGGAGGAGCTCTTGAGAGCAGCACTTGCAATGAGATTGGCTTCTTAACTCAAGAGCAAGAGCCCAGCAGAGCTGGTGACTGGGTTTTACATTGCTCATACAGATCAGAAAGCCCAAGGCTATAGGTCCATGGTTTTTTTCTGTTTCAGTGGCTCTTTCTTTATGAAACTGGATCCCATTAAGAGCCAGAAAATGGCTGTGCAGTGTATGTATAGGATGGGAGAATAATACCTGAATTAAATGAAAAACCTTTTCCCAGCTAAATGTTATGACCTCTGGGAAACAAAGAATCTTTTTCAGAGGGAGTTTTAGGAGTTTTTATTTTACTTCTAATGAATGGTGGCCCCAGATTTCACAGTGTTTGCTGTTGCTTTTTGAGCAGCATGTTTTTTATTTTTTTTTTTAATGCTTTTAAGACAGGTTCTAATCTTTCATCACATTGGACCATTAGGGCAATTCAGCCTACATCATGAGGTATGCTTTACATCCTAGTACTCCTCTGTTCATCCCTTTCCTAGAGGAGAGTTCACAGCTTGTGGGATTTATGTGCTATGCAGGAATTAGGAATGAAAGAAGCACAAGTAGATTGTTTGATGGTACCAATCTTCATGTGGTTGTAAGTCAAGGAGACCTAGCCATCCTTAAATAATGATTTCTGAGGTAGTAAGCTCTTCTGTAACTTTATATATCTATACATATATAGATATATATGGTACATAAAATTTCAAGTCCTTTATGGTTTTTGCAGACTTCTCTCAGAGCTGAGACATGCAGAGATTTTCTTGTTCTGTCTGTTGTGGTCATGTAGTCATGAAGGAAATACGGCATGAACAAAACACAGTCACATGCAGCCAAGCTTCAGAGAATCTCTAAAACTTAGAGGCACACTTAGAGTAGCAGAGCTAAATCAGACAGAGCCATGTGGGAATTGTTATCCACTCATAACCTGGTGATTCTGTCTTGGTGCTGGGGAAAGGACACTGCTAAATTTTTGGATAAGAGTATTGAGATGCACAGCTATGTGTGCCAAAGACATGGGGTTTTACTAAACAGATATTTAAAAAATACTGCAAGTACTCCTACTTATGTATGCTTATAAAATGGCTTTTTACCACTTCCTCTCAATTTTTTGTTCTTTTACCTTTTTTCCTCCAAATCCTGTCTTCTTGCCTTTATTTCTTGAATGGTGTTGCAGTTCTGTAAAAATTTTGAAGTACACCTTTTTTTCCTGAATTTTAAATCGTGTTGACAAAAGGATAAAAATCTTCCTAAAAATAAAAAATAAAAGAAAATCTGCTTTGCTAGATCAATTTTAATTTAAAGGTACCAAACAGTGTTGCACTTCAGACTTCAAAGGAAGTTAATTTTTAAATACATTCAGCTCAGCATTCCCCTCTCTCTAAGAATTCAATTACAGATATTGTCAGGCCAAAACACTTTCCTGACAAAATCTTGCTTTAGTGTAAACCTAATTTTCATTCTCTCAGTGAAGGGAGGCAGCATTACATGTTGTCCCAAATGGAGATGAACGTGTGACAAGCTGGGACATAAGTGGAAATAAAATCAATTTTTCCCTATTAGTGTCAAATTAAGAGCAAAGTAAGCTGTAGAATTTGCAGTAGCAGAAGTGACAATTGAAACAAGTGTCCTGAACAAACAAACAAGACCTATTTTAATTCTGTTAGGTAAGGGGACCTTTGCTGGTGGTGATCTTAAAATGCATAAGGAAGTGTCTATTCAAATTCCAAACCAGCAGCCAAAAATCTGAATTAAAAATATAAAAACAGTGAAAATTAAAGGAAGCTTAGTTTTACAGAATTTGAACTTCTAATACGGACCAACATAATTGTCACTAATATTTGCATTTGAAGGTATCAGTAAAAAATATTGCTCTCTTTTTTGATTTAATTTGAACTCTCTTTTCACAAATTCCAGTAAGCATGAAAAAGAAATAGCATAGAAATCTAGGTTTTTGCTTAGTCTTTCTCCTTTCACTTTCCCCAACTCCTTTTCCCTTCTTGTAATTCTCTAAATTCCCTCTATAAGCCTTGAGGATTTTAAACATGTTCCCCTTTACTCTGGGTATTTCCCTGTCTGTGGTGCCTGATGCTCTCTCTCCCCACATTAATTTATCTTAGTTGACTCCTTTCTGCACTGTGGCTCATGGTTCTGGCTGATGCCTTCAGTCTTTTACTGAACAAAACCAAAAATGAATATCCTGGCTTTACTGAATACTTACCCCATTTATTATAGAACCTATTCACAATGTATTCTTTCAAAACTGTAGAAAAGGTTGGACCAGTGGTTCTACAGTTTTAATCTACTTCTCTCCCTCCCATTAAACCTAAAACAGAAAAAAAGGCAATATATGCCATGCAAAATATTAAAAATTAGGGAAATTTTTAAATTGCTGTTGATGACTGGAGAAACTTTTTCACTATAAATGTAGTTGTTGCATAATTAACATAAACTGACATAACCAACATTTTGTAATTAGATTCTTTATTAATAAATTCTAATTGTAAAAACACATGGATTTAATTGACATTTAACATGCTAGCTATTGCAAGCTTGATATCAATTAACACACTTATCAAATGTCAATTACCAGTTTTTCGGTTTTAATTGCTGTGAAATTGACTTGCCATGGGCTACCTTTTTAAATGTTAATGTATTAGCAGTGTTCACAGATTTGATGTAATAAATACAACATCTAATGTACACTTACTGCTTATGTAATTTGACTACAGTATATGAAAAGTTAAATGTATTTTCTTCATACTTATTAAACAGCAGTAGGAAGACTTTTACTCATTAATTTACCATACAATTTAACTTATGCCACTTAGAAATAATTATCCCACAGTATTCAGAATAGTTAGCCAGATAGTCAGGTCACCATTTAAAACCAGCATTAGATTATAACCATTTCTGAACAGTGTGTTTTGCTGCAAACTTGCTCTTTAATAGAGAAGTCTCCATACACCTCCTGTATTTCCTTGTGTTACCTGTATAAATTAAGACTGGGTTATACTCTGTTCTTTTGAAAAAAGAGAAAAAAGAAGCCTGGTAGTCCAGCTAGCGATGATGATCCTGTCAAGTGAGCTGAATAAATGTGTCCCTTCCCTTACTTATGGCCCTGCTGATGGCACTGGGCCACAGTGCTGATATAAGATTTTGGCTGCCAGGAGCAGTTTTGGCTTGACAGCTTTGTCATTGGCATCGTCTTAAAGGATGAAATTTCCATGGTGTATAGAATCATTGTACTAAGCTCATCCATAGCATTTCATTTTAATCTGTAGAACTGACATGCTTTATGAAGCCAGGCACTATCCTCATTTTAATGGAGAGGAAAGTGAGATGCAGCAAGGTCAAGTGGTTTGCCTAAAGTCCTGAAACTTGGCAGTTGCAGAAGCAGGGAAAATAAGTTCTGGTTCAAGTTCCATTTTTTGGAGCGGCAAGCGGATCAGGCTTTCCCAAAGGCAGCGTAGAGTGGTGATGGATGAAAGGAGTGTTAATCACAGGCCTCCTGGAAAGGAGGGCTGCTTATTTAGCAGAATAGAATGAATATTTAAAAAGGCCTTTCAGAGTATTGTAGAATAAATGCATATATCTGTAAGTTATTATGGCTTAAGGGCTAGCTATTAAGTGAAAGGATCAATGCATCAAATAGTCAATGCAGAATTTTTTGGGACTAGAGCTATGTGAATCATGATCTCCTAGTCTGCTAATGAAACACACCAAGTCAGGGATCAAACTTTGCATCAGACTAAGCTGGAGGATTGGAGATCTCTTCCTCCCTTCTCCCCTCAAATAAGAATGACCTGCACTGCTGGAAAAGATATGTTTAATTATTAATGGGAACTAACTCCCTCCTCAGCCAGCTCCAGCAGGAGCAGCTGGCCCTCAGCATGCCCTGAAAACCATGATCAAAATGAGGCATTTTGATCAGGGGTCAGGTAGAGGATTTAGAGAAGCACTTGGCCAAAAGAAGTTGCTTCAGGGCTCTCTCCTGAGTACGTGTTTGCTGAAGGGTTCTGGTTCCTTCATGGATTATAGCTGTATTCAGATAAAATGAAATAAAAATCTCATTTTAAGCACCATGCATGAGTTGGTGGCATTGCTGGATCCAATAAAGATGCTTCTCTGTAAGAGTCAGAAAGTAATTCTGTTCAAGCACATTCTTTAATTACCAAAAACTAATAATATGCAAAAATGCACAAATGTTAACCTCATCATTTCCTCCAACGTGGGTATTTTTCCTGCAGGGCCAGGAAACTTTTTCTGTTTTTTTATGTGAGGCTGGGGTTGCTGGGGTGAGTCTGCAATAACAGATGATATCTCCTTGTAGACTTCCAGGCTATTGGCCTTGCTGACAGGAGGATCCCACCACTGCATTTCCCATTAAAACCCAGAGCTGGTCTGCTGAACTGCTGATAGATCATCTCTCTTGCAGTGCTTCCCAGGGAGAGCCAGTGCCCACCCTCCCCACTAAAGAAACCATCTGTTGCCATACAGGGCTTCAAATACAAAAAAGAGGGGAATTGGAGATATCAGAAGTGACATTTATGATGTCTTCCTAAAGATCAACAACTCCTCCCTCTTCTAATAAAATATCTTAAACAATCCCCCTGTTTTCTCACCCATTGCTTTTACATGTGCTGTACTGGGACTGCATGTGAGAATTATGAAAGAGGAATGCAATGAATTAATGAAAGAATTGATTCTAAATTAATATATTGTCTCCTTGCACTCTGAGGAGTCTCTGGGTGCTAATAGACTTTCATTATATCTATTAGTTTACCATAGCAGTTTGATTGCTATTACTTTATTAAATATATTTCAGGGGAAAAAAGTATTTCCCAACAGTGTCAAGTCAAAGAATAATATTAAACCCCAGCTCTATAGTGCTCTTGTGTCTCTGATTATTAAGAATCATGTTTCATCTGAACTTTTTTAGTGGAGTTATGGAAGTGAAAATGTTGAACTGCCATCGACAATGAGTACATTTAATTAGAATGTCCCTCTTTCCCTGTTCCTTCCAAAAATGTCTCAAAGACTAGTATCATTAAAGATTTTATTTCAAGATAATATAATAGAAAAAGTGGAGGGCACTGCAATAGACTTCCTGGCTGGAAAAAGTATTGCATATCAGGCAAGAATTCATGACAGATGCACATGGAGTGAGATGATATTTGGCATTTCAGCGGCTTATTTATTATTTTTGGCTTATTTTTATTATTATTTTTGTCTTTAGTAAATATTTTTCTTTAGGAAAGAAGAAAGCAACACTGTTTTTACATGAAATATGCCATAGTTCTGAATATTCATACTGCATGCATGTATATTCAGTAATATGAAAGGAAACATGTCCTACCTATATATCTATCATCTATATATCTATATATATTGAGATCTCTCTCTCTCTCTCTTTTTATCTCTTTATATATATAATGTATCTACACATACATTATGATGCAGGATTTTAAAAACAATTGCAGCTAGCAAATGACATGCTGGGAAGTTTTTTCATAAGTTCTCAGAGCTTTTAGGGTAAACCACTTATAATGTGAACTTTTGATTGACTCCCTAGCATTCTCTCATCTAATCCATCTCTCCTGAGACTTAATTTCACGCTCCAAACACTGAGCAGCTTCAGACAGCTGCCATTTAAAAATAAATGAACATAAATAAGCCATCAATAACAAAGTCCTTCCCCTCTCCAGACCACCACACATAAGCTCACCCTGATGAGAAATGTCTGCTTTTTCCTTCATAGACAGAATTTCTTCCCAAATGTAAGCAAAATCAAAGCATATAATATCTTCTGCTCATCCCATACCTGTGGTCTGTCACTGAAAATGGTGCATAAGCTTCTCTGTTGCCTACTGGATCTGTGGAGGGGCTGCAGATTGGTGAGATTCACCCCTAGGAAAGGAAGGTACTGACAAGGGGAGCACGAGTGATCTCTGTTATCTCTCAGATTACTTACATCTTCAGAAGGTCTCAATTCACTGTTCAACTCATCAATATTCTGATCTTCACCTGCAGCTTCTTTTTATCCATCCTCTTCTCATTTATTCTAGCACATGTTAACATGCACAGATTGTGAACCACAGAATTCTGTCCTACAGAGGAGACTCCAGGGTTTCTGGTAAGACACACAGCCCTTGCCCATGAAGTCATCTGAGGTTTCTTTCCATAAGTCTGACACCATTGTAAAGCTGGTTCACATTCCTTGAGGAGGGTCAGTGAGTTTCACTGTGAACAAGGATGAGTGCTGGGCCAAGGATAGCCATGCCAATCATAGTTGCAGTGACCCTTTGGAATTTCTGGCAGAGGAGGTGACTTGGATGGAAAGAGTGTCATTGCCAGTTTTACTGAATTCCCTGTAAAATCTGAAATATGTGATGGTTAACAAATGCTTACTCTGACAGCATGTCTTATGGCAGGAGATTATCCACCTGTTTCAGAATGGACTCTTAGAAATGTGCTGCAATAGAAATGCTTCTATCAGCACTAATTACAGACAATAAATATCTTTGATTTTTGTCCCTGGAATAAAATTGGAATGGCATAAAACATCATTGTCTTCTCTGCACTTGGTTTTCATATTAACATTAGACCTGAACCCCTTTTGGCTATGCAGGCATGGGGTGCCTCACATCTTTGAAATTTCTGTGATCAAGTTTATGGGCACAATACATTTATTTTGCACTTATGCTGAAAAATTGGTTAAATCATATATGGTTCACATGCTATGTGAAATGTGCTTTTATTCAGGGAAAAATCAACTTCTAATTCCAAGATGCAGAAATTCAGCATAAATTTCTTTTCCATTCTTTTCCCAATTAAATAGAGCATTGTTTTAAAGGATGTTTGGAAACTGCCATCTTCCTTTTCTCACCTGTCTTACACAATGAGTATAATACAAACTGTCCATTTGTGTTCATCAAAGAAACAGATTTTCCTTTGCCTGTTCTCAGTATATGGAGTTAGGGTGGCTCACAGGAGATTCAATCCTTAAATTCCTGGCCATAGCACTAAACCAGATGAAGTAATTTTATCCATTCCTCCTCTGCATTTTTATAGACCAAATAAAAAGTACATAAATTTAGTTTTGCTGAAGATATAATCATAGCTATAAAAAATTTATCGCTAGACTCAGTAACATAGTGCAAAGTGCTGGGACTAGAGAAAGCAATACTATACAAGCAACCCTTCTTTACTTTTACTATTTATTAATATTGGTGCTTAAGTACTAATGGTAATTTTATTAGAAATAGAGCTATAAGAATGGCAGAATATTAAAGTGAAAGAAAGCAGAAATTTATCCTTTATTTGCAAGTATAATCTTGGGCATGTTGAGGCATCAGGTTATGGATATGATAATAAAAAACATAAATCTCAAATATTTTTTAAATGAGGGTTTAAATTTACAACTAAGAAATAATTTTTTATGAAAATCTAATGATATATACAAAGCTTTTTATCTGACTTTTTAAAAGATGTTTGCCTACTCAGGTGTTGAGCAAGAAATAACATAATTAGAGCTGAGCTCTAATGAAAGATGTCTTAAGTGTTGAAAATGCAGATGTTGCAGAGAATGCTGACTCCTGGTATTTTGTAAGGAATTTTTTGCTAATGGTTGAAATATTTTTTTCTAAGAGGCAAATGTGTAATGCCACTAAGTGTTATTGTTTCTGTTAATGACCAGTCTTTGAACAATATTTTCTGGGTTATTTACCATTATTTATATTACTGCCAGTGAGAAAAATACCAGAAAATTAAGAATCCTTTGCTCCATGATCTGACTTATAGAAATATTAGAAAGGTTTAGACATTTCATGCCTATGTGTCATTTTCAGTAAAACAAGGTGATCTGGGGGAGATACCAGAAAAAGAGTATATATTTTCATGAACACAGATGCGTGTTAATGCAACAAAATTCTCTGAAAATGGAAATGACTGCCCTTATTCACCTCATGGTAAGCATGAAAGTGAGGGTGAGGCGTTATTATGTGCTTGCTGCTGCCCGCAGGCAGACCAAGCAGAGGCTTTGCTGTGAGTCTAGGAACATTTTATTTCAGTGCTGGAAAACTCTGTGTGTGCATATTTATGAGTAGTGCCCAAAATCCACAGACTTCAGCATGTGCTGTAATATTTAAATGATAATAGAGAGATAGTTTTACCAGCTTTTTATGTACTAAGAATTGATTTAAGCATTTCATATACACAAATAAGAAAATAGACACATTAGCCATTTGCATCTAAACTGTAAATATTTGTTAGGATTATTTAAAGTTATTTTATGTCTGTATTTAGATAATATAATTTTTTCTTTCAAGTTTTTAATCCCTTTCTGCCCCTTCTTCCACCCTTCTTTTAACACTGCATGCATTTAAACGTGGATAAAGAAAGTAGAAACATGAAGGAAAATATAAATAACACAAGAGAAAAACTTCCTTAATCTAAAACACGAAGGACAAAAATCTGTGCAGTTTTTCTGAAAGTGTGTCTTCATTTTCATGAATTCTGGCTTATTCTCATGTAGCAGTCAAAAATGGACTGTGATAGACATGCAGAATGCACAGAGGCCATTACCATGTCTCACTTGAAAGGTGTGTAATTATAGGGCACTACTTTGCAGCTGAAGGGGGTCTGCTTGAAGAGGAATAATGGTATGCTTAGGACCATGTGTATCAGATACAGTGATACCTGATGATATTTTACCTTCTCTGCATCTTACCTGCTACAAAACACTGCACATATCTTGGTGGTGAGCTGGCAGAAAGTTTCTGACTAAGTGAAATATCCATTTTAGGCATAACACTGTGAATTGCAACAATTTAGTTTCATACACCTGATCATGATTTGTTCTTCCTTTAAAACATGTGCTCTGTAACAGATTACATCCTTGATCAGTCACTTGTAGATTTAAGTATTTTCTCTGCCTGAATCAGATGCAGGAGGAAAAAAAATTAGAGGGTCACACATGCATATGCTCCTAACTACGTGTTCTAACTTGTTTTAGAGAAAAATCAATAGTCCTAGTAAGTACTGGTTTTGTTGTTGGATAAAAATTTGACTGGATCTTAATGGTGGATGCTCCTCTTTGGATCTCAGAAATATTGCCATTTCCTTTTCTTCAAATTAAGTCTATTTCATGGAACCTTCTAGTTTCAGTGTTGCTTTCTAGTTTCAATAAACCTGTTTTTTTTACCCCAAGAATAAACTCTATATATGTGCTCCCACATTTTTAGAACAGAAACTGACAGTTGGAATTTTAGAACAAGGATGGGGCAATATTTTCAGTTTAAATATCCTTCACCTTGAAAGAGGGCAGAAGACATTTCACTTCAAAACTATTATTTCTAAGAAAATATGATATGTTGAGATTTTAATTGTAGAATTTTTATATATACACATAGATATACACAGAAATGTGTGGACAAAAAGAAGAAATTTCTAAAGCAGTTTCTTACGTTTCATTTTTTAATGAGAAAGCATGTTCCTAAGCTTTCATTTTTATGCCAGAAGTAATAGCTATAATTTGTAGCACTATTTTCTCTTCTTAACTACTACACTGGAAAACTGAACACGTCCTTTTGACCCACATTTACTGCTAGAAATGCCTATTGATTACTAGAATAAAATTTAAGACTTTCCACAAACATTTGACTATTTTTACCCTTGGAGTTGATTGAGGATTTCTTCATCTATTCTGTGTGTTTTTTGTTTTTGGGTTTTTTTTTTTCTGTTTTCAATATTTCACAGTCTCCAGAGAGAAGAAATAGCTACCACCACAAGTGTGAGTACACCCTCTTGTCTGGGGAAGAGGTGGAAGGAAGGTAAAGAAAGGTAAAAATAGGATAGGCAAGCAGATATAAATGAGACAAGAAAATTTTTCTCTGCTGCCATTGTCACCAAATCATTAACAGCATGTACTGCAGTGTTAAAATTATAGTTTCACTTGATCTATTGAGGTTTTTGTGTAGGGAGATGTAAGAGATGGAATCAGGACCTGGTCACCAATGTGAGCTGGTGTGACTGGACCTTCTGTAATGCATAGGATTTGCCAGGAAGCCTCCAGTGTTTCCCCTCTGAATGAAAACAAGGTTTACCCTTGATGAAAATCTGAAAATTGTTATTGGAAAAGCCATTCAGAGTTTTGTTTCTGCTCTAAGGGTCTAAAATTGAGCGATGTGGCTCAATAAAGTTTTAACTTGCATGACAACAGATTGATAGTCCTTTATGAATTATCAAATAGATCTGATAGCTCAGTTATCTCTTATTGTTGTTTTTATACTGCCTAATTATTCTCAGCTCTATGAGTTAGCAGCAAAACTTATTGGGGTATAAGGGAGAGAACTCTACAATAGTGTCCCAAGGCAAAAGTGGGATGTCTTGGTAATGACCACTGTAGCATCACATATTATGCTCATCACTGTGGTGACCTTCTTTATACATTAAAATGTACACATTTTTTATACATTAAAATTGTCATGGCAGTTGCCATCTCATCTCAGAACTCAAGTGCTTTCTCCTCTCCTGTGCACTGCCAATTTTTTGGTTTTATGAAGTACTAAGACTGCGTGATCTATATGAAAAAACAGTTTCAGAAATTTTTTTTGTCTTCCTTGTTTTAATGCTTTTAAGAGTAGATAAGGAAAATTTCAGAATTAACACTGGTCAATATAAAGAAAAGGAAATAAAAGAGACTTCATGCTTCAGAGAAAACCTGTTCCTTTTGCTATTTGCTAGTACAAAGTTGTATTAGTGTCACAGCTTGAGGGAGGAAAAGGAGACACACACAACAGCTTAAAGACTGCTGTGCATTCTGGAGTCAGGCTACATTTGTGCTGACAAGTCCAGGATCCCCTCCCAGGTGTTGAAACTAAGGTGGCATGGAGCTCCTGAGCTGCCAAACCCAAGTGACTTTGTGCAGAGTGACAGTGGCAGTGCAGCCTGTGTTGCTCAGGCCATGAAACAGGGCCAGGAGGTGTTTGGGAGAATTCTGGTTGATGGGAGCCAATTCTGCACCAGGGGCTTTCTCACAGTTCCACTGGGACTTGTTTTCCAGTGCTCAGCTGTAGTCTGTGTCCTAGGAATGGTCACTGGCTAGGATGGCATAATCTTCATGAGTATGCTCAGGGTGAGATCTGAAACTATTTCTGTATAAATCTTGTGATTGTGCCAGTCAAACTCATGCATCACACTTATGCCATCCATTTAGTCCTTATTTAACAAGTCTTTTAGTCACACCAGACACATATCAACCACTTCCCTTCACATCTTATTAGTTTTACACTTTTCTGCACCTCCTTTTTAGGTGCTAGCCTGAAATACATTGTGGTACCAATAAATAAAGTCTAAAAGACCATGAGTATAAAGGAAAAAGATTCCATTTGAAGTTAAATTTAGCAGATCATTGACTGGGCTGATTATTTTGTTCCATTTAAGTTCATTTTTTCCATCATTCCATAAATATTCCATTTCCCTTTCCTGCTCTGTTCTCCCCTTTTCTCCCAGATATACTCTGATCCTCACCCACTGCAAATTTGTCTTACAAATTTCTAACACTTTGGCTTCTAATCTTCTTCTAGAGACATAATGATTCCATTTCAGTTCTTGTCCCCTGTTCTCTTTCTTAATACTTCTTTTGAGTTAATGCTTTTAATTGAGTCAAATTTTCTATTTCTTCCAGAAGAAAATGAATTATTTCTTTACAAATCTGACTGATGCCTTTAGGAAGAGATTGCTCTTTGAGGTTGCATTTATTAATGTCTCTAAACAGAATTTTCTTGTTCAGCTATTTTTTCTTTATAAGGAAAGTGTTCAGGGTTTCCAACCCATTTCAACATAAACAGATCTGATCCAATACCACTGCTATTTAAAAAAAAACATTGATAGATATATTATGGAAAAAAAATGCCTATATCTTGCCCAGAAACTGCCAAGCTTCTCCTACTGTTTAAATGTAGTCAGGAAGCATCATGCTGACACCAGTAACACTCTTTGTTCTCCCTGTCAGTCTCAGACTTCATTTTTTTTAGTGTTCTTCTGCCAGTGTCAAAGCTGGCAGCCACAGCAGAGTGGTCTGATAACCCTGGAAGTCAGGGTTTAGGAGAGCACTGCCTTAGAGTGCCTTCACATTTCATACTGCTGCTTCAAGACATGAGAGAATTTGTTAATTTGAGATTTTCTTTTACTGTAAACTTGTCTCAACCCTTCAGCAGCAAGTGAAATCCCCTCTAGAAGTTGTAATATGTAATGAACAATTAGCTTACCTGTCTTTATTAGGCTGTTTCTCCCTTTCCTGCTGTGATGAAAACAGGGAGAGATCTGCCAAATCAGTACTGTAAATCTCAAAGGTAATTAAAACTTAGATTTTGTAAACAATATTTACTACTCAAAAAAAAAAAAAACAACCCAAAAAAACACAGTGGAGTTTTCTGCATTGAATGCTCTTGCCCAGAAAATCTGGATAGACAAAATGCTCTTTAGCATTTTCCAGCAACGTGTAGATGGCAATTGGAAGTGCATCCATCCTATCTGGCAGAAAGTGTTATTACTTTGAATATGTGTCACTTGTTTTTTTCTTCTTTTGTCATAAATGTTCAGTTTTAACTCTGAAGGAGCCACAGATGCCTCCCTGGTAGCTATGACATATCCCAACAGCCACCAAAAGCAGAAAGGGTTATATTTAACTGGGAATGTGGGCCTGAAAACAACCCAATGAGAAGGTGGTAAATAAATAACAGGCTTAGCTGGAGAAATGAAATGGGGACTGCAATAACCATGTAATTGTCCCTCCTGGCTTTTAAATCAAATTACAGTGAAATAAGGGAATATTATTGGAATCCAACGAGCCAGTCTAGTAAGTTTTATTTTGCTTTTGATGTCCATGTTCTAGTACAAATACAAAGACATCTCTGCCACAAGAAACACCAAGCTCCTATAATTGTTTATAGCAAAGTGTGTACAAAATATTTAATGAGGTTATATAAAGCATGCAGCTGTCCATGTTTCTGCTTTCTTCAATATATTGTGTTTATTTCTATATATGTTTTGTTTTCTCATATCAATTGTTTTCTTCCATTTTAGGTTTCGTTATAGTTCAACACATTTTCTCAAATCAAGGTTATTGATATATACAGAGACAGTCAAACCTAATAATACCCAACACTGTGCTACATCCCTCAAATAAAGCCATTTCCATTCAGGATTAGCTTCTGTGAGTGAAGCCTTTTCTTCACAAACTGAGGTTATGACCCTGATTCAATTTTTGCACATTCATGGGATAAAAGCAAATACATGGCCTTGATGTGATTGTTGTTGTTGTTGTTGTTGTTGTTTATTTGTTTGTTTTTAAGAATCTGGGCAATATTTATTAATTTACGATAATGATAGAAACTTTTTTTTTTTTTTTTTTAGCCAGGGAAACTCATTCTCTGTGGCAACTTTTCTGTCAGGTTTACCAATAAATACCACGTACTGTTTTGGGCTACAGAGAAAGCAAAGCAGTAAAAGAGCCAAAATTTAGTGATCTAGTGCCATGTAAACATCCTGTTTCCCTGTGGAAACAAATTTTGTCATACAGACCTTTTTGGACACATATAAGAAGATGCTACTCTGAAATATTTTGTCATTTCCACTGAAGGAACCAGGGATAAGGGAAACAACCTGATCTGTGCATTTGCAAAGGCAACTTACTATATGCAAAATGTATACTGCTTATTTATCCTGGGTATAAACAAAATCATCACTTGACCATCCAGGACCCCTCTGTAGGGGAGAGAAACTGAGGTAATGGGGAGCTGTTCACATAAACATGCAGCACTGCTTTTACACAGAATAAATCCATTTCTGTTAAACAATTTGGCAAATACTCCTCTTACATATATATATATATATATATATATACACACACACACAAAAGTATACCAAGCAAGCCACAGGAGAAAATATTTCTATTCAAATATTTTGGAGTTCAGCTGGCATCCAATTAAAATGTCCACTTCTGAGAAATACCCAGAAAAGTGTGACTTGCCCTAACAATCCATTTCTTTACAAATTCTTTGGATTGACTAAAAAAGAACTTTTTTCCTCAGGGGGTCTGTGCACCACACTCAAAATTTATTAAGTGTATGGTAGCAGTCGTTGACTGCATCTCTGGAAGTGGAGCAGTCTAAGAAGAACAAGAGAATCCCTTAAGGTGAAGCTTACTAAACTAAAAATCTTCAGTTTATTCTTCTCACAGAACTTCCTCCTGCCCCCTCCTGATTTCAAGACAGGTTTTAGTCTCTTACGTAACGTTAATTTTAATCACATTTTCCTAGAGCACATAAAAAAACCCCCTGCAGAACATCAGCTTTACTGAGAACACTGTCAATAGAAAATATTTGCTGCTGTTTGCACACAAGGTTTCCCACCATTCTCCCAGTTAAATTTTACCCAGTTTAAATTTCTACAATTTCTTCTTTACTCTTTATCTCTCCTTACTATTTGTAGAGACCCTTCTCAAGACCATTGCCAGTTGGCATTGGATGATTGGGATGAGGGAAATTTTGCAACAGCCCTGTACCTCATAAAGAAAAGTTCTCCCCTTTTGGTGGCCTGAACCAGTCACCTGATGTTCAGCTTGTGCACTTGTAGCTGCTTTTCAGTGGTCATAAATCCTTTATTAGATAGTCATTCATATACACCTTATGAAAGAAGTAACAAATAAAATCCCAGAAATGGAAAAAAGACACAATCTTGGTTTTGTTTCTTTTTTAAAAAAAACACAAGTATTTATAAAGAACTGCTTGAAACACCTTTATACTTAATTAGTTTTCATTTTTATACGACATTGTGAAATAAAAAAAAAAATCTTATATTTTAATTAAGCATTTAGTTTTCACCTAAAAAGGGCTTTTTTAAATCAAAAAATGATCTGGTAAATTTTTTTCTCAGCTCCACTATGAACTCAGGATTTTTGGCTTTTTATTTTCTATGTTTTACATAATTTTTCCTTCTGTGCCTAATTTTCTTATATAGAAAAGCAAAATCATAAGGGAAAAAAAAAAAAAAAAGGAGCTGTACTTCCACAATTTGCGCTGGTAATAAGCTGAAATTCTG
Organism: Serinus canaria; assembly: GCF_022539315.1. NCBI lineage: Eukaryota > Metazoa > Chordata > Aves > Passeriformes > Fringillidae > Serinus > Serinus canaria. Next base: position 8,902,009 of record NC_066317.1, on the reverse strand, counting down.
CTCAGGGCTTTGCATTGAGAGCCAGAGCCTGGAATAGTTTCTACTTTCTGGACACCAATATTGACAGAATATCACCCAAAGGCTCAATAATAGGAAAGGCATTTTCTAGGAAGCATATGGTTTTATTAATGCTAATACTGAAAAAAAAATATTTAGAAAGAATCTTGTTTGTTTGCTTGTGTGTTTTTGCTTCCAAGCATTATTGTACCAGAAGAAAAAGTACTTCTGTACTGTGGTCACTTGGGAACCTTTGGTTTCTTTCAGCTCCAGTCTTCTGGAGGGGCCTCAAATCATAAAAGTCTAAGCACCTTTCTGAGTTGTGAATAAATACAGAAACATCTGATAGGCTTTGGCTATTCTCAGTTTTATTGGGGGTAAGCACAGTAGCTATGATTGTGTCAGTGTTTATAGTAGGGGGTTGCATTACAATGGAAAAAGAGAAGCATTGATTTTAATTTCTTTTGGGTTTGTGGCAAAAAGGAATATATCAATCAATATATATAAATTTATAGAAATCATAAGATTTCCAATATGAGCATTTTAAAAAATTAAATCCACACATTTTAGTATTCTCTGATTTAATATTGCTTATGGCATCTGAAGAAACCGCAATGGGAGTTGTCATGACACCTCATTGTGTTACCTCAAACAGATTTTGACAGTCTTAATAACACTTCTAATACAGCCTAGCAGGTTTTCTGGTTTTGACAAAACATGCAACATGTTCTATTCCTGGTTTGATTTGACTCCTATTTATTAGGACAGTCCAATTCCTATTTAACACAAAATTAATTCCCAGCCCATGATTTTCTCATTTCCAGATATTCAAAAATATATTTCTTTTATGTCTGGTACATTTTGAGAAAGTCAGATTTCAATTTCAGCTTCATTCATCCTTATAATGAGTAGAACTGTATAGAGAGAAGTTCTTCCCATCCCTTCTAGTTACAGTGCAGAGAAACCAGAAAAGGGGACCAAAAGAATTTGTTCAAACTGAAGGAAATCTGTAGGCACTGTAAGAAGGCAACTGTCATTATCCATCCTTATTACTTCCAATGTCTGGAAATATGAGGGAAGGACTTTAACTTCCTCAATGAAATACAAGATATCTACTCATCTTTGTGACAGAAATAAATATTCCAAGGAAGATGTGTTATGCATTTTCAGAGCTGTGGCTGTAAAGGTTTCTTTAAAGGTAAGAGATTCTTTCAAATGCTAATAAGGAAATTCTTTGGAGAGTCAGGATTAAATAACAGGGTGATGTGTTTCAAACTCCTACTGAAAAGTTTAGTGGAAAATGCCAGAGATGATTTAGACAGAGGTTTCTGAAACCAGGGAGTTGTCTGACAACTCTTTTAACAGACAGATGCATCTGAATGAAAATCAAATTCCAAGAATATCAATGAGTTTTCTGTGTCACACCTTTTGTTTAGATGTTGGGTTTTACTATTTAAACACATAGAAGGGGTTATTTCTCTCTGTAGAACTCTGTGAGGTGGGAGAATGATGCAGGGGAGAATTGGGATGATGAAAAAATAACATGCTAACAGTATAATGGGGCCTTTTCCCTGCACATAAGTGAAATCTAGCAGTTAATATAAAATATAGGGTTTTCTCAATAGTAAAAAATTACCCAGACAAACCATGAATTGGTTGGTTGCTTGCTTGATAGCTTGCTTGCTTGGGGTTTTCTATCAGAAGAGAAAATAATCTCGCTTTTTCTTATTTTTCCCCAGTCAATGTTTGTGGGGTTTTTTGGCACAGATCCTACTCCAAGGATCAGAAGATACTGATTACTTTTCAGTCCCATACCTTATCTTTGCCTTTTGAGGAGGGAAACCAAATGTTCCTCTCATTCCTTTGTCTTTTAGAAGCACATAGTAGAGGAAATAAGTCCATTAATAACAGCAATTTTATTTTGATGTTCACTATATTTTAAAAATGTTTTATAGCATGAGGATACATGAGGCTTTGTAGTGAGATTGCCCAGCATCACAAAGGGTCAATGCCAAAGCAAGGGCTGCAGTTTTGGCTCTTATTCAGCTGTTTGATGTTTTGCATCTGAGTCTTCATGATGGCAGGCTCAGTAAGAAAGGAATTTCACTGTCTCCCTCACTGTTTTCAGCTGTGCCTTTTGTGTCCCAGAATTCCTACAGCAGGTTTCTCTTGTCCTTTCCGAGTTCCTTTGTTTGATTGTTGTTTGCTTAATTACAGCTTCAATTTTCATATGGCACCTGTGCTTTTTCAGGTGTGATGAGCCAGGTGCTTCACCCTGCATTGAAATGTAATGCCATGGTAGCTGGGAAAATGAAAAAAGAAAAAAAAATGCAGTACTAAGAAGGCATGGGAGTTTCCAGCTTATCAGAATAAACATAATTTATTGGGAAATGAGAGAGATGTATAAAACCTTGTTTAGTGCTATCAGTATAAACAGGATGTTCAAGGAAACAAGAATGTATTTACATGTTATTCTCTAAGTCAGAAAAAAAAAAAAAAAGAAAATCCCCCCAAAGCACCTGCAGAATTTCAGCAAAGCTGCTGATAAGTATTTATGCTAAATCTGCAAGGAATGAGCCTTAATCTTGGTACTCTGTGGGAAATAAACAGAAAAGTAGCCAGGTTCTGTATCCTGACCTGGAAGAGCTCCAGATCTTGGGGCTTTGTTTGTGCAAAAGTTCCCCAAACAGCTGCTGGCATTTCATTTCTCCCAGGTAATGACTCACCTGCTCCCAAGCACCATTTCTCAGCCCTGAGCTTTGGGTACCCCTCCCAGTCTGTATCATTGCTACAAGAACTTATTCAAAACATTTTGCATAAATTCCTTCCATTTTTTTAAAGGCTGCTGGTAAGACTATCAACAGCTTGTAGCAGAGAAAGAAGAGAAAAGAGATACAGCAAGGTGATGAGAGATGAAGAAAACTCAGAATAGTTAATTAGAACTTGAGCCTAATTGCTTAAAGCCATGTCTGTGTAAAATCTGTGATATTCTACGGAAAATCCATTTCAAGCATGCTCTGTTCTGCTTTTCATTATGAGAAGCAATTTTGTTAATTTTTTTTTAACAGGTATCTAAGTGGGTTGAAATATTGAACATTAATTAACCATCCCTTCTTGGGGTTCAAGAGCAAAATGGGAAATTTTATTTTGCTAGAATAAAATTATTTCTTTGTGCCTGCAATCATTTGCCTACAAATAAATTTTTATTTTCCAAAAATTATTATAATAATTTTTTTCACGTATGTTTAAATTTTTTTTCCCTAATTCTATAAAGCAGATGATGAAGCTATTTCAAATAGTAAAAGGAGATCATGGGGTGGTAATCTATCAAATGATAGATATTATTTATTTCAATAGATATTTGTTCCAATAATTTTTAATTAATTTTTAAAATAATTTATTTTAATAGATAAATATGTATCTCTATAAAATTTTTTTACAACTCCTTTATTTTTTATGTGATTTTCATAGAGTAAGAAAGAACTCTCCTCTCTGATATAACTCTTGGCATCAAATAAATTTAAATACAGATTGTTTTCCCCATCCTGTTTTAATGAAACATGCTTCAGCTTTCCCAAAGGATCTGCAAAATGCCTTATAACTAGTTTTGATTAGCTACTTGTTAAAATGCATGCCTATTTTTGAGTAATATTTATACACTTTTATTTTATTTAGATATGGTTTAGGACTGTTTTCTTTGGCCCATGTCACGAATCTAAAAGTAGAAAACATAGCTACCAAATAACTCTCCAGCAAAAAACATTGATGCCATAATGTCTAATCACAAATATCTTATGTAAGTAGTTATAAAAGTAGAAAAAAGTAAAAAAAAAAAGTCTGGAATTCTTCCACAGCACTGAAACAGAGCACTTGACTATTTAGTATACTATCTCCAGCCTGGGTGAAATTAAAGATGACTCCAATTATTTCTAGGGGGAAAGTCAAAAATATCAAGTTCTTTTCCAAGGCTCTTTTTTCTTTGTTTCATTCTGCTCTCCTGTTCCTGTGAGCTAAGCAGATAGACTCTGTCCAATAATGACTGAACGTATGAAAAGAGCAGAGCACAAAGTATTCTAAAATTGGGTGATTTGGAGAGCAGCTCATGGTTCTGTATTTAGTGGGGGTGTTGCAACTCCTGCCTGTGTGCAGGTGGCTCCAGTAAGGTCTGATTCAGAGCAAAAGGAGGAAATCAGCCTTTATTTCAGTCTGAAATAATATCAGAGCACAGCCTCTTATTCCCTGTGTGAAATGCTGTGACCTAGGACCCCCCCAGCCCACAGACTTGGTCCTCTGGCCTTGCCAAGGTGGATGATGCCAGCAAAAAATCCCACCATAGTGAGATGTCTGAAAAATTTTGATTTGAATGAAGTTTCTGTGAAACTTGAAAGCCAGTCACAAATTTCTGATCCAAATTCTGCTTTTGGTTCATACCTAACAAAGAAAAGATTTAGGCCTCCCAAGTCTCACCTTAAGTAGCACACACACACCTATATATACTTAAGTATATATAGATATATGTGTAAGAGTAACATATGATTGGAATTATGTAAGTTATGGTTTTAATGGCTCCCTAAGGAATTTAGTGTGGGGTTTTTTCTGACTTTAAACAGGTATTTTTCAGGTCAGCTTAAAATGAAATAAATCAGGTATGCCATATGTCTTAAAATATGGCATGACATTAAATATCCAGAATTATTCTTTTTCAAACTCTCAGTGGATCCTGGAGTTTTTGTTCAAAAGTATTAGTGGGAATGACATGTAATATTAAGGATACCTATTGTAGAGTTTCTACATATTTTTAGAACTTTTGAGAGGTTTGACACCCCTTATCAGTAATAGGGGTATTTCCAAGCATTTGATTTATCATGGGGTTTATGTGGTTTCAGTTTACAAGTGTCACAAAGGAAATTCAGGGTTTAGTATGTGTAAACCTTCTCCCTTGTAACCTGGATGTGAACTTTCCATTATGGTTATGTTGCAAACCTCTTTTCATGATGCAAAATCATATGCCAAAGTTAGAAACTCCTTATCAAAAATATCCTGTTATTCCTCTCTTTAATGGAATTTTTTCATCCTTTTCTCAGTAATCTGGCATGAAGAGGGAACAGATTTATCAGAGCAGCTCCTCTGCTAAATTAAGCTCTTGGACATTTAAAGCTGTGTGAACTAACATAATTGGACTTCTTGACAAACTTTTGTCTCCTTAAAGTCATATTTCACTTGCAGAGTCGGATCCTGGTGCAAAACTGCTTCCTGTTTGCTGTCCCTGCTCAGGGTTGGGATGTTTGCCTGTTCCACGTTAGTCACTTTCATCTAATAAATCTGGGAAAAGAAGCTGGTAGCACCCCTTTGAATTCAATCTACTACTAAGGCAACACAATTAAGTGTTTCACTCAATTTCAGCTGCAGTTACTGATAACACCACATTTTCAGTGACATCCTCATGAGTGAGGTCTCTGAGCTACAAGAAACCCCCATAAAAGCAGGGTTGCACACAGGGTTCTGCTTTGTGCATTGTGTGTTGAAATCAGCCTTACTTTTTCTCCTGCTATATGTAAAAATAGCCAGTATATTGCTAGGAAAATTGCAACCACCACAGTCCTTCTATCCTGAAAGACTTCAAACCACACAGCAACCTACAGCCAGCTAATTGTTCAGAAATACAGTTTTGAAAAACAGGACTAAATTTGAGCCTGTCCCTCCTTGGCTATTAAGGCAAGGACAAGATGAGAGTTAAAGGTTACAGATTTTCCTGAAAGGTGGTGGGCAACAGAGTTAAAAAGCTTCTCTGAAAGTGCTGCATGGGAACTTGATTTTTGAAATAAAATTTATAGGAGCTCTACAAGCTTTTTTCCCCTCGGGCATCTATAGAGCATTTCATTAGAAATGAAAGGTTATAGGCAAGGCAGTGTTTGCACCATTGACCTTTCACTAGAAGGCTTTCTAAAGCACTGTTGAATGTCTCTAAAGGATGCAAATGTATTTTCTTCAAAACACAGCAACTCTGAGCCTTACATGAAAGCAGTCTAATTTAGAGAATTACAGGATTGTTGAGTTCAATCCACTGTATTGAGGAGCTCTGTGAAAAGAAGTTTACCTTTTCTAATTCTGACATGGCTTTTTCATCCCTGGCTTTGCCCTTTACATCAATAGTGTTCCTCTTTCTTACTTTAACTTCTCAGTGAGGGTTAAGGGAACTGAAGCTGAGAAAGCAAGAGAAGTTTTCATCAAACATCTGCTTTTGGTATTGATTGCTGGTTTGAGTTATAGATGATGCTTTAGTGGGTGAAAGACTCCAGCTGGTCCCCCTGTTCAGGGGGCAAAGAGAATTAAAAATAAAAGGTTTCTGCAGAGTTTCTATCTGTCCATGTATTGACACCTCAGGATTTGTTAATGCTTTCAGAGAACACCACCTTGCTTTTTTAGGTAAGCACTGAAAATGTTTAATGAGCAACAGCATCATTTCCTTCTCAGGGGCTGAGAGAATTTGGAGAGGATTTTATGTTTTCCCATGGATATTAAAACTTAGAGGTACTGGAAGGGAATGTGAGATAAAATTGTAAAAGTTCTAATCTTTCCTGTATCTCTTGTCTGCATTTGTACCATTTCAGAAAAACAGAGGTAAAATATATATTGTGTGATAAAAAGAATAACTTCATAGGATTGCAGCTCAGAGGAAGCAGATATCCAGAGCTCACAGCTAAATGTGTTCATCACAAATCAACTGGGCTGGGAAAGACCTTTGAGATCATCGAGTCCAACCCAGTTACTGAAAGGATGGGCCTCCCATGAGATCAGAGTTTCAAATTTATTCACCAAAGGTAGGGGTTCCTGTGTAACCCTGAGTGTCAACATGATGATTCCATCAGGCTTTAGGGAGTCTTAAACATTAGATCAAATGAAGCACAAACTACCAATTAAAATATTTTCTGGTAGTAATCATAAATCTTAATTACTTCATTTGGCTTTATGTACTTGTATACACTTTTTAAAAGAATGAATTATTTTAGAACCACAGATTTACTCCATGTATAGGCTCAGCTTGTCTCCAAAATGGATACAATTATATATTGGACTTTGCCAAAAGTGCCTTCTTGATTTTGCAGCAGAAGTACTGACATGACATTTGGAATCACAACTGACTCTTTTATGAAGCAAGCCTTTCAAAAAAAAAAAAAAGTCAGAAAATCAAAATTTATTTTTATTTTATAATTGAAGACTTTTGAATGTATCACAAAATGTCTACACTCATTTACATTTGTCTTCAACAATGCTTTTTATAAAATGATATGCTTAATATCATTAATCGAGATAAAACATTATGAACTTACTGGACTAAACCAGTCTAATTGGCAGAACTCTGAATAAATTGAACATAGGAAGTCTAATGCTTTGCTACTTAGCCTTAGGTAAATGTTTTTTGAAAATACTTGGCCTTTGGAAAATTATTTAAAGAATTCTGGTCTGTGTCACCCTAACCTTGACATCTGGCATTAAGCATGTGACTTATTTATTTAAAAATATTTCTGAAATAAGATATTTCTTTTCTCATCTTGTACTCACCTTGTTGCTTTTCATTATGAATTTTTAAAGGAACGGGTGTGAGGGAAACCAGTCAAAATAGGGTATTTTTTTAGACTTTCTAGAGGAATATCTTAAGTTGGAATTTCATGAATCTCTGATTTACTATTAACTCTATAATTTTTGAAGGCATTGAACACCTAGGAATGATAGCAGTTCTTGTTCAAGTGTGATACCTAAATTACCAGGTGTTTATTCAATGATTAAAAATTGATTTTCCAAGGCTCTGGAAGACTTTCTCCATTTAAAGATAAGATACAAGTAAAGATACAGAAACCTAACTGGCAACACATGGAAAGCTCTTTCAAAGCCTCCAAGCTTTGTGTTTGTTTATGATCTGTATGCTAGGCTCAGTGACTACTGTATTGGCTCAATTTATTTAATTTAGTAAATTATGTAGCTGTTCACCATGATTTAGTTTAATATCGATATTCTCTTTGGATGGTATGTTTCATTCCATCTCTGATGTATTTGATGCAGCAGGTGCAGTGATTTTGATTCAATATATTAAGTATCTGATTAGATAAGTTATGTATCTGATTTGGAATATGGCTCATTTAATAGCCTGTGCATTTTTTTCTGTGTTAGCTGCAGTAAATTCTCAATTTATTTAAGCCAGAGTGTGATATATCTAAAATATATGTATGTGTAGTTAATGTTTTTATGGGAGTCTGTAATTCATCTGCAATATTTCTGAATTTTGAATAAATTGCATCTCATATATATCCTCACAGGCTAGAAGGGGACTTTAAATCATAATGTGAAGAATACTGAGCAAGCTCATTTGTGGTGAATACCCCTGGATGCAATCACACTTTATAAATGTTGCCTTTTGTGAAGCATCTTGAATTTCAAATGGCCTTCACAGTGCCCAGCACTGTACCTCAGCCTGCATGTTCCAAAATTATTGCCTAGATAAAAAAAATCTATTAGAGACACTTGACATCCATACTGTAACCCTCTTGGAAGACACATTTGCAGCACTTCTTTTATAACCCTAAGAAATTATAGTGAAGACAATAAACACAAAAAAACTCAGAAGATCCTGGCCAAGATCTAGGCATGTTGCTTGCTGTGCATCCTTAATTCTTTTAACTGAATTCTGGAATTGTATCATGTGTCATTATCTTCATGTGGTTTATAAGGTAAGCCCTAAATGAATATTTGACTTCTTCAGAGTGAAGGAAGCTAAAAAAAAAGTTATTTCAGATTTCTCAGCTCTAGTATTAACATCTATTTTTTTAATACAAAAAAAAAAAAAAAAAAAAACAAAAAAACAAACCAAAAGCCCTATTTAAGACATTGCACTTATGAAGAAAAATTTATGTTTACAAGAAAAGTCTTTGTGTCTCAGACTTATTCATCTGTTAATGATATGCAAAATTTTGGGTGAGATATTTAACAGAAGAACTGCCTATAAAAATCATGGATAATTTCATTAAGAATTTAACCCCCAAGTTATAGAATAAGAAAAGAAAAAATATCTTCTGAAGCCTAATGAGACAGTAAGGCAAAATCACAATATTTGGTGCTGAAATTGGATCATCTTGTAAATTCCATCCTATATATTAGTCAGGAGAATTTCTGAAGTTATTTTCTTAAATGTGTGATTATGTTTAAACAGCCAGAGAGATGTAGACAATTGTAATGTTTTCATAAAGAAGAAATTTACATATTCTCAATCAGATGTGAAGGTGGAAAATAATATAAATTGTAACATATTTTCCCATTAAATTTTTAAAAATCTTAAGGGAAATAGGTAAAATCATTGCAGGGACTCAAAACTAGAATTCCATATTTCCTTTTACTTCAAGAATATTTTATATTTTACCATCTTTTACTGTGTACAAGGCAAAAAAAAGAAAACCACCTTCAATTTTATATTTTTTTCTGTATTGGGAGCAAATATTTTATCAGTTACAAATTTGATCTTTTTCTCTCCTTGAAAAACCCAGTCCTCTCTGTCACTTGCTGTGAATCACCTACATGTCTACTTGAGGTAACTTATGAAAGTAGGAAATGCAATTCTACCTTTTAAAGTGTAAAAATCCCTACCTACTCCTCCAGTCCGTTGACAGAACACTGAGGTGGTTTTAATGTGCCAAGTACATAAATCTATCTCCATCTACATTTCATGACAATATAGAAAAACAGATAGCTAGCAAATAATTAATTCTATTCCACATCTAATAGATGCATTCTAAACAGAACAGTGACAGATGAGTACTGCTTCCTATTTTACTTTGGAATCCTAAAATAGCTGTAAAATGCTAAAATGTTTGCAATGAAAAAAATGTGTAAAATTATTTAGATATTGTCTGGCTTGTAGTGAAGAGATGTAATACTTTCTAGTGCTTTCAAACAAAAAACTAGGTGTGGAGAAACACAGAAGAGAAAAGAGAATTTAATTCCTCAAAAGTATTGGTGAAAAAAGTCCAGGAACTCCCTTCCCTTCATTGAGACTAACTGGACTGCTGCAAGAAAATGATTGATTGTACCTTTGTCACCAGAACTGATAAAATTTCTCTTCAGTAAAATGACAGCTTAAGAGTGTCCTGGCCCATATTTGTGTGTGCGTGCCCACCTCTGCTCAGAATGGGGTGGGACAGTCAGATGCAGGTATAGATAGATAGATAGATAGATAGATAGATAGATAGATAGATAGATAGATAGATAGATAGATAGATAGATAGATAGACAGATAGGTAGATATTCACTGGCTCATGTCTGAGTGTCACTGCCCTGCCTGGCATGTCACCATCACCGCTTTAACGCTGCCCCGGTGCTCGGTGCGCTGTTCCCACCAATGCCTTTCACAGCTGGAAAACAGCTGCTGCGGACTCACTCACAATGAAAAGTTTAAATTATCCCCCTTCTCCTGCAGGTATTTCAGCAGAGTGGAATGTGAAAGACACAGAAGCTGTACCTTTAACCACAAGTACCTTAGGTAATCCCAATTTTGTGAACCAGCCTCGAGGGAGCCGTGACTGCTGATGCAATTTAACTCAGTGCTAATGCTAATCTAAAGATAGTGTGCTGGAAAACCTGCCAGCATGGCTCTGTCAGAGGGCTGGTGAGTTATCTCTGACCAATGTGGAGCTGCTGGCAGAAGTTACATTTAGATATAGTTAAAGAAGACAACTGAAGAACCCAGACTAACTTTCTCTGGTAAGAATTTATATGCCCCAGGAGGACTAGAATAACTAGTTATAAAATAATAACTCTGCTGATGGATGTTAGGTGTAAAAGAAGGGTGGCAGTTCTCTTGTCTGGTGATTGACATCCAAAAATTGCTGTCAAATTCTGATATACTTGCTCAAGATTCTCTTACAATCAACAAGGAGAAATAGGCACCATCAGGTAATAATTCCAGATATTTGGAATTATTAACTGTTAAACCTTTAGCCTTACATGAGAAGAAGTTCATCTTAGTAATATTTTGCTAACAGAGCATTTCAGAATCGAAGAATTGATAATAAATTACAAGTGTAGGTAGGGCCTAGTTTCAATTAGCTCAAAGCACAGCTGACATTTTTATTGTCATGCATCATCCAAAATAATTCCAGTCATCCTCCATTTTGTAGTTTGAGGATCTGTGAAGATTGAAACAAGTCTTATTTTGTAATTCATTTCAGTAGTTACTGTCATGAGTACAGTGCTATAAATTTTTTCAAGTTCTAAGAAACACCTCAGTGAACACCTCAAGCAACAAGTCAGTTTATTATAGTATGAGTTTACACAAGATTCTCAAAGAGATTTTTTTTGTTGTTCCTATTTTTTTAAAAATAATTATTTTGTTTTTAATTCTTATTTGCACTGTGAGCAGGATGAGACCTCTTGGCTGTCAGACACCAAATGCAAACAAATAACTTCTTGTTACTGTTTGTACCTTAATCAGGTACTTCCTTATCTGATTCAAAATTAATATAATGTAAAATTAATGCTAAACTAAAACCAGATTTCATATAAAGCTCATGTAAAGATATCAAATGCAATTTTGATTTATTTTTTTGAACTATTTCTTCATGATTTTTCATGAGATGTTTTGACAACTACAAGTTTTGATAAATTAACAGATATAGCTGAAATTCAGTTTAAATGAATTTGCCCAGCTAAAGTTTACTCGATCTTGTTTCTGCTCAATCTCTTGGCATCTAACATGAAGCCTATTTGAACTCTTAAAAATCCCAGGGGTTGCTCTGTTGGTTCACTTACAGTTTTCAACAGCTGGCCTGAAAGTTCACACAAAAACCCATACTACAAAAAATCAAACATTACCTCTTGAAGACTTAGAAAAGTCTAAAGTGGATTCTACAGACCTATTCAAATAAATGGTAAATTAGTAACTTTCAGAGAATTAGCAGAGCATACTTAAAAATTATAATCAGCTTAATTCAAAATTCTGTCAGCTAGTTTTATTTTAAGAGCCTGGTGAATTAGGCAAGCATATTTCGTTAGTATTTTTTCAAATTTATGTGGTGCTGTATTTCAACAATGGTGCAGATACAGATTTTAGTTATTACCTGCCACCAGTAATGACAGTGTTTAATGTTTATCCTCTCCAGGCTGTGATGCCTTCTGACTTTGTAGAGCCACGGGTATAATGTCATTGAAAAATCCAAGTACTTACACAGATGACTGCAATTAATGTTAAAGGGAACTGGAGATTTATACGTGCCACTGCCATTATCACTAATGGAAATTTCACATGTAAATTGCCATGCATGGAAATAATATGCTTCTTAGTAGGCTTTATCTAAAAGTCATCTGTGCAAGCAGTCAATTTAAATCATTAATTCAGTCCTCTTACACCATGGCAAATATTTCTTTTAGAAAAATCAGGTTACTGATTTTAATGCTAAGAATTGTCTTTATGCTATTTAAAATATTGAAAATTAAAGGCTAGTGTATGCATGACTGTAGCATCAATTTTCATTGATTTCTTGAGATCATTCTCAAACACAGCTTTAAACACAACATTGAGAATTCACCTCTTCCACAGCTTCCTTGGTGTACCTGCTCCCAGTTTCCTGTGAGTGATGGGCATCAAGAATGGCTGAGCTTCAAAAGATAATTGCTAGCTCATTAGCATCAGAATGATTCCTGGAAGGGGTACACGGGGCATCACTGAAAGCCACTCACGAGGAAAAAGCCAACCCCATTGATTTGAGGGTATGAGGGTAAGATCTTACCTAGGGATGTTATTCCTTCCTCTGGAAACAGTGCAGGCAATGAAAGGTAAAGAAGTCAGAATATAATAAGCAATGCTCTCTGTTGTCTGGGAAAAATGCAAATGTCCTTGCAACTGTGAAGGGCACACAGTCCCATGACAAGAGGGATAAAAGTTGGACCACACAACTCTCATCATATAGAAATGCAAGTCAGCTGATTTAGGCTACTCTTTTGACAAGATAAAAAAGAGACCTTAGTGCAGAGTTCAAAAAGTCATCTGAGATACACATAATGGGGTTTGCATGGCAAGGTAAAAGGAGGGTGAAGTATTTGTAGAGATCAAGTCCAAGACTGCCAAATTGCAGTGCAGGAACAACTGAACTGATCAAAAAACAAATAAGCCACTTGCATCAGTGAACTTATGGCTGAACTGGCCATGATTATCAAATGTAGTACAGATAGACAGTTATTGAGAAGAAAGAGCTAGGACAATGAAACTGGGAGCCAGGTCCCTGAAAGGTCTGAGCAGGAAGGTTTCAATATTAATGGAGAGTCCTCATTTGCAGTCCTTCTCCTAGAACCTTCCCAGTAATTTCTGCAATGCTGGCAGTTAATTTTTTCCACATTTGTGCTTTACTTATCCAATTCTTTTATTTCCCCACTTATCTCTCCAAGGACCTCCACTTGTTTGTGATTTTCTCTTGCATTTCACTGTGGTACAGGTTTTAAAGCATGAATTAACTTCTATCAGGTGTAATTAAACAGCCTTAGAATTCTGCATATGAAAACAGTACAACCATATATAGTTACTTATACAGTTTTCTTTTCCTTCTTCTCTAAGTGCTGACACTTGGATGAGCAGTGCTGACAGAGATGGGCATATTAAAATTCTTGCTCTGACCAGGATTCTTATGTGACATTTGACTGTTTTAGTGCTTAATTTCTCTTTCATTTCTGCAGTGGTGAGGTCTGTGATTTGCAATTTTTTTTTGTTGTTTTATTAGGGATTTCATGGACTGCAGTTTTCTTTGATTGCACTTTATAGCACCATATATCACTTCAAAATGTAAACCATTATGAGAGTTTAAACTAAATGCTCATTTAATTTCCCAGGCTAAAATGAAGCAATATAAGAGTAAGAACCATGTATTAAAGAACACATTTTGAGTGTTTCAGTGGATAGTGTAAACATCACAATGTATTTTCATGTCCTGAAGAGCTGCAGGTAAAATTTAATGGAGCAATTAGGTCATACTTAATTCATTAGGCACATTTATGAAGACATTATATTTTATCTGCAGTAGATGCAAGTAGTTCAAACCAGATTTTCAAAGTCTAAATAATTCCATAGTTAGGAAAAGTTAGAAGTTTCAGACACGACCATACCCTTTTCCTTTCTGCCTTTTAGAAGTTTGTGCCTTTGGATGTTCAGAAACTGCTTAAAATTCTGACACTGCTGTATCAGGATTAGGTGATACAGTTAATTGTTGTGTACTTGCTCCAGGTCAACATTCTGAGAGCAGTAGTAAATTAAAATGCTCTGGTCAAGTTATTCTGTTTCTTTAATGATGTAAAAATTATGTTTATTTGATTTCCACAAAATTATTACAAAACTCAATTGCCTTTCTGTTATATATTTTACATACCTTAAACCGGCATAGAATTTTTATTGTATCTCACTCATAAAGTAGATAAGGCTTAGAAAAGTGTTCTTAGAAAAATTCTTTTAGAATCAAAACTGCCATTTTTGTCTTAATCAGTTTTCTGTTTGGCCAAGCATATGTAAATATTACAGATTTATTTCAGCCTAGTGAAACACTTCAATTAGGCAAATTGTATCTTCATGTATGGTTATCAATTATATTTTCAACTTTTAATTTATTCCAAGTGTTTCATATGTAATTTCTGGGAAGCTTTGTAATTTTTGGTGACAAGGATACTTTTCTAAGTTACTGCTTAAGAGGAATGAAGATACATGGTTTATAAATCTAGCCTTGGTTTTAGCCTCCTGTGTCAAAGGTGCAGTGAAAGAACATAAACCTCATGAGAGGATGATGATGAAAGCAAGACATAAAAAATAATAAAATGCCACAAATTGCAATCCTAAATCTCTCCTACTGTCAAAGTCTAAGGGATTAGGTAGAAAAATACTGTTATTTACTCAATTTCCTTCTCAGGAAAAAGATCAACATCATATGTTTTGAGTTTGTTTTACACTGTTTTGAATCTTCCTTCCTGCCCATTTTATCAAAGGTTATGATGAAAATGAAATGTTTGTGTTTTGTTTTTATTTCCCCTGGGTTAGAAAAATACTCTTTGTGTGTCCTGTGCATTTCCACAGTAACATTAAATTATTTTCACAGCAAACCTTCTCTTTCAAGCATAGAAAGGAACAGATGACTGAACACAAAACCTTTCACTAAGGAAGCCATTAGGAATTTTGAGGACCCAAAGTGTTTCTTGCCCAATGGACTTAGCTTTTATTGAGGACAGTCATAAATAACTTTAAAATATTCCAGTGTGATAGGATGGAGCTGCAGATTAGGTCATCGTGGAATTATAGTTCCCTTGCTTAATGATTTTACAAAATTGCCTGGCAATCCAACAAAGAGAAGGAGCACAACGTGGTGAATGCAGGCTAATTAAACCAATAATTGCTTCTTCTTGTGTTCCCAGATAATTTGCCCCTGATAATTTTAAATGAAGTTCTGAAGCTGACTTCTTGAATGAAAAGCTGTGCTAGTTAAAGCTCCGCTAACTCTCGGTGTGCACAGAGATTGCCCTACTTCTCAAGGTCCCTGGCACTGCTCAGGCAAGGATTGCCACAGAAAACAGAGCACAGGAATAGCTGTCCTGTATGTCTGGGCCCTGAATCCCTGTGTTTTCCCTCTTTGCAGTATTGTGACTAGATCAACTGATTTCCCTGAGCAATTCCGAAATTAGAGGCTGCAAATTAAGTCTTTGATGTTTTCTAAGACTTCGGAAAAGATGCAAACTTCTGTGTATCTCAGGAATGGTCGTGTAAATCTAGAGTAACTCCGCTGAGACCTGGAAGGACTTTTTTTAGTTATATCTGTGTCAAATGCAAGTATATGACTGTTGACTGGCTATGTTTAGAACTTGGGAAATAGCTCACAAAGTCCCCAAGACTTTCAAGGTGATCTTCAAAGAGTTGGAAGGAATAATTTTGAAAGTTTTAGTGTTAAACTTAGAGGAAGACTTTTTATCAGTTAATCAGGTAAAAGGACTTCTGCAGATGAATTGTAAGTATGAGCTCTGCTATGATATATATGTTCATTATACTATGTCACATCCGTGTGAGATGCTATCTCACATACATGTTGTTAAACAATATGTATTTTAGGTCACTTACAGAACATCCTTTCTATCATGAGTTACAATTTTACAGAACCATAGAAGTGAAGGATCTACTTCTATATTAAAAATTATTTGATACTGAACAATCTTGGGTAAATCTTGAGTTTCTTTTCTCCATTGGTGCTTAAGGATTTTTGCTAAAACATTAAACTAACATGTTTATTTTTAATTTTTTTTTCTTTTCAATTATCCATTAATTATCTGGGTGGAAAGACATAAAAACCAAACAGCTTTTTAAAACAGTTGCTCAACTATTATCTGAACCACCAAAGTTGGATAAAGTATCTTACTGTGAATTGATTATGTTTTATTATAAGAGGATTCGGTGATGTATTAGATTAAGCTGAAAAGTGCAATGCATGTTTTTGGATGTATGATTGCATTTTAAGCATCACCCAAAACTACTTCTTCAGGGAACTAAACCAACAAAATAAAAACATATTCATAATTATTTTCTGGCCCTGAGAACTTATTTAAAACCATGGCTTCTTGAATTATGAATGGAGAGAGAATTATCCATCATTGCTGGCATCTACCATATCACAGAATGCACTTATGATGTGTACTCTGAAATCTCCTACTCTGTAATAGCCTAAAAAAAAAAAAATCAGGGTCTGTTAGATCTCATGAGTTGAAATTTCCATTGGTATTCACAAAATAGCAGAAGTCAAATCTGGCAGCAGATCATTCCAAGAGCAACTTTTCCATTAATTCATACAGTAAATGTTCACGACTAAAGTCTATAACTACACAGTTCACAAGCTCACTCCTAGAATTTTTAGTCTTGTAAATTGATAACTATACACTCAGGAATTGTGAAACAGCATCTTTTTGTTGGCTTTTTCGATAGAGATAGGTTCAATATATCTTAGTTGGCAGCAACTGGGCAATGAAAAGCAATATTGGTAGTGAGGGTTTTATTTTTGTTTGCTCTGTGTCTTGTTAGGCTTTACTGATATAAAACCATCTGTTTAAAAAGCTGTAAAACCAGACTGCCAACACATAAAAGCTAAACACAACAAAATAGTCTTAATATGCACTGGCTGATAACTCAGTACAGTGCTAGAATTGCTGAAGATGGAGGCATGGATGAAGGGGAAGACAATTAGTTTTATGTAGAGATAAATCTTGGTTTCCAAATAAAGGACTTCGCTATGTTTGATAGTGATAATATTTTTTTAGTGAATATTTATTAGCACTGTGATATAATAGTTTTAAATTAAATTTTCTGGAAATAGTTTAAACACTACATACAAATATGGGGTTTAGCTTTGTTGGATGCAAGCAAGAAACAAACTGATAATAGAAGCATTGTCAGGAGATACATATAAGAGCAATAATATCAACCATAGCAGGACAATGAAAATCTCAAGATTTTATAGGGTGAACCACCATTTGACTAACTGCTAACACTACCTCAGAAAAAAGCTGAAAAAATTTTTTGTCATCAATTTCCCATTAAAAATATTTTTCAATGTCTTTATGCCCAATAAATTTTGAAGTAATATTGGCAAAATTAATGAGGTACTCTGCAGTTATATGCTTGACTTTTTGTAAGAACTTTATTTAAATCTCATTGCAAATTGAAAAATTATTGGTACTGGCTCTTAAATTCTTTCACATGACATAGATCTGTTTCAAAAAACAATAAATAGACAAGAAAGTTGTATTATTATTGTAAGATCTTAATGCAAATGAATTTTAGTAATGCAACAATTACATAAAGCTAATACACAAAAATTTAAATTTCTCCTATGAAACCACTAAAGAAACTATTTCCACAGGAGAAGATGATTTCCTAATCTACTGAATTGTTCACAGTGATCACTAAGTCACAAAATATTCCATAAGCAATAAAGTGTCAAAAAACTAACACAGTATAAATTTAGATTCATCTCTCTTCACTTGGAGCTCAACAACATGTAATAAATTACTTTTTTTGAGACTAGGGTAAAATATACATTTGGATTTTTCCTAAATATTATGATACATTATTTTGCATAAAATATTAACTGTTAGGAAATATGATGTCCCTAACTAAAATACCGAGAATACTTGTGCACAAAGCTGTGTGAGAAAATATAGACACCCTTTATCAATAAAACCAATACCTGATCAATAATGATGGACTGTTAAACAGGTCTTTATATGATCTCCCCAAGCAGTTCAATTGCTATTGTTTAAAAGAGGACAACATACCAACTAAGAGAGGAAACAAGAAAAACAGTAAAATAAAAGAAAGGAAATCATGATACAAATAATTGTCAGAAATTGGAGAAAAATAATTTTCAAAAGAGAGCTTATGAGGTGGGAAATTTCAATTTTGATAGATGCTGGTGATTAAAAGATTTTAAAATTAAGCAAAGAAACACAAGAAAGGACAAATTTTCAATGCAGAAAGAATTTAACAGCAGAAATAATGTGTAACTGGTGGCAGGACATAAAAATATATCTGAGCACAGCTTGGAGATATAACTATTAGAGTATTGTAACTACTGGTGGCAATACATCATGAACAACAGAGATTTTCAGATAAAAAGAGCTACATGAATGATTCAGTCTGTAAAATATGTTTTGTACTAAAAAGATCAATCTATTTCATTTTTTTTCTGAGAGAAAATGAAGTGACTTGACAGCCTATAACTACCTTTCCCAGACTTCTGAGAGTAGCTTTCCTATAATTCAAACAGAAAAGACAGAATGAGACCTGGAGTCTGACTAAAATATAGTGACAAAAGTTGAGGTAATTAGGCATTAAGCATTAGGATGTTTATTTATAGGTAACAGGATTTAGAGATTTGTGTGATTCTTTATGGGCACAGAACTTGATCTTGTTTTTAATTTAAACTCGAAACTGCATTGATTTTAATTACATTTGTTTAAAATATTTCACATGACATTTAATACCATTAAAATAAGGCTGAGTGAGGTTTTATTAATTCCATTTTCTTAGTACCTCTTCTTTAAAAAATATACACCTAAAATCAGTGAATATACACACGCTTGCTTTCCAGCCAGGCTTTAATATTTACTTGAATTCATTTTTAATGGCTAAGTAGCAGATGGTAAGACTTAAAGCACCAAACCCCTGGGGATTTAAAATAGGCAAAGATATGAGAAGAAATCAAAGGGAAAAGAGCAAAACAGATGTTGTGAAGCTGGGGCTGATGGTGAGACATGGGAGGATAAGCAGATGCCTTCCAACTTCACCAATCAGTTCTGCAAAGGTATTGACCACTTGTGAGAGATGAGAAGATGGCGTTTGTTTCTCTGAACATGGATGAAATATTTCTCTAGGCTTTGAATGTAAATTGAAAGGAAAGTGGCTCACTGGCCCTTTTTCATTTCATCTTGAAACTGCATTCGAAAGACTCCCACCTATAGTCCCAAATATATTTTATACCTACAAACAAACCTTCTCGCAGGCTTCTTTGGAAATTGTTTTTTCTCAAAACTGCCAGCAATTCCTTGGACCTATGAGGGTATTTTTAACCAGACCATGACTGACAATTAGCACACAAAAAATAGTTATGACAGAATTAGAGTCCTAGATGAGGATATTTGATAGGCAGCACAGATTAATGTGTTGGCTCCTATGAATTCATACTTAAAATAAGAACGTGTGGTTAGTTTTGGGCAGTTGCTTGTTTAAATCAGTAGCATGTAATGTTTGGTGGAGTTTAACCCAGACCGTGAATTTATTTGAAGAGTTTATAATACTAAATTAAACCAAAACACCAATGGACTTTCCAGTGAAGGCACAATCTCAGTTTTGCAGCTCCAGGAAGGCAAATGACCTCCTTCACCTAATAGGAAGGTGACATCACACTGTGTGGTCAATTTTTCATATTTCAACAGATGAAAAATCACCTATTGCCTAGGCCTTGCAATATTCAGAGGTAAATTTCAGGAGTTTCTCCTGTGATTCCAGTTCTTTCTAAGAGCTGCCTTTCAAATTAATACTCCATGTATATACATAGATTGTTGGCAGTTTAAGAGTCTTCCTTGGGAAATATTGTATTTCCAAGGATGATGATTAGTTTTGCAGTAGTCATCATAATTTCAGTAAGAGTATTTTTCCTGAAGTCTTAAATTGTGTTTTGTTCTTGAAAGTATTAAATTTTCATCTTTCATCATGGTTGTAATAAAATAGACTTTCTGTGTGGTCTGTTGCAGTTCATGTGATTTGAAGGTGACTATATTTTAAAATAACTAAACCACAGCTAATGCTTCTCAGCCAAGTGTTTGTATAGCTGCTGGTAGAAAGTTAGAAATATCAGCGGGCTAAGGTGAATGTATTCACCATGGCTTATAATCTGTTAATTTTTTATCCATAATGTATTCTGAATGAATTCTGATCAACCTACACTTTTCTTACAACATCCATTCATAACTATTTTTCCTAACAGCTGAAGAATTCCAATCTCTTCTATGCAACTCATAGATTAGTGAACCATCCTTAATAATGTATTTTTGCTAGGAAAGCTTTAAGTCAGAGCTGAGCATGACCCATTGAGTTATATCCTTTCTAGGCTCTTTAAATGTCAAATTTAGGACACATTCTAAACCTATGTCATTCAGTCATACACTGTGCATACAGAAAAAAACTATAACAAATTTTTTGTAACTTCTCTGAACTGCCATTGAACATAAATTCTGGCTTCTGGCCTTTCCTGCTCCATGCTTCTGCAGTTAAAGCAACTTCTGCAGCAGTATTTGCATTTTTCAAATCCATCAGCTTCACTTTGCACTCAACAAAGAAACATTAAAGCTAAACAATAGATACTTTGAGGAACATTATCACTGTGCTGTAATTAGTAATCTGCAATTAGCTCTACCAATGTCACAAAACAAAAGGTACATCTGAGACACTCTTAGGCAGCTCCAGTTTTTTGGAGAAATTATCTTTGCAATTTACCTACTGGATGATTGTGCAGACTTCTTTGCCCTACCTGACTTCAGTCTAAAAAGCTTTTGGTGGTGGTTATCAAGTGATAAGAAATCCAAAGAATTCAGCTTTTCTTCTAAGTTTTCAAACTTTGAGGTAACAGCAAAAGTATTGTCTACTGCAGTGCATAATATAAAGAAAAACCATCTGCAAAATGAACCCCTCAAAACCCAGTAAAACATGGTAAACAAACCAATCAAAAAAAAACCAACACAGAGATATACAGATATTCACCATGTACTGTGACAGTAGATTGCCATAGCTCAATTGGGCTAGATGCTAATGCCTGCAAGAGAGTTTCCTCCAAAGTGAGTGTGTTGGTGGATGAATTGCCATGGGACTGGTGACAGTAAAATAAGACAAAGGTTCTCCAAAGCACAGTCAATGGAAACAATCACATCCTTTGGAGGTTGCTTTTTATGGATATGTGTATGTTTCTACAAAGATGGGGCACTGAATACCTGAACATAGATTCAGAAAAATCTAAAATGGAATTGTGGTATTTGTCCTCCAGCAGTACAAGGAAAACAGCAACATATTGGTGGGAATCATTCTATCAGTAGACCTTCTAGTTGATTTTTCTCTTCTCATTTCATTTTTCTAAATTGAGAACTTTACGTAGCATGGGTTTGCTTAGGTCTGACATATATTACCCTTGAGGTGTCTCTTTCATTTGATTGATGGAGAGACTCTTGCAGTAGCAAAAAATTTTCTATCAGTGGTTTCATTAAGCCTGGAAACAATTACACAAATATTTTCATTTCCGATGATTTCTGGAAAGCAGTTTTCCATTCTTATTTACTTGATTACAGGGTTAGTGAGCACGATAACTCTGTGTTTGTCATAGAAGTTGTCTGACACCACATACATGTTTTTCCCTCCATGGAAATTTTCAAAATCTCTCATGCCTCTTCCTTCAATATTATTAGTCTTTTTAATGTGTTTGCTGTTAACATTGAATTTTTCCTTGCAAATGATGCAATGGTTGCAGTCCAAGCACAGGAACTTATATAGCATGTTACAATAATTCTGTTCTGTTCTGTTGGCTCATATAGGGCAGCACAAGAAAGGATAACCCAGAAGAACTGTGATCTCTCCATTCTTGAAGATTTCGATGATTTGGATGATCAAAGCCAACCAAGGCCTGACCTGAACTGCTGTTGATCAGAGCACAGAATTATATTTCCAATCCCTGTTTCTGTATTCAACAAATTATATAAATTTAGCATTGTAACTTGTGTCAGGGATCCTAATAAGGTTTTATCTTTTAGAAATAAAAACAGTTATTGATTATTAGAACATGAAAACTTTTTTAACATTTTAAATTTTTAATGTTTAAATATTATATTCATGAGTGCAAAATTAAATACCATTTGTCTGTGAACTTTCACTACTATAGAAACTGGTCTTCTAAGATTTTGACAGCTAAATTTTTTTTGCCATTTCTATAAGAGTAAAATCTTGTGCCAAAAACATTATGTTCTCTGCAGAAAGACAAGGATATACTTAGCTTTGTATTTATTATACAACAACAAAAAAAGCTAAGTAGAAAATAGGTCCTGCGTGGTTCTTTCATTATTTTCAGTTTTTACAGCTTACGCTACTTATGTAGACAGTTATTTTTTAAAACTTTGTGTGTAATGTTTGGGGAAAATATTATTGAAAGTAATAAGTAATAAGATATGATTACATCTTCTCTTACCCAAACTTCTCATGGAAAAAGTTTCTGAATATTTATGTATCCCTACCTCCCCCCGTTTCCTTTTTTTTTTTCTGGTATCAGTATGAAAACTTGTGTTAGATTTTTTTTTTCTTTTTGGGAGCAAAGTGCTGATTCTGTTTTGACTTTATGGACATGAAAAGATGGGCAACTCAACATCTAATAATACACATCCATACTCACGGAAATTTTACAAGTATATATTTTTCAAAATTATTGAAATTATTTTCCATCTTTCTGATGCATTTTTCCCCCCAAATGGCCAATTATTTATTTTTATTAATATTGAGCAATATATGCATCTTTTAGAATTCATCTTCTGGTTTGGAGAAGCTGAGGCTCTAAGTCTGACACTTGCTCATAGTTGCTGTGTCAACTCAGTTAAACTAATTTCATGAATAGATTTAATCAGTTGAACATCCCGCAAAAAGGGAAAATTCCTATTGATTTATAGTTAGCAGGAAAAGAACATAATCCACACAGAAAATAAGAAAAAGAACCCAGATTAAAAAGGGATAGAAATTTGGTGATGCTTTGTGCTGTAATTTTGTATATGAGCACAGAGAAAACAGGAGAACACTAATTATTTTCCCTCATGCTTTTGTGAAAGACATCAGAACTATCTGCTCAGGTTCTGTGATTAAGTTAAATATTTATTTGTAAAACAGAAGGGAAAGGTGGGAAAAGCCAAGTAACATGAAATCTAAAACAGGTTCACTTGTCATGTATGCTTTCCTATGTAGCCTTATGGAGAGTTAAGTATAGTTCTGGCAACCTGAGTTGAGATTTCTGAGAACAAAATTATGAGGCAAACCTGAGCCTTTAATGGAGACCATACTTAATCTTCATTTTGTCTGAATAGGTTTTATTTTGACAGCATCATTCCATCCAGAAGTGTGTTTTTGCCCACAGCTGAGGACAAGGATAGAAGTATGCTTGGTTTCTCCCCCTTCTTAACTTCCTACTTTAGATGTGAACTTTTGTTGACTTTAGTTCACTCTTCTCTCCTTTTGTGGGCAAAAATAGAGATGCCTTCGCTGTAAGGTTAAGAGCATTTCTCTAGAGGCCCCCAACATCACACTCCTTTCTTGTTTCCTGCTCGATCCCTTCAGAGGGGAGGGCTCTCCCTGAAAAATACCTTTTCTTTCCTAAAAATTGTGCTCTTGAAATGTCTCAATTTTAACACAGTAATAATAATTTCATTTTCATGGTTTTTGGGATGGTGAACACTGACAATTGCCCATGAATTGCATGTAGCACATATTTAAAACTTTATTGTAGAAACTTTTCTAGGATAATCTTCACACCTTACACTGAGCTACATAACTATTTCTCATCTCTAAAACTGATGTGGTTTTACATAAATCTAATATCTGACTCTACTAATATTCTGTGGTGATTTTGCTCCCCATTTAGATATATTTCAATCAGTTGAACTGGGACACTGGGGCATGGTATTGATGCTGTGGGTCTGATCAGGACCACTGGTAGGATGTGTGTGCATCTTTTCAGTTTCTGCTATGAGTATTCAAGTGTACTACATCAAATTTTAGTGACCCACCAATCTCTGAGTTTGCTAACACCTAATGCAAGAGCAAAGAGAAAACTGGTTTACTTCTGTCATTCCTTTTCTATGACTTTCAATAGAGCTACTAAAGTTGCAATGGTTTCTTTAAGATTTGCTTTATGCAATAAGTTCAGAACTGTAAAGAAAATATTATGATTGGGATATGCTGACTCTTTGCAAGCTTTGTTATTTTGCATTTTTATTGCAACTTGTGCTCTGCAAAAGTCCTAAACGTCTATATCATCTATTTTTCTTTGGTATTCAATTCTACATAGTTAAATCAGTAGTATTGTGTAAACATAATACAGTTTGCCATCAATTTTTAAAATCTATTGATCACATTAAGATTTATTTTTAGTCCCATCTAGTTAGGAAACAAAATAATAAATATAAACTGAGTTTATTGGCAAATAGATGATTTTTATATAAGGTGGAGAAACAGAAATCTGATCATTTGTGTAATTATAGAACTAATTCTTATGTAATAATTTGCTTCTCTTTATTGAAGAAATCAGTTTAAAATTACTCACTAAATCAGTCATCATTCAGTCTCACTTTTTAAGAAAATGCAGTGCATTATTTTTCCAGTCCTACTTTGAATGGTCATATTATTGTAAATTGCAGAGGAAAATTTCATATTTGCCACCAAGTATGGAGACCTTGCTTGCTTTTGTAAAAAAATAATAATTTGTTGTAGGCTTTGTAGGCAAGAACTCTGTTTATGAGATTTATAATTTCTACAGGAAAAAAAAAGACATTTACTGATTCATATTATCCATGGTGGTTGCCTATCCAAAAGTTAAATAAATATCTCTGCCCTTTTATTGAGTCTGTAAAAGTCCAAGCTACGACTTAATCTATTTAGTTGATAAATAGATAACTGCAATGCCAGTCACAAGTTCTGGGAGAAAAAATTATTGCACAAGATTGTTAGATTCTTTTTTTCCCCTTCCTGAGTTCCTTTCATTCCATGGTAATAGTAAGGGAAATAAGAAATTCCCATTTCTGGAGTTTTTCACTGTTTACTTTTCTTCTGTACTGGAATATAAGCAGAAAACTTTAGAGGGAGGAAAATAAAAAAATTAAAAAAAAAAAAAAAAAAGAAAAGGAAAAAAAAAGAAAAAAAAGGAAACAATCTCACAATTCAGTAGAGTGATGACACATCTTCTGAAGGAAGCTTGGAAATGACTTTATGGTACTGTGTGGATATGGCTTAGAAAGGCAAAGATGGTCTAAGGTTGTAAGAAAGCTCTTTATTATGCCAGAGACAAACACAACAAAGACTGGCTGGAGGATGATACAAAACTAAAAAAAGGAAGAGGGAAATGCAGGGGCAGTCTGCCATCTCATAGGACTCTCTGCACCTGATATGAAGGAATGTGACCTACTGATCAGAGATGGACTTTGGAGATGAAGTGGGAAAACTGCCTGAAAACAGGGAAGTATGGGATCTAAGGGTTTTATGGGATCTAAGGGTTCCCAACCCAGAGATGGAAAAATTAAAAAGCATTTTGTGAATGTTAATAAAAAATTGAGGGGAATCTCACCTCTCTTCTCATTTTATTCAAAAGTACCTATAATTCTGCAAAAAATGTTTGATAAAAATATGAGCTATTTATGGCAGTACACACGGGCAAGAATTTAAAGGATGTCAGACCCATCCTCCTTTCAGACCTTAAAACAGACACATAATGTTGACTAACTGGAGAAAATCCAAAGGAGAACAAAACCAATCAGAGCTCCAGTTAACATGACTTACAGAAAACCAACTAATTCAGGGTTATTTTCTATAAAGAAAATGTTGGAATGAGGGGTAGTAGAGGAGTATGGAATACTCTTAGAAGTAGATGATATCACTCAGTAAAGGATAGTTACCTTCAGAGCAACTGCTCACAGCAGGGGAGTAGTACCATCCTGGTATCAACCATGAATCAGGGAAAAACTTTCAGGTGGAAAGTCAGACAATGTAAAAAATAAAACCCAAAACCAAACCCTCTATGTAATTTAAAAAGAAAAGCAGAAAAAACTCTCTCCTACCTCTCCAATGGTATGGGCAGTAAAACTTAGAGAGTTTGGTGGAGCCTTGACTTCAATGCAGCTGCTGTTATGAATGACACGGACACAGAGGATGCAAAGTATACTGGAGTCCTGCAGCTCTGATAAAGGAAAAAGCAGAAAAAAGCATGGGCTATTCACACTTACCAAGAAAAGGGTTGTGTGTCTATGAGTCTTTTCGAACATAATTGATCCTGTATGATTCTGTGAGAAGAAAAAACACAGAATTATTCCAAGGTAATAATGTTTAAAAAATAATAGTTTTCTGGAAATCCTTTGTTTGGTCTGACCTTTCTACTCATAACCTCATAATGCCCATATCACCCTTATCCTCTAAGATAAAAAGACTGAGAAAGTAAAAGGTGAAGCTGTGGTTTTAAGGGAGAAGAAATTCAGCTAGTTATCCTTTTCATTAAATTTCTTTCTTACTTCATCCTTTACAATGACAATAAAACAATTTTTTATTCAGTTATACCAAGTAGAGTTTTCCAAATTTAATGATCCTATTAACTCTCAGATGAAATCCACCATGTATTCCTCATTATTAGTTTGCCAAAGTAAATGGAAATAGTACTTTAAAATTTAATGCAGGGTATGTTTAATGATCTACACCATTCTTATATACTGGTTAATCCTGAAATAGTAGCATGTATAACTTATAAAATATTCAGAAGGTAAGCCACTAGCATTAACAACAACAAAAATTCAATAAATCAGAATCTTTGATTTAATAACTAGCAGCTTTGTTTAATTACAGTTGGGTTGGGTTCACTGGGCTGGGAATGCAATTATGTGTCTCAGTGCAGCATTAGCAGGTCAGAATAAAAGGCCTCTTCTTTTTGTATCCTTCCCTTAAATAAAAAGTATTCTTAATTTCTTGAATTTTCCTTAAATAATAAATATTCTTAATTTCTTAAATCATGAGAAAATATTTGACTATTGTCTGTTGTAGTTGGCTTATCCTGGAAAAGGACCTACATTTACATGTGAATGTTGTGGCTGAAAGAAGAGTCAACCGGCCATGGACACAAATTTTCTTCACTGGGATTCCTGAACGTGGTCTGGATTGTTTGATGGATATAGTGATAATTATCATATTTTACATACTGCAAAGCACTTTATCAGTGACTCTTTATACAGTATTTTCCCTGAATCATAGCAGAACATCAATGAAAAATAATTGTCTCTGCACACTTAGCAGATGAAGCTCCTGAGAGAATCCAAGATTTGCGTGTTGAGCGTTTGGAGCAGTCCAACAGAACAGGCTTTGCGGGAGAGCATGTCAATAATGGCACTGACAGACCTCAGATGCTCACAGCATATGTTCCAGGTAGGAAAATATGTCATCCACAGGAATATCAGTCCTTTTTTATCATGATTGGACAGCAAGAAGAAAATAATTTTTCTATGCCCCAAAACAGAGAATCACTCTGCTGATACTGGACAACAAAGTGATGATGCCCTGTTTACTAATTCTTTAATGGCTTCATTTAATCTTCTTTTTCAGGGGGAAAAAAGCTATCTGATTGAATTGCACACATTATTGATTATTTGCTGAATTTAGGAGTTCCATAAAGCAGATTTAAAGATTTTAAAGTTATCATAACACTTATACATGTGGAGATTTGCTGATGACTTGCTACAGTCAAGGATTATGAAGGTTGATTGTTGGTGATAATCATATGCTGGTGTTTTTATTGGACTTTCAATGTGAGGTGATAAGTGCATACTAACAAAATACATGTAAATCGAGCTTGTTCTAATTAAACTTCACATACTTTAAACAAAATCAGAATAAAGGAAGTGTAAAAACAGAAAGTGGATGTGTCTTAGCTTTGCTTGAAACACCTACAGTTGCTTTAAAATGATTGTGGATTCTATGCTAGGGAGGGAAAATTTATTTAATGCGCAATATTTTAACGACACTTTAGTATTAGTAAACTATAAAGGGATGGCTGTGAAGGCAAAAGACAAATTACCTTCTTTGTGTTTGCATGTTAAAAGCCAATTTAAGGAAGTGTCAAGAAATTGATGAATTGTCTTCTGTTCTGAAAATTTTGCAATTATTTAAGTGAAAATGGATTTTTTTTGGCGTCTTTACATTTGGGATGGGGTAGCTGTTTTGATGTCCAGCCAAATGTGTTGAGTTATAATTATGCTCTGTCTCAGTATAGAAAATGTGCTTTGAATATCCTGCATTTACTGTGACATCCAAGCAAGAAAAGGAACTGTGTCATATTTCTCTTTGAAGAAACTTCATGGCAAATATGACAGTTCTCCAACAAATGAAAAGATAGTCTGCTAGCTGCAACTGTGTATGGCAAATTGATGTAAAAGTGACTGATATATATTGTTAATGCATATTTTCACACATAAATCTCTTTCTATGTCATGGAAATGTGATCTAAAATATATAGTATTTTGGCTGTATCCTGATGGCAGCAATATCTAGTGCCTGTAAGTCTGTAAATCCTAAAGAGCAATGTTAAAATTGTGAGAGGATAATGTAGAGGAAGGGAAACAAGTCAGAGAGAATCATATGAATCAGAAGAATTGGCACAAAATATATATGTATATATATCTTTTAAAATAATATTTTTTTTCTGTTGTGGACCATGGGTTTGTATTTATATTTAGAATTTTTTAACCTAGAAATTCAATATAATTTGGGCTAGGGTTATAGCTTTATTACCATTAAAATTATCTCCAACATCTACATACATACCTTAATAATTTTTATATGGCTTGAGATAGACTTTAAAAAATAACACTACCAATAAATACTAGCAGTAACTACCAACCTAAAATTGGTAGTTTCTGATTCTAGAAATGGACAAAATAGACAAATAACTCTTAGCATTAACTTCAGTGCTTTTCTAATACATCCTTTCCCTTGTATCTTCTCCACATCTTCATTTGGGGAAAAGTAAGATCATTGGTCCATCAAGGTGTTTCAACCCACAAATATTTCTTGTTTTACAGTATGATCCTCTAACAAAATCAGTTTATTAACCATGAAAAGAAAGACTCCAGCATTCCAGTTTCAGTAGACATTTTGCCTTTCTAAGCTATTTTAATTTTACACATATTCCATCCTACTTACAGAATCACTGTGTCTTGTCAGAAGGCTCTGGTCTATCAGTATGCAGCAGGACAATAAGGAAAGATGAATACAGCTCAGAAATATTTGATTAAATTATCTTCAGTAGAAAATACTGTCTTGTTAAGTTCCCACAGGAAAACTTTTTTTCAATTAGTTTTGATTAAATTCTGTGATGAGGGTTTTTCAAGTTAGGATGGAATCGTTTGTGGAAACCAAAAAAAAAGAAGTTTAATTCAGAAGAAATCAAAGCCTTTGGGTTAAATACCTGCCTAAGCCTCCAGAAATCCAATTTCATGTATCTGAAGTAAACTGGCAAAAAAAAAAAAAATCCAACAGGATGAACAGGTGCATTAATATCTGAGCTGTTGTTTATCCTGTCTCAAGGCTTTAGTGCAGAAAAGATATCTAGTCAACCTTTTTGCATTGATGAAGAAGCAAAACACAGAATATAATATTGTTTCAAAAAAGATTTAGAAATACTTTATATATGAGAAATTGTAGCTGTTATCACAAGCACTTGTTCACCACTAAAGCTTTTGTTTCTGCCTGGTAAATTGTAGTTTATATGTGGTAAAAAAGAAAAATCTATTTGCAGATTAAAGAGAACACAGAATCAATCTTTCTATAAGCTGCTTTTTTAATATTACCTCACAATTGTAATTTATATTGTCTCCATACTGTTTTAAGATACATTTTTCACATGATGAAAAATGTATCTTAAAACATTTTTCATATGATGATGATAATAAAATGATACAGTGACCTAGTTATGCTGAACTCATTATAGCAAATCTAATAAACAATTTTTATAAACAATGCTATGCATATTTTGCATATTTATGCATAATTTGTCAACAGAGCTTGATCAGAATCATAAAGATGCAGTGACATAAAGATGCATGGTAAGGCGTGAGAAAAAAAATACTCAAAATGTAAGATCATTACTTTGGCACAAGATTATTGTTTTAGAAGGTCAACCATACCAATTCAGTTTACCTCTTTTATTTGGGAGGACAGTTTATTTGCAGAAAAGTTTTCAGATTCAGGAATTAATGATTTTTTCCATTTGTTTTGTTTAGTTCCTACAACAGATTTTTTTGGATTTATGGTCCTTTGATGTGAAGGGCATTCAGTTTGTTTTTTAAATGTAAAAGAAAGCAAATCCCTAAGGTAGGACTTTCCATACTTAATATTAATGTTTTGTGTGTTATTTATACTTCATCTGTGCACATATTATCCCAGATATTGACCTAAAACAAAACAGAGTTCTTTGCCTTCTTCCTAAAAATATGCACCTCAGTGATGTGTTTGTACACACTGTTGGGCCTTTTGAAGTCATTGGAACATGCCACCTGCATAAAGAGGTGCTTGGTTCCACAGTTACAGCCTTAGCCTGTAAACCTTTACAACATCCAGGCTGTATTCATCCAAAAAAAAAAAAAAAAAAAGTTGTATTTACAAAAAATCTGTTGTGAAAGCAAAAATTCTGCTGGAGAATAGATTTTTAAATAAGCCCAGTAAAAGCTGAAAATAAGTAGCTGGGAGGTCAGCTGAAGCAGGTGTGTCTGGCAGTGAAAAACAGACTTCCTGCTTTGGAGATCATTACCTGTATTGCAAAACTCTTGGAGGATTCACGAGGACTTCATGCTTCATATTTTCATTAGTATATCAACAATGTCTAAGGATCTCTATTGCCTCAGCACTGTTAAACTAGAGAGAGAAAAATGAAATGATTGGAGGCTTTTTCTGTGCATTGATTTTTTTCCTACATCGATGTGTATTGCTGGGAAAACATTTAAAGGTTTTTCCCATGGTTAACCTTGTAGGAAAGTATAAGAAACCCTTAGCATCCATTTCTAATAAAAAAAAGACCATTTGACCTCAAAATCTGTGCACGAGTCCACAAATTTGGATTTGTGTGTTCAGGTGAGAACACAGCAAAGGCCTGGGAAAATGAAAGGTTAATCCCTCATCTGAAGTGCACAAGTGCTTCCCCATGCCTGCAGGTGGGAGATGAATATGCTAATGGGGCAAGCCTGACTCTGCAGTGATTTGCAGGTGAAAATGTAACTTGTGATAATTAAAGGCTAATTACTTTTAGCTAGCAAGTGGGAACCAGGTGCTCTAAAGGAAAAGAGGAAGATTTATTTTGTGCTGTTGAGACTTTTGGAGGGGGGAAAAATAAGAAGGGACTATGATTGTATTTTTTTTCACCTGCCGTGATTATTACTTTTTTTTTTTTTTTGTCTTAGTAAAATAGAGGACAGAAATGAAATGGTTAGGGGTAGCATCCAGTTTTCATAAATTTTGGGGGGGTTATTTTCATTTTTTTTTTATTATTGTTTTCCTTAAGAGATGGCCAGAGTTAGGCAGGGAATCTGGAAATGTTTTTGCTGTTTAGATGTTAGTGGTATTACCATCACAGACAATCTTGTTTCAAAGCCTGTTTTAAAAACAGCTCCTTTTGAGATGCTCACTAAAAAAAAAAAAATTAAAAAAATCTTAAAAGTTCCTCTCAAGTATTGCTTTCAAAGGCACCCCCAAGAGTGAGCACTCAGGCAGATTAGAGTCTTAGAGCTTCCCACAAATTCCCATCTTGTCTTTATGGTAGGATGTGTTAAATTTCCTAGTTAGTCTTCCCTTTGAAGGCTCATGGATCCAAGGAAGTTCAGGCATTTGCACCCACGTTCCTTTCCTAATTTTCAAGACAGTCTGGTTACTATCATAAGGAGCCTCATGAAGATATTTCTATGTTAGATGAGGTGCCACATCTCTTATCTGGGAAGTAAACAACTCAGCATCATGAAGGGGTAAATCTAATTCTTTTGGTGACTGCTTGGCATATCTACTCTTTTTACCACTCGTGCACAGTAAATTTTACAGTAGCTTTACAATTTAAAAAATAATCAATTTTCAGTTTAGACAGTTATAGGTAATTATTTACTTGTTGAGTCTACATTTCATGATAAACAATCACTTTGAGTAGTGAGTGATGAATCTATAAACTCATTTCTTTAATGAACTTTGTTATCATTTTTACCTGCTTTGTAGACATGTTCTGCTTGTGCCAAATCTGCCACAGACAGAGGAAAGACCAGTAGTACTAGAATTCAATTTTTAAGCAATAATTCAGACATTAATATATTCTTGTGAGCTAGGAAGTGTGAGAATTTCCCCAGGTTAGAAAAATCAGCTTTGAACTGAAATGAGCAGAGAGACATCTTGATCTCATTTTCCATGTTAGCATATTAAAATCTATCAGCAGCTGATTTGTATTTAAAAAAGTCATCCTCAAATGAGTAATTTCTTTTAACTCTTCAGGTTAATATTTCTTTTGAAAGACTTTTGTGCACTTGATTGAGTGGAACTGCAGACTGTCCAGTTAACAGCTGGAGGTTGGGGGGGGGCTCTTTCAGAGGTCAATTCAATTTCCAGCAAGTTTGTTGTTTTGTTAAAATGGGGAGACCTTTAGGGGCAATTGTCTAGGACAAACTTGGTCAGCAAAAGCCTGTGTGGGCAGGCTGGTAGGCCAGCTAGCCTTCTTGGTTTTGCTTTTAAGATGTCAAGAGAATTGATGTGTCCTTTTGAACCTTTTTGTTCTACTGTATCAGCATCTTTTGCACAAAAAATATTTCACTGGTGCGTTTTTTTTTAATATATATATTTGAACTAGTTATAATTCTGATTTTCTTTAGGAAGTGATTGTATGTTCTTACAGCTGCACTTTGAAATTAAGGGAATTATAATGAATCTTTCATTTTTACAGATGAACATGTAAATCGAGTGGTAGATCCAATACTGTATAATTACATTGATCACTAATTCTGATGTGGTTTTGTTCCTGTAAATCTCTCTTGACGTATTTTGCAGAAAGTAGGATTAAAAAGTTGTTGGTTAAAAGAAGCAGCAGAGGTAGTAACAATGATAGTTTATATGCATTTCCTATTAAAACACTGAAACAGTGAGGTCAAATGGACTCACAGGCTGCAAGGAGGACATAATTATCTTCCTCATACTGTAAATACCTGACAGTGTTTCTTGGTTTGAAAAGACAGGTGTCTGCTAAGGAAGGCAGAAGCCTTCTTTGAAATGGAAGATGTAAACCCCCTCCCTCCAAATTATTATAATTTTGAAATTAAAGGGGGCTTTCAGGCGAAGATATGGGAATAGGAATAACAGTTCCTTACTAGGAAAAAAAAAACAAACAACTGACAGAGTCAGAATATTACCTAAAAGGGTGTTGGTAGCAGTCCCATTAAATGGTGGCTGCAGCCCTCCTGCAGTGACAGGTGTGGCTCTGTTGGAGCAGTGATCCTGTAGAAGGGTGGAGTTTTCCTCTGAAGATCCAGTGGTGGTGTAGATGGGCCTGGTCTTCCTCTGGGAATGCAGTGGGAAAAGGCTGCCTGTGGTGTTCCAAATCTCAGATTATCTCCAGGTAGGAATGTCTGGCTCCTCCCCCTGGGCAGAGCATCTCACAATGGATGATGGAATTTTATCAGCCATGCAGGGACACTCCATGGCCCATTAACAGTAGATATCTCCTGGAGGGAGGATGGATTGTGGGAGAGATAAAGCAAACTGCCCAATTAACAGAAGGTAACCACCCCACCTCTAGCAGATGGTGATAGACTACACACCCCTGGCCACATCTTGCATTTGCAACCTAAGACACACTGTAAAGTGCAACTGCTGTAATTAGTACATGAAGAAAGGCATTTTGTGAAAAATTAGCGCCATTCTTTAACAGCTCACGAACTGACGTGTAAGTTCTGTCTTGTTCTAAAGATATGTTTTATTATTTTGTTCCATCACCCTCTTTTTGGACCTCTCATCTCTGAAAACACCCATGAGAAGAAAAAGAATAGGTGTTTATTTCTTACTCACATTCTGTTTAGTAAATAATGAGTCAAATCACTATTCATGTACAATTTCTCAAAGCTGCTTTATAAAACAAGACATGGCTTGTTACTGAATTCCCCAAAGCCAGAACTCTCCCAAAATCCCTGAATTTATGCTTGGTGCCTTTGCATCCACTGGACTAGGATAGACAAGGTTGTCTACAAATTATTTTAGATTTGTTTATTTTCTTTGGAGCCTTTAAAGATGTCTGAATTTTCATCCTGTTGTTTTGCTCTATCATAGTCTTACTGGGATTTCTGTTTCAGGGCGATACCTTCTTGGCTTAGATAATCTTTGGCATTTAATTATATTTTAGCTCTTTTTATTTTATAGTATCTCCCTCTTTCCCACCTCTCATTTCCTTGGGGATTACTCATCTTTGATATGTGCATGAAGAACAGGTAATGAGGAAAACTGAAAGAGTTGGAAATAATTTAAAGAAACATTTTTTCGTTCTGTAGTACAGTAAACAAAATTCAAATGTATTAGTGTAGCATAGTGCAGTGTTATGAAAATGGAATTAATAGCAGTATAGAAACAAATAAATAAATAGCTGTTTTCATTTTATCAGCTAATATTCAGAAAATTTTATGGAGAGAAAGCTTTCCTCTTCCTCTGATATGTATGGATGTCCTTGAATTTCATTGATACTGAAAAACTAGTTTATCACACCTCAGTAAGTTCCTTATGTCCTTGTTTTCCAACAGTGATAACTTAATTTTCTCAGTGCAGTGATGGAAAATGCAGCATTTCACCAAACAAATTGTAGCAGAGAAATATAAAGCAATAGAGAGGACCTTTTCTTTGCCTTCTTTACAAAAATGTTTTTTTCTTTATATTGCTGTTTAAAAAAAACACTCAAATTTGATGACGAGTCTTTTGGTTTTGTTTGATATTTTTCATCCTCAGGTAAGGATAGAAAGTGAGAAATAAGCTTCAGCAGTTTAGTAGGTGTCTCACAGAGCTCAGTTGGACTGATTAAAACAGCAAGATGGGGCTAGAGAAAGGGAAGAACTGGTCTGTAATAGTATGATTTTGTTACTCCTTGATTAAAGTTTGGTAAAACTTTTGAAAAAATCCCATTAGGCAGCATTCCTGCAGCCTGTGGCATGTGTGTGGAGCATGTCTGTGAGGCAGCCAGCTGTGAGGGGTTTGTCAGACTGAGGGGAGGATGCATGGAGATGCTGTGGCTAGATAGAGATGCCACTTCGATCGCTGCTGGGGGCTGTGCATTTTCTGTCTCTTGCCCAGAACTTTTGGGAGCAAATTATGTGGGTGCATGGAGGAGAAAGACAGAGAGAGACCTTGCTCATGAGGAAGGAGGGAAGGGCAGGAGAGAGGGGGAAAAGCCCCTCAGGCATTTTCAGTGGTGGATCTGTTTTGGAGCTGGCTGCCACCGGCTCTGCTGAACATGGGGGGAGGACTCCTGGTCCCTTCTTTCAGAGGTCACCCCTGCAGTCGTGCCCCCTGCAACAAAACCTTGTCAGGTAAATCAGATACCACAGATAATCAACAAGAAAAAAAAAAAAAACCAAACCAAAAACCAAGCCAAAACAAACCTAAAGAAACAGCTTCTTTGAAAGATTAATTTTTTGCGTTTATGAGGTGTATCAAATAGATGCCAACTTGACAGGGACAAGCTTTGCACCATGCAGTGTTTTTTATGGCTGGCTTGGCTGGTGTGCTGCAGTGGGATACTCATTTACATGGCTGATCAGGTTCCTTGAGGAAAAGCTGTCTAGTCCATGCTGTATACAGGAGATCAGGGTGACTTTATTAATAGGAACACAAAATAAAGACAAATAAAAAGTCTCATGCTTGCGTATCCGTACAGTGAATGGAATACTTAGTGTGTGTAAAAGACTTTTTGGATAATGGGGGACTGCTTCAGATTGGCTCACATTGCTCCTTCATTAAGAAAGTTTTCACAGAATAATAAAATTTGCATTGATAAAATTGTTTAATTTAGAAGGAAAAATAATTAGTCTGAATTTGGATTGCTTTTAATCTGAAAAACTTTAGCCACGACCAAAGAAAATTTTCTGTATGTCCATGAGTACGAAACGGGTGAGTGGTTTTTAATAAAGGTTCAGTAATGCTGTTATCTTTTTGTTTTTCAATAATGTAATGCAATACTTTCTGAGCTGTCTTCTATTTGTCCATGACCACCTATCTGTGGGAGAACATTTTCCTCCTTCCATGACAAGGCAGCAGCATAAATTAGAGACTCAAACCTAAGCAGAGCTCAACCACTGCACTATAAACCCACAAAGCTGTGCACAAGCTGATGGGTGAGGGGAAGAACATAATGTTCCTTGAACAAGGAAAGATTTAAGAATGTCAAGTCTCTGAGGTCTCAGGAGCTCCTTAGGTAAGCAGGGTACTTAAATAGCTCCCTGAGTCTCTCTGCAGCCTCTTTGCCCTCTGGGCAGTACCTGGAGGTGTGTGAGCAAACTTGTGCTGCAGAGGTGGCCAGCCACCCAACCTGCTGCCCTCGGGCACGTTTTCTTCAACAAGACAAGGTCGGGTTGGTGTGTTTGGGAAAAAAAAGGCAGCAAACCTGTTGTGTCTGTTCACAAGGCTCAGGGCTGCCCAGTGAATGCTGACATTGATCTCTTTTGTGTTAGATGCTGGCACTCCCAGGCGCCCCAACGGGGCGTCTGGTCTTTGTCGCAGAGAGGTCAGAACTCACCAGTAGGGGCAGGTGATGTCTTTTCCACATTCCTGCAGGTTATCCCTGTTCCCCAAGGTCTCCATCCCTTGTGCATGTTGCCAAAGGAGTTTACATGGATATTCTGTGTCACTAACCAGTTTCACCTCTAAAGAGAAATCGTGCTACTTAAAAAAAAAGGAAAAAAATAAAATTTAAAAAGCACCTGAAAAACAAGTCTAATTGGAAAAAGAACAAAACCAAAACTAAAAAACAAAGACAAACAAACCTGCCATGAACAAGCAACTCTCCCAGTATGTTTGCAGAATTTAGGCAACAGAAAAGGGGGAGTGAAAAGTGGCTTCGCTGGCATAGCCACACACTTCTAAAATTTTTCACACTTAAAGGCAGTCTGTAACTAAAGAGTGAAAATATTTTTGATTTCTTTGAATTAACCCTCATAAAGTTGTGAGCATTAGAAAGGGACAACAGCTTTTTTATGCATAAAATTTATTGCTAATTTATTGAAGTGAAATAACCTTTTACTTCTAAGACATGAGAAACCACTGCCATTTATTTCAGTAACTTCTTGAAAGAAGGGGAAAATTTTTAATATCTAACATCAGAATTATGTTCTAATTATGAGTCTGTTAAATCTGGCAGTTAAAGCCAATCCATGTTTACAACTGCAGATACAACAAAGCATATCCTTTTAATCTGAGAGCTCTTTTTGTGACTGTAAATACCATCACTTACACCTTTAAAATTTTTAGAGCACTTCAGTACATTGCTATTGTTTACTAAATGCTTCAAGTCATTAACTAATTAACAGAAAGAGTATGATTTTTGTTTGGGTTTTGTTTGGTTTTTGTTTGTTTGTTTGTTTGTTTTAAATAGGAGTATAATCCACAGGTTCATCAGAAGTTGCTGCTAACACCAGTAAATGGCTGCAACATGAGAGGTAGACTGGGTTGTCTTTGGCTGCAACTCCAATGATTTGTGACTTCAGGATTGCTAAGGTGAAAAGTGATAAGTTTACAGGGGCCAAAATCAGTGCACCATGCAAATGGAAATCTCTACTATTTATCTCTCTTCCTGGACTGGCTTTGCCTAGTGACTTAATTAACTTGTAGTAGGCACCAGAGCTTCCAAAGAGGCACAGGAATGTATCTTTTATTTAGTGCTGATTATGTTTAATACAGCACAATTCATAATGTGTGAGTTTTTAGAAAGGCTTTAGGAAAGTCTGTTTCTTTAGAGAAACAGTGTAAAACATTCAGCAGAGATAAGATGCAGTTTAGCACGACATAGCTGACTGCAATTAATTTCTTTACATGGCTTTAGTGTGAACCGGGGTACACTGAGTCAAATCATTATAAACCACTACTTAATTTGGGTAATTGCAGTGTCTTGGCCCTCACCCCTCATTCCTAAATGGTTGCCAGTCCACTTCAAATAAACCCTTTGCTTTCAGTAGCTGTTTTCTGCAGGATGGCTGATATTTCACAAGCTATTTTGCTTGTCTTGTGTTTAGTTTTTCAGGAGTTCCATCTTTGCAACCTTCTGACAGGGCTCATAATAATCTTCCTGAATATGGTTCTTCAACTATTTACAAAGTTTTACTAATTATAGATTTTCATTGGGAAGAGAATGTGGAGCTAGAATTGGGATAAAGCTTTCTTTGGTTAAAAAAATCCCAAAAAAACCCAAACAAAAACCTACATCAAAATCCAAAATGTATCAGTCTGACTCTTATCTGATAATCATTAAAATTGGTGGGAACTCATGATGTTCAATAAATACATTCAGGCTTTGAAGGTAATTCTGCTTATGAATATTTTACCAGAATTATTTCTGCTTTTCTGCTAGAAAAGACAGCTCTTGAGCTTAAATAACATTTTTTTGGGAAAAAGAATTCTAATACCTTTAATGTACAAATTTTCTGATTTAAAAGGTAGACTAATATTTTCCTCTCTTGTCCATTGATTAGCAGAATTAACCTTTCTGCATGAAAACTGATTGGAAAAATCTACTAATTGTCTGATGCATGATGTCTGGTTTTTTTCTGGACTGAACATGGACTTAAATTAGTATCCTTGGAGAGGAGACAGTTGTGTTAGTGGAAGCCTAAAGCTGACATTCTCACAAACTGTTTTCTGTCAAGGTTTGGGATTTTCACATGCATCTTTTTATTTGTTTAAAATATTGGTTAGCTTCAGATGCTGAAATTCTCTGGTGTGGCCTTTTGAAGACTCACAGAGCTCACAAAGGAGACAAATTACCCAAGGAATTTCATTATTCCTATTCATATTGCTTTCTCAGCTGGCAGCAACTTCACCAAGCTGCTTTTCATCCTGATGAAGATTGTGACTAACAAAGTGGGATGCAGAAGCTCAGGCTCTCTAGAGCTGCTGCTCTGCCTGGTTTTCCCCTGTCCCACCACATAAAACACCAGCAGTACTCAGCCACCTGCAAAAGGTTCAGAAAGGAGCAACACCAGAGCTTCCTCAAGGTGGGATAAGTGCATCTGGTGATTAGCAATTATCAGCTGTCAGGCAGTCTTGGTATGACAAGCACCAAGTGTGTCAACACAGTCTGAGCAATTTTATCAGTACTGGCTTAAGTGTTGTTGCACAGATTGAAGTCAGAGTGTCACGGACATCAGCTAAAGCCTTTTAGTGACTGTGTGGTGGTGTCATCTGTCTGAGGGGCTTATTTATATTAGATAAAAGTTCTAGGAATTATTATAAAGATATATCTTAAGTAGTCCATAAGATCCAGGAGAAAATCAATGGGAGAAAAGGATGTCTCAGGAAAATAAATGTGTGTATCGCCTTTGGAAAAAGGGGCAGGCAACTCAGGAAGTGTTTATGGATACTGTCAGGTCATGCAGAAAGAAAATTAAAGAGGTGAAATCTCAGTTAAAACATTATCTGGCCACTTCTGTAATGGATAATTTGTCTCCTTTGTGAGCTCTGTGCGTCTTCAAAAGGCCACACCATTCTTCCCCTGTATTTATCAGTGGTGAGGCCACTCCTGGAGTGCTGTGTCCAGTTCTGGCCCCTCAGTTTGGGAAGCAATTTGAGATGCTGGATCATGTCCAGAGGAGGGCAGCGAGGTTGGTGAAGAGCCTGGAACACAAGTCCTGTAAGGAACAGCTGAGGGAGCTGTGGGTGTTTAGCCTGGAAAAAGGAGGCTCAGGAGAGTCCTTATCACTCTCCACAAGTCCCTGATGGGAGGGTGTGGCCAGGTGGGGATCAGCCTCTTCTCCCAGGCAACCACTGAGAGAACAAGAGGACACAGTCTCCAACTGCACCAAGGGAGGTTTAGACTGGACACAAGAAGAAGTTCTGTACAGAAAGGGTGACCGGGCATTGGAATGGTCTGCCCAGGGAGGTGGTAAAGGCACCTGGAGGTGTTTAAAAAAAAAGACTGGATGTGGCACTCAGTGCCATGGTTTGGTTGACAAGGTGGTGTTAGGTCACAGGTTGAGTCTGATAATCTCAAAGGTCTTTTCCAACCTAGCTGACTCTGTGATTCTGCAATTGGGCTCATTGTGCATGTTAAGTTAGTATCATATTCATAGAAGCAATGATTTTTCCCTCTTAATTCTAATAAAGTTTTGAAGAAGCAGAGTTCTATGCACAAACCTCTGTGAGGATGCTTTAATTACATATAAACAGAGCTAATTATTGCAGTCTATGTTGAAATTATTATTATCATGCTGTGTGAATGCTTAAGGAAACCTGATCTATGAATTGGTTACACAACCTGGACTTCTAGATGTTAGTGTGGGCAAGTGGGAATATTTTTTCAGAATTTATTTAAAGCTAATTAGGTTTTTGTTTAGAGATAGTGTTTGTTTGTGAGGAATTAGAGTGGTGGTTAGGGTTTGTTTGCTTCTAAGTAAAACCAAGCAACTCATTGAAAAGAAGCTCTAATGTCTGAGATTGACTCTGTTGCTTTTTGTTATTACTGTGTTATTCTGTAATTCCAGTGTAGCCATTAAACCCCCAAGTCTGACTGGCACCAGAAGCTCTGTCACAGCTGGAGTGAAGGGCAGGGGATCTAATTCCATTAAACTTGTCTGGATAAGAATCTTGGGGATAAAATACTGAGACACAAAGTAGTTGCTCACCTGCAGAGGGAAGCCAGCTATTACATACAGTAATCAGAGCTGCAGCTGCTCTTGCAATTTTTCAGCTTGAACTGGCAGAGAAAACTTCTAATTTTTGTTCTGGTGGGTCTGAGGAGTATCAGTGTGGCATTAGACGAGGTCATTATAATCTGAACAAATCACAATACTAAAAATAGTTTTGTATTCTATTACTTAGAAAATTTATTTTGCATGTTGTATTTTTCTATTGGCTCTAAAATCAAGAAAAAATTGAGTACAATAACTCCAGAATTTCTGTCTAAATATTCTAGTTTTTATCAGGTTACTTATTTCTTTCTTCTTGATATTCTTTCTGTTCCTGTGGTTCTTTCTTCCTTGAAAGAAAGAACCTTTGTGCTGCTGATTCATCTGTGTGATTGCTGACTGACCTCACAAAGTGCTTTTTCTTTAGCTCACTAATTTTTGTCAGTTCCAGTAAGAATATCTGAATAGTTTATATATGAATTAACTCTGGTTCTTGGTTTCTAGGGACATTCATTACAGTTTTCAGTATCCATGAACAGTCATAAAAGCGTTTAACATTAATGCAAATTTAAATTCAGTTGACTAGGTAATAAATCACTCTGTTTCAGTTTCTTCTCATTTTATCTTTTAGATCTCTGTTGCATTCCTTATACAGCAGACATATATTTTATTTCCTGTTACTATTCCTGCTTGATTCAGCTGTAGCAAACCTCTTTGTTTTCATATCAATAACATTTGTTTTCATATTAACAACCTCTGATCTGATGATCAGAATACTTGATCTGAGACACATCTATATTGTTATTGTCATTGATATATGTGGGAGATGCTTTTAAATTTTTTGGTTTTTTATGGTTGCATTTTTAACATTTTTGAAACAGATTGGTTTGCTTCTGTGTACTCCTAATCTTTTGCATTTGGGAGCACTCCTTTGAGAAGAGATGTGTCAGTTCTTGAGGGACACAAGCTAGAGGTAGGCCCTTTATCTCAGGCCACTAGCATGGGAGAGAACAAGAGAACAGCTGTGCCAGGGGAGGTTCAGGCTGCACATCAGGAAGAATCTCTTCACTGCAATAGTGCCTAACCATTGGAATAAGCTGCTTAGGGAGATGGTGGAGTCACCCCATTCCTGGAAGAGTTCAAGAAACAACTGGATGTGGCAGTTCATTCACTGTGTGGCACTTATTTGGCATGGTGGTGTTTGGTCAAAGTTTGGACTTGATGATCTTGGAGGTCTTTCCCAAAATAATGATGTTCTTATCTGTCTGGGGAACCAATTTGATCACTGTACAGAAACAGGATGAGGAAGACAAATTTCAGTTTGCTCCTTTCCATCTCCCAAGGCCACTGATGGTGGGAAGTGTTTATACTGGATCAAGAATGAACCCTTCCCTGAAGGCAATCTGTTAGGAACACCCAGGCAATACAACACTGATGATGACTGTGAGGCCCTGTGTGCACATCAGACACTGCATTTAGGAAAATATTTTGCTGGCTGGTTGATGCCCCCCTGCTCTGAGTGATGCCCTTCATGCAGCACTGTGGCTTTGGCTTTCAAAGAGGCTTCCAGAAGGTTCTCTAAACTGGTCTGCTGTAACTGGGTTCAAGGTTTGCCTTTTCAGTTTATATACACGATGAGCTCCTCACAGCAGGATCTCTTCTAAGCATTTCTACTTTAATCTGGTTTATTTTTGATGGGCACTATTTCAGTACACATGTTAATTAAGTGACTTTGAGCTAGTAATAAACCATGCCTGGATAGTTCTTATTTACAGAAGAAATACTGTTTACCCCATCCTCTTCTAGACCACAGGCTGCTGTAGAGCACAGTGGAGATCCCTGACAAGCTCCTCTGCAGCTGGTCATTTGAGTTAAGTAAATAACATTTCTAGCAGCTTCCATACAGAAGTGTTTCATTATGTTGTCAGGCATGAAAATTGTATTGTCACTGCATACAAATGTTTTTGGAAGAATTGACAGCTTTTTGATGTATGTGTCTAAGATTCTAGCTGATGCTGATGATGATATGTGACACCTGAGAGGAGAAGAGCTTTTGTGCAGTGAGAACTTAGGAAGAAACAATGCTCTTTGTTGCTTCTCACAATCCAAATTAAGCTTTGCGTTAGGCAATATGAGATATATCTTAAGACCTCATAGAAGGAAAGTCCTTTTACAGAACCATCCAAGTATGACACATCCTATTTAACAAGAATATTTGAGCTGTACTTAAAGGGAAGTTTTAACCTCTTTGAACACGTACATGCTTGTGTTGAAAAGACTGAAAAGTAGAGAGTGATTTTAGGATCCAAATTCTTTCCAGAAAAATTTCTACTTTGAGGAAGAAGGAAAGAGAAACAAACCTCTTATTTAAGTGAGTTATTGCAATGCGTTCTGTGACATTTCCAGGGCTGACTAGAAGAACAAAGGAGAATAATAATGAAAGCTAAAGAGAAAACTATTTATGTAAAAGTTTGAGGGGTTTTCTAAAGTATGAATTTGGATATGCACTCCCCGTTTGAAGTTATTAATCTCTTTTATCAAGGGTCTGATGTTCTAGATTCTTTTCTTGCTGGGCCATTTGTTTTGTGACTAAACCCTTTAACATTCATCAGTGCTCTCCTTCATAAATTTGCTTTATCAGATGATTAAAATAAACCAGCAACTTTTCAGTCTTTTATGTACTTCTCTTTAGTTTCAAATATGTGCAAACTTTAGGGGAAAGGAAGTTAGAAATATGTTTTTCTGGTTGCAGGGAAAGACAGATCTCAAACCAGCTTTAGCTTACAGCTTTAGGTTTTTTCTCTGGCACAGCTATAGACCTTTAAAAACATATATATGAAATACTGGAACATCTTTCTGGAATTTCTCTTTGAAAACTTTTTAATCACAGAACATATTATATTACTGCTACTGACAAAAAACTGTATAATCTTGTGAAATATAAATTCTTTGTTAGATAAAATCTTACTAACCTGGGCTGGCAGAAAAAAAAAAAGTACAACAAACCAAACCAACCACATCCAACAAGGAGACTTGTGGCTGTACTTTCCTTTTAAACTCACAATGTCTTTATGCTAAAAAGACTTTTAAACAGAAAGACTTT
Source organism: Serinus canaria (assembly GCF_022539315.1). Classification (NCBI taxonomy): domain Eukaryota; kingdom Metazoa; phylum Chordata; class Aves; order Passeriformes; family Fringillidae; genus Serinus; species Serinus canaria. The sequence continues at coordinate 8,857,695 of NC_066317.1, read as the reverse complement.
GAATGGCTTCTGAAGCGAAACTTTTTCCTTTCTTAATGTAAGATGCATGCAAGTAAACAGTAGATGTTAAAATTGTCAGATGTTTAAGACATCAAAGTTTTTTTCCAGTAACACATAGGGGAGATTTAAATAATATCTCATTTTAAAATCAGCAGGAAATACCTGGGAAACACACTGCAGAATGAAATTGGAAGCTGGCCCAGTACAATCTAGTCAATATATTATTATATGCCAACAACAGAGGAGTAAGATTGATATCTGGTCAATGCCTAAATCCAAAGAGCACTGTTTGATTTTCAAATTTTTTTTTCTTTTGTTTTAAATTAAATATTAGCTGTGAAAAATACATATATAAATCTCCTGACTCTAGAATCAAAATTCCAGGACCAAGAGTGCCCCTTTCTCCCTGAGACATCACTTGCCCCCTATCCCCCAACTTGTCTCGTACCTTCTGCTAGATTGACAGTATTAAAAAAAAAAAAATCACTAAAGAGATTGAGTCTTGTTTGAAACAATTCAAGTGGCAGAGTATGTACCCTGTCTCCTCATATACTATTCTTTTTTGTCCATAAGGTTAATTACCTAAGCTGTTTAAAGTTTGCAGTGAATCAGAGTGCAGCTTATCAGAAGAACACAGTTCTCTGCTGCTTGGATTTTTTTTTGTTGTCCCTTACATGCATTTTTTTTTTTTCATAAGCTGTATTTAAGGAGGGGACCAGAAAGGCAGGCACAAACATACATTTATTTCTTCTTAGAACCTTCCATTTGATCTTTTATTTTCTTTTGGTGGTGTATGGAGGCAGTGGAGAGTCTTGTTGTTCAGAAGTTGTTCCCATTGATCTTTGGGAAGAGCGCTGGTTTGACCCTTCAGTTCCCAGCCAGGCTCTGGCATCATGCTGATTGCCTCTGTGCTGGGAAATGAATTTGTCACAGCGGTATTCAGAACGAATCTTTTTTTGAAAATAGAAAGACATCTTCACCCCACGTCCCCTCCCCAAAAAGGGGACTTAAAGGGAAAAAAAGAAGCAAGAACTAGACTGAAAGAGACACTGCCAAACTCTGTGGGAAGGAGAGAAGTAAGAAATAAAGTGGGAAGGAAATTTGTTAAATCCTGTGCTTACATAACAGCAACAACTTGCCTGCTTTACAATATAGGGCAAGATAAAAAGCTCCTAGCAATGCATACAATTTTTCAAAATTAAAAGCAACGTAAACCAAAAGCTGATGTTTTCCTAAAAATGCAGTTTTACAATGACTTTTATAGGGATATATGTATGGTAATAAATTAATGCTGCATTTTTAAGAAGTCACATTGCAATCACAGAGGAATTGCTGTTTAAATGCCTAGTTTCTAGCTTTCATGTGAGAATATTTATAACCCATTTTCTTTACACTGCCACTCTTCTTAGAAGCACATGGATAATTATAATTGTAAATAAGAATTATATAATTAAAATATAAATCAGCATTAAATTTTTAAAATTAGTTTTCCTTTGAATGCTTTCATTTCTGCTCTACTATAAACGATGGATTAATTTTCATTCACCACTTCTGAATACCTTTGAGCAAATGCAATAACTTCAGTGCTTGAAATCCTAAGTTCCTGCAGGAATGTATTTTTTCTTACCATTTAATTATGGGTACAGTATTATCATATTCAGTATTATCATACAGAATTATCATATTTTATAGTAAAACTTTATTTTCATAACATCAAGTCCTTGTACACTCTTTAGATTATACTTTTATTTTTGCCTGATGCATTAGAAAAGATTAATAGTAAAAAGAGACTAAAGCACACTCTAAGATTCTGAAGTTCTCACCTCTTCCTAATGAAAAGTTCCAAGTCAGTCAAGCTGACTGTAATGCAGCAAAACCTGGATTTAATCTTGAAAGACTCTGTGCTCATAGGACATTTTGTGTCCAATTTTGTTCTTCACAAAGTTGTTGTATCAAAAATTGGCCCTGCAGAGCACCACAGGTGAGAAAATTTACCTCAGAAATAAAAAAATATGGGGTGTTGCATCCAGAGGAGCAAAGGGAACACTGAGTAGGTCTTGGAGTAACTGAATAATATTCTTTGAGCTGCAGTCAGGCAAGAGTGGAAAGGAGTGAGCCAGTGTGATTCTACAGTGCACACACACGCTCCCCTAGGCCTGTACATACTTGGTGTGTGCTACCAACAGTTCCAATTTTTTTATTTAAGCAAACACTCCCATCAAGGACTTGAACCTTGCTCATCAAGGTTCCCACTTGAATGTTTGTACATCCATGTGCAGCATGCAATCAGTCTTCTGGAGTTCCTCTGCTCCAAAATACTTTTAATGTAGCATCCTACAAAAGATGTGGTGTAGGTTTGTTTCCTTTAGGGGTCCATTCTGGTCCTCTGGAGAGAGATGTTACCAGAGATGACCTTCCCTACAGAATGGACTGATCTTTATTGCCACTACACAGATTATCTGAGCAGGGAGAAATTCAATATAATAAATATTGACTTAATATCAAGATGCCTTTGAGATTTCTTGTTCAGATAGTTCACTCTATCTTACTCAGGATGAGCTTTCAAAGCTGCTGCATCAAAGCTACACATCACATTTCAACTTTTCAGCCACTTCAGTACTTGATAAATTATTTTCTACGCTATGGAAGACATTTTACTTTCTAATTACTCCATCTCCCAAATAATCCAAGGTGATAAATGCCATATGCTACTGATGAGCATTGCAGGCTTGAGAAGAGAAAGCTCCTGGGGGGCCCTGTAGCACCTTTCAGTACCTGGAGGTGCTGCAAGAGATCTAGAGAAGGAGTTTTTACAAGGACACGTAGAGACAGGACAAAGGGAAATGGTTTCAAACTGAAAGAGGGCAGGTTAAATTACACGTTAGGAAGAAATTCTTCCCTGGGAGGGTGATGCAGCACTCTGCCCCCCTCCCTCCGCTGTAGTGGCAGAGAACTGGGAAAGTAAAAGTTAGAAAGCTCTTGGGTCGAGGTAAAGACAGTAAAACAGAAGCTGGACACTCAAATAAATCAAAACAAGGTGTTAATTCACTAATAAATCTCTTCCCATGGGCAGGCAGGTGTTCAGCTATTCCCAGGAAAGCAGAGTTCCAACATGTGTAACAGTGACCTGGGAAAAGAAGCACCAATGCTCCAAATGTCCCCCCACTTCCTTCTTCCACCAGCTTTACCTGCTCAGACTGGAATATCCCTTCGGTCAGCTGGGGTCTGCTGTCCTGGCTCTATCCCTACTCAACCACTCCCTGGTGAGGCACTAACTAAAACATCCCTGTACCTGCAGTGGGACCTGGGAAAGATTGAGAAGTGTGTCCTTGTGAATCTCATGAGGTTTATTTAACAATGCCAAGTGAAAGGGGCTGCTCCTGGGATGGGGCCATCCCTGATGTTAATCCAGGCCAGAGGATGAACAGATGGAGAACAGCCCTGCTCAGAAGGACTTGGAAGGGCTGGTGGAGGAGAGGCTGGGATTGGGATTCACAGCCCAGAGAGCCAGATGTGTCCTGGGCTGCATCCAGAGCACTGTGGGCAGCAGGGGAGGGAGGGAGGGGATTCTGCCCCTCTGCTCTGGTGAGAGCCCACCTGCAGTTCTGCATCCAGCTCTGGGCTCCCAGCACAGGAAGGACACAGACCTCCAAAAATAGTTAGAGGCATGAAACATCTTTCCTACCAGAAAAGAGAGAGATTTGGGGTTGTTAAGTCCTAGAAGAGAAGTCTCTCGGAAGATCTCTGTGCATCCTCCAAATGGTTGGGGCTCTGAGCCCTAGGTTGAAGATGTCCATGGGATTTTCAAGATCAAGCCCATATTGGTGGCCAAGCTCATCCTGCTGTGAGCAGCCAGTTGGAATAGAAACTTCCAGAGGTCCCTGCCCACCTGACTTTTCCCATCATCCTTTGAAGAGTCGGTTCAGCTCTGTCATGAACAGTTTTTGAGGTTTGCTAATAAACTAGGAAAAGAGCAATATAAAATTACAAAAGCTATTTCAAAGATTGAAACACTTTTTTTTTTTTTCAGGTGATAAAGTCTATGATTTCATGTGGTTTATTTGTAAATAGGAAATTTAAATAGTTATTTGATCAGAGTATGTACTCACTGCATGGGAGAGGTAACTTTAATAATGTGTTCTTCAGTCCAGCAGACAGAAATATGAGTGGAGTCTGGAAGTAGTTCATAGGTGCACTGAAACCATATATTAGATGTTCCTAAAATCAAAATAAAATTAAAATGAGGTCATTTAACTGGAAAGCCAGCTAAGTGATTTGGTTGATTGGCCATCACTGGTAATTTTAAAATCAGGTTTAGATGCTATTTCTAAATGAGGTAGTCTGATTCAAATGGAGCCAAATCAGAAAAATCATATGACCTCTGTTATGCAAAAAGATGAATTAGATGAGTACACTGAGTACCTCCAGTCCTCTAATTTATGGAAATAAAAAATAATTTAGTCCAGACTGATAGGGATGTCAACCAACACAGCAGTTTTTTGCCTTAGAATAGTTTAGAAAATCAGATCATTTCCTTCCTCAAAGAAGCAAGTGGTTATTCAAGCAAGTGGGGTGTCCAGCTATGGAGTTTTATTGCTAAAATGCATAGTGTTGTATTACATCCATGGCAGTGACACCAGCACACATGGAACCAGAATCTAGCTGCAAATATGTAGGAAAAAAGGAGGGGGAAAAACAGTTTTCTCAAGAGAGACTGTGAACTAAGCAAATCAAATAACTGTGAAGAGCATTTAATTCCTTTCCTTCCTCAGTCTGGGCTACATATTTTTCCTGTGCTTAGAGCTCAAATCAGTAGTCACCTGGTGGTTTCAGAAATTTAATGTCTTCTCAAATAAAAAAATAATTGCTATCCAATTTATCTGGAAATTCCAGGGCATATAGAATTTTTTCAGAAAGTTGCAGACATTGTTTTGAAGCACAGTTTATGCCAATGCTGAGAAGTATTTTGACCAGCAATCTGAACCACTGAAATTAAACTTGACTAAAGAGATCCCAGATGGCTCAATTTAGCAATCCAGAAGCACTGGAAGAAGCTGCTTCAGAGTTTGTGTAATATTTTTACATGTGTAACTCCATCATCTGCTATCCCTCAGGATAAGCATCAGTGTGCAAAGCTCTGGTGCACACACATTCAGGTCCTGGTCAATAGGTGATAGCAACCTGCAAATAAGATGTATGGATTTCAAAACCTGAAGAAAATAATTGGTTCTAAGAATTTAAGAGACCCTCAAGTGCTTTCTTCCAAATATAAATGAGTTAAAAATATTTAAAAAACCCAAATGAGACACAGACATTATGCTGTCTTTAGAATATTTGTGTCTTTTTGTCTCCATCTTACAGATGCCACGTCCATGAAAGTACCACCTACAGCTCACAAAAAGATTTAGTCCTACAAACTTGAAGGAATGAAAGAAGTAGGTGTGGGTGAGAAGGAAACAGGCAGAGGGTGGTGCCTGTGATGCCTTCCTGCATTAACACCAACATCCACAGCTTTTAGTGGGTGTTCAGTGTAACCCTTCTTCTTGCCATGACTGCCTGGTTCTGGAACCATCCGAGCTTTGGGGGATTGCACGAATGTTAAGCAAGCAGGAAAGGGGGCACTGGGTTAATTATTTACCCTACATTCCTCTGTAAAGGCAAACCAACATCAACAACTTTCATTCCTCTAAATGAGGCTGCTTCTTGAACATAAACTGATGCAACCTCTGCCATTGATAGGGCTGAGTGGGCTACAGTGTCACATGGAAATGAAAAGCTGTAAAAGTGAAGAAATTGTTTGAATTTCATTATCAGTAATATAGCAGAACAGCAGCACTTAACTTCACAATCATATTTTCTGACAGGAAGATGAACATTTCATCTCATTTTAATTCAGCGTTTTGTTTTTACGTTTTGTTTTGGCTTTTTTTCCATCTAGTTAGAAAAAATGAGTTTACATGCTCTTTGTCCTATGGGAAAAAAATTAGAGCATATTCTATTCAAAGTGGGCATACTGCTATGGCTGCCTTTCAGACCATGTGTACTATGGTTTTCCATCTTTACATGAAGTCAGGGTAAAATTATTCTAGGCCTACCTATTGTGATTTACATTGCAATATGTATAATAATACATCTAAAAGCTTTATTTCAATGTTTTAGGAATTCATCCTCCCCTTCAATTGAACTGAATGTCAGAGCTTCCAAGGGAAATGTGGGTAGATTTTGATTTCAGTATTTTGATTAAATGAGCTGGAAGTTCCTGATAAACTGAGTACCAAAATGCCCTGTTCCAGATTTATTTTTTTATATTTATTTATTTGTTTGATTGTGTGTTTGTTTGTTTTTCCATGATGACTGGAAGTATGAACACACAGCCACACCTTGAAAGCAGGGCAGGACACTGAGAACTGCAGGATGGGAACCAGCAGGAGACTGGAAGGAGCAGCTGATTTAGCACGCCAAAAATCTTAGCCTGCCCCAGATGGTCTCATATCCAGAGGCTTTCCAAATTCCCACTTGATGCCTACTACCTTCAGGGAGAATCAGCACTGACAGCAGCTTTCTGAAAAAGAGGATCAATAATCTCAGTAGGCATGAGCACAGCCTAAAAACTTGTGTGCACACAGGGTAGCCAAGGAATTTTGTAGCCTGCTGGTTTTCACACGGTGTGGGTGACTCCAAGGGAAGTGCAGCAGCTGTTAAACCTCATCCCTCTGTATCAGCCCACCAGCCAGCATCAAATCCAAAAACTGACAGGAGTTCTGGAAGGGAAAAGGGATTACAAGTGCACCACCAACAGTATGGGGAGACAACCTAAGAACAGTGAGTTTTAATAGGAAAAGCAATCAGTGTGTTTACCTGTGGAGACATTTGGAAGGTCTAAAGGAGGATTAGGATGGAAGGAGCAGGGGAGAAGTTGTTTGGATTGCTAGAAAGGAGGAGGGCTGAGTAGTGGGGAAGAGAGGACTGACAAGAAGCTGCTGAAAAGTAACTTGTTTTGAGAGAAAGGGACAGACACCTCCATCCCCAAAGAAGTGAAATTTGTTCTGATGCAGATTTTCTGTAGGTAACAGTTTTGAATCAAGAAATCCTGAAATTGGATCTTCCAGTGGAAGAAGTTAGAGGTAGATTTCATACATCTGAGTCCCATATTTTCCAGTTTTTGCCCTGGAATATGTGTAGTCAGTTCCTGTGGCCTGTCCAGGCCTCCTTTGAGGACCTTTGGCATGAGCTCTGGACACGGGAGCTAATGGCATTTTTCAAGTGGAGAATCTTTTCCCAGGCCCCAGTGTGGAGTTACAGTGAGGCTTGTCAGGGAGACAAGGACTGGGAGGCAAGAAGGAAAGCAGAACGCTTTGAGTCATGTAGGAAAATATGAAAGAGCATTTTTAACTTTTTTTTTTTTTTGGCTCTAGTCATTGCTTGGCTGTAGCATCTGACAAATCTTTCTACAGCTTGTGTTCAACCCTAACTTTCTAGTTTTAGTTTACAATTTCTGGATTTCTTGAATCAAAACTGTTACCTACAGAAAATCTGCATCAGAACAGATTTCACTTTGGAGATGGAGGTGTCTGTCCTTTTCTTTCAAAATAAACTTTGTGTTAGAGAGCTTGAAATGTAGCAGAAGGCTTATTTAGTGTTCCTCTTGTAGTGCAGTGCTAGGGAAGAAAAGAAGGCCCAAAACTGCTCCTTCCATGGCTGATTGTTAATGAAATGAAATAATCAATAAATATACATACTCATTTGGAAGTTTAATGCCTTCTTGTGCTCAATTTTCAACGTGTGGTGCATTAGAGGAGAAAAGCCTAAAGCTGTACATAACATGACCTACTGGTGATGACATCAGTGAAATTAAAATCTTCAGTGGGTTTATTATGTACTTTGGAGGTTAATAATTAGTTCTCATTCTGTAAAGTAGGTGAGAAAGATTTTCCTCTCTTTTATTTTTCTTGACTGCTATTTTACAGGGTCCTTTCTCTAAACCCATTTATGTTTTTTTTTCTCTACATCCACTCTGAAAACACTTAGACACACAATGCCTGGCATTTTCCATATTGTCATTTATATGTAGGCATATAAAATGGAGTACCATAGCACAGCTAATTTATACCCCCAAGTGAATACGGGTCCCAGAGTTGCATTTGTGAGCTTGTAATCTGTTTTCCTTTCAAAATAAGGTTGACTTTTTTGAAATACACTTTTAATTGTGTCCCCAAGCATTCATAGCTTGTTGTTCTGTTCTGGAAACTCCAAGAAGAAAACCACAAATCCTTTCTATTGACAAAGCATGTGAAGTTATGTTAGAATGAAGCCCTGCTGAGACCTAATATTTTCAGGCTCATTTTGGAACCACAGCTTATTTGCAGATAAGTAGATCATACTGTGATTTTCTAAGGCTCTGAAAATAGACAAGTCCTTACCTTTGAAATTTATATAAGTGGAATGTAGAGAAGCAGGGGTTTGTTCTGGCTGAGGATATGGCAGATGCTATTAGCAATTGCAGCTGGCCCTTTTTATTGTTGCAGTTACATTGTTCATGAAACAGGAATGCCTAAGTAATGCCCTTAACTTCTTTGAGATCTTATCCTCTAATGAAATGTACTTATCCAAAAACATTTTCTAATGACCAACTTTTTTTCCTATCTAATTCTCTTGTAGCTGCTGCAATGATTTCTTGCTCATACTGTTTCTGTAATACTGTGTGGGAGAAGACAAAAGTGACTAAATCCTTGACAAATTAAGGGTCACATTTGTATTAGAGAGGAAGAAAATAGGCATCAGTAGATGAATCTCCTCTTTTCCCAGTATCATTGATCAGTTGCAGGAAAAATTACTCTTTAGAAAAAATTAGATTGGGAAAAATATCTTGAGTTTTTAAAGTGCTCTACGTTTTTTCCTCTTACTTTATTTTTTTTTTTAAATCACTGAATTTTATTAAGTCAAATAGTTGGAAACTGACCTTTTCAGAGGTCTTGTCACACTGTGAAGCTATTTGGTACCCACCAGTTTTATGCTAGTTTTCTTATAAGACTTACCTAATTTTCTCAAAGTAATTTTGGTGTTCTAGGAAAGACAGAGAAAAGGTTTTTGTCTCTGTGTTACACACCACTTGATTTATCATCTGCAACCAAGATTTCTCAGTTGACAGCTTTTTTTGGCAGGCTTTCTAGGAATTCCCATGCATCACCCATAAGAACTGTAACCCCACCTATTAACAAATTCTGTGCAATTTTTGTATTTCTGATTTATATTTGTTAAATTTCTTTATATCTGGGCATAAATATTTATGTATGAGCTAATCTAAATATGTTATGGCATTTCAGAATGTAAGTCCATCGGTAATTCAAATTTCACAATGAGGAGAAAAATAAGAAAGCTTTGAGTAACTTTTGGTAAAAAATATTTCTTGTTCTTTAATGTTATCCATCCCCTACATTGATTGAAACAAGATTCATAATAAATTTAGAACTGCACTTAGTTGATTGATGCAAACCTGATTTGCAAAAGAAAGAGCATACAGTGAGACAATAGCATCAACCTTAAATTAGCTTTTTCTACCTCTTAAGTGCTTTAAGCCTTAATGTTCTGTAATATAGATTATCTATTTCTCTTACATGTAAAATGTCTAGAATTACACCTCCTTTTTGTCATTTGTTATTCCTATTCATATATTCATAGAGGAGTTTGGGTTTGAAAAGATTTCCTAAGATCCTTGGATCCAGCTGTTTACCTAAGGCTGCCCTGTTCACCACTACGCCACGCCCCAGGTGCCACATCCACACATTATTTGAATGTGTGATTCCCAGGGATGGTGATTTCACCACCTCCCTGGGCAGCCTGCTCCGATGCCTGATTACCCTTTCAGTGAAGAAATCTTCCCTAATATCCAGTCTAAAGCTTCCTGTAACAACTTGAGTCTGTCTGCTCTTGTGCTGTCGCTGGTTGCCTGGGAGAAGAGGCAGACTCCCACCTCACTCCAACCTCTTTTCATCTGGATGCATCTCTCTGATCTAATTTTACCTTGACTTGTACAGTCCTGTTTAAGTTTCATGCATTCACGTTAGGGTAGGTGGCATCTGATGCCCTATGATACTTTCTGGGCTGGTTCTTGATAGAACAGAGCTCTAATTGCTGCATTTCCTTGGACTAGTTAAGCAAGAATGATCCTTTAAGTTTGATTTGAAAAACGATGCATTTATCCTGGGATAACTGGCTGAAGCTCTCTGCCTACCCAATTGCAAAATGATGATGGGTCTTTAATGAATTCTCTCCTGGAAGCCTAAAGAGTTATGGTTTCTATGGTTTGAACTATAGTTAAGTGCAAGGTTTCAATTGTCAAAACAATTAAAAACTGTAAGTATCAGTGGAAAGCTCTGCTTCTGACTGTAAGAGCAATGTCTGACTGCACAAGGAATGAACTAACCCACCTTGCCCTCTGTTCAGTATTAAATTGGACAGGAATTTCCTGGTGTATTTTGGACCACATGGGGTGGAGAGACATTAAGGAGAGGTATTATGTCCCTGCACACATATATGCATATATATATATGTGTGTGTCACTATGTAAATATCTATATTTTAAAAAAAATTTTTCTAGGATGGCATGTAGTCAGTCCTCTCCATTACATTCCAAATTTAGAAATAAGAAATGTACCAAAAATATGCTGTTTTGTATCTGCTCAACTTGCCCTTGTGGCTTATGGAAAACTGATAATAGTTGGGAAGCCTGTTCCATAAAATCTCACCGAATTTCGCATGAAGGTTCTGCACATTTCCATATGAAATGAGTCTACCTGAACTACCAGAAAAATCAAAGAGCAAGTATGGGTTTATGAAGGAGAATGTTCAAAGAAGCTACTTTAGAAAGTGAACAGCAAAGTGGAAATTCCCCAGTAGTGGGTAACACCTATCACATGGCTTATACAGCAATAGGAAAGGATCAGACAAGGTAAAAACTGCTTCCTAAGGGAGAGGTGATATTCTGGTCAGGAACTGCCTGGCATGGCATGAAGCATCTTTCAGTGTTACTTAACCATTGCTTTTGTTTGAGTGGAGGATGACTGACACCAGGATCTTGACTCTAAAATACAATCCCTTTGATTCTAGGTTAGCAACTGAAAGTCAGCAACTGTTTGCATTATTTTGTAAAGATTATGTTTTCCAGAAGGACAACTATGAGTATTTGTTCCCTCAGTATGGTAGCTAGCTAAATGCATGTGGCTGCTTGGGTAAGACAGGTAGTGCAGAGTGGTAGTGGGAAAGGGCACATTTGGAGAACTCCTGTGTACATGTCAGAAACTGGAAATTCAAATCTAAATACCCCACCCATAGAGGAGAGAGGTATTTAAGCAAAAAAATGCATTAAAATCTTATTGGGCTGAATAAAAATGTTTCTCTTCTTCCTGACCAAAGCTGGGAACCTGCCATGCAGTGAAACTATTGCTGCAATGAAAGAATGAATAATAGAGGAACACATTGACAAATTTGACATGGGGTATTGGATTAATTTCTCTTGATTCTCTGAGTTGGCGATGTAATATGAGTAAAATTTCCTTTTTTTAATAAGCACTGTTTAGTAAAAAGCCAGCGACAGTATTACCTGAAACATTTATTTCTTTCAGTTGCTACCTAGAAAAATAATGAAACAATTTAAATGCAATATTTTGGGTAGAAAATACATCCAGAACAGGAAATTGTAAGTTGAGATTCATCCCAGTATGGTTTAAAATAGCTGAATTATAAACCACTCAAAAAACCCAGACTGATGAAGGCAGTGGGCACAGAATTTTAAGCATGATGGTGCTGCCAGATTGATACTGAATTGCTACACTTGTGACAGAAAATATACTCAAGCTTTCATTCAACAGAATATTATTTGCCTGAAATCTGCAAGACATTTTGCGGTACCCACAGAAGTGTCTGTCACAAAAGCCTTGAACAGATTTACAATTAAAGCTGCTGACCTTGGCAAGCCAGGGGCTGAGTTTGGCAATTGAGCGTCTGCAGACCCACCTGCAGCACCTCCATTCAGTAACACTCACAGCTTTTGCAAGGAGCTTGCTTAAGCAGGAGCATGATCAAAGTCCTCCCAAAATATGTGTGCTTTTCATAGGTCAAACTGTTTTGGATCTGCAAAGCTACAAGTGTGATTTTAGCCTCTAAATAACCACAGGAGGTTTCTACCATTGATTCGAGTGGTCTTCAGATAAGACTCTGTGTGCATCAACGCATTCCATGCAGCATGTAAAATTCATTTTAGCTTAAAGTTTATGCATAATTTACACTGACAAACACCCTGGTTGCTGGCATGTTATTTATTTTTATCTTCTGTTCCACTCACCCTCATCTGTGGTCTGTGCCTCTGTTTTTCACTTTTTTTTTTTTTCCCCCAGGAATTTTCTTTCTTCTCTCATGCATAATTGTCTTGTTTCTTTGTTGTTGTTGCTGCAGGTTTTAATACCCACCTTCACTACCACCACCCTCCACTTTTCTCTTAAATGACTATTCTCTTTGCTACCAAACTATTTTTTCTTTGTTTTCTAATAAACAGTTCTTTGCTTCCTTCTCATGCCTAACTTAGCATGACACCTCTCCTTTATCTTTCCATCTCATATATCATTTTCCACCTGTTTTCCATGCATCTGAAGCTCTAGAACCCTATATTCTTCTTACTGAAATCTTATTATTTGCCTCTCCTCAGTATCTACATTCAGGTTTCCCTCATGTTTCCAAATTTATCTTAATTTTTAATTCAATAGTTTTGGATAAAATAAAAAATTCCCGTACTTGTAAAAAGCTCAAAGTCTATAAGTCTCCCAAATCAAAAATATTAATTTAGTCCCTTCTAAATTCTGCCCCGCCAATTTTCCCCCTCCTTTTGAACACACTTGCCTCCACTTTCCTTTACTTCAGTATTCTGTTTCACTCTTTGTTTAAAGACAATTTCCATTGGAATGGCAATCCCTAATGTTGAAGTTTAAATGGTGGAAAAATGATTTTTATCACAATATATATTATCTAATATTTATTCCCTACTTGAATTCATGTTAACTTTATGAAGAACTCAGTAAGAATCAGGAACCTACTCTAAAGAACCTCCAATAGTTCAAGATCTTTAATTTAAACACAAAGATTTCATATAGAATGAAATCTCTGAAGAACCAATCAGAAGAAAATATTAAGTTATTTAAAACATTAAATTTTTTAAAATCTTGATTTAGCTCCTATTGTAATTCTCTGGAAAGATCCACCTTCAGGATCATGATGAGCCCAAGGCTGTGAGAGTCCTGTAGCTTTGAAGAATGAAGTCTATAGTATACAATTCTGATGTCAGGAAGCACAATCTACAACGAAAAAAATAAATTAAATAACTAGCTGAACTCTTCATCACAGGAAGGAAAGCCAGTCTGAGACAAATAACACAGATGTCTATATATAGGTTGGTCTAGAAGGATTTAAAAGATATTGTGTAGTACTTTTTATTGTTTACATCCCAGATAAACATGCACAGCTCTATAATACTTAAAAGATGAGAGCTGGTAATAATCACAGAAAACATTTTGCCAATTACCAAACTGTGTTTTCTTAAAAAAAAATAGATATGTGTTATTACCAAGAATACCCAGAAACACCCAGAGATAATGCAGAGCTCCAGAATGTCAGCACTTTCAAAACAATTCAGTTAGCATATTTGAGCAGACTTGATTAGGGACTGAGGCCCACTTCCTCAAAGGTGATTAAGTACAGAACTCCCACTGAAATCAATTTACTTATATATGAATTGAAAATGGCTACAGAGATGTATTTTGATATGAAATTAATTTTAAATGTTTGCTCACCACCGTGGCAAGTATAGCAAGGTTAAACTCTGTTATCATAAAAAATTTAAAGGTTTTCTTAAATATCTTAGATCACCATTAAAAAAAAACCAACTTAAACCTACTTAAGGATGCCTGTCATTTTTATGATATTAAATTTATACTACACTTCTGATATTTTATTAAATGATCTTGCAAATTTAAAAACTTCTATGGTATCCAGATATTAATATAGCAATAATTACAGTCACTTGACAATTTCCAGCCTTGTCATTATTTTCTCAAGCGACAGTCCTAGTTGGAACTCTGGAAATAACTTAGCTGAGAAATCATAAAATCAGTACAAAAACTTTAATACACAATTATTTCTATAATTACTCCTGACTTCCTAAGTCATTCTGTTAACCTGATGTTCCTGAAGTAGAATTGCTAAAAAGGACTTTCAATATTTACTGGTGAATTTTAGCAGAAATTCTTTGTTTCAACAGAAATTCTCTTCTGTATCCTTGGGTTGAAGGTTTCCTTTACACTTTGCTCTCTGTGACAATTGACACCATATATATTGAACAGCTGCTATGAAAGAAAAAGATTGAAAGAGGAGAAACTGTATGGGAAGTGCAGCACATAGACAATGAATTTGCTGGTTTTCCCTTTTATTATTTCAACCATAGAACCAGCATCTAGAGTGATTGTTCAGTGTTTCCCCTGTTCTAAACATTTTGTACAAGGGAAGTAAGAGGGAGACCTCCCTCCACTTGCAAGAGTTAAATATTTCTGTCTAGTTTTCTGTCTTTTAGGCCAGTGTTTGTCCATGGAAGGATATTGTCTGTGATACCAAGGCTGTTTACTTCATTTAAATTCTTTGGTGAAGGATTCCCTGAAATTTTGTGGAATGGTCTATCCAGGTGATGCCAGCAGGAAAGCATTGCCGGGTTTCATGGGAGAATGGAACCTGGGAAAAAGAAATGGCTGAGGAAATGAACATCTCTGTAAGAATTAGATAAAGCATGTGGGAAAAATAAAGGCAATTTCAAGGGCAAAAATCTAACTTTGAGGCCAGCATAATCACTCAGGAGCAGTGTCAAGACAAAGGATGTGATGCATGTGACACCACAGCTGGACAGGTTTTATCTGAGAACCTCTGAGGTAACTGATTTCAACTTGCTCTTTCAGTGGAGCACCTAAAACTGCATTTAATTGTCTTGAACATGTGAAAACAGTTTTACCATTTTTGTATTGGTTTTTTGTATTGCCTGAAAACTCTCAGCTTTTCACTCTGCCATGTCTGTGCTATAACTACTTGAGGCTGGTGATTTTTATTTGGAAAACAGTAGTAATCATTCAAGAAGATTGAAAATAAACTCCTAACAACCAACCCAGCCAAACTAATAAATAGATTCAGGAAAAAAATCTTGAAAGAAGCCTCCTAATTCTTCTTTTGTAATAGTTAACATGTTTAATAAACTGTAAGAAAATTACAGGAAAAAGACACTTGAATCAGAACCACTTAATGTAGTGGATGATTAATATCTTGCAACTTCTTGATAGCTGTTATAAAATATTCAAAATTTTGATTACATATAAAAGAGCTTAAAGGCTGCATAGTCTTGTTTTTAAGTTTAACAGTCTGTAGCCAAAGATCTTCCATTTCCTGTGTGCTTGGGAGTGGATATCCATAGAGAAACTGGACCCTGCAGGAGCAATAAGAACCTGCTGATGGTGAGAACTTACCCTCCAAACCATAGCAGTGGGAATTGCACATATATTTAAGAGCAGGGAGTTGTCTCACAGGGGTGCAGATCCCCCCCAGACTTTCCAGTGCACAAACTTTATTTCTGAGCTTTGCTCATCTCCACTGCATCCCCAAATATTGGATGGGGAGGCTGAGGGGAGTGGAGGTGAGAAATAAATATTAAAATAATGTAGCTTAGTATTAAGCAAGGCTTAATGAGGACTTGGAGTTATACTGCTGGAAACAGTTTCAAAGAGAGTGATTCAGCTCCCCAAATCCAGACATTCAAAAGCTTAATCATCCAGCTTAAGCTAATCACCTTATGCTTCTGTTACCTGGCTCATTGATTAATTTGGGTGAATATCTCCCGGCTTTCCAAATGAATTCAAGAACTGAGAAACTGTGTAGGAAGGGAATCATTGATAAGTGTGATAGATAAGACTGTTTCAAGCTTTATTTCTCTTTGAAGCCGTTTTCCAGTAGTCTGCATGGCAGAGTGCCCCACTTTGCTTTTATCCTGAGAATCTTTGTACTAGATATCATACATGCAAACTGCATTATCTCCATAGCTGTGCTAATCTGCAGCCAGTCTCTCAGATTTGATCCATTCCTCTTGTTGGTGGTTTAGGAAGAAAAGCTGATTTAATACAGAGGAAAATTGAAAATAAATTAATTTTTTAAGAATATATGCCACTTCTCCTCCTCTCAAGTACAACACAGATATAAAAGTATGTGAAATGACACTTCATTGCTATCCATTCCTAATGTCTATTCCACCTTGTCAAGACAAGGTAAAAGGTTTTTTTTTCATATTATGAAGAAAAAGTTGGCAGGTTTTTTATTTCCTATTTGTTAATATATCTCCATGTTCATTTTGACCTCCAAGACATGGACATTCAGCCATAGCAATCAGAATCTAAGATAAAGAATACCAAGGAAAATGCTGCTTATGAGAGTTAGTAATTTACTCAGCATAAGAATGACTGCCAGTAGCAGAATAACCTACTTACTTTGATAACAAGCAGTGGCTGAAATATCTACATTAGTCATTAGTTTAAATATATTATTTTTTACATAGAGAATTGGGCATTGCAGTCAGTTCAAAAGAATGTGTATCAAGAACCAGAGAAAAGGTGAACACAATATTTTTCCTAATCTAGGGAGGTGTATAGTGGAAAGAATAACCATAAAATAGAAAATTGACATATATATTCAAAAGAAAAAAATTATTCATCCTTACTCCATGTTTTCATGTCTTCTACATAATAATTGATCCCAAACTCAAGAGAAAATGTATTTTCAGTAAATTCTTATGAATATCTCAGAATGAATAAGCTTAAATTAAAGCAAATTTCTATCATTATGGTTACAATGAATTTTTTTGAGATTTTTTTTGGAGAACCAAGTACATCTAGCTACTTATTTGAGAAGCACATGTAAAAATTCTGTCTTATTTCCTATGATTGGAAATAAGGTTTTCTTTCAACAAAATATTTTTTTAGTCTCCAAAGCTTTATTTTACTTCAGGTATTAAAAATGAAAGGATTATGATGCTTACTTGCTGTTTTTTGCTGAAATCTAGATTGGTAATTAAATCATAACATAGAATAATTGCCTTTCATCCTCCTAGATCTTGAATTTCAAAAAGTACAACAGAGATAAGTAGTTAATTTAATTTTTACAACTGATTGCTATGATTGTAACTTGAGCTGCAAAACAGCATCAGTTTTGGGGTTCTTGGGGAATGAGCTAAAAAATTATAAAACACTGAGTAGGTATATGAATCTGTGCAGGTGGATCTCCTGCACACATACTTTTAAATCCATTTTGAAACAAGATGTATAGATATGATACACGGGAAAATCCTCTAAGTAAATCTCAAAAAGTAATTCTACAATTTTGTCATTTTCTGCTGTTTTTTCATTAATTTCCTACTCCTCTCACTGCCTTTGCCATTGGTTAGACATTGTTACTGTTACATCTGCATCTGAAAGGACTATGACTGTCTCAATTTTAAGGTAAAAGGGAGAGGAGCTGTTTTAAAATTATACAGAAATTTAAAGAGGACATTTCTAATTTCTATGTCTCAATTAAACCTTAAAAACCTGTATCTTGATCAAAAATTTAGACATTATTATTAACTACAGGGAGATTTAGTCAAAAGTGACTAAAATCAAATGTACAAAATAATAATGAAAATTCCTGATTCTAAGAGGCTATAAAAGTTGAGATAATCTTTCCTAAAATCTGCATCTACTAGTTTCTCCTTTCATTCATTTTCTCAGTCTAGATGCATGATGATGCATGCCTAATTCTGCATGTTTTCCAAAATATAAGCATGTTTCTATAAGAGCATAAGTAGCTAAAATCAACAGATTTCCATGATGTTTCAGACTTTTTTGACTTAAGGCACATATTTATGAGCTTTGCTAAATTTAGATGTTGATTTTTTTGTATAAGATTATGCTCTTTAAATTTGATAAGGAAGATAAGAGAGGTTATATCACCCATATGTAATTACAAGTGCACAGTAAAAAGGGGAAATTCTTTGATCAGTAAGGATCTTTATCATTATACAGCCTCTTATGGACACATGCTCATAAGGAAAGTCATGAATTCGAGTCTTTTATGAGAGCCTCATTGCTACAAAGTATATATTTCAAGAACTAGTATCTCCAATTATCATCCTGATGCAGTCCAGCAGTGTTGGAAATTACTGCCAATCATAAGATTTCCTCTGAACTTCCAGAAAAGCAGAGCTGGAGCAGAGTATGCTGCTGCCTTCTGAACTTCAGACTAGTTTAGGGACCTTCTTTGCATACTATACAGTGGAAGTCTTCAACTCTAGCATGGATAATGGCAGGAAGCTTGAAAATCAATTATCTTTATATACAGAACAAGGAATTCTTTTTTAATTTTTATCTAAAGCACCTGGAACACACAGTGTTCAACTGTAATTTAAAAGATATGCAAATCTTGTTAAAGATGCCAAAATGGAAATATACTCCCCAGTCCCACTTTTGTAGAGTCACTGTCAGCTGCCTGCCTTGCTCAGCTTGTTGTCTGTACCCAGAACACTGCAGGTTTCATTTTTGTGTTGGCTCTTGGGCTGTTTGCAAGCTGAACGGGTCAAATTGGTTTATGAACTGTGCTTATTCTCATGGTGCCACAGTAAAATGTAAAATTGTCAAAAGAATCTCTTTTAAACACATGTCTGGACTTTACCAGCAGAAACCCAGAAGAAACCAGGGGAAAGCAGAAGCCAGTTGCCCTGTGGATACAGCAGCACCTTCATCTGCCACTGCCTTCTAGGGAAGGATGTATTTACAGCACTTAATCCATAGCATTGAGTTTCAGGCTACAGCCTTTTGTCAGCTTGTGTTGGGGTATTTTGGTGAGGAGGTGGGGCAGAACATACAGTGAACACCAATTTTTTATGCCTTTAGGCTCTGGAAAAAGTGCCTTTTACAGCACAGGGAGAAATACAGAAAGCAGTGAATCAAAAATTTGTGCAGATTGAAGCTGGACAGTGAAAACTGAGTTCTTTCTTTTGTCGGTCTCAGGTTGGAAGATGTAGCTGGGGATGTGTGTTCTGTCACCATCTGTTAGAGGTGGGGCAGTTACCTTCTGTTAATTGGGCAGTTTGCTTTATCTCTTCCACAACCCATCCTCCCTCCAGGAGATATCTTCTGTTAATGGGCCATGGAGTGTCCCTGCATGACTGATAAAATTACATTATCCCATTGGGAGATGCTCCACCCAGGGGGAGGAGCCAAGCATTCCTACCTGGAGATAATCTGACACTTGGAACATCAAAGGAGGCTTTTTCCCACTGCATTCCCAGAGGATCAGCTTTAGTTTCCTCTGGATTCCCAGAGGAAGACCAGGCCCATCTACACCACCACTGGATCTTCAGAAGAAAACTCCACCCTTCTACAGGATCACTGCTCCAACAGAGCCAGACCTGTCACTGCAGGAGGGCTGCAGCCACCATTTAATGGGACTGCTACCAACACCCTGACCCACAGGGTGTCAGGTCATACTCTGACTCTGTCAGTGGTTTGTTTTGTATTACCAAATTGTTTATTCCATTTTTATTTTTATTTTCTTCCCTAATAAATAACTGTTGTTCCTACTCCTATATCTTTGCCTGAAAGCCCCTTAATTTCAAAACTATAATAATTCAGAAGAAGGGGGTTTACATTTTCCATTTTAAGTCTCCTGCATTCCTTAGCAGACACCTCTCTTTTCAAACCAAGACCTTGTCCCAATGAAGGAAATCCATATTAGACCCACCTGTTCTTCCAAGGTTTGCTCAGTCAAGAAGAAGCTCACTAGCTTTTTTTGACTGCCTCTTCAGCAGTATGTGCCCATATAACAAAGGGAAAGTTTGGCACTGAAAACACTGTAAAGCAGCAAGGGAAACCAGAGACATAGAGCCAAAAGCTAAAGTGGAGTTTTCCCCTGCCCTGGTGCCAATGCTCTTTTCTACTGTCTGTGGCTGGCCCTCATCTTCAAAGTGAAAACTATGAGAAATGTCCTGTCAGGTCAGGAAAACCTTGCTGGCTGTCCATGTTAAAAAGATGCTTCTAGAAAAGTTGTAGAAAACAAGGGATTTCTTTTATAGTGTAATCTTCCACTGGTCAAGTATAACCTAGAGAAATTCATCTTTATTAAAATAACTATCCTTATACCTGCTATGGAATGTGTGATAGGATTTCCTTTTAAAAGGCTTGGTTTGTGCTTTGTTAAGTTTTTCAGTTATGTAAAGAGACTTCAAATTGTTTTTCCAGCTGGATAATCTAATCTCCATTTCTCTGCAAATCAAAGTTTAACCAATTTTATATTCTACAAATATTCACATCCTATTGCTTGGAGTATATCTGGGCTATTAGAGAGAATTTTAGTGCTGATAGTAAAGACTGAAACAGAAAGATGCACATTTTTATGTGCTTAATTCAAACATGTCACTTGTTCAATAATTTAGAATAAGGGTCTGTATAGGGAAAAGTAAATATTATTTATTCTTCTGTGAGAGTCTTTTACAGCCATCACCCTTATGGTGGCTGAGCTCCAGAAATCAATATTTATTTCCAGCATATTTAAGCTTCTTATATAACTAGAACATTAAGTTTATAAAGCTATGTAAAATATCTGATTTTAAGACTCTGACAAGAGTTTAATATGATACAAATATATTTGCAGAGTAAATGTTATCCCCTGGTGAATAAATTGAATGAAAACAGTTGTGAGAGGTGAATACAACACTTGCTAGAAAAACAAATCCTTTTCTCTAGGTCTGCTATAGAAAATATCAGAGAATTAAGTCCATCACAAAGTTTCAGCCATTTCTGCAGAGGTTCATTGAAATCTCAGATTTAATACCTAACATTTGAACCACAATAATAGGGTTTTTTTCCCACTCTTTGATGTTATACAGCTGGAAGGAGACAGAAATAATGAAGGATAATCTGACTGCTTATGGGTTTGGTTACTTGGACCAGCCATTTTCAAATTGTACCTGCTCTTCTTAAATTGTACTCATACTCATCAGTAAGGGATGAGTAAATTCAATGAAATTTGTGGATTTCAGGCTGAAAACTGAGACTCCAAATCAACAGTTTTTATAGCTCTGGGGCACAGTGTTCTTTAAGAGCTGAAGCTGCTGATGTAGTTTTTTGTGTTGAAGTTGTATTGTCTGAATCACACCTAGCTTTCAGATCAGTGTAATTCCTTGGAAAGTAGTGCTTGATAGTTAAGCTCTCATTATTTTTTTTCCTGTCACTGATATTCTTTTAGGCAGTTTTGTTCAGAATTGACCTTTCTTTTTTAGTTCTCCCTAGGTTAGAATGAAATGTGTGTTTTACAGCAAGGCTTGGGCATATAGGACAAGCCTGTCACTCAAATCTGATTTTGTCCCCTTCAGTACAATCCTTTTGTTCTTGTGTTTCCTGACTATATCAAAGCTACATCACATTTTATAAATGTGCTGAAGTGTTGTTCTGGATCCTGATTCTCATTTCTTTTTCTCTAAAGCTCACAATTTCTTTCAATAATTACTCCCTAATCTCTGGGTTTTACCTTTCTTTTCCCTCTATTGGAAAAAAAAATAGGGAAACCAGAAATAAGGAAATAGTGAAAGATATATTTTGCAAATTCTATATAAAGATATGTATTTATTGATAAATTGAATTTGATCTAAATTCTCACTAAGCAAGCTTTTTAGATGAATTTTCCCTAACTTTGTGATATTTTTAGATATGTCCTGTTACTGCACTATTCTATATGACCTGATTATCTAAATTTCAACTGTGCATTTAACCCTCATAGAAAGCTAGTCTGTAATGGACTATTTTGGTGAATAACACTTCTTATTATTAAAACAAAGTTTTTTGTCCTGTGTGTGTGGTGGCTGTAAAATTAGAGTTTTCTTTTGAGTTATTTTGAAATGTGAAGATTTTCTGTTCATAGTTGACATGTATTCTGTTCATAAATTGACATGTATTATTAAATGTATATACTTCTGTGTAGTTTACATTCTATAAACAAGAGTGAAGAAGGGTCATTCAACAGATACAGTAATTCAAGTGCATTTAGATTGAGTGAGTAAAGTTTCTAATTTTAGATTAAGTGAGAAAAGTTACAAAAGTTTCTCCATTTAAAAAAACCCACATTCTTGCTTTTTTTATCAGCTGTTCCCTGATGGATTCAAAGGAGGCAGAGTCGAAAAAAACCCAAAAGTGCTTTGTATGCAAGAGGACTTATGGACTATTTTGTTACCTTTCTATGATAATTTTAAAAGGTCAGTTGCCATATTAATTTAATAATATGTTGATTTTTTTAACAGACACAGACTTCTTTAAATTAAGATGGGATTTTCAAGAGACTTTTTTTTTTCTTTAATTGTTTTAATTTAGATCTTATTTCAGGCTAAGACCCTTCTAATAGCAGTTAAAGAAAAAATTGGAATGATAATAAAAGGCAGGACCCTCTTTAAACAAAGCTCTACATTAGATTTGCATAAATCCATGAAAGAGTTAAATAGCAGGCCAGAATGAAATAGCAGGTTCACCATGAAACTTTACTGCTTATAGTTTTAGGGTAGGGAAATTTAGTTAAATGTTAAAAGATCTTCTTGCTCATTCTAAATATAATTTTCACAGGATGCTCATTAGTCTAAGATATATTCTAAAAGATGCTGTTTCCTAATATCTTAATCTCTCCAAAAGAAGACATTTTAGTAGATGGGATACTTTCTCAATTTAAAATCAAAATCTGTTTAATGAAAATCATTTGCTGAGCTTTGCACCAGATGCTGACATGGAGATGGCTACTAAACTAAAAAGTGAGGGCAGAGGCATTTCACCTTTGAAAGTAAATTGTCCACTTTTCTTGAGACAGCATGAGGTTTCTCTGTCCCTCTGAAATCTTTGGTCTTTGAAGAGACATGAGCTCTGTGAGCTAAACATTTCTCTGTGGATTTTCTGTCAATCCCTATGAATTTGTTAGTTTATAATGATTTTCCCCAATCTCCTCCTCCAGTGGTAATCTTCTTTTAGTTTTTTCAAGAGGTTTTTCTTTCAAGAAGTTGTACAAAATTAGGGAAGGAATGATCTTTACAGTGACAAATTTTGCCTGAGAAGAATAGTGATAACAATGATAATAATATCAGTGATGATGATGATTATAATAACAATAAATAATAACAATAACAACAACAAAAACAACAACAAAACAACAACAACAACAACAACAACAACAATAATAATAATAATAATAAAAATAATAATAATTATAATAATAATAATAATAATAATTCAAATTTTGTTTTCATTGTGGACAAGACATACATCAAGGGACATCTTTCAGGTTTTATACTCTCATTTGCATTGATATTAATTTAATTGATACCACAATTAAGGACAAGATTACTATCATGGGAGCAAAAGATGTTATGGCAAATGGATAACTAAAAATTTAATCACAGCAGCAAGAAAAAACTAAGGGAAATGATAAAAAAACTTGATACATGATTACAAATTGATAAAATTGATCAACCTAGGCAATTTAACTACCTTGGAATATTAGTAATTATAATTTCATGGGACATAATGGGACTAGGTGGGACTTAGGCAACCATGCACAATGAAGAAGGTGCCTGCTGCTTTTCAATGTACTTTTAGCTTAGTGCATGCACTGAAAAAATTCAAAGCTTGAGATGTTGCAGGCTTTTGGAAATAAATATACAGCATATTATATGATTTTTTTTAAATTCCTGTTAGGAATGAAGGGACATATAGGGCAACTGGTGGGGGATCTGGAGAGCAAGTCCTGTGAGGAGAAGCTGAGGGATCTGGGGGTGTTTATCCTTGAGAAAAGGAAGCTCAGGGAAGATCTTATCACTCTCTACAAATCCTTCAAAAGTGATTGTAGCCTGGGGGCAATCAGTCTCTTCTTCCAGGTAACAAGTGACAGGACAAGAGGAAAGCTGCACCAGGGGAGGCTCAGATAGTACATCAGGAATAATTTCTTCACTGAATTGTTGTTTAACCACTGGAATGGGCTGCCCAGGGAAGCTGTGAATTTGTCATGCCTGCAAGTCTTCAAGAAATTACTAGATGTGGCACTTCTTGCTGTGGTTTTATTGACACCGTGGTGTTTGGTCAAGGGCTGGACTCAATGACTTTGGACACCTCTTCCAGCCCTTAATGATTCTGATTCTATTCCCCTATGAATCTGTGACTCTGATTCTAAGATTCTGGGATTCTGTGAATAGAAAGAAGCAGCCAACAGCTTCCCTGCAGCTTTCTGGGCCAAATTTTTCTGAGCAGCTATGTGGAAGGAGCTGTGAGAGGTGAGCCAAGAGCCACATCCAGCAGAGGTGATGAGGCCATGGCAATGTCTCTGCACAGGTGGTGTCACACCAAAAAAAGCCCTTCCTTCAGCCTTCAGGCCCCTCAAGCACTACTGAGTGAAAATTAGAGCTTCTAGTTGTGAAGAGCAGGCCTTCATAGCAGAAATGGCAGTAATTCAGCTGTTGGCCAACAGCTTTGAGTGCCTTGAACAAAAGGGATGCAATATTTTCATTGGTGTCTATTACAGCGGTTTTCTGGGGTCCCAGGATCAGGGAAGAGACGACAACGTTGACTCCATGTATCAGAAGGCTTTGATTTATTATGATACGATATATAAGATATAGAAACTATACTAAAAGAGTAAAGAGAAAAGGTTTCACTACAAGGCTATGCTAAGAATAGAATAGGAATGTGTAAACTGAAGTCTTCTCAGCCCGAGACGGGCCGAACAGGTGAATTGTGATAGGCTCTTAATTGCAAACAGTCCGACGGGGCCAATCACAGATTTTCTCGTGGCATTCCACAGCAGCAGATAAGAATTGTTTACCGTTGTTCCTGAGGTTTCTCAGCTCTAAGGAAAGGAAAAATCCTAAGTAAAGGATTTTTCATAAAATATGTTGGCAACATCTCACCCTTTTATTTTTAGTAAATTAATAAGAAAATGCAATCAAAAGATCAATCAAATGCTGGTGTGGAACCATCAGAGAAACTCTTCACCTGCAAAACACCAAATTCCCATCACATCACCAAAACAATCTTAAAATAGAAGAAAATGCAAAAACAGTCCAAGGAAAGTTCATTGCTTCAAGTCCAAACAGCTGAGTTTCAGGAAAAAGTCCAAACTGAAGATGCTCTTCTTTGACAGTGCTGAAAAGTTCCTTTTGGTCCTGAAACAGGCTTGCAAAATTTTCTGAGCTGCTAGCATGTTCAACTCTTTTTATTTAATTTTTTTTTTTTTTTTTTTGAAAAGAGCGGTAGCAGACAATGGCCCTCTGAGACCCCAAACAGGCTGGTCCACCAGCCACCGTTTGCGGAGGCCCCGGCCCCGTGGAGGGAACAGGGACCCCAAACCTGGCTCACAGAACGGTGGGCCAGGTCCAGGCGGAGGGAAGAAGGCCCCCAAACCCAACAGGCGCTGGCCGGGCGGAGGCCCTGGCCCAGGGAACCGAGCCAAACGGCCCAGACCCCACCCACGGAGCGGGCTCTGTGTTCTCTCAACCCAGCGCTCCGCTGCCGATATTCGGGCAGCAGGAGTGACGGAACGCTTCAGCCCCGCTGAACCGGTGCAGACCAGCAGCTGGGGAAGAAAAGCTTTCCAAGGGAACAACACCCCAGATGTGGGAGTGCTTCGTCCCCACAGCAGATGAGCGATGCTCACTTTGCACTGTGTCTCCTGCCTCTGCATCGCAAATGCAAAAGATGTTCCCACTTTCCGCCCCTCGGTACCACCCCCACCCCCTGCGGGCTGGGGACCGGAGACAGAAGGCTCAGGATCCACCTCCCCCACGCTGCAAGGGCGCGCAGGGGGAGTCAGGCATTCCAACCCCCAGCAGGAAACCCCGAACCAGACTCGGGTCAGCCCGCGAAAAACACCGAGTTTGAAAGCAAGCAGACGGCCCGAGCTTGCGCTCAGCTGCCCAGCCACACTTCCCCCATGGAAGGGCAAGCCTGAGTCCCCTTCCCCCGTCCCAGCTCCCCTCTCAGGGGCAGCCTCGGAACAGCCCGAAAAGCTCGGGGGAGGGTCCCAGCTGATCGCGGGCGCCGCGGTGGCCGCCGCGGTCGGGTCCGATGACGGTTCCGCTGAGAGACTCTCAAGCCCAGCCCCCTCCACCAGCGCGGCAGGCGAAGGACCGACCCCCGCCAAAGGCGGGCCCGCGGGAGGGGCTGCAGGTCCCGACTCCGGGACGGGCTGCCATCGATTGTCGCTGCTTTTGAGTGTGTCGCCTAGCAACGCGGGTGAAGCCACGGTGGGCGGTGCTTTCGTCCCGGAACTGCTGACAAGCTCTGTTGGAGGCGATGGATCCACCCCCGCCGGAGGCGGGCCCATGGGAGGAGCTGCAGGGACCGGCCCCTCCTCTGGGGCGGGCTGGGGCGGGGCCCTTGGCCCCAGTTCAGGTGACAGAGCCAACCCACCTCCCCCCTGAGGCGGGGGAGGCAGGTCCGCCGGCTCCTGCTCCAAGGTTGCAGAAAAAAACTTGTCTTCTGCCGCGGGCAAAGCGTCGCCCCCCCCTCCGCGATTCGGGGGGGCTGGAGAGTTCCAGGCAGCGAATTCGGACGGGCTTGCCTTCGTCCATTCGAAGTGAAAAAGGAGACAAGCCCCGTGCATTTGCAATCCACTGATATGCAGACGCTTTCCGTTTCAAAACTGGGAAGAGAGTTCTGAAATGCGGGTAGATCGAAGGAAAACCGAGTCCCCGGTAGAAAAGATCTCTGATAATGAATTCCATGCATTCCCAAACGTAAGAATCAAAGGCATACAGCACATCAGAGAAAAATCCATGGTACTTTGCCCACCGAAAAAACTCATAGAAATGTATCGTCAGCATAGGAATGTTGTCCTCATGACCCCATGTTCGCCAAAGGCCTATAAATTTCTCCTCTGAGGGAGAGAATGGAACCTCCGTCTCCGTAGGCACTCTGTGCCATAACCGAATCTGCCTCACACGAAGGGCAGCACTTCCAGGAAGGGCAGTGTAAACAGTACCTTGCGACAGTGTGCTCTGGGCTTCAGCAGGCTGCTCTGTGCCGCGAAGACACCCAGACATCTTGTCTCGGAGATTTTCCAAAAGGTTCTCTCTGTGGCCAGCCTCGGCTGTGAACTCTGCCCAATTTCAGGATCTCTGGTTCTTCAGCTTCTGGTTAGAAGCCACTTCTGTGGCGATGTCCCTTTATTCACTCGGGGTCACCATTTATTACAGTGGTTTTCTGGGGTCCCAGGATGAGGGAAGAGACGACAACGTTGACTCCATGTATCAGAAGGCTTTGATTTATTATGATATGATATATAAGATATAGAAACTATACTAAAAGAGTAAAGAGAAAGGTTTCACTACAAGGCTAAGCTAAGAATAGCATAGGAATGTGTAAACTGAAGTCTTCTCAGCCCGAGACGGGCCGAACAGGTGAATTGTGATAGGCTCTTAATTGCAAACAGTCCGACGGGGCCAATCACAGATTTTCTCGTGGCATTCCACAGCAGCAGATAAGAATTGTTTACCGTTGTTCCTGAGGCTTCTCAGCTCTAAGGAAAGGAAAAATCCTAAGTAAAGGATTTTTCATAAAATATGTTGGCAACAGGTGTCTAGCCTGAGGTGGTGTTGGGCATAAATGAATTCAAATTGTTCTTTACATATCTCCCTTCCAAGCTCTTTGTGCTTTGATATCATTCAAGCATTTTCTCCTGCCTCTCCCACTCCTCTTTGTTGAGAAGGGGCAGGGAGGTTAAAGAAACAGCCTAACTTAACTCCCTGATCATTTCTTGCTGGTTCCCCTGCCAGTAAAATCCAGTGCCCCAGAGCACCCTTTTGGTTTGACTTATGTGTTTGCAAGTCTCTTTTGGAAGAATTGTGAAGAGATAATCTAATTAGGTCTGCTGCCTCTAACAACTCATAGATGCAGATAATGATAATTTGATTTTTGCAGTCAGATTTTGTTTTTTAAAACTCACACTACTGATGTATGATTTGAGTGACATTTTTCAGAAACCTAGTTGGTATAACTCTGATTTCATTGAATCCCTTGGATTTCTGCAGGAACTGATGGAGGCTCTGGTTTTGTGTCTGTAAATTAAGTACTTCATATCAGTGAAGGGCTGCCTGAAAATCCTTTCTGACATTTTTGTAGCCATCTTCTAAGCAGAACAGCATTTTGAGATTTTACTGTAGCAGTGTTGTTGAACAGAAAAAATTTCCTGATTAAAATGGGTGTGGTTGCACTTCTGTACATTATGCTCCATTGTGCTAGCTTGTGCTTTTAAAATGCAAGTCATTTTGAAAGAAAGGACTGATTTTTAGACAAATTTCACTCTTCTAGATCATTACATAAACTTGCATTACTTTGAAAAGATTATTCTTATGTATGTCCACTTATCATGACAAGTTTCTGAAGTTACTCAATAATCCTAATTTATTTACCCAGTTCTCATATTATCTCTTTGATTTCATAGACAGGCATGTCAGTTCATTAGAGCAATATAGAATTTGCTAAAATTATTATTAATAAATTATTAAAAATCTTTTAAGCACGTTTGCATAGAGAATGGGAAGGACAACCTGTGACCATCTTTGAAGACAGCAACTTTCTGATTTAGATAGATCAATCAGTTTAGATAGATTTAAAAAAGTGAATACTACGAAGTTGAATGGAGTTTTCTGATTCAGATACATGGTATAAGGAAAAAATATAGAGTGACAGAAAAATATAGAGTGACTATATTAAAAAAATGGTGATCTCCCTCCAGTTACTTATTTTATATATATTAAGTAAGTTACTTATTTTCTATATATTTAATTCCAATTTATCAATTGAGATTAAAAATGAATAGGTAGTATTCTACAACAGAAATGATGTAGTCTCAATTGCTAGTGTTTAGATTTTCATACAGGTCTTCAGTTGCACAGAAATATTACATCCCACTGGTTTTGCTTTTTTGTGATTATTTTATCTGTTCAAGCAGAAAAATTCAGTCAGCAATGTCCTTATTTGAAGATGAAAATGAAAATGGCAATGAAAGAATGCTCACTACAAGCAGAAATTTTAATAAAAAGACTGAATTTTAATTCATTGATAATTACTATTCAAAACACTAGATAATGTCGCTCAGCCTATCAGAACACATTCCTTTGTGCAGAGGAACTAGGAAGTGTCTTTCTATTTTTGTCATACAAGTTTTGAATTTCCTTTCATGTTGCTGTTAATTCCACATGAAAAGAATTCAGAAATTCTCTTTCCTCTTTTTTTGCTTGTAGATCCAGTATGTTTTAACATAATAATTGAATTAATTTCTTTCAATATAAGACTGCAACTATTTTGCAATTTGCCTTTCTCCTTTAATCCATACTCTTCAACTTAAAAGCAATACATATTTAGGTTTTTGTTTTAAATGCTAAAATATTGCTCAAATATGCTTCTATATCAGATTTAATAAAAATCTGGATTGCAAGGCACTGTGCAAGGTCACATAATTGAATGAATACAAGCATGAGATTGGTAGTGCCCTGGAAGTGACTAGAAAGTCTTAAAAATTTTGATATAGTTTTCATTATTTATTTAATTAATACAAAACTTATTCATTTTTTTCCCCTCAGTGTTTCTTGTACCTTTCTCCCTATTCCCTAGCAATTATGATTTCATAACTTCTCATGTTATTTGGATTTTTTGTTTATTAATTTTTTGGGGAAAAAAGTCATTGCCATTAGAAAAGATCTCTTAGGACAGAAAGCAAAGCCTCACAAATACAGGGCTGTAACATAGAATATAGTCCCCTGTGTTTTAACCATTTCATTTTAATTGTTTTGAGGAAGATCTAGCACACTGTAGAATACTCTCAAGAGAAAAAAATGGAAATATCCTTTCTCACTTACAGTAAGTCATTCTTCAAATTCAGATTACATCGTCCTTTCCTCAATTTGATCTCATTATTTCTTGCTATATCCCATTTGTATTTTTAAATAATTACTCTTGCCCCTTGGTGTTTACCTTCTCATTGCTTTTGACAGATATATCTTCTCCCTCTCCCCCCACTTAATTGTTGGTTAGTCAAGCTGTACATATTTAATCTTTCTAAGCTTTTCTTATGCATGCTCCCTTCCAACCCATCAAGCCCCTCTTTGCTCTGAGTTCCTTTCAGGGTGTCAAAGTACAAATGCTGGAGCTGATTGCACTTGTCAAGTGTTCTCCAGTTCAAATTTGAAAGGATCATTCTTGACTTGCAAAGAAATGACAGCTCAGTCCCTTGTTTATGTTAAGGTCCAGTTTCTGCACTCTGTGACAATGCAAAAACATTTTCATAGAGATGCTGATTTCCTTGCTGCTACTGCAAAAGAGCCTGAGAGCACCAAGGCACTGGTGAATGTTTTATCAGCCTAGTTTACACATAATCCAAACTTGAAAAATTCAAATTTTCATGCGTGTTTTTTGTTGTGCTACAGATACCTCTGCATATGGAAGGGTTAATACCCTGAAAAGGCCAGCAGGAATGGAAATGTTTTCATGCTGTTGCTTGAGAACTGGCCACATTTGAAAAGACGTGGTGAGACTAAATGACATAAGGTTATGAGGATAAAGTGAGATGACTTGGCCTGGAAACCAGTGTTAATCTCCAGACATGAGCTGCAAAAGGGATACTAACACAGAGATTACAACAGAAAACACAGACTATACTAGTACAGCTTGTGATGGGAGAGATTTCTGGAAATATCAGAATTATCAGATTGGCAATATTTGCCAACACAACAAATAAATGGCCTTCACTTAAAAAGTCCAAAATAAATTGGTAGAGTATATCTGAATTACTATCTGTTGGTAGGGTTTATCTGAACCCACAGCTTTATTGGCAGGTGATATTTCAGCTCAGAAACAGATGAGCAGCTCTTGCTGTTTCTCTGATGCCACTGGCTTCTTATGCAACCTAAATAAATTACTGAGAATGGCTCTGTAAATCAGGGATTTGTATTGACCAGCCTTGGAAAAAATAACATGTGAAAGACCCAAGCTGGGAAGAAGATGGGAGATGAATTTTCTCACTAAATCAAACAAATAAAACAAACACAAAAAAATAATCCCCACAAGGTAAATGCATTTGTAACTAACCATAGAGATTATGTATTATATCCATTTTCCTGTGCTTGTAGGCATATTTCAATTTCTAAAGAGATCTCACATGTTTACTGGAGCAGCTTGATTGCAAAGAGGGAAAAAGATCCCAAATCCTATATATATATATATATATATATATATATATATATATATATATATATAAACTATATGAATTTAGGTAGAAATATAATGTGCTTAAATCTGCATATATATATATATAGATACAATTTTAGATTAATATAAACAAAAATATTTATATCAGCATATTTTCCTCTGTTGCTACATGAACATCTTGATGAAGGCTTTAGCCAAATGTCTGTTTGCAGACTCTGATACCCTACCATCGTTACTGTTTAATGTTTGAAAAAAAGTCATTAAAACTGCTGTATTCACTTTTAAACCAGGTCTATACATTCCATTTTAGTCCAAAATAGTTAGGTGGCCTCTAAATGCATAAATAAAAATGAGAAGGAAAAACATGAGGAATACTCTATCCAATGTGTTAATAAAATCTCTTTTAAAATAAGGTGTTTCCCTGGAAATAAGAACTTAAATTATATGTCCTGGATGTACCTTATCAAATATACTTGCTTGCCTGTAGGTCTTAGTTTTTGAGATGGCTTTATTCTGAATCTTTTCTTAATTTCTTTTTAAAATATTTCTAGAGCCCTGGTTAATTTCCACTTGACTCTCTTTGCTCACTACCTCCTTAAGCTTTCTTCTTCTGACAGATTACAAGGGTATCATTAAGTAATGCAAGTTCATGTTCTATTAGTAGACAATCTTGTTGACCTTCATTTCCCCCTGTCCCATCTTGCATCCCATTTTAATGCTGGCAGTCTCATTTTAACTTTATCTAGGCTCTTAGCTCTGCACTTATAAAAGAAACACAGGATACCATGAGCTCTCTGGTGCCCTGGTCTCACCTTGGAACTGTGGCTTTGCAAGGCAAGCTAAAGGGTAATGATTGTCCATGGTTTTATTCCCCTATTATTTATATTTGCATGCTGCTGTTTTAGTGGAAATTACTCCCTTCTTCCTGAAAAGGCTGCAAAGTGTAAAGGCATAGGGAGTTTGTGCTATCATTGTCATTAACTCTGCTGAGTCAAGACAT
This sequence comes from Serinus canaria, assembly GCF_022539315.1. Classification (NCBI taxonomy): domain Eukaryota; kingdom Metazoa; phylum Chordata; class Aves; order Passeriformes; family Fringillidae; genus Serinus; species Serinus canaria. The sequence continues at coordinate 8,825,361 of NC_066317.1, read as the reverse complement.
GAGAATTATCTTTTAACTCTCACCATTCTTCAGTCTTATCACCTGGTTCTTTCCCTGGCTTTGGTATTGAAGTTCCTGTGTGGAACTAATACAGTCACACATCCATTAACCTGTGGCATTTATACTTGATGGCAGTGGTTGGCTGGAGCTTCTCTGTGCTGTTTCTCCTTCTGTGCACTGCTCACTTTGACCTGCCTTTCATATGCACGATTTGATTAACCCCTGGCCAGTAATGAGTAAAGCCCTGAAAAAAAAAAAAAAGGTTTGGTAATGATGCTAATCACCCTCTAAACCTCAGTAAAACAAGCTGGTGTGAAAAGGACACGGGGAATTTAATGCCAGTGATTTTGTTTTCTAGGCAGAAGGGTATTAAGCAAGCTTTTGCAAAGTACATATTGCACTGCCCTTTCGTTTCAAGTCAGAGAAGGAAGCAAAGGCATCATCTGTCATGGGGGTGAAAAGCTGCCAGGTATCTCCAAACCTCATCTTTCATCTTCAGTGAGGAAAGCTGAAATTAACACTGCTGATATGAAGGCAGGTATAATATCATATGAGTTCAAGATGTGCATCCAGATATAGACATTCACCTTAAAATACAAAAAAGGAGGAAAGTAGAACTCTTAGCTGGGTAAATCTTAGTATTCCACAGTTATGGAAAGCAGCATCATAACTGTAAAGCACAGGTGAAAAAAAACCTCCATGTACTATTCTGAAATCTCCCTTTTTAATGTCAAATTCAGTTGCATTAGGATAGATTTAATGGAGATACTTATTTTGCCTCTTTTGAAACCTTTATTTAGCTAATCTAGCCAGTTCAAACAAGACGAAGCATTTGCATTTTGAGTTAAAGAAAATTGCTTGTAGTATGTCTTAAAAGTTGTAAATAGTCATGTGCCATTACCAATTGTTTAGTCAATACCCCCATACAAATTTTCCCCTTTTATTTTGTGCAGCACATCTACTCAAAATTCTTACACAAAGTACAATATTTCACAACAATTTTATTTTGTTTCCTAACTACTATCTCTAAGATACCTTTTGATTACGTGTGAGCTTTACATACCTGGGAATTGTTAAATTTAGCTTTCTACCCTGCCTAACTGTATTCCTGTGAAGTTTTCCATCAAGTCTTTCCCATTTGTTCTCCTTGTCTGGAAATAGACATCCTGAAATATGGAGCAGCTTAGTGGGTGCAGGATTTTTACATTCTGTGTGTGCCATTCCTGAGTTGCTGACAACAACTTGAGGACTGTGGGCCCAAAAAGAGGAAAAGTTTGGTCCAAACCAAGTCTGCATTGTTTCCTTGGTGGCAGAAAAGATGCATCAAGTTTGTTCTTTGCTGTGATTTATATTTGAATAGTCACTTCTGTATGGCATGGAAGTGGGTTTTTCTCATAACACTAAAACTGATCAACTGTGTAACAAGAATTGTGTTATGATCTGGAACAGGCTTTACAAAAGGTGAAGAAAAGAGTGTTACAGTGAGGACTGATTTGAGGTGTTTTTAATATCTCCCTCTCCTTCTAATGGGACCTTTTTTTCTGTTACCTCCAGTAATTACTGGACTAACAAAATAGATTATAAGGCAGACAAATTCATCATAAGTAAATTTCGCTGAGGTTTGAACTTTTTGTGAAAAAATGGCTGTTGATAGCCTTGGGATACCTGATGTGACAGAACAGATTTGGAATCATGTGACATAGGGTTTAATTTCCTTTTTTACTGGACATAGAAATGAGTAAATATGGGATTTGTTCAATTTCCAAAAATACATTCCTTAAAATACCCCAAAAAACCTAATTATAATCTAGGTAATATCAAGTAATCAAAATTAGGATTTTTAGATCTTTATTCTAGAAAAATCTGTACTTTTGTATCATTCAAAGTTCTCTCACAATCATCTGAACAATTTATCCTCACTATGCTTTTTATCAAACATAATCAATATTGAATGAACTGCTGATTTTTTCCTGAATTGTGAAATATGGCATGGAAATTAACTCAAATAATTAAACAATAAATAGCATTTTTTTCTTTAGTGAAATGATTTCATTTTACCAGCACATGAAAAATTATTTTCTCTAACATAAAATTATTTTCTCTCTAAGACAGTCCCTTAGTGATTGTGTTTGACTTTGTCCACAAAAGAATAAGTTTATATCAGGTATAAAACCTAATTTTGTTGTGCCAATGAATATCTGCAGGTTTAGGTACTGAAGATGTGGCTCCAGCCTCTCCAGGTGAGGGTGTATTTGGAGAGAGGCTCTGAAAAAAATGCTGCAGAAAGGCAATTAAGATCTTCCAGCTTTTTCAGCTTATGTGCATCTGCAGCAGCCAGGCTCCAAAGATGTGTCTCTGGACATGCAGGAAGAAAGACAGGTTTAATTAGCAACAGAAATGATGAAGTCCTTTGAAAGTTTTTGGTGATTAGCTTGTATGGATAAAGTTGTCACTCTTCTCATGCCTATGGGACACTGGTCTGCAACTGGATCCCTGTGCAGCTTTGCAGAAAGTAAAAAGGCAGCAAAGAGAGAAAACTTTTTTATTGCCACTGTTAACAGAAATATAAACCCCAGTCAAAGAAAGGTTATTAAGAAAGGTATTAAAAATCAAAGGGGAAAAAAAAAAAAAAAAAGAAAAGCAAGGAATATGTGGCTCTTTGTTATTCCTAGGGATGAGAACGTGGTTACTTATGTTCCAAAAAAGATGGAAGCATCATAGTAGTGAGATTATTTTATTTGTGTCATTGTAAAGGACTGACCAAAGAAGAGATGTGGTGTAAGAAGCATCATGAGAAGATCTCAGTGCTTATTTGCATGGAGAAATGTGGTGCTGACTGTGGTTGCACTTTAATTATTTGTGACAGCACAGAAAACTAGAAAGAGGGATATCTGTATCCTGTGAAAGAGGGAGCAGGAATGTTGATGCTACTATATTGTCTTTGGTAGGTACCCCAGAGTGGAATTCAGACATCTGCTTCTAAATATCAGAATAGTTATCAATGGGGCAATTGTGACAGTATTGTTTTGTATTGTATTGCCCTGTAGTTGTTCAGAAGGATTGGGCAAGTCATCCTAGAACCCCCCTCAAGGGCTAAAAATATAATTCTGAGCTGCTGGATAAGATGGAGTCAAAATCAACAGCGCTTCTGTTCTGCTTCATTTCAAGAAGCTCAATTGTTGAATGCTGCTCTTTGAATGATTTTTTTTTTCTCATTGTGGCAAGGGAAAAATCAAACAAAATAATTAAAATTTGATCCAGTCCTTATCTATTTTCTCCTAACTGAGCATAGCTGCCTTTTAATAAGTGAATAATCCTTCCTACCCTTGTAGCTGTTGTGAGTTGCTTTAAATTAATCGTTTTACTTGATTGACAAACTAACAAACACTTCCATCTTCTTTATTTTAGGACACAACTCTGTCCTTCACTTATGAAACATAATTATGTGATGGTGTTGGAAACTCCAGGAAAAATGTTAGCCCAAGAGTTAAGCCTGACTGTTAAACAAAACCCAGACTTTCAGCATTATAACCTCTGAGCAAAAATTAGCATGACAGTTCCCCAGGCAATCAAAGCACACACAAAGCACAAAGGATCAGGATTTTATCCTAGCAGATGTGTTATTGAGGAAAATGGCCACTTTTGGCTTTGTGATTATTTGCTCAGATGTTTAATCTTCACACGATAACAGAACTTGAAGAAACTCTCTGCAGAGCTGTTTGCACGTGTCTGAAGCCAAGAGCAGGACCTGCACTCCCTGAGCTGAGTGAAACAGTGGCCAGCTGAACACAGTGCCCTGACAATGGGGCAGCTACCAGAGGTCTGGTTCAGCACATCCATCTCCTCATGCCAGATGAGCCAGACCCAGCCACAGAGCCTCAGGGCATGTTTGCTCTTCCCTGTGCAGAGTGGCACAGGAGATTTGCATTAACCACCTCCAGACCTGTGCCATGCTCTTCCAGCTCTGCTGCTTCTGGTCCAGGCTTTAGATTGGCGACAGCTACCAGTGAGGTGGTGTGGGATGGGAGAGCTCCCTGCAACACCTGGGCTGCAGAGCTGAGCCTCTTCCCTTGAGGCATGGCACTGCTGGAGCCAAACCTGCCTTCAGCTCCCCTTTGGAAACCAGGAGTTGGAAGGAATATTTTTCAAGCATCTCACATTCCCAAGATTACTAGCCTGGTTAATATTACTGTGATAGTCCTGGGAATCTGCAAATGGTGAAAGAACAGGGTTTGGCACTGGTGTGCATCTGCCAGATTGGTGAGCTTCAGCCAATGCCAGCGGAAGGAACAGGACTACTGGGATGAAATGTGCCTCCACACTAAAACTGGCTGTGCCACAAGACTCTTCCTCCTAATAGCTGGCAAGATTATTTTTTTTTTTCTAAATAAACCATTTAGACTCACCAGTTCAGGTCATTTCAAGGCTGGGAATTAATTTTCATCTTCCCTTGATATATAGCCATGCCCTTAGAGACAGGTGCTTCCTTCTTGCCTGCCTTCCACTCTGGTATAGTCCCAGGTTAGGAGGGTTGGAATGGTTCCTTTATTTACAAATTCTTTTGTTTTTTCACACATTGATATAAACCCCTGAATGGACTTGTCAGCAGAAGGAGGTTGCTGCAGCTCCACCTCTCAATATAGACACAGTGTGCAGGAGCTTTAGCAAAGAAATCAGCGACAAAACTTACACAAAAATACAATCTTGCCATTTGCACAACAATGGCTAATCTGCAACTTTTTAATTATGTAAGCTGGCCTGCAGTAACTGCACACTTAAAAAATACTGGGGAGTAAAAAATGCATCTCAGAGAGCTATGCATTACCTCCACAAATTCTAAAGAAGGCCTTCAGATTAGGGGACAGGCAGCACAAATCACAGCAATGAGATATGCTTGCAAACATGTAGGTAATAAATACATCCAACACTTATATATAATTTACTGTTGGGTGATTAAATATCAGTGCAAATGTTTCTCAAAGCAACTCCTAAATATTTTAGCCTTTATTTATGTTTGATACATGCCAATGTAGCTATCTCTGTGTTAAATGTTGGTCTTAATTCTTTATCACACATTGGTCTACTCACATTTATTTTATTACTTTTATTTCTGATTTACTCCAAAATTACTGAGGGGCTGGTTCAGGTCCTTCATATCTGGTAGTACAGAGTAGTACATCTCAAGGCAATTCAGAAATACCAAGTATACTACTTGAGTAGTACATCTCAAAGGCAATTCAGAAATACCAAGGTGAATGGCTTCCAGAAACAGATATAATAACTCAAAGGAAATAGTTACCAGTGTTTGGTACATTTTCTGCTGCTTCATATAATTCATAGATAATTTCTTAGAACCAGATTTTCACCTGTAGTCTGCACATTAAATTTGGACTCAGAACTATTACAATCAAGTAGATTGGGTTTCAATTCATTTACATTCCCAAATTCCAGCAAAGATGTTCCTGCAAATTGTCTGGATGCCTCAGAGACAGGGGATACCTTTCCTGGCGAATAGGGTGCATGGATGTGAGTGATAGAAAGGGCAGGAGAGAATGGACAGAACAGATCAATGTATAACCCTGGCAAGGGCAAACACTGTGAACTTTAAGAAAGGCAACTTGGTGGAGAAATATCTGGCAAAACCATATTAAATTTATACAGAAAATACCATCCTGAATTTATACAGAAAATAATGTTTGGATCTTAGATCATTAAAAATCCAGCTGCTGACTGCAGGACATTACATCATGTTTGATGGAGAAGAGGCATCCTTGTGCCTGAGGGCTTATGCCAACAAACTGGGAGTCCAGCCAAGGTGACAGACCAGAAAAATGAGGTACCAGCTCTGCAGCACCCATAGGGCATCAAGGCAGAATGCCATTGTTTCAAAATATTCCAAGTTTGAGCTACATAAGTGATTGCATGGGATGTCATTTTTTCCCAGTCAGTAGAAATTATGTGTTTAAAAGAACAATCTCTTCACTGACAGATAATTCCTTTTTATGAAAATTCAAGCTGGAACACTTTGAGCAAGTCCTAGGTATATTTTTTACCCAACAGTACTCCTATAAAATTATTTTTAATCCAATAATCTGCTAATGCAATTTCAAATCAATTAAAAAATGTGTAATAGAATCCATCGCATCTTAAGAAGAAAGGAAAATTTCTTTTGCCATCCAAAGGTAGAATTTAGATAACTTATCATGAAAATTTGTTGATAAAAACATCAAAGTATAAATTTCTCCTCTCTGTCTGCTGTATTTTTTTACTCAACTCCACCAAAAGAGGGAACAGATTTAGGGCTTTCTTTAGTTCAATGAGAATGCTAATTAATAATGGCAAATATAGCAATTGCTATGCAAACAAATCTAGTACAAGCATGCTTAATTGTTATTTTGTTTTGGTAATCATTTATCTTTCCCCAAATTTAAAGCTTTGCACAGTTTATGAATGGCTTTCATTTAAATTCTATAATTCCCTATTCTATATATTGTTCATTAATTTCAGTGAACACTGTATGAGAGAATATGGCTATCTGCATCTCAAAAAAACCCCAAAAAGTCATTCTCTGAGAAAAGCTGTTCTGTATGGAAACTAAATATTGCAATATCAGTGGTTTTTTAGTTTGGTGAAATACTCAATATTATGAATAAATGTGAGTCTGGAAAAAGTCTTGAGAACATCCATTATTTTCAAAATTAAAAAATGAATGCACTTTTTAGGTCACACACTGTAATAAGGAAAAGTTTATTTTAAATTTTTAGGAGCAGTATAATACCAGAATGTTCCTAAATTATTTCCTGGGTATTTCATTCTAGTAAAAAGGCATTGAGAATTACTTTCACCTTAGAATGCTTTCCTGTCAAAATATACATATACACTTTTTTTAAATTTTTTTTTTCTCTTGCAAACACACACACACACACACAAACACAAACACACACACACACACACACACACACACACACACACACACACACAGAGGTTTTCATATATATACATAAGAAAAAGTGCAAAGTATGTATATGCTTGTAAATATATGTAAATAATACAAAACCACACATGTGCCTGCAGGTTTTTGCATATATTTTCAGGGTGAGATTTACTGATTCTGCCCAGCTGTCTGTTTAAAAAACACCTTCTGCTCTCTACCATGAGAGAGTGCAGTGACTTGTTGGCCAGGATGGGGGGGCCTGTGTCTCTGACCTATATTATTCCTGTGCACAAAGAAAATGCAAGAAAAATCAATTTTCTGCAATTGGCTACTCTTGCAAGCCAATAATATTATGTGCTTACATTCCAATGCACAGAAACAAGAATATTGCAGATGTGATGCAAGTGATGGTACATACTTATAATCAAAGGCTACAGGCAGTATGAAACCAAACCAAAAAAGCCTGTGAACCACTGCTGTGTTTTCACTACTTTCATAAAAAAGAAAAAAAAAAATTATTCCCCTCTTTTTTTTTTCCATCTAGTTGCTCTACTGATTTTATTTTAAATATTAGAATTACAGTTTTAAAAAATTGTTTGTTTACTATTTAATTTGGTTTTTTAGGTATGCTCCCCTCCAGATGTGTATTGGTTCATAGGACGCCCCCCAATACCCTGGAAGTTTGGAGGAGAGCAAGGAAAACTCTCCATTTCAATCTAAACAGTTGTTAAGCAGTAAGTCAGAGATAAAACTCAGAACTTCCTGCATATTTTCACCTTCTCCACACCAATGCATTTAAATAAACCTTTATTACAGCAGCAGTGCTCTGCTCATGACCTGCTGCTGTTTGTGTTGCACAGCAGCTTTCCTTCCTTGTTCCTTGGTCTTGGAAGCACTCACCAGTCAGGCTGAGCCTTCTTTTGGCTCTCTCCCTGGGGCTGAGCTTCAATGGCAGCTTTGGGCAAAAGCATTTGTCCCATTTGTCAATGAGGGGTCAGGGAATGAGCACACAACTCTTTTACTTGCAAAAGTATTGCTTCTGACCAGTTCAATTTTTTAGTTTTTTTTTTTTTTTTTTTTTTTTTTTTGTCTTTTTTGAAATCTAAAACTCAATATTTCAGAAGCCACTTTCTTTTTCCAGTTACTAATGGGTAGACACTGAACTGTATTCCTGAGGATTACAGCAGTTTTCTGTACTTCATTCTCCTTTTATACTGCAAATTCATACACATTTAGCTGTGAGGAAAAGAACTGGGAGGGGAAGGTCTTGTCAGAAAAGCAATGAAGCAAAACATAGGGTACGTGGATTTAGTTACTAACAGAGCTGGGCATGTCTTGAATGGTCAGGCTGCTTAGGGACAGAGCTTTCAAAAGCACCTGAAGACTTTCCAAGTGCAACTCCTGCCTTTTGGAACAAAAAAGCCACATTTTTCTTCTCACAGCATGATTTCAAGGTCTGTTGGGTAACTCCCAAGGATGAGGAGCATGTAATAGATTTTCCTAAATTCCAACAAAATTATTCTGTAAAACCAGAGATCATAATGCTTCCTTTATTTCCTCTAACTGGTTACTTTGTAGAGGAAGCTGTGTTTTATTGTGTTTGTCTAGTACAATGAAGCTGGGAGCTGAATAGCAATCTGCTGAATAGTGATGGTGATGCTGTGGATGAATTTGTACTTCCTGTGCTGCCCATTTCACAGTCTGAAGGAGCAGGGCCACAACTGGTAAATTGCTCAAGGGCACTGAATGTCACCGGAGGAAAAGACAGCTGAGTATTTCTGCTGAGAACTGAAACCCAGCCAATTAAATAAATATGAGGGACTGCATTAATTATGGACTTGATTTAAATCATCAGCTTAAAGTTCCAATTAGGAAAACATTTGAAAACATGCTTAAGTCCCATCATAGGCCATAACTGCATTTCAGCTTTTTATTAGAAATTAATTTGGCATTAAAAATTAAATATGAACTAAAGGATATTTTTTCTATAAAATTCTTTATCTCTCAAAGTCAATCTTTCAGTAACTTGTGGATATCTGAAAGCAGTTTTTTATCTGTGAAATGGTGTACAATTGTAACTTCAGCAGTCATTCCCAGATCCTTTTCTCATGTACACCCCGTGTTAAAAAATATTCACATTGCTGAGAAAGTACAGTGTTATAAATGAAAATAAAACCCATATGAGATTTTCCTAAGTTATTTACATACTGTATGCTGCAGAGTATGAGTATAGAAAATTACATTTCCAGTAATAAAAAAAAAATTATTTAATAATTATTGATTTATTTTTTATCTTTATACCAGGAATTAAAAATGAATTCTGATTATTTCTGATTTTGCCTGGCAACTAATGGAAATTATACAGTAGGACCACAGGAATTAGATCTTGCTGTTCCATATGTTTGTCTTCTGAAATCACTTTGTGCTGTTTCATATGCGTTATTAAATCCTTTATTCAGGGGTTTCCAGACATTTTTAAGCATATGTGGGGCAACAGTTTCTAGATATTAACTGAGTGGCATCTGGCTTTGAATCATTTGAGTGTTTGAAATACCTCTGGCACCTTTGGATCAATTGTCAATGAATTCAGACAACAGTTTGGGGGGTGGAGAATGTAATGCTAAGGGATAATTATGAAAATTCAAAAAAATACATCAAAAAATTCCTAAATTTACCTCAAAAATTATACTCCAAACAGTTAATAGTAATAAGATGATTAAAATAGCTATTCAGATATATGTGTGCAAGCAAAATCATTTTCTCATCTAATTAACACAAACAGGAGTGATGTTTCTCATGGTGTTATTTTCTATTTTGCTTAAGGTAAGAGTCTTTGTCTTTCATGTTTAAAAACCCACTGATTTCATACACAGAATTCTCTTATTTAAAATATATGCCATGCTTTTCCCTCTGCATCAAGCAACTGGATTCAGGGGAAGAAAGGACACCATGGACAGAAAATGTTCCTGACACGGTATTGTGTGCTCTGGGCACTGGAAAAAGGCACCCCAGGAGGCACTGCTAGTCCTGCATTTCTCCAGACTTCCAATGGATATGTAAAGGACTCAAAGGCATCTTTCATCCCTCAGGAGACAGATTTGGGGAGAGGGGACAGGGGTCCAGCTCCTGGTCACTGTGGGTCTCGGGTCCTGGGTAGGGATGTGTCACATCACAGGGTACCATTGAAACTGGCTTTTTATAACAGCCTTTGCAGGCATACCTTACACTGGTTTCTAGGCTGACTTCTTTGGTCTTGTAATAAATCACATCAGGTTCAGGGGGATCACTGTGAGACCTGTTCAAGCACAGGTCAGAAAAAGCTGATGTTTGGCATGTGTGTGATGGGGGCAGGAGCCCTCCTAGTGGGTTTAGCTGATAGGACTGGGATGGCTATGTTTGTATCCTAGGTCAGTTCACTGGGAAAATGATAATCCTTGTGAAGTGACTTCCTTGAAACCAGCACTTGTACTTCCCACCCTCGGTGAATTCTCTATTTGTCTCTCTCAGTATTGCCTTTCTCCAAAAAAGCTGCTTACTTGCAGATAAATTTTCATACTCTCTTCACTCTTCCAAATGACTCATATCTCTCCCAGTCTCTCCTCCTGAGCAGAATAATAGGATCCTTCTTGCTGTCATTTATCTCTGTGAACACCCTGAATTATAACAGTCAAGCAAATAAGATTCAAACAAATGTTTTAAATTATGGGGGTTTTGGTCTATTACATTTGCATATGATGAAATTATACGACCTTTATGATAGTCCCAAATGAAGTGTACAAAGTGGAATTGGTATAAAGGAGGAACTTTTCAAAGATTATTTCCATCACTGGATATAACCAGACCTATTATTTTTCCCCTGCAAATGGCTCCCAGGTTGGCCAAAATTACAAATGCATCCTTTAAGGAACATAATTGGAGAGTGCTTTCAGATTTGGTTGTTTCTGAAGAAGTTTTGCACCTTTAATTCATTCTTTATAATAATGGGGTAGTTCCTCACTGTGTCATTATAAATTATGATAGAGATCCAGCTGAGTCCTTGGAATTGAGTGTAAATTTAGTATTAACGTTCCTTGGGAATGTAGAACTTAATGAATAGGAAATTTATAAACGATTGTATTCTACTGAAGCAATCTGCTTGTAAGCTCTTTGTTCTGAATCCCATCCCTTGTGCACCGCCTCAAAAAATCCTTTGGGAGTGATGAGTAATGCACCAGAGTGAACAGAGGCAGGATTTGGAGAGAAGTCAAGATGTTTCTGATCACTTTGGAAAGAGACAATGTCATTATACTAAGTGAACATCAAAGTGAGCCATGGGGTGGAAATTGCAAGATAAAGCCAAGGGGGTTATTTTTAGTCCATCATCCACATCCTTTAGACCCTTCAGGAAGACCGTGCTAGTTTTACAGAATCTTGTATTTAAAATAAATATATTATTGGAGATAGATATTAAAAATCACTGTGGCTTTAGGTAATGTTTTTAGTGTTCAGATCTATTTGACACATCTGTCTGGAGCCATGGGAAAACTGCAAATTAAAAAGATCCACAAGATAAGCACACACCAGTGTCTGAGGGAGACTAGTCATTTGGGTAGACCCTTTTTTTTTTGCCTACTCTGACCCAAATAGCTTATTTTTCCCCTTTGATTTAGAACACAGAAGTTATTTGCTATTTGCAGATCAGGTTATTTGGGTCAAAGCACTGGAGTAGGCCTAAAGTATCTGAACAGCTGGGGGCTTTCTTTTTTATTTTTTGTTTCTTTTTCTTCTTTTTCTTTCTTTTTTTTTGTTTGTTCTTTTTTTTTCTTTTTTTTTTCCCTGCACCAGCTTTGCTCTACTTCACTGCTGCTCCACATTTTAGCATCAGCCACCAGTGCCAGCTCCCTGATCCCAGAACAGCAAAACTCCATCTGGGTCGGGGTGCAGGTGGGATAAATATGCCTTGCAGGTGTGTGTGGTGAGGACAGATCTGTTCAAACAGAATTAAATATTAGTTTGCAAAGTATATGAGCTGCATGCAGTACACATGCTCTTTACAAAGCCACTGTGCAGCATTTCTGAACTGAAAATATAGTTCAGAAAGTTGTCTTGATTGAGAACTCTGCCATTAGGCAATAACAGGTAGAAGGTATTAATCAAAAGTACTGTAGCCAGCAGAGAGATGCAGGAATCCCCACTTAGTCCAGTTGTCCTTAACATCTGTGGAGGAGCAGGAGCAGCATATTACTATTTTGGAGTGGATAACTAGCTGGGAAATGTTAAAAATACCCCTACAGATAAAAAAGAAAAAGAGAAAAAAAGAGAGGACTGGAGTGCATTTGGGAAGAAAAGATAAAAACTGCTGCTTTGAAAATTATCAGAAACAAGGACAATGTGGGGAAAAGTGATAATGATACAGAATTCAGAATTGCAAGAGAAGAGATGATTAGATGTCATAGTAATAGACAAAAATCAGTTTGGGTTTATATATACAGAATTAATGAACTGTGAAAGAAAGAAATGATAGTGAGAGAGAACACAGTATGCATACACCCTCCAAATATACTTGATGATTGCTATAAATTTTCTTGTAACTCAGTAGGGAGTCACAGAGAGGACATCTCTCAGAGGGAGGGAAGGCCTTTGCTCTAGATTTGTTCCTCAGAAGAGGGTGTCTGAAATTTAGGTCTGAAAAACCACTGTGGTTTATGCCCCGCCAAGGAATCTCTTGTCTGTCCTGAATGTTTTCCTTTCCTTCACTGCTTTTAGTTTTGTTTCAGTACCTGAAAATGAGTTAGATTTACTGCCCATCCCTTTCTATTCATTGGAGGAGCAGCATCCAGGAATGTTTGGCAAATGCTATTTTACCTGCTGTTTTAATCTATGAAGGATAGCTGAGAAGTTCTGCTTATCTGAATCTCTGCAAGGTTTTGGGTTTCTGGATTTGATCTGAAGTCAGTGCCCTTGTCTACCCGTTTCTTAATGATATCACAAGTAATAACACAGCATTGTGCATGAATTAGTGCATGAAAGAGAGACAAAAACTTTTTACAAGGAACATTGTATTACATTACATGTAATGACAGGAAAGACAGAAGGAAGATTTAGAGGAGAGATCAGAAAGAAATTGTTCTTTGTGGGGGTGGTGAGGACTGGCACAGGTATCCCAGAGAAGTTATGGTTGTCCCATCCCTGGAAATATTCAAGGCCAAGTTGGATGGGGCTCTGAACAACCTGGTCTGGTGCAGGGGGGTTGGAATTCAATGTTTAAGATTCCTTTGACCCAAACCATCCTGTGATTCTATGGTTTCTTACAGCTCTCATAGCAGCTGCATCCTGCAGGATAGAAAAGTTGGTTTAGCTTTGCATTTGAAGGGCAAGAAATAGGAAAGGAAAAAAAAAATCAATCCTTGTAATAAACTGTAACAGTTCCATCAAAGTAAGGTGAGATCTTTTATCATCTCATCTCATGTACTCCAGTTCCTCCTCCAGTTCCTCACCAGTCCAGCTTGTCCTGTGGCACATGTGAATATTCCCCTCCATAATTCACTGTGTTGGGATAGTAGCACCAAGGTGAGCAACTCCTTAGCCAGCCTTTTCCCAAGGGAGCTCAAAATATTTTTTGTGCTTTTGTTCCATCACATTTTTTAAGATCTTTAAACACCTGGAGTAGATCTAGGATTCCTTGTTGGCTTGCCTGCAGACTGACCTGTTTAATAAGGAGAACACCACTTCCAGGTGCAGTGTTTTGGTGTCAGGCATGGAACAATAGTCCAGTAGGAGCTGCTCCAGAACTGAACACCCTCAGGGAGCACATCCAAAGCTTTCTTAGGCTCACTTAGGCTATGGAGGGCAATTGCTGAAGGGTTTGCAGACTTCTGCTTGACAGTCAAGACTGTCATGTATTTAGACAAATGTTTAATATTTGCTGAGAATCTAAGGAAAATATTGCTTGCATAAAAGCCTAACTAGGAATTTTGACATGCATTTTTTTTCACATTTAGACTTGCAAAAACATTCAGGCTACTGAGTTTTATAATAAAATAGGCAAAGTATGTGCATTTCAGATACAACTTTGCATTGTAATAGTGCTAATTTTACCCAGTTATGAAAATCTATGCTGCTAAGATTAAAGAAAAATAGTGCTAAAATTAAAGAAAAAAACCCTATTGCTATCTATAGATTAAAAAAAATCACTGAAGAAAAATACCCACGAAATTAAAGGTTTTCTTCAATACTTGCTGCATTGTTACATGGATGTCCTAAATGAATCTGTGCTGTACATGATTGTTGCATGATTCAGTGAATGATGAAATTACCTTCAATGGTTCTCTTTTACTGGTAGCTCTTTCACATGCATTTCCATTAGAAAGAACAAAGTGCTCAGTATTAAGATGAGAGTGCTCTTCAGTGGCCTCAATAGCTGGCTCATTCAACAATTCCAACTGTCAATATGCCAGATATTTCTATGTAGTGCTCCCATTTAATGTTTTAATCAAGAAAAACTACTGTAATAGCAGCAAATTTGGCATATAATTAAAACAGAAAAATTTCATATTTTCCCTTTCATGTAACTGTACTAATTCTCTAATAAATTTCATAAAGTTGACTCATATTTCTGCTTTGGCATTCTGACAAAAGAACAGAATTCTTTGCAAGTGTTTGCTTAATTTCCATTTTTCAAAACTAATTTCAATTTTTATTGCTTCACTTTAAATTTATTGATTAAAGTAATATTAAGTCTTGCGAAGCTTTGCCAAAGAAAATGAAAGAATGAAATTATGTATATTTAATTAGCTACAGCTCTTCTTTAGGAGCAACCTATTCTGTCTCTTTTAAGGGTGATTTCTTATCAAGTAAACTAATTCACTCATTACACATTAGTCTATCCTGTGAGAAAAATGAGGGGTAAGGGGGCTGAGAAATCCCTTTTATGTTTAAACCTTTAAAGAAAATTCAGACAGCTATTTTATAAAATGAAAACCTTCTGTCTTCCTCAAATCTCCACAAGATTTATATTTTGATCTGTACTACTCCATTGTTGGCTTCAACATTGCTACTCCAATGTAACAGACTCTTGGAGAAAGAAAGAATGAAACATGGGAACATGTGAAGGAAAAAAAAAATAGCAGGGTTGAACTCCTGAAATTCCTGAGTGTTCATTTCAGATTAAGATTTATGTTTTAGGTATGGATTCCATTAAAATGAGGAAGTGTTGCTGTTGTTTGTTGGCTTTGAAGAGACTTCAAAATGCCAACTTCATAGGTAGTTTTCTTCTTCTTACCCTGCAAACCCATTCTTCCTTGTAAGTTATTAATAGAGGTTTTGTTTTCATGGTCAAATCTTTTTGTTAAATTGAGAGTGTGCTCAGCACCTTCAAAAAAAGGTCCTAAATGATCAAGCCACATTAAAAAATGACATGTGTCACATTACAGCAATAACAGTGAACAATAAATCAGTTAATCAAACATGTGACAAAAGTAATTTTGGGGTGAAAATTAAAATTGATTTCTATTGGAAAGGAAAAAAATAGAATTTACAATTCAGCATCATATTTATGCAGAACTATAAATTTAATAAACCCTTGTTTATAGAAACTAATTTTGAAGGTGACAGTCTCTGAAAATTGAAATAGTAAATTTCTTTCTGTGATAGCTTTTCCTTAATTCTGTAGAGAAGAATACAAAAATTTAAAATGCTCTCTTTTCCCCAGATCAGGGAAACATGTTCCAGTGGAGCACTCAATAAAAAAACTTTCCCACTCACAAGCAACATTTATAAAAGAAAAAAAAAAATAGGGATAAAAGCACAAGATATTTGTAAAACCAATTGGCAAAACTGAATAAACTACCAAATGTGAGCACGAGAACACTTTGAAACCATTTCTTCTGCTACAATTGTAGAGTAGCTGATGATGTTGTTGGTCTTTCCCTTCTTCTCCTGGATAAGCTCTTAAAATATTTTGTCCCAACTCCACACAACACACAGTTGTTGGGTAGTCACTTAATCTCCAACTACATAACTACTGATGTATTTTCTGTTAGATAAATCCCAAAAATCATGAATAAGCTCAACCTCTTGTCTTTGAACTTGTGTTTGATTTCTTCTTGCCCCAGGCTCTTTTGCATTTTTCATCATTTAATATAAAAACTAACTCCTAAGTAAAGGGTTCTCTTTTCTTTCTCTCTGTCCTTCCCTTTCTCCTCTCTCTCCTCTTCCTCATTTATGGCTCTTTCATTTCACTTGGGGGGGCTGCAATTATGATGACACACATGTAAATAATTTTTTAACTATTCCAACATGAAGAGTAGTGACATATTCATCTTAGTATCAGACTCTAATGTTGGAACATTTCTATTTTAACATTGTAAAGTCTTCAGAGAGCTGGTCTGTAGTAAACAAGTTTAGGTGTGATCCATGCTGACAATTTCTTTGTACCAAAACATGACAGCAAAATTCTGTTTCTTTATTAGGATATCCATTAGGACCAAGGGAATTCTGGTTTGCTCTAATGACTTCTTTTGAGTGTCAAAAAAAAAAGAAATTTCTATCTTCAAAGATTTGACCACAGACTAACTACTGCAGTAAATGTCCTGTACTGTACAAGTAGTGCTGTACAGCTTCCCTGGCCATCCATCATTTGTTAAGCTGTTTTAATTTAAAATATATAATAGTAACTACAGGAGCAAGGAAAAACAGCTTCTGGGTACAAATGGCTACAATTGCTTTAAAATTCTGTGATTTTCCCATAATGTTTTGATGGAACAGCCTGTTCTCTGTGTTCTACTGGTGGCAATGCTCTCGTGGTACATGTCATGCAAAATACATATTGCCTGATTGGTTTTACTTAGTACATGTTTAACAAGAGTGTCCCAACCCACTAATTAGAACAAGTAACCCAGAGGTCCATTACAAATTGCTAAAAGAACACACATGATAACCCCAGGAAAGAAATATGATTGCCTTTATTTATTATTCATCATTACTATAGTTAACCAATTAACAAAGAATTTTATTCTTTCAGGCTTTTAAGGAAAGGCATATTTCTATGTTAATTATCACCACTCAGTTATGAATACTATAGAATAAAAGAATTAAACATTTTAATGTTACTTTGTTCAAGGAAACAATAACCCTTAAGATTTGTAACCTCCAACCCCATCATTAATTTATTTAAATAGCAGAACAATTAATTTTCTAAATTATATTACCATTTTGACTCTGCAAGCCCATTCTTCCATGTGAGTGGGTAAATATGCTGTTCCCACAGGTTTTCCCAGCTCAGAGTGCATTGATAGGAAGCCCTTGGTGGCACTGCTCTGTGGCTGTTTTATTGATTTGGAGTTGATTAGTTGGAGCCCCAATGTCAATTTTTAGTTTTGTGTTAGGAGGCTCAAAAAACATTTCACATGCATCTCTAAAATAAATACTCTTGTGCCTAAGGAAAGAGGATGTGTCCTATTTCCTCTGCTTTGAGAAGAGCAGGTTCACTCTCTTGAGAGCAAATACTGTAGCTCTTGTTTCCTTGATTACCATGTCAAGGTTTTCAGTGGAGCAAGAACTGGATTTGTGCCTCTTCATCTTAAGGGAGGTACCCATAGCCCTTGGCTAAGGAATTGCTCTCAACTTTAGTGGTTTTTTGGTGCACTGAATATTTAATTAGTTATTGCAAAGTGGAACAGCTTTCAGGCTGAAATGGGAGGGGGAAAATATTTTCCTCCCTCATGAATATCTTATGGGATATTCTCCTGGAAGGTAAGAATTCAGATCTTCTCAAGCAGAGAAGAGAGTGAACCCAGGTCTCTTGCACTCAAGCTTGGGGCACAGGCTTGGAATTAAATTAACTAGAAAGCTGTCTAGTTGTAAATGGGTCAGCCTGTGCGTGAGTAAAAATAGTCAGGTAAGTTAAGCCACCTTGCTTCTGCTCCTGTGAATCCTAACTAGGGAGAGGGCTCTGCCTCTGACATGATCCATCTTTGAAGCACATTTTTCCACTCCTTAAGCATATGCACTGAATTTTTGTGAATCCTGCTATGATCCCACTGTTAGAAGTGAAATTGTTCTCCTGCGTTGTGTATGAAACCTCCAAGCCAAAGCAAGGATGGACATTTGATTTGGTAGCTACTCCACAGAAAGTCATTGTTTTGTCTGTTTTAAGCATGTGTGAGCCCTTACTGGAGCCAAAACCTACAGATAAAATGGTCCTGGGATAAAGCAAAGGGAGCACCTTACATGCCAGGATAGCAGTATCCTCTCCTGCTAGATACACTGAAAGAGAAGCTCAGGAAATGATTGAATTCTGATAGCAAAGTCTGCTTGACTGGACATAAACACTGAGAGGAATTAAAGATTAGACTTGGTATTAGGTTTAACTTCAATATGAGTTTATTATTTTCTCTTTTTGGGGGTGCATTATCTTTATTTGAAATTGTTTAGCAGCTAAGAATAAAAGAAAAGTTTAATTACAAAATGGTGTAAAATGCTTTCACAGCTGAGACTCATAAAAAATAGAAATCACAGTGTGTTTCTCAATAACTTTGTTCTGTGTTCTAATCTCAATATTACTTTTTGCTTTTGAAAAATCATCAGACATTTATAGATAGCTTGTGTATTCTATCACTTGACTTTTTTAAATATTTAAACACTCAGCTGGTTTCTTCTTTTTGTGTTCATGTACCAAGCAAAAGATAAAACAGAAATAATGGCAAGCATTTTGCTAAATAAAAATGATTTCACTCTGAGGTAAATTCCCACCTTGTGACTGTGTTGCTACTAAACACACTTTTATCACTCAGTCAGCAAATAGATTTTGGGGTGCCATTTATAGTCAGATCTCTGAAAGGAAGACTCAACTGAGAAAACATTCTGGCAGCTCCCAATAACAGCAGTTATCAATGATGTGACAAAAAATTTTTTCAAATTGATGCTGAATGATTTCTTTAAGGTAACTGAGAATTCTTTCACTCCCACCAAGACTGTTTTTCCCAGTGAATAAATACCCTGTACAATTTGTAGCTTTTCTTGCTTTCCAATCTAAACTTAAGCCGTGATACAAAGCTTTTCTTTTGTCAAAGCTTTTTTGCATTTTAAAGGGCACCTACAGAATATTTCTATTACAAAGGCATATGTGGGTGAGAAAGAAGAATGGAGGAGATGAAGTTGATTTCACTTTGCCTCTTTCACTTATAGTTGCTTGATGAAACCTGCCAAATTTGATTTTGGAGTGTGCACGTACAGCATATATTAAAGCAGCTAGTAAATTTTCAGAAAGGGAAATCAATAGAATAATTCAATGTGAAAAGCTCATTCCTAACTGACAGATTAGCTGAGGTTTCTTGGCTCACTCTACATTTCAAGAGCAACATTCTAGGCTGCTACTGATCATGGGAAAGAGTTAATCTTGAGAGGAAATGTGTATGTTGAGGAATGTTGACTCCATAATATACTCTCTATCCAGAAGGTCACAAATACCTCGTGGCACTGCTAGAATAAAGGCCACATCCCAAATTTTAAATCTCAAAAATAAAGTCCTTAAAATTTACATTAAATAGATCTTATTATTCTCTTCCTTTTGTTCCAACAAAAGTTCAGAGAGATGAACTGATTCAACTGAGGTCAACACTGCAAGTCCACAAAAAAAATCCCTGGGGTGAGTGATCCATTTCAAACCTGCCAAAAGTCTTTTTTTAAATTCCCCTCTCTTTTTCAGTCACATAAAATTCAACAGCTCAAAGATAAGCTGTCTTTCTACACTCTTCATGTAATCAATCTGTGTTGTTAACAGCTCACCAGTGAGATGATGTGTCCACGTCACCAACCCTTTTGATGGACAGCTTTTTATCAGTAACTTGCAGAAGCTGTAGAGTAACAAATTCCAAACTTTCTCTTTTGTAGAACAAAAATGTATTTGTACTGCCACAGGCAGAGTTGTGCACTAAAAAATTGAGAGGTATACACATTTCCTTAGAACCAAACTTAAACTGATATATTTTCAAAAATGTGATTATTTTTATTCCTATTAGTTAAAATTAGGTAATATTTTACCTCCTACTAAGTACACAAAAGAATCTGGATATAATTAAATAAAAAAACCACCCAAAACCAAACCAAAACAAAACAAAAATTCTCAAATATCCTTTCTGTTTTGTACATGCTTGCAAAAAGCCCCCTCAACAATCCTGAACAAACCAAGATGAATGTCAGTGCCTGTAGTGGGGGGTACTGTTAGGAGGGTGTCTCACTTCAGCAGTGAGCCTTTCTTCAGCTGGGTACAAAAGCTCTGCCTTATCAGGACAAAACTTCCAATTAAAGAAAGATTTTCCATTGTGAGGATTGATCAGAAATCTTTTCAAGGGCTAAGTTTTGAAGATCCTCATTCTATTAGCTGTCTGGTGCATGGAGTAGTAGCTTACACATCAATTCATATACAGAATACATTTAAGAACTTTTATGAAAAATTTACAGATTTTGATGGCAAGTGAGGGAAATAAACCTTTTTACTGGTTCTGTCTGAAAAAGAATCAGGAAGAAACTAATTCTTGCTATGTGCCTGCAGAGAGGAGAAACAAACACCTAGCAGGTAAGAAATCTATTCTGATTTGCTGAAACTCATAAAATAGAAAAAGATGAAGGAGGTAACAGATCTTTTCTGAGCTGACCGTGCCTAAAAATAGTTTGCATAGACTGTATTTTGGGTTTTATATCCCTAACTTTTATTTTTAGCTCAAGTGCCCACACTTCTGGTGATTTTCTTCAAACAGCTGGAAGAATCTACATCAGCCTCCTACCTGTTGTGTACATTGTGCGCAATATTCATGATTTAGATGACCTCTTAGTGCTCTGTTATGGTAAAAGGGTTTTTAAAATTCTTAGCATAGATTGTATTTTCATCAAAAATATTAAAATCTGCTTCCAAAAAACAAACTTGCAAGCCTGAATGTTCCCTGCAGCTGTGACTTTTAAGGACTGAGTGTTGACTTGCCATTAGTCTCTTTCACTGAAGTGTGAAGATGTGGAGAAGTTTTCTCATTTCTAGTTATTAGCTATGTGTTGAAAGAGATCCCTTCATGTTCCATAAGGTCTTCTGTAACATTTTTAGGTACTTCAAACATTTGAATTTAACTGTGGACTGCAATGCAGATGTGAACTTTGCAGCATCTCTTAAGACAGTTATTTGACCACAATGAGTTTGCAGTTTCAAAGTAGTTTTGAGTTTTTGAAAAATATTGTAAAGAGTAGAAAAATGATCATTCCTGACTGTTCATTATTTAATTGAATTATAAAATGGGGAGAAATAATGAAGTTATAAGAAGGGTTGTAAAATCAAATTGCACTGCAAGATGAAAAGCAGCAGCAATAATTACTAAATTATTTTCCTTAGACAGACACATTTTAAATGAATGCCAGAAACCCAGTTTCTTCAAGGGAAAAATAGGAATGGGAAAATACTTTTATTTTTGCCCCTAGGGAAAAAAGACAAAATGTATCAAACACAGGGTGACTCACAGGATGAGTACTGAAATTTAGTATATCTTTATTTAATCTGCTTAGCTTTTCCTTAATACAAAAGAAGAGAAGCATTCTACCTTTAATACTGAGAATTATACAACCAGCCAAAGGTTTCCAGCTTTCTGTAAATGGAGCCTCTTTAATATCAATATCACCATAAATAAAACCTCAGGGGTTTACTGAAATTTTGTTTTGAGTTTTACATACTCTGTTATATGCTGCATCAGAAATACCTCATGCTCAATGTTAGTGTTAATTTTAATAGCCATTTCCAAATGGCTTTTTTTTGCTTTTTTTTTTGGTTCATCATGTTTAATAATAAATAAAAGTTCTGATTGAGTTTGCTGCAGTTTATTTTCAGAGTGACTTTCAAGCACTCTGTTTATCTGCATGTTGAACTGAAAATGAAAGCAACATTAGTGACAAGCATATTTTGCTTTTTTTTCAGATTTCAAACATTTTTTAAGGTCATGTGGGTATTGCTGGCCAAGCATCAGTAGTTTATTTATTGCTTGATTACAAGTGGAATGGTAAATGGAATGAAATAAGATGGATATGGAGGATTACCAACTGCTGTTGGCACACAACCACATGCTTAAAGATGTCTTCATTCATTAACAGGCTCTTTTAGCTTGCCAAGGTTGGAAATGAAATGCAAGTCACAGCTTGTACATTTATCACTGTGAGGGAAGCCTGCTGCCAGTACTGGTTAGGCAAAGGGTACTTGCAGCCATTAGCAGTCCAGTCTGATTACTGGGCTCCATCTGTTACCAATGGCAACCAGGGCCACTGCCAGTGCAGTCACAGCATTGTTTCCATCTGTGCCTACAGGAGGAATTTTAAATCTTGAGTTTAAAACTCTGGAACAACCTTACAGACACCATTAATTAATTAATTTTCTTTGTAGGGATTTCTTTTTTTCACCTGGTGCACCTGCAGCAAACAAACTGACCCTTCCCCTCTGTAGAAGCCAATTAGCAGCTGGCCAGTAGCACCTCAGTTATAACTTGTTCTATGAATTGATATCTCTATGCTCTTGAGCTACCTGCAGTTCTCCTTCCCAGCTCTGCAGTGAGTGCCTGAGCAGCTTCTCCTTCCAAGACAGAGCTGGTGAGTGCTGGTCACCAAAGCTAAGGGGAGAATTGCTTGTGGGAGTTAATACAGGAGAAAAGGGAGATGGGAGTAAGTGGTGGAAGGGAAAGCATTAGGGAGAAGAAGCAGGATGTAAGGGTCATTGGTGGAAGATTGCTGGTTGGTCCTGGGTAAAAATATTGGACATTACATATGAAAATAAAGCATTTGCAGACAGCCCTATGTTGATTTTTGCTGCTGCATTACGTCTTGTACAACAAATTTTGATCACATAAACGTCATGCTGTGCATTATATTGGCTTTGCTAACTCAAACTCTTTATAAAATTTCTCTCTGTAGTACATGGTAATACTTCTCCTTTGCTGAAAAACTGTTTCAAGCCTGAAAATCTACATCAGAAACTGGGTATATCTAAGAATTTTCTTGTGTTTTAAATGTGTCTGATGCAGTAGAACTTTTTCATCAGAGCAGCCTTTTTGTAGTTTACCTCAGAGGTCAGGAATAACAGGTAAACAAGCAATCAATTATTTCAAGGATAAGCATAATAATGCAAGAAGTTAAGAAGAAGGTGCCAGCTCTGTTTCAGTTTTTACCAAACTAAAACATGCCTACCTTTTGAACAGATGTATTTTTAAAAAGATTTGTTTTTCTCCTTTTTCCTGAGCAGGCCACAGTAAATTTACAGCTGATATTCATCCTCATCAAAGTTTTATCACACCACAGAAGAAACAGCCAGGCCAGTCTAAGATATGACTGACTCTCATCTGCCTCTACTGTAATTTATTGATCTTCCAGCACAACTGGTGAAACAAATTCATAGGTGATATACTGCCAGATTCTTTAGAGAAAACCTGCCAGCAACAGCATGTGTCACATTAAACTGGCCTGGCTGACTTGGAGGTGAAACAGAGCAGCTGGGATGGATGGATGGATGGATGGATGGATGGATGGATGGATGGATGGATGGATGGATGGATGGATGGATGGATGGATGGATGGATGGATGGATGGATGGATGGATGGATGGATGGATGGATGGATGGATGGATGGATGGATGGATGGATGGATGGATGGATGGGCTCCCTGGTAAACTCCAGGAGAAGCAAGGTGCCAGGCTGGTCCTCAACTGGCATTTATGCCCTAAGTATCCCACAAGAAATTGAGCCCAAGGAGCTCTAGTTGGTACATTTTTCTCATGAGCAAGACCAGTTTAGGAACCCTTTTCCATTCTCTGAAAGGACAATTAGGAAATACTTTCTTGTCCCAGGGAAAAAGTGAGGATGGCCACAAGGGTTACATCTCTGTAACTCGATGATGACCATTTCACAGCTGGTCGGTATCCAAAGAGTGGCAGCACCTCTGTGCAAATTAATCAGAGAGCTTACACTGAGAGGCTGAAGAGCCTGTGTTGGGATAGGAAAAAGAGTGCTTTCCACAGCACTCTTTAGAAAATAACTCTCAGAAAATGACTAGGAGGGAAATGGAGCTGATTTAAAGAAAAGGCAAACAAAAAGATAGAGGGCAAGGCAAAGCATTCAGGGTGCAAAGTCAGGAGAATAAAACAAAACAAAACCAAAAGAAAGCAAAATCAAGAATAACTGTTTTGAGGAACAAGGTATTTTCATAGCTCTGACTATAACAAGATGGTAAGTGTTTAATAAAATAATTCTACAAAAATAGGAAGCATGTATTTTTGTTCCTGACCATCTTTCTAAATCTCTGAGCAAGATCTGATAAACTGTGGTTTGTTAAAAAGAAAAAGAGAACCAAAACCCCCTGCAAAACTGAACAATTGAATCACAAGGACTTACATCAAACAGTTTTAACCTCGACCTGTTTTAAAGTCTGACCATATGCTTTTATGCAAATTCCCTCAATAGCTAATAAACTGAAGCAAAGGCCAAAAGCCTTTGACATACAGGTTTAAAATATCTGAGAACTGGTTTCATTAAAAGAAAAACCATTGAGCCAAAGCTTGAATGCCTGTTTCATCCAAATCCATCCACAATTTGTCAGTTTCTGCTGTGCACATTCTGTTTCTGAGATAGTAATTTAGCACAAGTCCCTTCTCCAAAAACGAAATTCAGCGTCCTTGACTGGTACTGAGAGAAAAATGGGCAGAAAAAAGTGATCATTATCTATCCAGGGAGAATAGTAGGAGAAACTCACATAAAACAAGGGCTCATCCTCTGGAGGTGAGGATACAATTAATATATTTCAAGATCTAAAGGCCGGAGGGATGTTGTGAACAAATAATCATAATTTAATTCTTAATGAATTATCAAAAAAAAAAAAAAAAAAAAAAAAGCAGCCTCCCAAATGACTAGAAGCAAAAATTGAGTTACTACAATCTAATTTTAGCTTAATTCTGTTGCAAGCTTTCCTAATATCTAAAAAATGAAACGAAATTCTGATAATTGTCTGATTTTGAACAATGCAATAATTAAGCTGCAATAAACAGGAAAAGAGATGAAAGAGCTCAGGTATATTACAATAGACCAAGGTTTAGAATATCTGCAATTAATGACATGTGGGAAATAACTGAGCAGTCACTCTTTTATTTCTCTGTAGTTCTTCTAAGACTGAGACAGCAGCAATGTTTGGAGAAGTTAGAAGACAATGGGGAAAACTCTGAATCCTGAGGTGGTTATAGAGCAACAGATTAGACAGAATGCATTTACCAAGGTAAAACAAAACTTAAAATAAGGACACTTTACAGGTCCTTTCTTATTCTGTCCCAGAGTGAGCTCCATGTGCTGAAGATTTAATGAAAGTACATTGGAGAGAAAGAACACAGAGGCAATCTTCTGATTTGATTATAGCTGCAGTTTAAAACAAGGACATGAAATCATCCAAGTTAGGGGGAAAAAGACACAGAGGAAAATGTGATGAGAAAAACAAATGCTAAGGGGAGGGGAGGGTTAGAGCTAGTAGGTTCCAGGGAAGGAGGCTGCTGGCCTGTGGGGAGCAGAATAATATATCATAGAATCACAGAAAGTCTTGGGTTGGAAGGGACCTGAAGCATCATCTCATTCCAATCCCCCCTGCCATCTTTTCCAGTTTATGATGTGCTGAATCTTACCTTAAATACTCACTTTTGAAAATTATTTCATATACTCATATGGCCAATTAAACAGAGCAGTTGAAATGCAGCCAGACCCATCACAGGAATGTTGCTGTTTCCCTGTATTGCCTGCTGATATGTAAAGGTTTCAAGTAGGTAATACTTCTGAAAGTATATGGTATATATTCAGAAAGATGTATATAATACTACTACTAAAGATGCTGTCATAAAGATTGGGAAGAAGTTGTCACCTCTCTATGGCAGTTGCACTAGGAGTTCATTCTCTCAGCAATACTCCACATCATGCTCTCCTCTGAAAGTAGATACACTGGCTATGACTCAGATAAGCAATACTCAAAATTCAATCAGTAGAAAAAATATTTCATATTAATTTCAAACCTTTTTTGTTTTATTTTTCCTCCTCCAATGACAATGAATTAACATTTCCCTTCTTATTAAAATAACCCAGATTAAAAAACCCTAAATAAAACCAGTGTTCTAAATTAGCTTAATAGTAACTTTGACACATTTATGGATTGATGCAGAAATCAAACCATTAAAAAGCTAATAAGGAAACAAAAAATCCAACCCCCCGTGCCCACATCTCTATCAAATCACAAATACACTCAAAATATAAAGAAGGTTAAAGTAGGAACATAAGCTTGGCTGCATTAAAATTAATTTGAAAGCATGAAATAATCACTGTTGAAAATTATGCTATTAAAAAAATTCAATTAGGATTCGTGACTCACTTCAGTTTTGATTTTATCCCTTCTGCTCTGGAAAGTTACAAACTGCATATCAAGTGTCTGGTGGGGTTTGGGAGGCAATGATGAACACTCATTTCCAGACATTTCTTTTGGATTCAGGCAGTACTGACTGAGTGAAAAAGGAATGAAGATGCCTCACTGAATTTCCTGCCTATTGCAACAGCATTGCATCTGACCTGCTTTTTTCATCAGAGAATATTTTTGATTTGCTTTACAATGTTTTGAGAAGGAAATGTTATTGGGGTTTTTATTTTCAGGAACATAATATTGTGGGATTTTACATTTATGATGCATTTTTAGTAAAATCTTTATTTTGAAAGCAGCAGCAGCATTTCTAATTCTCTCATTTTACTGCACCTGGAAGTGTTAGCTATAGTAGAAAATCCAGAATTTTGAACCTCTGCACTGACATTGGCACAAACTGTCCAGCAGGGAGAAGTGAAACACACTGCAATATCCATTCCTCTCATTTTAGCAGCTCTAGTATTCCTGTTGCTTTTATGGCACAGTCTCTCACAATCAGCTGAGCTCATGGGAAGCATCCCATCATGGCACCTTAACCTAAAACTGATCTGATGTCAGCATTATGCCAGTGCCAATGAGGATGCCTCTGCCCCACCTCCCCAAGTATTGAAGGAAAATAAATTTTCTTTAAGGGGCTTGTATTTTTATAGATTAGTATCTACTAGTATCTACATCTGCATGTAGAAGGGGAAGAAAGGAAGCAAAACAAAGAATGACATAAAAGAAAAAAAAAATCAGTATTTAAGGCAACCTTAGTAGCTTAAATAAAACTCTCTGGCAGGTGTGAGAAAACTCTGAGACAATCATATCACATGCTAGATGACCTTCTCTCATACACACTCAAGTTACCTTGGAGTTAACCAAGATGATGATATAACCCAGACAAATTATTTAGGCTCCATTAGAGATGACAGAGGAAGATTTGTACTTAGTGACAGTGTTTCATCTTGCCCATATTAGAGCACAGAAAAATGTGGTCAGAGCAGCAGAGAAGCAGAGGAGGAGGATACAGTCTTAGCAGGAAAGTGAGACGACCAGCCACAGGAAGAATGCACAGAAAATTGTTACATTATGATAATGGTGTTTTATTGATTTTACAGCATCCTTCAAAGGAATGGTAGCAAGATTTTTAGGAGAAAGCTATAATATGTGTTGACCCTCCAACATAAACTTTATCATTGGTTTTGAAAGGTAACCTCACATGAAGTAGTAAACACTGTCTTTGCATAATTCTGAGCATAATAGAATACAAAATGTGGTGTAATTTAATTTAGATGTGATGAAATCACTGAAGAAACTCTCTCTTGTGGTACATCAGGACAACTCCAGAGGTGCAAGTTGGCTTGTAGAGCCAATTTAGCCTGACTGCTTCAGTTTATCAGTATTAGTGTATGAAAAGCAGTGCTTATGGTGGGGATTAGTTGTTGTCTCATCTCACTTCATGTTCTGAATAATAAATGTTTATGCATGTTGCCTTCAATATGATTTGTCATATAAATGCTATATAATTTAGTTATTAAGATAAGACACTATGTGACAATATTTATATAACAGAATCCTCCTAATCACTCAACTGCTTCTAGATGCTAAGGGCCAATTAGATGATTTTTGCTTCTGAGATCTGGGAATCGTTTGTTGACAGATACTAAATGATTCATATAAACACATTCAACTATTTTCTCTCACGAAATAAATAACATTTTCCTTTTCTTTTTTATCCTTTTTTTTTTTTTTTAATGATTGCAGTGGTTAATTAAAGCTCACTAAGTTTAGAGCTTACCTAACATTTGAATTGCACTACACATCACTTCAAAACTATAAGCACTTAATTTATAGTGCACTTTTTAAATTAATTGCAAGTCCTACCACCAACATCATGTTATTCTCCATAAGCAGTTCTTCACTATCCAGGTGCTTTTTTCTTTGTACCACCCCAGCATTCTGGCCTCCCAAAAGCCAGCTCATCAGAGGAAACACATTGCAACCCAGTTTCCATGGCAAATGTGGTCTGTTGACAACATCTACTGCTACACAGTGTAGCACTTCCAGAAAAGCTCCCTAAATTTGCTCCTTTCCCCAGGGCCAGTGACACAGCATTCCCAAAGCAGGAGTAGGGCTTGTAGCTGAAGAGTGGCTCTCAGCACTCCATGATCAGCATTCCATGATCTGTTGCAAAGGCTTCCCTCCCACAAATACCTATTGTTTTTTTGGTCTGAAAAATTGAAGTGAAGTTGGTGAGTTCCCATTTAATTTATATATAAGAATTAAAAAAAAAAAAAACAAAACCTCAACTGATTGAAAGTTTATGAATTGTATCTGGCATAATGCAAGGCAGAGATTCGACCTTGAAGTATTATACCCAGTTAGGTTTGAGGCAGAGCTGGAAATAAATTGGCAGAAAATGTGCATAAATCTGCCACAGTAGTTGCTTTGAAGTCTGTATTTACTACAAGCTCATGGGCTAATTATGTTATCATAGTTTTGCATTGGCTTATATGATATGTAAGCCAGCACAGTAGTTAAAAAAAATTTGCTGAACCAGTGCAGAGGCATCTTGTCAGGCTAGCTGGGTACACCAGAGAGGCAACTTCTTTTCACTCTAGAGAACAGCACAGCAACATCACAAAATTTCTCACCCAACAAACCAGCAGGTCGAGTGCCAGATGCTCATGAGCAGAGTTGGGGGCTGCCATTACCTTCAGAGAAGAGCAGACGTGGTCTGACTGTGAGCCAGCCCTGGAGCCTGCCCGATGTGTCACCAGACCTGCCACCAGCTCCTCAGCTCAGCCTGTGACATATGCTGCCTTTCCCTGGCAATCACAAGGTAACTCCTCGCTCTGCAGTGAGAAAGCCACGAGCCACTCAACTGCTGCAGCTCTTTGGATATGTCACCTCATGAAGTGCCTGCAGTGCCTGATGGCTCACAATGCCTAGAAAGCACAACACAGCATTTAATGAGCCAGGGCAAAACCACCCTTCCCTTTCCAAATGATGCATTTCTGAAAATCTTCTTTTCATACAATCAGGAGGAATTAAAATATATTACCAAGGCACTGTGGCATCATAGAAGAGAATTATGTGGTGGGTACTAACAAGGCTATTCTGGTTGTTTCACATTTTGGGTGTGGTTTGTTTGTTTTTTGTATTTTTTTTTTAACTAGTGCTGCTTCAAGCATCAAGCAACAGTAGAGTACAAGTTAAAAATACAAGAAATTCTATCAGGTATAAGATTTTTTTATTGTTGATACCCATTTTTATAAGGTAGATATTTTTCAAACAGTAGATTTATATACATGCATACATGTATGAGTAAAGTACATGTAGATATGCACATGTATGACTATTGTCCCAATTTAAATAATTTTCTATTTGCTATGTGTTGCTTTTCTCTTCCCCACAGATGGAACTTAGTAAACAAAATGCATAGAACACTATGCAATACATAGTATTCTTGTCTTCCTTAATTTACATAGGCTTTCTTTTAATATTATACATTATACATTCGCTTTTCAAACTTAGACATGTCTATTATATTTGGGTATTTCTAAATGTACAAGAATCTGCCTTTCAATGTCATCATATGGCTTGCTGCTTCCTAATGATGCAGAGTTAACTGCAGGAAAACTTTCCTTCATTAAAAAAACAAAAGAAAGAAAAAAAACGAACAAAAAAACCCCTTTTTTTTTTTTTTTTTTGCAAATATAAACATATCACATTTTATTTTTAATTTGCATCAAAATCTACAGAGAAACTGGAGGTGAATTTAGGCCCTCACCAGCTTTTTGCACATTTTGCTGGCACATTTAACTTCCTCTGTTTAGCCCCAGCTATTTGCAATGCCTCCCACACTCCTTGGAGCAGGCATCCTGTTAACTAACTTCTTGTTTAAATGAAGGGCTATGCTGACAATTAAATGTAGGATTGTGCATGCTTCAGTGCCGTGCCTTATTATAATCAACGTGAGCAGAAGCAGAGTGCTGAAATTATGGGTTTTAGTCTGCATCTGCATGGCATTATTATGCTTATCAAGGTGAAAATGTCAACGCTGAAGAATGTAATTGTGCACCTTAAGCTGCAGCAATAGTTAAACTGAACTCCTGCCCCGACTATTAATGCATCAGAGTGCTACACTTAAGAGGCACTATAACTCTTTATGTGGGCAGAACTTTCAAATCATGAATTTATTTCCTTCCTTCCTGTTTTTTTTAAGACTTTCAGCCATGAGGTTTTTCTGTTTGGTTTCTACTTCAGTATGGATTTTTCTGGTGCAGTTTCTCCTTTTTAGCAAAGTTCAAGAGCAGAAGGCTCAGCGTAGGTTTGTGCACAACCCCGCTGCCCTCTGGGAGGTCAAGTGTGAAATGAGTTGAGAGACACATTGACAGTCCATGCGTGAGCCAGAGCTGCTCCAGCTAGTTATCAGTAATTCACATCTGTGGGTCTAGGCTGGGCTCTTATTATATCAAATCAAACCAAAGAATCTAATAATTCAGTCAATTATCTGTGTTTACTAGACTGTCATTTTGATCCCAACATTGTCTCATAGCAATTACGTGTGTTTTATTTGTTGGTTTTATTGTTTAGTCATCTTGAATATTTTGATTTGTTATTAATTTATACTGAAAACCAAATGCAGTTGTCTTAATACAATATAGTACTTTGCTGGGTTTCATACACTGCTTATGTCAGTCACTTGTAAGTTATCTGTAGGTAGAGGAATGTCCCTTCTCTTTACACAAAGTCAGAGGGAATGTTTTCACCTCCAGTCCCAGTGGTTCTTTTGAGCTGCTTGCACTGTGCTGAACCCATAGAATTGGCTCAACACATATGCCAAAATACATCCCCATGCCTGCACATTATTTAATATTTTCCAAATTATAATACTGAAAATTCTGAATTCTATTCTCCTTTGCTCTTCCTTCCTTCCTTCCTTCCTTCCTTCCTTCCTTCCTTCCTTCCTTCCTTCCTTCCTTCCTTCCTTCCTTCCTTCCTTCCTTCCTTCCTTCCTTCCTTCCTTCCTTCCTTCCTTCCCTTCCTTCCTTCCTTCCTTCCTTCCTTCCTTCCTTCCTTCCTTCCTTCCTTCCTTCCTTCCTTCCTTCCTTCCTTCCTTCCTTCCTTCCTTCCTTCCTTCCTTCCTTCCTCCTTTCCTCCTTCCTTCCTCCTTCCTTCCTTCCTTCCTTCCTTCCTTCCTTCCTTCCTTCCTTCCTTCCTTCCTTCCTTCCTTCCTTCCTTCCTTCCCTCCCTCCCTCCCTCCCTCCCTCCCTCCCTCCCTGATTTCCCTGTACAACAGATATAGCAGGAAGATAGAGTAGATATACTAATATAAAAAAACAGGGTTTTTTTTTTAATAACTTCAATCTGTTTCAATTAAAAAAAAAATAAATTGTACAGGCTTCAGTATTTTACGCGTCATTATTTTAAACTGATTTATTTGTCCTAAAATGCTATTTTTCCACTCTTTCTCTGATATTTGCCATGAAGAGAAATACAGCATACACTCGAGGATCTGAGGATTACATACATGATGTATTTCATACATGATTTAAGTATGCTCTTCTAATCCTTTGTGTAAAAGGCAGAAAACGGCCAGAAAATATTTGTATTTAGGAGGTATTTGGTAATTTCCTTAAAGATAAAATTAATCTTAGCAACACAGAGAGAAGATTTCACTTCTCTTGTTGAAACACTTGGTAGCCTAACAGAAAGAGCAGCCCCTTGTGCTTCTGAGCAGCTCTAAGGAGCTCAGTGCTGAGGAGAAGGAGGGCTGTGGCTGCACTTAGGCAGATGGAGAGACTGGGAAGATTCATGCTTCTGGATTTACTCCTATATCATTTGTGTAAGTGAAGAAGTTACTCATACCACTGAAAATAAGTAAGAAAAATTATTTTGCCTTTGGAGCACTGAGCCTTGGCATGCTTTCCAGCTGCCAAGCACCTGATTTCTGCTCATCCTTACATGTGGACTACTGGGATCTGGAGTTGCAGAAATTAGAGGTGATGGCATGCTTATGCTGCAGGGACAAGACAAGGTAGAAGGCTAAGAGGGTCATATTGCTATTAAATGATAAATAGCATTAAAAGTTAAAAATAATATATTCACTGCAATTTACCAAAAAAGGTGTAATTTCTGCTACTGGACTGAGAATAGAAAAGAACTGGGGTGCTTGGAGCAGTAGTGGACCAGTCTGAGAATCAGAGATTTCTTAATAATAAATACAAAAGTTGCAGATGCTGAGTTTGTTTCTAATCTTGCTAGCATCCATACAAATCTAGAAAAGCTCTTTGAAACCACTGAAGTATAACTAATACAAATCAGTATTTTAAAATGAGACAGTCAGCCACTTTTTACACATTACTGTCAGAGCTGTATGTCTCCACTGCTTTTATTAGAGTGATATATCAAGATCAGACTTTTAAATCATTTTACAATCAAACCTCCTGTTGCAATGACAGGTAAGCCCTTTTATTGCATAAATTGAAATAGGTGTGAGAGGGCATTATTAATTCTGCAGCTGGAAAGCAGAGTCTGTGCTTCTGACATTTTCTCCCTTGCTCCCCGTGTGGAGCTCTCTCTGCAGGCCAATATTCCTGTACAGGTGGAATTTTTAACTCATCTCCAGGAGCAGCAAGCCCTTTGAGAGAGAAGCCCAGACTGACTCAGGCTGGAAGAGACCTCTGGACACCACCTAGCCCACTCCTCTCCTCACTGGTGCATGATCACCAAGTGGCTTTGGAACACCTGCAAGGACAGACCCTGCCTCCCTCCTCTCCCAGCCCAGAGGAAGAAGGGCAGTGCCATGTGGCTGCAGAGTTTGTGCTGTTTGTGCCTGCAGTGGGAGGGAGGGAGGGGAGGCAGGGAATAGGCTGTGACATGACTTTGCTTTGAAGCTCCTATCAAGTGCAAATAAGGCTCACACTAAATAAGTCCCTGCTAGGGAGTTGTATATTTTTGTTTGTAGTGTTCAGCTTGCAACCAAAAATCTGGTTTGGTTCAATTCTTTCAGCGTTCAGAAAAACATTGAGATGACAATTTACTTCTGGTTCAAGCAAAACAATGGTTTGCATGATTATCAGTTCAGCTTCATGGTTTGATTACAGAAAGCTTTGATTTGGAAACATTGAGTTTAACTCTGTCAAAGGATCAAACCTCTTAATTTTTTATCTAAACCTGACATTTTCCTCATGCATATAACCCCTTTCTGCCCTTCCTCTTTCTCTCTTGCTAATAAACTGCTGACAAGCCACGTTTGATTGTCTTGTGAAGGCAAGAAGATCAAATACATACAGAATATTAACAAAAAAGAAAGGATATCCTTAGGGGGGAAAAAAAAAATGTTACAGAATGTATTCACTTGTTCTGCTGGAAAGAGCTGTCAGGCACAGTGAAAAACCAGTTCAGAGGAGTCCTGCCACGGTGAGGGAGAGGGAGCCTCAGCATCCCACAGGGGATTTGGGGATCTCAGGAGTGCTCTGCTCACCCCTGTCAGTCCTGGGCTGGGCTGAGGGAGGCAGGAAGGAAAGGAGGGGTGCAGCTCCCAGCCACTGACCTCACAGCTCTTTTGTCTTTCTCACAAATGGAGGGTAAAAATTCCTGCTCAAGACTGAAGAACAAGGCCCTTCTTCCCCTGCTGCACCCCTGTTTTGTGCTTGTTTATTTTTTTTCCCTGTTTTTAGTTTTTTTTTTTTTTTTTGTCTTTTTTGGGGTAGGGGGAGTGTTCTGGTTTGGTTTATTTGGTTGTGGTTTTGTGGGTTTGGTTTTTTTTGTTGGTTTTTTTTTTTGTTTGTTTGTTTGTTTGTTTGTTTTTGTTTAGCTGTAAATTTTTTCCCCTACTTAGCTCTGCTCCTTGGAGAATGAAACAACCCAAGATTTTTCTTTAGCCCTCTGGAATCACAGCCATGTGAGTGACTGCTGGGAAAGCAGTATGGGACTTGGCTTACAAGTTTAGCACACAGTGATGATTCCCACGGGTTATAGAATTATGGAACTTCCTGAGTAGTAAGGGACACATGAGGATCATTGAGTCCAACTCCTGGCCCAGCACAGAACATGCCAAGAGCCCCACCACCAGCCTGAGAGTGTTGTCCCAACATTCTTCAGTCTTGGGGCTCTGTCCCCTTTCCAGAGGAGCCTATTCTGTGCTCAGCCACCCTCTGGGTGAAGATTCATTTCCTAATATTCAACCTAAACCTCTCCTGGCACAACTTCATGCTGTTCTCTGGATCCCTGATCACCACAGAGAATTCCAGGTGTGGCCAGCTGCTGCTGCCTCTGCTGCACTGGGTGGGCTCAGAGAGCCAGAGAACAAAGGGTGGCTCACATCTGAGCACCTTTGGCATGTTGGAATGCTACATGAAAGCTCACATTGTGGTTTAGGAACCAATTTAGTAGCTGCAATTTTACCCTGATATTATGCTTAAATATTACTTGGTACAGATTCTATAAACATGTTTGCATTTACTCTTTCACACAAATACATGTAGAAAAAAAAATGTCTATACCTGATCCTTGATCTGTATTTGTGGGTCTGATATTTCTCCTTAGTCTTGTCCATGCCAGTTTAGATAACAAAAATGTTAACTTACTGCTAGCCTCAGAGTAGGGCCTCTCTTGTGCTCAAAATCCAGACAGAACAGAGAGATAGCACTAAACAGAAAAAAACCCAAAGGACATATTATTGAAAGAACTAGAACTAATAAAAGAAACTAGAAAGAACTAGAAATAAAATAAAAGAACTAGAAAGAGACAGAAAAAAAGTGAAACTTTTCTTGAGCAAAAGAACAAGCAAAAGAGGTCAACACCATGAATTATTTACAAAGGGCCAGAAACTCAGGTTCTTTCTGCCCAGTATACAAGCAGTCTGTTTATTCTGATAAAGAAACAGCTTTTTATGTATATCAAACAACATATTCAGAAAGCTTACAAAGAAAACTCCATAGCCTCAAAGACAAATGTTTATCTGGAACATGGAGGAAAAGAAACTCTAGAAGTTAATGTTTGTGTCTCTCTCTCTGCAGCAGCACCTCTTGAATAAAAACATTCTTATTTTCATCATGAGTTAGATACACACATAATAAAAAATATGTACACACACACACATGCACACACACAAACACACATATTGAATCTCATAGTTTCAAGCTGAATGCTGCACCAATTAATTTTTATATGAATGAAACTGTGACTCGTGCTTGACTAGAGATGAATTTGAAAAAGAATTTGCAGTACCATGAAAGGACTGTGGCTTCCCAGCTGCTGCCTTGACCTACTTGACAGGTAAATCAGGTACAGCTTTGTTCCTCCAAGGTTATCCATTCCAGGGATAGGTTTTCTGTTTGGTATGCAGGCTTGCAAAACCACCCTTTGAAGATGTGGAGTTGTCTTGCTCCCTCTAGATGTTAAGCTTCCTTTAAACTGTGATGAAGGTTAGGGAAAAGAGTTCTAATCACCAAAGAAATCCTTGAAAGCATTGATGTTTTCAGCTGTTAGATCACCTTGTAACAGCAGCAATGGAGAATTAAAACTCGTGTCCAGATGTGTGTGAAACCTTGGCTCTGCACTGAGGCCTCGATGTGACAATAAGAAGAAGCAAACATTGCATTGGAGCTGCTCTTGTGTCAGTCACTGTGAAAAAATTCTAGGGCTAATTTGCTTAATGTTACAACCTAATCCATTACTGATGGAGCAAGGCAAAGTTAGAAAACAAAAGATTTTACTGTGTGCATGTTTCTTATTAGAATAGAACAATCCAGCCAGAAACATTCTGAGACAGTAAATATTTGCAAGTTTGGATAATATGCTTGTCTTCATAATTGGCAGAATTGATCCTGCTGAGTGTTCACTTCACAATTCAGAATTATCCCTCACTCTCTCATATATACAGATCCCTTTCCTCTCCAGATTTGTACAGGTGAGTAGCTGGTATAAAATAAAAATTCACTGCAGGTTAATTTAAAATTATTAGAAAAGAGGGTGAGGTTTTAGGTGGGGAACAAAAAAACCCCGAATTAATTCTTAATCCTCTTTTCTGGAGCTATGCCTATTTGTCACATAGACTCAATAAATATGATAATAGCATTATATTGTTAGCATCTTTACAGACATTCTATTTTTTAGGCAACCCTCTAATGCAGAAATTCCTAAATTTATTTAGCGTACTTGGTATCTGATCCAAGAGGAATTTTAAAACCATTTCACAAGATGCAAACTGAATAGTTTCTGTAATTTCACAGCTCATTCCAGTTTGCTTTATGTTAGGCTGCCATTTCTACCTCTGAAAAGCAAGTGCTCCCACCTGGAGAGGAACAGTGGCCCTTCAGGCTTTCCGTGGGCACTGCAATCCACACAGACATAAGAGAGATATTTTAGTCTGGTCAAATGCCTTATGAGCTATTGTGCTTGTCCATCAAAACACCTGTCAGGTAATGGCAGAGGAGTGTGAGTGATGATAGGAAAGACCTTTCAGGTCCATTGCACATACCAGGGGCTGCTTCAGACGCGCTCCAGCCACTCAAGTTTCTTGCATTATGAGACATCAGTTGAATAAATCAGATTATGCTCTGTGCAACAGTAAAGGAAAAACTTAGGAATCAACAATTGCTTCAGTTTAGGTTATAGTGACTTGGGTTTTGTGTTGCTGGAATGGCTCCTGAGGTATTAAAGAATATTTTTTCCCAGTCCCGTGACTGAAGAAGGAGTTGGGATTCTTCGGCTCTGCTTTTCAAGGTTGTTTATTTTCTCTTGTCTATCACATTCTTTCTCTGACCCACTGAGGTCTGTTCAGCAGGTTCATGGCACACTGACTGCCCTTGGGGTGGTGTTAGCTTTTTGTACTAAGAACTATGAGTACTTTATTTACAATAATTTCCCAATGCCTACCACCTATGTTAGACAATCTGTCTCTACTCTAAACCAATCCAGAAGTGTCACCATCACAGCAGAAGGTGGAGGACAAGAAGAAGAAGAAGAAGAAGAAGAAGAAGAAGAAGAAGAAGAAGAAGAAGAAGAAGAAGAAGAAAGAAGAAGAAGAAATAAGAAGAACGAAGAAGAAGACACGAATCCTCGAAGGCAGAGAAGAAGCATCCTCCTCATCGCCTCCGAAGACGCACATACCACGCCCCTCCGACTCCAGCCTACAGCGCCGACCCCCGCCAGAAGCAGCCAAGAAAGAAGAAAGAAGACAGGACACTTCCAGATTCCGCCATCTTGCCTCTTCAATCCCCATTCTAAATCCCCAAAATTCTACTTTTTCACCCTGTGACAAATTCACTATCATTCTACTCAAACTCTTGTGGCTTGTAAATCCTCACACAAAGTTGGTAATTTCTTCCAGGGGTAAAAATCAAATGCACAGGTATTTTTTACTCCATGCCAAGGTCTCTGAGCCCCTTGCCAGGGTCTCGAGCCATCCAGGGCCATCAGAGGAATGTCCTGGGTTCCAACAACAGTACTGCTGACATTTCAGCATTTTTGAACTCTGCTCATCTAGGCAATAAATTTGCCTTGATTTGGCTTATCTCCCCAGAGAGCTGGTGTCAGAGCTGAGGGGCTTGTGTTGCAGTGCAGTGAAAAGTCTTCTAGTAATTTCCTTTGGTGATGCACGGGCATGGCTCTAGCAACACATACCATTATTCCATTCCCAGAGCCAGGAAACTTTGCAGCACATCATCTATTTTACTGATGGAGTGCAAAGTCACATAGTAACCACAAAAGTCAAATAAAGCATCTACTCCAGATGATTTATAGTGGAGGAAGTTGGCCTGTGGTGACTTTATGCTTGTATCCCCAGTTGTCTGTTCTGTTTATGCTGGATATTTAACCAAATACCATGTGAGGACGAGCACTTACTCAATTTATGTGAAAGCCTTACAAATATTTTTTCAATACTACATGGTATGCTGAAATAATACTTTTCACTTTTTGGAGGAACTTCTAAACAATATATTTTACTGAGCTTGGTACTAAAAAATGTTTGTAGTCTAAAGTTCAA
Source organism: Serinus canaria (assembly GCF_022539315.1). NCBI lineage: Eukaryota > Metazoa > Chordata > Aves > Passeriformes > Fringillidae > Serinus > Serinus canaria. The sequence goes on along the minus strand of NC_066317.1, from coordinate 8,787,009 downwards.
GAAGCCAGGTGCAAGGAGCAGCTTGTTTACACATCAGCATCAACTTCAAATAATCCATTTGACCACTCAGTGAATTAGAACAGGAGTAATTCCAAAGTCAACCACAGCAAGTTTTTGGGAAGTAGTGTCCCTCAGCTGAGCTGCTGTGACTGGCTGTGTGAGGGTGGTTAATTCCTTCACTGCCCAGCAGCAAGGGGATGTGTACATAGCTGCACAAAAAGAATTCTGCTTTGGTGGCTCAGTTCTGTCACCTTTTCAGTACTGCTGGCTATATTAAGCAGATTAATTAAATTAATTAGGACATTTCGTGTGTGAATATAAATGATGCCATGGCAATACTACAATTTTATGGCTCTGTAACATGTCATCATTCCTAATACTGAGGTTTAATGGTCATCTTAAACTGAATAAAGGTGGGTGTCTGCTTAGAAGGGTATCTGTCTTCTTCTCTCCCCTGTCCTCTGGTCCACCCCTAATATTTACCAAAACCAACAGCCAAGTTACTTCATCTTAGACTTGATCAGGAGCATGCTCAGACTGATTTATTTTTTCCATGCAGACATGAAAACCAGGCCCATGATCCACCTCCCCTCATGATTCCACTAGCACAGCTCTGGGTACAGAGAAGCATGAAATAGTCAGTGTAAAGAATAAAACCACCCCTGTTTTGTACCAGTCAGAGTTTCCACAATCATCCCACTGTAGCCCAGGACACCAAAGGTGGATTTACTACTGCTACTATCTCTAAAATTATCTGCTATTCACTGGCAAAGAAATATAACTTTCAGAGTGCAATAAGGTTAGAATTTCATTTTAAAGTATAATTAGCAAAGAAATTCACAACAATGACTGTTTAGTTGTTCTGTACTCACCACTCAGTAAGTGCCACCTAAAATAAAAAGGTTCATTAATGTGAACTCCTGGCAGCAAAAGTACAGGAGAACTAACATACAAAGTTGTCCTTGGCCTTATTGATTTCCCTGGCAAAATAGAGAGTGCGGGCTTAAGTGATCATGAAGGGGAGCTGCAAAGAAGCCTGGACATAAAAGAGAGCAAGCATGACATGGAAAACTACTGGTAGGAGTTTGCAGCCTTGTACCATGGCTGGGACTCATCACAGGAGAGCTGCTTTGCAGGTGTAAAATACTCACACGCTACAGAAAATAGAGAAAACAACACTGAGAGAAGGATAAACAAGAGGAGGAAGATGTGAGAATGTGAGAGGAAGTCAAAGATAAAGAATAAAGGAAGTGCAGGAAGTGAAATGGCAAATTGAGAAGCAGGGGAGAAAAAAGTAATGTGTTGCAACTCTGTAGTATCCTGTAATGGAATAAAGATGAAATGAAAAAGGAATTTTTAAATCCTGCAATTAAAACCAATGCATAAACTGACTTTCTATTTGAGATTAAAATGATTGCTTAGGCCTAGTTTTCTATTAGATGTTGATGTGTGAAGCCAAATTTCCTTTGCGCTTCTTTTCACTTTTTTTTTTGTTTTTTTTTTAATTATTTGGGATTTTTAAAGTAGCATTTAAGTATTATTTAAATGCTTATCATGTATATCTAAAGCAACCAATAGAGATAGTAACTAAGAGCTTCTTAAATTTTCTGACATTTAACAGTGCATATAATGCAGAGGCTTTATGGAATGCTGATAAATTTCCTTGACCTACTGCTGAAATTTGAATAAACATATCATTAAGGGCTTTAAAATGGGGTTTTTATGTATAGTGGCACATTAGGACCTGATGTGGTAGGCCTTAAGTAGCCTATTAGAAAATCCTTCAGCTTGCAGACAATTCCAGCTATTGTGGGGTCACTGAGGGTTAGCAATTTATTCCTGAAATGAATGGGAGTTTTATCATTGATTTAACAGAACTGGTAAAGACATTTTGCTTTTTCATTTTTAATAGCTCTTCTGGAAAGCACACTGCATGAACAGAAGTCTCAACCCTACTGGAAATCTAACTCTGGCACAGTAAATCCAACATTTACATGGATTTCTGCCCCCAGAAGCACTGGGAACACAGTGTGATGCATGTCCCAAGTTTATCAGCATCTTTTGCCTCAGACAAAAAAGGGGGTGAATTCAGTGAAAGAAAGAAAATCAGAGAACATCAAATTATCAAATTCTTCTAGGAATGGGTACTAGCAGAAAGCATTTCCACTTCCAAGCAAGGAATCAAAGCACCTCAGTCACTTCAAACAGCCAAAGCGTGATGGCATCCCCTTCCAAGATATCCAAGCGAAGGTACACACAAGCAACAGCCACTAAATAACTTTGAGCCATGTATTAGTAAGTAGGGATCTGATATTTTAGGAATCATAAAAAGAAGTTGGTTAGTTTTGGTAAATTAGTTCATTATCGTTTATAACTCTAATTGGTGACATGTATAATTTTATTAATCTTGCTTCTCTGACATCTTACAGCCCCCTGAAATTGCAAAAAGAAATTGCAGGCAAGAATATGCTGGCACTAAACCAGTGAAATTATAGTCCACTTTGTAGTTTAATAGCTATATTCTTGTTAACTTTTAATTTTTTATGATTCGGACAGATTTCATCTATACTAGCATAACATAGCACATAATTAATATACAATAAAATACAAAATTGCTGCATGCTATAACATAAATGCTATTATTGGAGAATTGATTTCAAATCTGAAGTAAAGATTAGATGTTCTTTGCAGACCCATGGCAAAGAGATGTCTCCTTACTAGAGATATGAGAGGTGATCTGCAGGGTAAGCTGGCAGTGTGGCAGAACAGGGACACAGCAGCAATGTTTACTCAGAAAGGTCTCTTACACACTTAAAAGGTCATGAATGGGACTGGTATGGAATAACAAACATGTTCACTTCCTCATTTACTTCACTGTCATTTCAGAAAAAAAGCCTTAGCAGATAAATGCAGCCAAATTTCCTACAGAAGTCAAAAAAGTATGCATTAAAATAGGAAGAGACAGTGGGGAATAGGAATGGATTGGAACAAGAGACACCAGAGTGGCTAAGTGTTTTGCTGAAACAGGAGCTTTGACAGAAAAGACAGATAAAAATCTGACTGAATCATGAATCTAAGCTCACTGACAGCCTCAGGGTGGGTTTTGCTTGACCCCTGTGTAAGATAAATAGGGACTGTCCCTACAGCCTCATCTTCCAAAGTGAAGCATTTTTCTACACAGACTTGTTCACAGCCAGACTTTTTTCACCCAGAGTTGAAGGGTGCCAGATTCTGGCAATTGCTTTTTTCTCTCTACAATTCATATATTATTGATATATTAATGATATTGGGTTATATCAATTATAACATATAGGTGATATGATATGATATTATTTTTATGTTTTTTTGCAATGCATGTATTTCGGATTGCAATCTGCCTTGTTAAGCTCACAATTCTCCATATCATCCCTTAGCTGTGGTCAAAACAAATGATTAATTTGACATTTTCTGGGAAAATACTCTAATTTGTCAGAATAAGGGACTCTGAATGCATAAAGTAAACAAATCCAGGAAATCTAGCAAGAAATCCATAATTCCATGGATTTTGAATGTTGGTTTGCAAAATGTACTTTTGCTTCTTAAAATAATGTTAGATTTACTTATTTTTGTCTTTTAATTTAAATGCCTGGGAGATAAAGCTGACCCTTTTTTCTGGACATTGTTACAACTGATAGCATTCAACTCTTGTACAATAATTTACTTGGTCATCAATAAAAACCCAACCATTGTTATGGACATGATGAGAAAATATGTGTTAATAAAGAAACTGTCAGAAGCCTCATGTATTTATTTAAAGACCTTTGTTTGACCTGTGAACAAATTTGAGAAGTACTGGGTGTGTACCAGAAGTGTTTTATTCAAGGGGGACATCATAGGCTCCAGTTGAAAAACACTCCTGTCTTAAAGACACTCTAAATAATAAAAGGTAAAGACTGAAACAGAAATCAGCTTTAGAAATTTTTTGTGGTACCATATCCTTGAACTGAAATTCTGTAGAAATTTAGGAATTTCTGGTATTTATGTATCAGAAATACCAAATAGATGCATGACAGTGCAGTAACCTAACAAAAGGGAGTTATTGTGCACTAATACTTCATCACTGTTAAAGAGAAATTGGAAAATCTTATAAACAAGTGGTTCTTGAACAGTTTACATCATTTGCTCTTGGATACTGGTAATTTCACTGTGCAGCTTATCTAAAGAATGGGGAATCTTCAGAAAGAAAAACAACATTTTTTCCCAGTTTGAAGAAGCTGATGGTAGGTGTTTATATGGATTAATCGCAGATGATTTGCTCAGAATACAAAATTAAATAAATAGTTTTCCTTGGACTATTTTTCATACTACTTATCCTTGCTTTATCTTTGAAACATGAAAGTTTGCCAAGCATAATTTTTATTTCACAGGCGTCTTTTGGGAGGCTTTTAATATTGTCTAATTTAGAATAGGAAATTTCACCCTTTTTTCAGCATCTATGGAACGTTTTTAAAAGTCAGTACAGTATCTGCTTGTCTGTGCATGCAAACAGAAATAACTACCTAGGGAATGTAATCATGGCAAAAGGTCATGTTTGCCCTTTATTTGAAATACTTTTAGACTATCAAGTGGTTTAGAAGTCACTCAATCAATACCAGAAGTCAAGGAAAACAGTTTGTTTTATCAACATGAAGATATTTTGAGTTTTCTAAGACGGAATGGTGTTTCCTTCTGCATTTTAATTGAGATTTCATAAAATCCCTGCTTTAGTGTAACTGCCAAGGGTGTTTAAGCTGCACTTCACCACAGCCTCCACCTGAGACACAAATGCTTTAAAAATCTCAAAGACACACATGAGGCCCCTTCTCTTCCTCTTTCCCCTTCTGTCTTCAAAAGGCAAATCATCTTGAAAGCTGACACTATAAACACCTCCCTACACATGTAAAAAGAGTAAGGGAGTGCTGAGAGATATAAATTTAACCCATATGTACCATGGTCCACTTTTAATTTTCATGCTGTTTGTTCTACTGACACAAGAAGAACTTTAAGGTTGGATGTGGATCCACATTGCAGGCACGTGTCCTATAGGCAAATGGTTTTGTATAAAAAAAGAGGTGATTAGAAGAAAGTCTGTCTGGGGTTCAGAGGCTTTGGAATAGATATTTTCAAATCTGAGTTGTTTTTATTTAAAAGACTTAAAACATTTGTTGCTGTCTGCAACCTATTGTCTAGTAAAAAAATCCCATAAACCATGTTTTCATTATACTGAAAACTCCCCTATAAATCAGATCACCAAATCTCCTGCATCTTTGAATTAAAAAATAGTCAAAAAACGCATATTTTTGAAGGATTGATACCATACAAGATTGTATGAACATGAACAAGTTGATAATAAAAAAAAATATTAAAATAGCATTGCTTTTGGTAAATTCCACATATCTGTTTTCAATCTAAGAGCTGAAAATAGTCAATTAAATAATGAAATGGAAAATTAATATGTCTTGAAGCTGTAGAAGGAGCATGAGTCCAGAGGGACCAGAGTTAATACAAGCTACCAGGTTTTGTGGACCATGAGTGGTTAGCTGAGTGAATCATGAGTGCAAACTGCAAAATTATAGTTAATATGGGGAGATGGCCAACAAAAATATGGAGAATTGGGTCCATGTCTAAGGTGTTGCACTTTATTTGAGATCAGATTTCTGGAAAAAACATGACACACACTGAATTTTGATGCGCTTTTAAAATCAATTCCTTTAATTACTCAAGGAAACCTAATAATTATTAAACCCTAGTTCTTCCATTATACCTTTTCCTTTTTTTTAGGAAAAAAAAAAGAATTACAATATCTGACATATTATGTGAAGAAATGTGTGCATTTAAATGAAAAAAAAATCCAACCTCAGATGGAAAAAAAAGTAAATGTTCAGCCTGGGTGAGCATTCTCTTAAACAGTCATTATCTCAAAATTAGTATAAAGACTGAAAAAGTAGAATAGCTTATTAATGGACTGAGACTCCTTAAACTTTTCATAATGTGAGTCAGGTGCATAGAATCTTTTGAAAAACCTCACTAAGTAACTGTCTGCATCTTTAGGCACTTAAATGTCTTTCCCTACTGTACTCTCGTCAATTGACTTCAATTAGGGGGCTAGAATTTAGAAATATTGTGATTTTTTCACAGCTATAAGAGGAGTGTCAGGCACAACCTCTGTTAACAAGGTCCACAGGGGCAGGGCTACACCCTGTGCCAGGGTGGACACTGCCAGGGATGCTGCACACACAGCATTCTGCTGGACAGGGTGCTGGGCCACCTTGTCTAGACTCTGCTTTTGACAAGAAAGTTGGGGCCAGATGGCCTTGGAGAGCTCCTTCCAATCCAACGATTCTATGAAGAGATTGTTTCAAATGCACTTGAAGATACATGGGGTAAAATCTGGCTTTCAGTGAGAGAACCTTCTGCAGGTTGCAAAGTTTGTGTTTTCACTTCTATGCAGCTTTTTAAGTTGGAGGGCACAATTTCACAAGTGGGGAAGTTGAGAATATCCTTACCATTGTTTTGAAAGTATAAAGGGAAATGAAGCAAGGGGCAAAGCTGAATGTGCTACAGGAGATAGGAGCTACTGCATTAGCAGGAAACAGAGCACTGAAAGGATGGGAAGCAAACCATGGTTCTTCCCCCTTATGATGGGGTAGCACCATCTATGTTCCATGAAGGTAGATGGCATCATTATTTGGGCTCAGCACAGATTTTGTGGCTCAGTGGATTCCAATACCTGAGCAACAGCTTCACTCCAACAATACTGTGAACACTATTGGCAGGAAGAGGCTGTTTTTCTGCACTTTATGAGGAAAATTCACTGTAGTTCCATTTTTTTTTTCTTTTCCTATTTTTCCATCTTTCCTGGAAAAAAAAAAAAAAGTCCCAATTTTTAACTCCTATCTAAAGTTTCATCCTTAAGGATTTTGTACTTGTAAACAAAACGACTAAAAGCTGACAGTTGGAAATGTCATGTCTGCTGTCAACCATTCATGAATAATTGACACCAAGATTACCCAGGGAAAGCTGCAATTATCCTGACTCATTAACATATGAACTAAGCCTGGTTTTGTTCTGCAGTTGTAGGATTTTCCTTCAACTCCTTGATGCAGAAGGTAAAAAAACCCCAGCGGGAGTTTGCTATACAAAGAGTAAGTCTGAATGAATAAACAAAACCTCAGAACTATGAAGACATATTAGAATTTCAAGCAGTGTTTTGTTTAATCTTGTATGTACCATTTTGCTACTCTGCTATTTTACAGGGGATATCACTGTGACAGATTTGTGTGCTCGCCTACGGCTTGGAGAACAGCTTTTTGCAAATAGAGGTGTCAATGGGAAGATCTTCTTACCCATGTTCACATTTTCATACCCATCCAGCTGAAGGTGTCTAATCAGAAAGCTGCAATGGTTGGTGCTCAATCAGAATTTAAGCAAGCTAAGTTGCCTGGATGATAACAGCATTAAAAGAGGGATTTTTTTTTTTAATGGAATTCCTTTTTTTCAGGAAAAAAAAAAAAAAGGTCTTTACTTGATTTTAAGACTAAGTTTTGCAAATCAGCATCAACTCCTGAAAAAAGAAGGCAAAAAAAAAAAGTAGTCAGGAATTTCACAAGCCGGGAAAAAACATGTGAAGAAATAAACTCCCAATATTTACAAAGATAATGGAAATTACTGATGGCTGCTCCCGTGTACATTCAATGCTTTCTCACAAGCTGTACGATAGGGACAGACACAAATTTTTTTTAGGCAGGGTAGCCCTGAGGTCGAGGATAGGATCTGAATTAAAAATTCTTTTCTTGAAAAAAAAGCCCTTAGAACTGCAAGGTGAACCCATGAATCTCTTTCCCACCAGTAATTACCACTTTGGATGCCACTCACTGCCAGCCCTATTGCCTTTAGAAGCACAGCATATATTGGAGGCCATCATATCCATCTACAGAGTTGAATTATAACTTCTTTGATATAATGAGCTCTCTCTGACAGTCACACACGGTCAAAGTCACTGTTCAGAAAGGATAACCAAGCTATTGCCTCTCAAGTGTAATGCACTTCATTAAAATGCAAGTCGTATCTTAAAATGCACGTTCACTGAACTCCAACCCTTCATAAATCTTGTAACATTTCATTTCACAGCTCTAAAATCTTTAAATTTGGGCCTCTGGTAACTTCCTGCAAAACCTTAAAACACTTCTAAATTTCCCACTCAGTATTTTTCTTCTCTTTAGTACAAAAATTGCAAGAGAAAATGATAAACAGTTTGGAATCTCTTGCCTATATGATCTTTGCATCACACCTGTCAAAAGCTATTATTAGACACTGGGTCTTCTCATGTTGTTGAAGACTTTTTGACATCCACCCAAATTTCCCATCCTTTAATTTCATATTTGCTCTGGAGGATAATCTCTGGGAGAAAATTTATCTCTTTTTTTTCTAGGTTTATAGGTAATTTCTTTTATGTGTTCTTTATGTGATCTTCATTCTCCTTTAGAAATTCCAGCACTATCCATCTCAATGCAAACAGAGAAAATAAACAAAAGGTCCCTATGTGTGCAAAGAAGATTAGGGGAATTATGGCGAAACAGAGGCCAGTTCCTCAAGTTTCCGCTCCATTTTTACAAACACGTAAAGTAAAGTATAAGTTTAAGTATTTTCTGTTTAAGTATTTTAAACTTACTGTGAAAAACTTACAAATGACAATGACAGATGTGTCCAAGGCCAGCCTGGCTGAGGCTTTGAGCAACCTGGTCTGGTGGAAAGTCCCTACTAACAGCAGGGAAGTTGGAAAGAGATGGTCTTTAAGGTGCCTTCCAACCCCAACCATTCTATGATTCTGTGATATCTACATCATCTTCTACAACAATTTTATGATTTTATCCAAATCCTACTTAATATTTGAGTACTTATGTGGTATTCTTACTTCTTGATCTGCATAGAGTGCCTCTGGTGTCACGTACAATAGCCTATTCACTGTCTTTTCAAAATACAATGTGAATCTGATAATGGATGACTGCTCAGATTTTCTTCTTTGAGAGGGTTCAGCACTAAACAATAAAATACATATCACTGTAATGTTAAAATTGTATATACTGTATTACATTCAGAACCCACAGTTCTCAAGGAGCAGGGCAAGCCTATTAAAAATAATTAAAAATATTAAATTTATACTCAGTGACACATAATCCTGCAGTGATCACTAGAACCTGTCAAGCAATAATCACTTTATATAGCTGAATACAATCATGCATTATTTTTGCCATAATTGACAGAATAAAATCAATCACATTTAAATATATGCAAAAATCACCTGTGTAAGTTATAAACAAAAATAAAAATGTTTTCAAGCAGTTTGTATGTATAATCCATTTGGTCTCTCAGCATTTTTCTTGTACTCAATCAGAACCAAAAAAGCCTCAGCAGACCTTTCTCAGAAGTATCTAAATTTGCCTTTTATTGTGACAGATTGTTGCTCACGTTGAGGAATACGCACACCCACGGACCCAGCCTCAGTGGGCAGCTTTCAGCACAGAAGCAACCCCAGGGTGGCTTTCCAACCTCTGGAATTTAAATCCCTCTCTCTGTAGAGACCCAGAACAAGAGGAGAACTCTAAGTGAAGAAGATTAAAGTGGAGCACAAGCCTGGCACACAGAGACATCACTTATTCATGAGCACTTAGGTATGTGATGCTGTAAGTCGGCAGAGTGAGTGCCTTTCACCACACCAGCCCTATGATTCTCTTATTTCTTAAGAGCCAGGCACTGAAACCCTCTTTTGAAAGTGGTAATTTGCATACAGTCTAATTGTCCTCTTGAAGTAGTAAACCTTTAGCAGGGTAGCATTGACACTAACATTTCCATTTTTAAAGGACTGTTTTTCCAACGTGGAGGCAGTGATTTACACAAACAGCAGTCACTGGCTTTTGTTTAACACATGAGCACACTAAGAGAAAAGCAACAGAAAGCAGTGTAAAGTCCTGCTTGGAGGCTGCAGTAAAGCTGACAGTATAGTAGAAAAAGACTAATCAGTACATAAGAGATTCAAGGTTGCCAGCAATTAATTCTAACAGGAACTGAGCATATTAAGGGGTCTCGGTCAAATCCTAGGAGTTTTGAAAAAATTTAACTTAATCTTTGCCTTCCACTGAGAGTTGGCCAGGGTCCAGACCATCATTGTATGGGGAGAATATAAAATCCCCCTGCACTATTTTCTGTAACTTATTACGCATATGATCGACACCTATGGAAAAAAAAAAAGAAAAAAAAAAGAAGAAAGCTACTGAACACAATTGATTGATCAGAGAAGGAGTACCTGTTCTTCTCATCCCCCATTTTTTCAGCTGGTTTAGCTCCTCCTTTTCTTAGCAATTTTCTTAGGTACTGGCAAACTCAAGATGTCAAACATCACTTTGATTTTGTCACGCTAGCACATTTGCAGCTATGTTCCTGTCACTTTTGAATTCCAGCTTTCAATCAGAAACACTTCTGATTACTTCCCAGCAGCATAATTTTACAGGCTCAGTAAAAAAAAAAACTAATTCCACGCCAAAATGATAGTACACAGCATTTCTAAGAGAATTATTATTTTTACCGGCTTCAGTGGCAAGTGTAGATACTCACATATCTTGTCTTCAAGAAGATTATGTTATGAAGGCAAATAATTCAAGTGATGGCTAACAATATTTCAGTTTTAACTTGTGAACAGAACTTGAGCAACTCTATCTGTGCCCTTCTTTTAGGACACTGACATGGGCAGAGCTCCAGAGACTCTTTCACGGGGCACAGAACAGCTAGAAATGATTGCTGGCCTTTACAGAATCACAAAATATTTTGAGTAGGAAGGGACCTTAAAAACATCTAATTCCAGCCCCATTGCAGGGGCACATTCCACTAGACCATCTTGATCAAAGCCCCAGCCAACCTGGCCTTGAACATTTCCCAGAATGAGATATTCCTTAGTTTAATACATCATGAAAATATCCTCTCCTCAATGTCTTTAGCTTAAAGGAATATAAAAATGTCTCAATATTTTTAAGGTTGTGTGATCCCCTGACGATGAAAGTAAGGAAAGCAATGATCTCCAGTGTACCCAGACATGCTCCTTCCCATTTGCTGCTCCCTTCCCTGTTCCTTTCCATTTGTTCTCCAAATCCATCACTGGCTTTTATTCCCACAGGCTGGCTGTGGAACTGTCTGTCAGGAGCCTTTATAGCCATCAAGCACTGCTATTGGAATCACTTCACTTTCCTCAACAACAACTTCATGCCTTGCTCCCCAAAACCCAAACAGACTTTACCATAATGTAAAAGAAATGAAAAGGGTTTGAGTGGATAAACAAGAAGTACATTTCATTCCAAGCACTATTACTCCTTCCTAATTCCTTCTAGAACACCCAGGGGAAAATCATTTATATGAGAAAGAGGTTTTGTTTTTTTTTTTTTTTTTGTTGGGGATTTTGGCTTTGTTGGGTTTTGGTGTTTTCTTTTAACGAAATACTTTTCTGGATATGAAGAAGAGGATGAGTTTTCCTTTTGTCTTTCTCTATAAAGAGTCAATTCCTTGTAAATTTTAGTGTCTATACTGTTAGAAGCAGCAGGTGTTGAGTGCCCTTGTTCCTAGACTTAGCATCCTAAATTTACTCAATCTTACCTTTTAGACAGTTTCTTTCAAGCATTTCATTTTTCTTCTGCTATTCTGCAGGCTCTGTTCAGTTAACTTGGATTATTCCAGTTCTCCAAAGGGGGGCACAGTGAAATCCCAGATGCTGGACAGGACCTGGACACCCTGGGCTAGGAGGAGCCTTGGGGGTGGTCTCCAGGCCCACCTGCTGCATAAAGCACTGTATCAAGATTGGATTAAATTGTGCCCACCCAGGCTCTCTAAACCTCTGAGCACCTGCTGAGGCCCTGTGAGTCTGCCAACACCTGACTCAAATTTTTGGTAACTTCTTTCTAATCACAGCTTTAGATTTTTCTCCTTGCAATCAACAGTAACTGCACTAAAGTGCATTTTTAGTGGGGACTGAAAACCAGATAATCAACTTCCCTTGGCATTGCTTTCTGATCATTTTCTCAGCTACCAGACCAACATTTGCTTTCTCTTTCTTCTAATAGCAAAAGAGGTTTCTTGCTGTAAATCCTGGTATCTTTTGGGATCTGCAGTTTCTGTATGACTTTATTTTTCTTATTTAAATGGAGGTTACAGATTTTATATTTTCTATGTGCTCATTCATCTAAATGTAAGCTAAAAAAACAAAGTGCATTTATTTTTCCATATATTCTCTATTTTCCAGATCTGCAGTTATCTGCAGAACTGTGGATGAAAAGATTTATCAAGTAAGCACACAGCAAAAAGTCTAAAAATGTTTGATATATCAAAAAATAAAAATCAGTTTTCTCCTTGCTCTTGCTCCGACTGCAAAATGGAACACACATTAATGTGTTACAATCTAATTTATTTTCTTTTTAAATTATAATCAGGTTCCAGGGTTAGTTTTTCATAGTATAGATTTGAAAAAGAAAATAATTCCCGACTCCAATTTCCCTTTATCTTATTATATTGATAGTGGAGAGATGGGGCTGCTCAAGCATTACAAAGTCATTTTATATTTTTTTGTTGAAGTTATTGTTGTTTTTATTATTAAATGATTTCTTCTACTGAGTTTTCTTAAATATGATGATTCATATCCTTAATACATTAAAGGATCACTGTATAGAAATATCTGACTAGAGCCATAGGACAGAATTATGGGTGAATAGATGAAGACACAGCTTAACTACACAGAGAGACTCAATCCACAGCATAAGTATAAAGAAAACTAAAAAAAAAATAAAAATCTTGAGGATATTAGAGGTCTTATTTTCCCAAGCTATAGTGATTCTAGGTCCTACTAAAATTGCAAAATACTAATAAAAAATGCCTTGTTATGCTTAGACAGAAACATCAATATTGTGGAAATATCTAAAATGTAAAATATATAGGGTTTTGCAATATTGACAAAAAACAAGATCAAAATCTAATTGAGCCCTCTTCACATGTTGCAAAAGAAATATCTGTCCTAATAGTTTTCCATTTCTCTCCTTTTTTCAGTTAAAGGACCTTTTATTTTTTGAAACCAGCAGGCAAGACATTTGTCATCAGATGGAAATGCATTTGAAGATTGTGCTTTTGGGCATGTGATACCAACAGCATCAAGCATCAGACATGGACAGCTTTAATAGTGTTATTATTAAAGAGAATAGGACTTGGATGGAGATGGTGCAGAGGGCATGGCTAGCAATTGTGGGAAATAAAAGTGTTATTGCCTCCCAGTGAAATGCAGACAGGGCTGGATCATTGAGGGAAGGGAAGGCTGAAAGCTCCACCAGACTAAGCCACCAGGCTCAACCCTTGCAGTTCATGGAATCATAGAAGGATTTGGGTTAGAAGGGATCTTAAAGACCATTTAGTTCCAGCTTCCCTGCCATGGGCAAAGACATCTTCCACTAGAACAGTTTGCCCAGAGCTCCATCCAACCCGGCTTTAAACACTTTCAAGGATGGGGCACCACATTTTCTATGGGCAAGCACCTCACAACTCTTGCACTACAGGTCAGTAGTTCCCAGGGTTGATCCTTCTTTCCTCCCTTTTTAAGTATGGGTACAACATTTCCCCTTTTCCAGTCACCTGAAACTTCACCTGACTGCCATGACTTCAGCTACATTTGCCAATTCCCTCAGGACCCTGGCATGCATCCCACCAGGTCCCATGGATCTGTGTTCTTCCCTTTTACAGTATTGAACACACAAATCAAGAGGATGGAAGAAGAAATTGAGAGGCACCAGTGTTCTGTGTAAGTAATTTTTAAAGTATATGTGAACATCCTGGGTTCTTTACCAAAGAGTGTTGCTATACTGAGTAGGAAATAAGCAATTTGAGAGTAAATCTTCTCATCATAACTCCTTTGAAAGTTAATTTTTTCAGCATTTTTAATGAAAATTTGTATATAGTAAGTTTTAAGCTGCATAGTGGTTGGTCAGACAGGAGATACAGAATTATTTCATTTCCTTTGGGACAAATTTGTTTGTTAAGGGCCTTTTTCCTCTACAGAAGATTGTGTGATTGTAACAAAAAGGATCTAAACAAATTAGAAGAACCAGTGTTTTAAAACTTGCAGCAGAGGACTTGTCCTCCATAATTTCTGAAAACCTGGATTTGATAATAGGCCAATTTTACTTCTGAAATCAAAAGGGTGAATAAGTGATGGGTATAGAAAACCATGTGGAAAAGTCTGATACTGCAAATGTCTAATCACATGGTTTCAGCAGGAGGTTAGGAATATAAATAGGAGTTAAGAACCCCTGCTGAACCTGGAGCATGGTTAACTATATATTTGAGTAATATTTAAATCAATAGGAATCCAATATACTATTAAGTAATCTTATATTTAAAGGAATAAAGCTGAGAATATTCTTCTGGGTTATGTGCAGTTACTTACACATCATTCAATATCCTTTTATTTTCATATAATTTAAATTCACATTTCAGTTTTCCTTGTGGTTTGATGAACTGCATAAATGTTTGGTTTATTGATATTTTGTGAATAATGAGGTCCACTGGTACATTCTTGTAACTGATAAAATACCTGCAAGCTCTGCATTTATTCAGCACAATACATCTTTTGGATTCCGAGTTGCTAAATGCAAGAAATTTGATCCTAATGATATTTGAAAATAATGAGATCACTTAGTAGCATCAATTAATTGTAGTAAGTAGAAGTATTTGTTTGACATGTCACACTATTATTTTTTAGTGGTATAAATCCATCTTATTTTACCAATTCACTTATAATGCCATGGTCATAATATATATAAATAGTCCCCATATGAAAATGCATAATTTTATTAATGTATATTTATTGCTCATTTTAAAATTAGGAAAACGTTGTTTCTGTGTTTGACTATTTTATATTCACATATATTATATTATCACATTATAGTTTTACAGATACTAATTACATTCATATATAAACAAATGCAGAAAACCTCTAAGCTGTTCTGAGAATGGAGAAAAGCCTCACTGTTTTCATCCTAGTCAGACTAAGTAAGGGTGCCCATGGCTCTGACAGGAAATAAAGGCTTCAGGTAAATTCAGATTTCAGAGCCTGAAGCCAGCTACCTCTGCACCAGTACAGTCTCTGGGTGATATTTTTGGTGGCTAATCCCTGGTAAGTAATAAATATACCAAGCATGTTTTATATATGAAAAGCAAAAGCATCGTGAGTGCTACTTTAATTTGAGAAGGATGGATAGGAGAAAAGTTCCTCCAGCTTTAAGGCTATTGACAAATGATGTTTTTCATGTGTGTGTGTGTATGTATGTTCTTATTTTCTGTACAAAACTTTGACACATGACAAGCCAGGCTGTTTCACAAACACTGCATCTGTGGACAAAGGAAACAATAAAGGAAATTAGATGGCACAGTTGCAGCATGGTGTATTAAAGTCTCTTTTAACTTACAGCTTTCAATTTTACACTTGTAAAAAATAAATAATTTCATTTTACACTAGTAAAATGCTCTCATACAGAAAGATGCAATGAATATGCAGATTGTGACTGTCATATTTCAGATGTGAGGTTTCTTGCAGCAGAATATGTTTCTTTAGGAGTCTATAAAACTTTTAAAATATTAAGTCTGGGCAGACACAGTTGTCTAAAGTTACCCTTTTTTATTCAAATCATCCTCTTAATCAATCAAAAAATAACTCTGTTCTCTGTCACTTTGAAGTTTTCAAAATCTTACTCCGAATCTTATGGTACAGAAACATTCCACTGAAGGTGACACACTGCTTTTCCAAGGAAGAAAATTTACATTTATAATTAGATAAGTGAGAAATGACATTTTAGTCTATTCTAAATCATTCAAGATTTAAGGCACCAGAGGCTGCAACTAATGTTTGATCTTGTCTTAGGTATGAAGTGGACAATCTTGAACAGCTGTGGCATTATAATAATAAATATATCTGCATTTTCACTCAAACATAAAGCATGTAGTAACTTCTCTAACAGTGAATTAAGACTATCATTCTGACCCACTAACCTTTGGTATACCTGATAGCATTAAAGCAATCATGTTATCAAGGCTGCATCAGAGACTTATTTTTGTAGCCTTGAGGTAGAAAATAATAGCAGGTTGGTGGGGTTTTACTGTTGATTTTAAACCCCACATAACAAGAAGGTGCTACCCATAGGAGGTCTACAGTGCTAGCAGTGTCAGAATAGTTAAAGC
This sequence comes from Serinus canaria, assembly GCF_022539315.1. Lineage (NCBI taxonomy): Eukaryota > Metazoa > Chordata > Aves > Passeriformes > Fringillidae > Serinus > Serinus canaria. Next base: position 8,770,734 of record NC_066317.1, on the reverse strand, counting down.
AATAATCTGATATTTATTTAGTGCAATAATACTGATTCTTTTTGTGTCTTAGGCAGTGCTGCCCTTTCATTTGCAGCACGGCTTTAATTCTGATCTGGCAGTTTTGATCTCTCATCCAAGATGTTCAACACTATATCATCCATGTGTGACTGCAAATGTCATAACCATTTAAGGCCCAATAAAGTATTTTCATCCTATTGATTTTATTTCGACCTTTTTAGAGAAATTTGGGACAGATTAAGAAAAAAGCTATTAATTCTAATCCATAATTATTCTCAGGTATTAACAAAACTACTTAACTAGTAGCAAAGAGATTCAAATATATTAAACAAACTCTTAGCCACCAGAAATAAAAGGTAATATATGGAAAAAGAACTGATTTAACAGAAGTTAGCCCAGAAGCCCATTAATAATTCCTGCCTCCAAATTTGTCTATAAACAATAACCCAGTAAAATGCCACTGTAAAAACTGTAACAGAGAAGATAAGCAAGAAGAATATCAAAAGAAAATCCACAAAATGGGAATATTTTTTTCAAAAGTGTTTGTTAGTTTAGTTTTCAATATTACCACTTTCAGTGATGAGTCATAACATCAAATACAGCAAAACACATCTATGACAGAATAATTAATATAATTTGAGGTCAATTGAATATATCAACTTAGTTATCCAATAACAAACTGCAAATAACATTTCTCTAAACCATCAACTTTCATAACTTTGAGTCAGATTACCTGATCTCATTTTTCTCTTGCAATTATTGTTAATCTTAGAGAGATTTTTCTCTTCATTTTTAGGTTCAGGATATTTTTGAAGCAAGGTAGAGCCACATGATATGGAATCTTGCCAGCTTCCGATTAACAATAAAAATGTTAAGAGTATTGGACTGGAATATAATGATAAGATTAAACTGTGAAACAGGTTTGATTATAAAAGACCTCATCTGAAAAAAAGGTAATCCTGATGTGAAATATTATATATTATTGCTGAGAAGAAATAATAAACCAACTTATACATATACTAAAAGTTAAAATATTCAATTATATTCTAGAAGACAGTCTTATCAGTGAAACACACTTGTTCTACCAAAATAAAAGTTGCATAATTGGAAATGAAAAAGTTATAGCCGTGTCCTTCAACTTTTTCAAAAGTGCTTGTTAATTTTTTTTTCTGGAAGAACACTTATCTTATTTTGGGATGGGGTGGAAAGAAACCAACTTTTTTTAAATTCAGTATTATCCTCTTACTTAGATCATTCCCTTAAAAATCTTCCATGCAGATCACATTTTAGGATAAGTATTAAATGGTAACCCATGGGCCTTCATGAACATTTGCTTATTCATTTTGGATATGGAAACCATGCAGGCAGCACACAGCTTTTCTTTTACTTTTTGGTTTGATTAATCAGCCTGTCCCGAAGGTGTGAGCTTTATGCTTTTGGTAAAATGTGGTTTCAGGTCTCATGGTTGGTTTATTCAGGCTTTTATGGAGACAATGCTACCTCCTAACTCAGTTTCCAATACAAACACAACATATTAGCTTCTTCAGAATGATCAAATACAGTGGCTGTTTGAATTAGATAAAATCAAAACATTACATTTGCTGAACGGTACAAATATTTGACTGACAATTCATTTACTCATCTCACATTCAGAAGAGGTTTGTAAAACCCCTCTCAAACCTAGAACAAACTTTAGGACTTAATCCCACTAATCCTCCAAAGCTGGAAAACATAAAAAAATATCAAATTAGTTTTGCAGAGTGTCCTGTTGGCCATGCAGGTCAGCAGATTCAGGCTGCAGGGAACAAAGTGGTAGGTTAATGGGCCAAACTGAAAGCTGAAATGCATTTTATTGTGTCCCAGGATCTAACCAGTAATTCCTCTTCAAGGGATTGGAAAGAGCTGAGGATCACTGAGGCTCAGAGGTGTCACAGGTTGGCTCCATTGGAAACCCCACAGTGACACCCCCTCCCTCCTGTCACTGTTTGCCTGACACCAAATTAACAAACCCCTCTCATCAGCACTTTTTAATTCTATTACATTCAGGAAGTCTCCTGTTTTTCTGCTCAAGGCAGAAACTGTTATTCTTTAGACACATAAGAACATTGCAATGGACACAGGTTTAATTCACCACCACTAGGTTTTCTGACCCAGACTTTTACAGAAAAAAAAGGTCTTTGGAGGAGATGTGAAGTTAGGAGCTGGGAGCCAAAAGTTCACTGTGCAGTCCTGCAATTCTTTGCACCATGAGAACAAACCACTTGCTGCTGTGAACTTACAGGCATTACTACTTCCATCAAAAGTAAGAAGATTACACCCTATCAGATGAATGGTAGGAGATACCTTTATAAAAGCCACAATCTCAATGAAAATATCTAATTTTATGCTCTGCTGCTGCCATAATTTTCAGGATTTTAGAAAAATATTTTTGTTTCTACTCTGATTCTATTTAAGATATTGTGTTGGGGGTTTTCATTTAGATAATATGCATATCCTCATATTTGAAATTAAAGTATTCATAGATTTTCTAGATCACTAGGGAAAACAATTATATTACATGCTGGTATGCTGTTGATCCATGTTAGATGTTTAAGCAGCACTCAGCATTCATTTTCCATTTTGCTTTCTCTATCTAATGGGGAATCCTTTAGTGGATTTCACTGTGAGGTTCAGCAGAATACAGAGATTATTGAAAACAGAGAAATATGGAGAATATGCTTCATGTGGCTTCAAGTTTATTCTTCTAGACATGCTATTTTACATGAAATAACCCATGGATGACTGCAGCTTTCTTTCTCCATGGACAATTGGCACTGTTCTAGTTCAACAGCTGTTGGTTTCTATGTAATACTATGTTGTTTTGTTACTGCTAAGAAAGCAGAAGTAAAATAAGCTTTAATGTTCCTTTGAGGAGGCAGGATGTGTATGACACTCCATTTTGCCCACATGTGTAAATGAACATGGACAGGTACTATTTGTGAAAAAAAAAAAAAAAAAAAAAGAGAAAAGACAACTAAAGGTTCAGCAGAGCTTGATTTTGGAAGAATGCTCCTCACAAACAGTTTGGTGCATAACTTCACAGTTAACTGAAAATATGCTAGCACAGCATCTTTACAGGTTATTGTTACGTGGCTTGCAAAAGTCTAAAGCTATTCCAAATGTCAACATAAATGCTAAGAATACCTTCAGGCTAGGAAAAAGCCCACTGAGTCTGGGCTCATTTCATTACATTTCACTTCATTTCATTTCATTTCATTTCATTTCATTTCATTTCATTTCATTTCATTTCATCATACTTCACTCAAAGCAGCTAAAAATATAAATTTAACTTTCACATGTAAAAAAAAATATTTTCATTTTATCAACTGTCAGCTGAATTTTTTGTTATTTTCCTTACCTGCCAATCTATGTAGCACTACAGTCTTGAGGAAGAGCTACTGGAAATCTGCCCAATGGAAAAGGATCTGGGGCTGCTTGGTGACAGTGGCTGAACATGAGCCAGCACGTGTCCAGGTGGCCAAGAAGGCCAATGGTACCCTGGGCCTGTATCAGGAACAGTGTGGCCAGCAGGAGCAGGCTGCAGGCTGCTCCTTTTATACTTAGCACTGAGGAGGCCACACCAGTTTTGGGCTTCTCACTGCAGAGAGGACATTGAGGAGCAGGAAACACATTCAGAGACAGGCAACGGAGCTGGCGAAGGCTCTGGAGCACAAGGCTGATGAGGAGGGGCTGAAGGAGCTGGGGCTGTTTAGCCTGGAAAAGGAGGACTCAAGAAGACTCTCTACAACTCTCTGAAAGGAGGGTGCAGCCTGGTGGGGTAGGGCTCTTCTCCCAGGAAACCAAAGAGAAAATGGAAGGAAACTACCAGAAGTTAACACAAGGGAAGTTTAGACAGGATGTTAAGAAAAGCTTATTCACCAAAAGAGTTGTCAGGTATTGGAGCAGGCTGCCCTGGGAAGTGCTAAAGTCACCACCTCTGGAGGTATTTTAAAGCAGTGTAGATGTGACACTGGGGGACATGGTTTAGTGGTGACTCAGCAGTGTTGGGTTAATGGCAGGACTCCATGACCTTAGACATCTTATCCAACCTAAATGATTCTATTGCAGGAAGTCCCCTCTTTTTCAAAAAAAAATAATTTGCAGTTGAGTTATTGCATTTTAGCAAAACAAGTCAACTGAACATCCAGCCCAAATGCTGTAGTAGGCATTTTTTGTACCACAATTAAATGCATCTTTTCCTCTGTATTGAACTTCAATATTTTTGCTGCAGCCATTTTGCAATTGTGCTAATGTGCTTCTTAAAATCATATTATGGTAACAGTTTTGCTGCAGATCCTCAAAGAGTCATGCAAAGCACAGAGGTTTTGATGCCTATGGAAGCTAATAGAGTTATTTCCACCATGTGTATGTGCTGGAAATCAGACTCAATCACCTGGCCAGTGCATCTTAAATTTGGCAATCTTTCCACTCAATTGAGATCAGCAGATTGTTGAACATTCATGGGTCAGAACTTTTTATTAGAAGACCCTGGTATTATGTTCTTGCTTAAAGCAATTCATCATTGCTCTTTCCATCTGAAGAACTTTTACCTTTTGAGAGTTAATTTACTATATAATGTTTCATTTGATAGGCCCTGAACCTTCTGCTCACAAGTTACTTGACATCACATTTTTCCTGCTCTAGGAGTTTGAAAATCATGGTTGATTTCCTTGTAATGAATAATTAATAAAGTAAACTCTTCTGCTGGATGAATTAAGAAGGAAAGAGAATAGCTAAATAGCCTTTTCCCTTCATAGTTGGGGTACAAAAGTGTTGTTGCTAAAGAAGGGTATGAATAGATGCATAACTCTTTCACAGACCAGCAGTGGCTCTCTGGAGACATCCAGCCAAATTTAGTCACAGGACACACTGACTCTGCCATTCAGTACCATACAAGTGCTGTACTTTGGAGCCAGGGTAATGTATTTTATCATGGTCAGATTATCCATATGTAAACAAAACAAAACAAAAAAATCCCAGGTTTTGGTGCAGATAAACATTCAAAAACTGCATTACAAGGATTTACATAAGGAAAAATCCAAACCAAATACCTGATCTGATCAAGTGCAGTAATTCTTCACCAAATTTTTAAAATCTTTCTGAGCTCTTCTGAGTTCTCCTAACATAAATTGAATTGCATACTAAGTGATCACCACAAAAATTAAAAAGCAAAGCAACAAATAGGAGCAAAAAGAGAACATCTGCACTGCAAATGCCAACAGAAGATAAGCATACAACTTTTATAATGAATTAATTTACAGTGGCTGCTAACAACAGAAAACATTTTATTTATGCTCCAGCATGTTCCAGAGCACATCTGCAGAGATCTCTACTTTCTCTTGAAATCCCTTCCATTGGAAGAAAGTAGAGATCCCTATCTAATGTCTTCTATTTCTACATCCCAGAAGAAAAACACATATTCATGTTCAGAAATGGCATACAAACTTTCATTTAGCATACAAGCACTTCAGTTGAATTAAAACAGAAGTAGGGACAGCAAATTTTTATCAGAAGATGGAAGATGTATATTTTTTAATATATTTGAGTCACCTTCCTTACCAGAATGTCAAGGATTCCTATAAAATCAAATATCCAGCACACATCATGTTTCTTAGATTTAGTGAATTCCATCTTGCTCTGACAAATTCCAAAAGAAATTTCTTTAGCCTTTTCTCTGGACTAAAAACCGGAGTTTCTCAGAGGAGTAAGAAACTGCACTTCTCTTTAAGCTAATAACAGCTCCTGAATGAGTCTCTGCCATAATTTAAGAAGCCTAAGGGTGTAATTATACAAATGAATTATTGAAAGGTAATTTTACTCTTTTTTGGCCATTCTGTTCAAAGCCTACATATTTATGCTCACTCTCTGAGGTAAGTGATTTGGAAAACATAAATGTAAAATATTATGCAACAAATGATGGTGCCCTACTTACGAGAATATTAATATTTTCTTTCATACATTAAAAAGAAAAAAGTACAGAATATTAATTTCAAAATCAGTAGGAGGAATTTCTCATTAGGAAAAAAACAATCCCTTTCAAAAACTCACTCTTCCCTAACATTGCATTACCAAAAATTGTAAGCTAGTGTTTTAAATTTTCTTTTTACTGTTTGCCTTGGAGTTCTGAGGCTTGCAGGGCTTTTCATGATCGCCTTTCATAACAAGAAAGAGAAGAGATTTTCTCCATATGAATTCTGAAATAAACATGGGCTCACATAGCTCCATTTTAATTGCAGCTGTAGTGATACTTCTGATTAAAAGTCCCAGACCATGCAGGGGAAAAACTGTGAATGTTTCAATGCAAGGAACATCTTCAAGAAGCAATCTCAGTGACCTGGAAGTGCTTTTTTCACTGAATATGATCCTATTAGTCCAGTGTTTCTTTAGTTTTTCCACATTAGAAACTATCTAGCATGTTCTAAGTGGAATTCTTTCTTTTTATTATTGCAAAGGCATAGTTGCTGTGATAGATAGCAACAAAAAAGTGCATTTGGAAAAATCAATAAGAGCAAAGGTGTGAAGGAGCTTGTTCTTTGTCACTACAGTTTGGTGACTAAGATGAACAAAAACACCTCACAGAACAATGATATACCAAAGACTGATCAGAAAATCAAAGGCAAGTCTTTCCAAGGAATATCTTCCCTACAAAATTAAGAGTTTTCTGGTGAGTAAACAAAAAAACCAAGAAAAATTCCCTTTGACATTTGGATTTAAAAAAAAAATGAAAGTCATGATCTTCAATTAATAGAGTGCTACATCCTGTAAGCTGCAATTATAATTCTGAGCAATCTTCTCCCTTTCTACGTGCCAAAGGTCATTGTTAGATTTGATGTGGATTTCTTATGGTTTCCCTTTGAAGTTTATGGTAGCTCCTGATGATGATACACAAGGGGAGTTCAAGCCTCAAGAAGGAGCCTCGTGGCCTATAGAGGGTAATGAAAACATTCTTACCTAATTATTCACCCACTTCAACCTGAGGGTTTGCCTGTTCTGATTCTCACTTCCAAAATATTTCTGAATCTATCAGCAATAAAACCCTTCATATTCTCTGAAATACTTCAGGTGGGTGAGACAAATGTGTTTAGCTTTGTATTGTAAACAGGAGGTAATATACTGACACTATTTTTAGTCCATCTTTACGTATTATAAAATTTAAAAAGTGATGCTGCTCTTCTCACTGCAATGTCACTCATGATGCAGCTTGGTATCAAAATAAGAAAAAATCCTTCCAGTATGAGTAGTACAGAAAGCAAACTATCACTATTTCCAGTTCACACTTGTCTACTTAATTTTAGTCTTCAAAAACAAACAGAAAAGTAAAATGTGACATGTTTTGCTGAGACTTCAACAACACACATCTAAGTGTCTTTTTTACTTAAAATTATTCCTTACAAAAATATATATGCCAACCATTTACATTTATTATATGGTGGAGGCAGTACTTTGTCATTATGGTTGAAAGGTAAACTTTTGAATTTCTTGTTTGTGACTATTCTAATGTATTACCTTTCATAACATTGGATTTTATTAAAGCCCACAAGCCCACACAAATCCCAAAAGCCTGTAAATACAGAAATGCCAGCTGTATATACTGTATGAAACACATTCAGGGCACCTCTGTCTGGAACAAAGGGGATAATTTATGATTTTGAGACCTTACCCTGCCTGTCATATAGTGTTGCTTATGCCCAGGAATGCTGTGCCAGCCTGAGCCTGAAATGAAACCAACTCTTTATCAACTGGTAATGAGAGGAACATTGTTTAATTAACCAAACAGAGTTTTTCAGTCTGTATGCTCACAGTAAAACATGACCTAGCTACTGCAATGCTCATGATGGTGCCACCCACACATCCAGGGAACAATTCAAAGCAATGGGATGGAATGGAAGAGGAAAAGGAGAAGGAGGAGCACAGTGGATCAATGTATGCAGGACTCACAAAGCTCTGAAATGTGACACTGTGCTCATACTCCCAGCAAAAACACCTCTAGATGCCCACAGGGACTATCAGTGCTGTTCCTCTGGCTGCACAGATCAACCAATTTTACATCTTAGAGGCATTCTTTAGCCTCTCCTTGCTCTCAGCAAGGATGGCTGAATTGACTTCTGCCCCTAAAGGTTGCTAAATCCCAAAATCATCATGAATCAGAGCTCCTAGACACGGTAGTTCAATATATTAACACAGACTAAAATCAATGCTGGTTTGCATTATTGTGCTAAGTTTTGAATCACAGCACTTTAGGACCAGACCCACTGCTCTTTAGCCAGTTTTGGGACTTGTAAGTGCCACTCAATGGATGTGATGGACAGCTGGAGGTGACAACCTCTAAAATTGTCCTAGCTTGGACTCGTAAACCTTGTCAAAGAGAAATTATTAAAAAGAAATACTCTGACCTTCCCTATTTCCTAGTCTAGCTTTCTACACTTCTCCTCCTAGAAAAAAGCAACTTTTATTCATGGGTGGTGTCTGCAAACTTTTCCTCTCCCTTTTCTCCATATTTTTCTCAGTCAAACTGCAAATAAACAGCCAGTATTTTTTCCTTGTCTATTGTTCAAGCCTTGTCATTTTGCTTAGCTAATCACCTTATCAGTACCTCTCACTTTCTGTATTAAATTAAATTGTCTCTTGACTTGCCATAATCTAAACAATATAAAAATGTAAGTGAAAAACCTAGAAGTTTTCAGCTCAAATATTTTTAATATGTGAAAGTTCAAACAGTATCACTGATTGTGCTTAATATTTGGAGTTCAGTTTTGATTCTATATTTTACAGCTTGGAAAAGTAGACATGAATTGATAAAAAAGAGCTAAAAATATATATTTTTCATCAGTGTCTGTTAGATTCTTTCCCTTACAGAAATACTGCAAAGTATTATTTTATGCATAGAATATCTATTAAATTAATACAAGGACACCTAAATAGCTTACTCTCCTGTCATAGAGTTGTCCAATGGAATGAGCTAATTACAGTAGCCTTTCCTTTGTTTATAGAAAAATATGAGGTTTGGGTTTTTCTGTTTGTTTGTTCCTATTTAAACACGGTTGTGGAGGACACAAAGAGTGCAAGGCAGGAAACAGAGCTGAGCCTGTCCAAGATTGTTCATGCATTCAGAGTTCTCCAGGTTAGAGCTACAAAAGAATTTTCTCCAAGGCTGAGCTTCAGGAATTTAAAAATACTTCTTTTTTTGCTTTCTTTCTTAGTTTGAAGGGTTAGCTGTGCACTTCACAGGTTCTCCTGACAGCTTTGTCTAACAAATTCCTCTTGCTGCTCCATCAGTCTACGACATCAGTGATGCCCTTCATCTATTTTATTGCTACTCCATATTTTTTTTGCAGGATTTTTTGCACTCCAGTTGGGAATGGAGTTCCTGTGCCTGTACTGCAGCAGGGGTGCCCTGGGGGAAGCAGCAAACTCCCAGCTCCTGCAGGCTGCAACTTGAAGTACATGGAACACAAACAATCCTCCTGTACAGGATGGCCTTTGATTTCTGACCTGTACAGAGAATTCCCAACAGCAAAAACCACACCAGCTGCCTGTTCATGTGCTTTAGGTTGTCACTTTTACTTGCACCGTTTTCCAAATCCTATTTTGGCTAAGACTGACTGCAGTTCTATGTAAATCACAGAATGGTAAAGACAAAGTGGTTCCAACCCCCTGGCAATGACAGGGACACCTTCCACTAGAGCAGGTTTCTCACAGTCCCATCTCACTAATCATCAAAGACTGTCTACACACCCAATTAATTCTGGAGAAAGCCAGTCACATAAATGGAAACATATCTGTGTGAACACAGCACAACCAGGTTCATGGGGCAAAATCCAGGTCTTTTAATTCCTCTCTTACCTATAAATCATTTTGCATTTGAAAATATGAAACTACAGCTGTGTTCTTGTGCCTGCCTTTTTTACACTGAAATCCTTTGGTGGTCTCTCCAACAATTTTTACAGTTCCTCATCCTATTTCAATAAGTCACTACCATATTCTCTACTTCCCAGATACTGCTGAGCATTTTCCCTTTATTTTGTTTTTTTTTTTTTTTTTTTGTCTGCTCTGCTTCTCCCTGCAATGACCTTCAACATTTCATGGTATCTTGAAGGGAAGAGGACACCCTTCCTTTCCTTCCCTCCTGCATGTTGCATTGCTTCCAAAACACAGACACAGCTCAGACATTCTTGGTCTAGAGGGGAATTTTTTTTTTTTAAAAATGGTTTGCAAACTTTGTAAGATAAGGCACAGAAAAGAACATATGGCACTGCCTGAGCTGGGCCAAAATGCAAGTGCTGTAGAGCTGCAATTGGGATAAAGGAATTGGAAGTAGGAGTGAAAGGAGGAGGACCATACTTTTAAGACAGAAGGAACACATCTAACCAGACTCTAGCTCACAAGCTACAAAGAACCAGACAGGATGACAGAATACAACTTCATTTCATGTCAACTTGGCAGCAGTGATAAAAATACCAATACTGAGACTAAGGATTCTTTTTGAAGCACAGACCTGGCATCAGAAACTTTTTTGCTTGCTTGAAATCTGTTCAGGCAGTACATAAATCATTCAGACTCCTTTAGCCCTCTTCCATCTCCCCTGACTGCTGGAGAGCAGGAAGTTTCCCAGTGCCACAAGGGCACAGAATGCTAAATAATTGCTACCTTGCTTCCATGCTGCAAGTCCAGTCATTCATGTGCAGTTACAGACCAGCTCTGCCTGTCTCATAAGGGGTAGGTAAAATGACCTCAACTCTATTCTGATTTCAGTTTCCACAAGCTGCTTGTGAGTCTCTTACCAGTTGCTCAAAATTGTAACCAGTGCTCTGAATATTGGTGCCTTCCTCACTCTACCATTTTCCTGGTTAAAATGAAGCCTCCTGCATCTCCTCACCTTTGCCACCATCACCTCATACACACACTTTTCATAAGCAATGTAGGAATCCGTGATGGCTCACAGGGGAAAGTGAGGTCACTTTTGCTAAGCTCAGAGTTGCCTTCATTGTCTGTCTGGCCACATCCCCTCCTCCTTACAAACACTGCATGCATGCCCACAAAAAGAAACACAAAACACAATAGGTTTTGAGCACTTGGTGATAGGATGAAAATAAAATGGCAAACAAAATGAAGATAAGGAGGAAAATTAATAAAAAAATCACAGGCACTTAAGGGGTGCACAATGGCATTGCTAAAACATCTTCAATTTTGTAAAGGTAAAAATCTGTTAAATTCTTTTGTAAAACTAAATAAACCAAAAAAATTTCCTTGTTTAGTGAAGGTTTCTTTTTTTTTATTCATTTATGGCCAGTGCATATGTTTGAAATGCTTTTCTTAATGTAAGCATAACTTTTAGAGGTGGGGATTTTTTGTTTTTCTGGTAAGGTTCTTATCAACATAATTTCTCATTTACACAGAGCTATATAATGGTAATTTCCAAAGCATAAACAGGCAGCCAGCCACAAATGCAAATGACTGGAAACCATTACCCTTTTTTCCTTTAAAAGCCTGAAACGAACAACACAGCATGACACAATGATGTCTGAACCCACTGCTGACAACACCAACTGGAATTTGAAAGAAAGAAGGTTTCCTAGCCATAATACACATGAAAAGACCCACAGTTTGCTGCTTGTTTAGCAGGCAGGCAGGGTCTTCTAGACAGTATGAAAAAATGTGTAATTTTGGTGAACATCATGAATGTGTACCCTTACAAGTCTCTGCTTGCCTTTCTCCTATAGGTAAATGGGATTTGCTCCCACAGATAAGTACAAGGCTGCCTGAAGAACACTAGATGTAATTACCAACCTGACCTCATCAGAAACTGCTTTTCCTTTCTCCCTCAACTTGTGCCCTCCTAATATCCTTAATTAGATACCTGGCCTCATGCAGCCTTCTGACTGATAAATGCAATGCAGGGCTGCAGCAAAACAAGCACAAAGACCACAGCTACCAGCTCTGTGGGGAAAGCTCTGTGGATAAAAATGAAAAGTGGATTCACTGGCTTCAGGAAAGACACTCTTAAAACAGCAATGCAGACCATGTGTCATGGAAACAAACAAAAAACCACAAAGAACCAACCCCAACGAAAGAGCTTCATGTCTTCACACACACAAAAAAAAAGAAGGGAAAACACCCTCTTATTTACCACCCCTGACCCTAGACGGTGCAACAGGACTACAGGTGGTTGGTTTTTAAACACTCCCTCCCCAGACTACAAATTCTCCCCAGTGAACATAGTTCAGAAAGGAGAGACAAGGAATTCTGCACTGCCACAACTCACAGGCATTACTCAGCCTATGCCAAAGCCAGCACTTGATTTATACATCCAGTCAGAGGCCTTTGGGGTCTATTCATATGCCAAGACACACTTAAAACCAGCAGGAAAGCTGGCAGTAAGCCTTGCTAGACACTGCAATATTCTGTTCTTCTTAGGTGATGCCTCAATCCCAAATGTCAGCATGAACATGGTGATACTGTAACCTGGACAGACCCAGTGAGAGAAGCTGTTCCTTTAATTGCCCTCATAATGAGTGACTAACTCCTTGTCACTTTCATTCTTCTATCTCATTGAGTTTTTTGCATTTAATTTTATGGGTTTGGTGTTGTTTTTTGATTTTTTTTTTTAATTTTTACTTTTCCTGCTGATTCCACTTTATAAACGCAAAATACTTTCAAGTCAGCCAGATAGATCAATCTAATAGACATGGAGCCTCAGATTTCATTATTCAGACATCAAAGTAAATTTGGTCTCAAGCCCAGGATGCCAATGATTTAATTCCAGGGTATTAAAAGCTAAATGTATCCCCACTGAAACATCTGTGTACAAACAGAGAACAGACATGAGCTGATCTGGTTTAAGGTCAGTTTGTCTTCCTTACAACTTCAAATATTCTTAAGGGCCATCAGGTCTTAGATTCTAACATTAAAATATTTGAGGTTAAACAAGATTATACTTTAAAATGTCTTGTTCCCTTTCCTGTCAGCAGAGGCAGAATGTGCCCTATTCCATGTAAATTTTAATCTGTTTTAGAACATCTGTGATATAAATCATATTTCAGTGCCCAGAAGATGCTGTTCCTTTTCTATTCATTCAATACTGAGGTTCACTCAATTCCCCATGTCTAAAGGTAATTCTACTAAGAAAAATGGCAGTGTTCAGAAGTTGAACAGAGCTCTTCAAAGTTTTATCTATTGTACATATTTTTAAGTTCTCTCATAACACTTAGTGATTTCAACAGGAACATTCCTAACACTTTACTTTAAACATGAATAGTCATTGTAGCAGGAGGCCCCTGAACAATAATCTATATTAGCAAAGCTGTGCATTGCAATAATCCAATTTTCAATGTAAATTTCCCCCAGAAAATCAATATTCTCTCCATTAAGTCACAGCAGACAAAGTAAGTCTGATTCATTTTAGCCCTATTTTTAAAGCACTCCTTTAAGTATCTCCCTAAGGCAGCAAAGAATTTGCAAAGAGTTTTGGTGAAACAGTAAAAAAGATCTAACTTTTAATGTTTCTTAAATTTTGCTCGTTTATTTTTTTTTCAACTTCACAGCATTTTTAACATACAGAAGAAAGCAGATCAAAGTGGAATACTTGCTGTTTTCTCCCTACCTTGATATATGCTAAATATAATATCCAGAATAGAACAAGATAATGGATTCAAGCAAAGAACAGGAGCATGGTGCCAGTTGTCTGCAGCTGCCTCAGAATACACAGAGTATATGGGAGTTAAAGAATGGCATTTGGTAATATTTTACCCTAAATATTTCATTTGTAATTCAGTACAACACTGACACAAGGAACTGCATTGGTTTTTAAATTTCTAACACTAAATTATAACTTTTCAAGGTAATTGTAGTAGTCATATTTCCCCTAGGTTCACAGACAAGTTATGTAAGAGTATTAAAAAAGAGTTATCTCACTTACTATGGAAAACAGATGAATGAAAAAATCACACTAATTCCAACACTGGAGGAGTTTAAATAAAAGTTACTAGTTTTTTACATCAAGTTTCAGTCACCTATAATGTTTTAAGGGTCTATATTTGATAGGTGGAGACAAGATTTTTCTATCTCCTTTTGGAATTTAAGTAACAGAAATATACCCAGCTTTGGGTAAATCTTTGTTTCCTGCTCATGAATGTCTGTAAAATTGAAATAAGATTTTAATGACTGATCAATAATAACAGTGAGACTGTAGCATTTAATTTTCTTCTTTTTGAGTGTTCTCAAAAAAGAAAATACTTGTTCAAAATATTTTCATGTAGGATGACTGGGTCCTTTTTCTACAATACACAAAGGAAATTCATGAAATAATGTCACTCCTGTGAAAAGCATGAATCCATAAGAAGCATACCTTTTGGAATCTTGCTAAAAGAATCACCCAAAAACCCAGGTTAATAACAATTCACACTCTGAAAGCAGACCATCACACATGCAGCTATGAAATTTAAATGGCTTCAGAGTTGCTTCAATATGTTTAAAGTTGACAAATGCATTGCTCTTTTTCATGAAGACTAATTTTTTTCTATTCTGTTGACTTTTATTAACATAAATACAAATATTATTCATACACCAATGGCACAATTACTTTTGCTTTTGGAGCCTTAATTGCTCCTAAAGTATCTCCAATCCTTATACAAAATACAAATATTAACAAGTTTTAACTCACACATCAGAGGTTTTTTTGTTTTCAGAAGCTTAAGACAATATAAAAGAATTAAGATGATGTAGAAACTCTGATGTCAAAAAATTATTTCTGTAATAAATTAATAGAAGCTAGAGCTTTATTATAAGCATCAGCAATGTGACAACCAAAAACATCTGCACACATTTTTGAGTGTGTAGGGACATGCTAATTGACAGTAGATGGAACAAGTTTATAAGCCCATCAAGCCACATGAAGGAGAGTGTCTAAATTCTAAGCTTCCTTTCTATTCACAACAGAGGGATGAAATATTCCCAATTATATAAAGTGAATTATCTTTGCTCTCTTATCTAGCATGCAAGATACATTTGCCTTTTCAAAATGTTTTTTGTTTGTTTTTAGTTGCTTTCTCTGAAAAAGAGACAGAAGAAATTCAACAAATAAAATTGTACAGAAACCTCAAAAATTTCTTCTTTCTGTTATGGAGCAAGAAGTTTTATTTGATCATGAAAACTGACTTTTCTTTCTTCTGGTTTTACCTCATTTTTTTCCGATGCTTATCCATCTTTGCTTCTATTATTTTATTCTTGTCTGTCCTTGATTTTATTCATTTGCAAACACCCGGCATTTGCAATGATTAAAGTTACCCATCCAAGTTAAAACATGTGCATGTTTTTTCTCCTCTCTTTTTCCTGCTTAGAATGTGGACAACCTAAAGCAGTTGAGCTAAGAAAAATCTTTTATCTAATCGAAAACTCACAGCCCCTGGTATTCTTTCCTTACCAGGATTCATCAGCTCTAATTCATCTGCAGCTCTCAAACCCAGAGGCTACAGAGTAACAGAGTTAATAGAGTTGCTGAAGGAAAAAGCCCTCAAGGAGTAAGTCTAGTTGTTAATATTGAAGAGATAATCCAATAATCTATGATCCCACAGAGATTCATATTTTCATTCAACCTGGCTAATTTAACCCACATCTCTAAGGATCTGCAAATGCTGTTGATGGTAGAAATCTGACTGAGAGTAAAGCTGTGACATTAGTTTGTGGGAGATTTAGATCATCTCTTTGTACTCAATGACAAAAAGCAAGTCCTTTGAGGAAGCAACTTCTAGCTCTTGTAAAATAAGGTCAAAACAGGCCTTTCTTTAGGTTCTTTAGAAAAGAGTCCAACAAAACTTTAAAGCTAAAGCTTATTTTAAAAATTTCATCAAAGATCAGGAAGCTGAAAAAATAAATTTATTGATGGAATATTAACAAGAAATAAAAATTGCTACTGTCTTGATAGTGGCCCATAATATTCCTCTTAAATATACATTCCAAGCAAGGAAGAATACCATTTCCACTTATGAGGTTTGGGGACAGGAGTTTTGTACTTATTTAGACAACTTTCTTCCAAACCCATTAAATAAACAATTTATTATATTAATTTCATTTCAGTTTTAGAGTAGAGTAGAGTAGAGTAGAGTAGAGTAGAGTAGAGTAGAGTAGAACATCCAAGTAGGAATGGACTTGCAAGGACAATCAAATCCAACAGCCTGATCAATTCAGGGCTGATCAAGAGTAAAAACATGTTATTGAGAGCATTGTACAAATTCCTCTTAGACACCAACAGGCCTGGGGCACTGACCACCTCCCTAGGGAGCCTATTCCCATTCCTGACTACTCTGTCACTAAAGAAATGCTTCCATATGTCAGGTGTAAAGCTCCCCTGGCACAGCTTGACCTGCTGCCATGTGTCCATCCCATCACTGGATAACAGGAAAGAAGAGCTCAGCTCCTCCCTCTCCATGTCCATCCCCCTCAGGAAGCTGCAGAGAATAATGAGGTCTCCATTTGGTCTCCATTGAACCAAACTAGACAAACCCAAAGTCCTCCGTCTGAAGGTTCCTGCCAGCCCTTGAGGACTCCATGACCCTGACTGCTGGCCCCAGGAGGTCTATCAGGAGATCAGGTGGGAATTCTGTTCCTTCCCCCCTGGTTTTCCCCACTTGCAGCCACCAGGCTCCCTTCAGTCATCACTAAACTGAATGGCTGCCTGCAGAACCTTAACACTGCTGTTATTTTATCCATGCTCATGCCCTGGATGCAGCCTTGCCAAAAGCTGCCCTGGTCAATTTGAGTTTCAGAATAACTGCCTGCTTTCTCATGGTGCTTTAAATTTTACAAAACCACCAAGGACTACTTGCCAAGATGGATCTTTACAGAGTTAAGTGGGATTTGCAGTATGTGTGGGTAGTAGTCAAAGGATGGGGAAATGAAAAAAAAAGAAGAAAAAAATCACAACTGATCTTTTGCTAATGTTTTTTCTTTGAAACAACAGACAACATTGCCTTCTATATAAGCAGGAGAGAAGGCTATGCCAAGTGTGAATGCTGCAGTTACTGAGCAAGAGAAGAAGCAGAGATGTTGGTCCCATTTTCAAGTCAGTATCTCAAGCTATGCTTGGAAAAAAGAAGTAGTGATCAATATTTTCAATAAACCATAATTGCTACATTATTTGTTACTTAAACCTCCAGACTTTAGGAATAAGCATCTATCTACACATATATACTAACTTAGCACTAAATGAGGAAGTTTGTAAATACAGAGCATACTGAAATTTCATTTTTTTCAGTAACTAGGCTAAGTAAGAAGAAATAATTTTTGCAGAATATTGAATGTGAGCAGTGAACTCAGCAGGTAAATCTTCTAGTTAATTCCGAGGAACAGCAGTGCATATGGGCTCTGATTACAGAAATGTTATCTATGCCCCAGGTAAGTTAGGCATGAAATCCAGAAACTTTTAATGTTTTCTGACTGCATTTGCTCAGTGAAAGCCAGAGTCTAGAAATCTTCTCATCCCCTCATCCTACCCAGCTACTGTATGTATTATCCAATTCTGAAATCACTGAAAAATATACTGAAGGAAGACTAGTGGGGCACCATGTCTTTAAAGGTTATATGGATATTTTTATAGTCCCAAAGATTAACCTATGCTTAGACAGCCATCCCAGTAGCTGTACATTAAACAGGCAAGAGTTAAACAAGTTACACGCTGCAATGAACTCGTGCTCAGGTACATGTGGTGCATAATCAATAAAAATGATTTGTCAGATAAGCTGAGAGATGAGACACACCATGGAAATAATGAGTAGAGTCCACTGCAGGTGGCAAGGAAGGCCTGGAATATCATATTGACTAGACTGACTACAAATAAATGCTACCTTCTTTGAGGCCACCTCCATTATCCTCAGCTCGTCTCTGCCAATCATCTTCAGGTCTGGAGAAGTGCTAAAGAAACCCAAGATTAAATACAGGAGGTGCAGGGCAGGCTGATAAATCCAAATAGTCTTGTGTTGCACCATGGAGACAAACTAACTTTGGTTTGAAAGTCCAGTTCAAAACCTGTGCATTTTATAACCGTGGGCACGATTCTGTATTCGTATCACTAGACTCATTTCAGGCACAAGCTGACACAAACAGACCCCTTCTGAATGCATCTCTGAGAGTGTCATACTCATTTGGAAAATCTGTAAGTCTGCAGGCTGGAAAGAACAAAATCTATTTCTCAGATTTAGCAATAGAAAACGGGAGTGAATAAAAACGGTGTATGTATGATATGATGAGCATGAACAAATGGGCTGAAACCATGATTAATATGCTGTTGGGAAACTGTAATTTGGGATTGTCTAATGCCTAGTGACTGAAGCAGAAACATACTGTCTAAAAGTAAATGCAATTTTTACTTGTGATGAAAATGTGAAAAAAAAATCCCATAATTTTTAATTAAGAAGTCTCTTACTATGAGTATTTATGACTGCATTTCAGGTCTTTTTGGTTGCTTTTGAACTCCTGATGTTACTAACTACCTCTTTAGCATGAATTACTCTTAAAGTCTACTTTTTCTCTTTATTTCTCAGTGTAGGTGTGAATGACTGCACTTTGACCTGTGTTCATAACTTGTTTATTATAGCCCTGATTAAATATTTAATGCTATGGAGAGGTATGGAAATTGTTATGAATTGCTGACAGCAGTGGGTGTTGAGAGTCACTTGTCATTTAGAAGAGGTGCAAAGAACCCTTAAAAGCTCTTTTATGCAACTATGAAGCTGAAGGAAGAACAATTGGTCAGCTCTGAGAAAATATATATTGCTTCCCATCCCCTAACACCACAATTTTGGGAGCTAACCAGGTCCAAGGATGTGAATAGCTTAAGTGTCATTTGAATGGAATTATTAAATTATTTTAGAGGATAAAACAGAAATATGAAACCTAGTTAACAAGCACTAAGCTGTCTCAACAGGTATAGCAGCATGTCTCCACAAAAACTTTAAAAGTAAGTTCTCATTTCTTAGCTGAATGATGGCCAAAGGAGGTCAAAACCAAGGAATATTCTCTAGGTCAGGAATATAAAATCTGGAAAGTCTTTTACACATAAGCTATAAGGATTGCTTCAGTGATACCTGAGCCTAAATGTTTTGCTATTAACACCAACAGACAAAGACCAAGCTTTGGAAAATGTTTCAATAGCTGAGTTACACTATTTCTCTAATTCATTAGCTATTGTCCTCTTTGAGGGAGACTCAGCCTGTTTTCCACTGAAAAAACTGTTGAACAATTGATTCTGTAAAATGCTACCGACACTGAAAAAATTAGGCATAGTGTTGTTGCTTACCATGTGTCTGAAAGGAATAATGTTTCCTTTCCTTTCCACTCCACTCAGATGTGGAGTGAACCAGATGGAATGACAAAGGAAATTGGGAGTCATTAAATTGCAGAGATGGAAGAAGATGCTGTGGAAGAAAATTAAAGAGCTAAAAGGCACATATGCCACACAGAAAAAAAAAAAAAAAGAACCAAGGAAAATACTTTTGTATCTCCCTGCAAACTATTAAAGGCATAAAGAGTGAAAAATGTTTTGAGATATCTTTTTTATTTTGTTTGAGGTTTTTTTTGCTTTGTTTTCTGAAAGACAATTTTGCCAAAAGATTTATGAGAGTCAGTATCAGTTCAGATAAAAGTGTCTTAAAAATTCTTCCTGTAAGCCATGTTCTTGTTTCATTATTTTATTCTCACAGAAAGTGTTGCTTATTTTCTCCTCCTTTGAAGAGGAAAAAACTATCAACTACCACATTTAAACAACAAAAAAAAGAGGAAAGTCTTTGAACTAAAATTAGCTATGGCATTTCAAGCTATTACTATTAAGTTGCATTCTTTTGTACCATCAAAGGAGAGAGTCAGTGTAAACCCAGTCTCACTTATTAATTCTTAAGATGAGCTGCAAATGTAAAGCTGACATAAGTTAGTGTGAGCCCACAGCATTTAAGCTGTGTTGGTACAGGCTTGTCCTGCTCTCACCAATTGTTTAAAAGTCAGAAGTCACTTTCTAGAGCTGGGTGGGTACAATGTGTGGAGGGCAGCATCTGCTCCAAGACCTCTGTTCTAGGACACCTGGATACTTGACACTCACTATCAAGGCTATGGCACCACTCTCAGGGAACAAGGCACTGCTCCAAACCAGCAGCTCACCTCCTCCACTCTCCCCTGAGAGGGCTACAGACCATCACAACTTAATTCACCTGAGACTCCTTTGCTTTTCTAGATCCTACTGCATTATTTAGCAACTTGCAGTCACCTAGATGAGGCCAAGGCTTTGTCTATGTGGAGATGCAACTGGGTAGGATTTGCCTTTCCAAACAAGGGCAATGGAGCTGGGGAAGGGTCTGGAGCACAAGTCCTTTGAGGAGCAGCTGAGGGAGCTGGGGGTGTTTAGCTTGGGCAAAAGGAGGCCCAGGGGGAACCTTATCACTCTCTACAGCTCCATGGGAGGAGGGTGTAACCAAGTGGTGCTTGCCTCTTCTCCCACTTAATAAGTGATAGGTCAGGAAGAAATGACCTCAAATTATCCCAGGGAAACTTTAGATTGGATATTAGGAAAGATATCTTCACTGCAAGGGGTATCAAGCATTAGAATAGACAGCCCAGGGTTGACTTAGATGTATTAAAGCACATGGTTTATTAAATGTGCTAAGACAGCACTGTTGAGTGAATACCCAGAAATGCTGAGCAATGAGTTCAAGGCTGCAATATGTTGTTTAGTAAGAAGGATTTGGAATTTGCATGTGTTGACCCACAACTCTGAAACTACTGAGTAAAGTTTATCTTGGGCACTCAAGGTCGTATTTTCATTGCTAATTTTTGTTCGTCTTGACAGAGCTACTGTCAAACCTGCTGTCCAACCATGCCAGAAAGCTCTGTCTTCCAAACACATTTTCCAGCTTCAGGAATGCTTAGGAACTGCCCATTCACTTTGATAATGTGCCCAGAAAGAGTGACAGGAGGAGGGCTGCAGGTGTCTCTGTGTTACCCTGTGTGCTCTGCAGAGGGGCCCAACACCCTGCTGTCCTGTACATGCTTTTCCTGAAGCTGTCTGGCTAAATGCCAAACAAAATCACATGGAACTGGGAAATTAACCAGAAGTGAACAATCACTAAAGTGATCCAGTATTATTCAGAGGGAAATAAAAGGTCACATAGGATCTGGATAAAACTTGAGTGAACTATTCTTTAAACACTGATCAAACATATTACAAACTGCAGCTGCTTTTACACTGTGTATTGCCTCTTCCAACTTAACAAAATATTGCTCCTGGATCAGTTTTTAGAAGTGTTTAAGCATTTAAAATTCTAATTTCCTCTCAGTGTAAAATTTTTGCATAGAGTGCTGTTAGTGCTCACAGGATCCTCTGTGGTGCTGTATGCAAACCACATTGCATGATCATGATTCTACACAAGAATTATTCTTCTTCACAGATGTGAAATTATTACCTGATGGTCAGAAACGTCACACTGGAAGTTCTTGCATTGTCATCAGTCCCTTCTTTAAAATCTCCTCTCATATTTTCCTGAGCAATTACTTCACACAGCCTGAAAAGTACCTCGTAGCAGTAGAAGCCTTCTTAAGATCAACTCATACAAGTTAAAAAAAACAAAAAACAAAACCATTCAGAGGTAAAGAAACATTAAATAATAAAAATTTAGGATCAAATTAGTCTGTTCTATTAGAAGTGGAAGTGAATACATTAAATAAATAATCACTCAAGTCTAGCACAAACATTACATTTTGCAAGTCCTCAAAACTGAGTTATCTTTCACATTGACTCTTTACATATGTAAAACTTGCTTGTCTGTCAAATTCTTTCTGCAAAAATGACAGTCTAAAGGGCTTGTCATGTACTGCATCTGCTTGCAGCTAATGCTCTCTACACCATTCCAACCTTTTTCCAAATGATTTAAATGAGGGAGGAACCAGGCACACAGCATCCCTGGGCTTATGAGAGTGCTTTGCTGTGCTAGGAAGTGTCTGCAGGCATGCTCTTTAATTATGAATTTTGATGTGCCATAAGCAAAGTCACTCCAATTGGCATTAGCTAACACACAGAGCTGCAAATTATTCTAATACTTAGGCTGTGGTATAATAGCAGGTGCTTACACACCATCCAAAAATCTGGTTTGTTGTTTGCAGCAAAAAATAAAAGTCATTATTTTGGTAAAGCCAAGTAAGTAATGATGTGCAACCAGAGCAAGTGAGGAGAGGTAGAGAATAGAAATCACTGCTATATTTTCTAATATTTTAAGAAAGAGCCCTATTCAATCAAATGGAACACATCCAGATTATCTCAGGAAAAAAGCAGACAATGGCTTTCCTTAGATTGCTTGCCTCTGACCAGAAGCAGTTTGAAAGTTATAAAGGTAATTTGTATCAACTCATTACTATGTCACCTCATTTCAAGTACATGCTAGACAAGTAGCAATAAGCTCTGGGTTAGAGGATTTTGCATTATAACCATCAGTACAAACTCTAACAGCAGCGGGCTCTTGAAGATTACCCCAGACAGTTATTGAGATTTAGGAGGTGCAGCTTCCTTACTGATTTAAGAGAGATTCTGTAGACAATTTTATCATTTATTCTGAACTGAGGTAAAAAGTTAATTTGATGAAGAGCACTCATGAATTATTTCCTTCCTATAGGTACCATAATGTTCCCACTAGAATGCTCTTGCTCTTTAATTCAAGGTAATGATGTTGCTGCATCTTCTCTTGATACTTAAAATGCAGTTTAATGGCACATCATCAGTCAAAACTTCCGTGTGATTTCCAAAGGCATTAAATTATCAGAAAAACTGAACTGAGAAATTATCATTTCTAATGCAATTGAATTATTGTGGGCTTTTAAAGGGAGTTTTCCCCTTGACTCAGGATTGCGGAACAAAGGAAACTTTCATACTGTGTCAGAAAACATTTTTCCATGAATTTCTGCTCTGATTTTCATAGGAAGTATGCATATGAAATTATCTGATTGTGCTCCACTGGAGTGACTTACATGAAATAATGTTTACAGGTGTCCCTGACATCTTTCACTTACTTTAAATCGGTGACTCTGACAAAATAGTGTATTTATTGGCTTACTTACACCCTTCTGCAATAAATTATTTGGTAAAAAAAAAAAAAATTATAATCTACTGCATGTTCAGTATTGGGGTTTTTTCCCTGTAGATCAAATCTGAAAAACATAAATCAACTTTTTTTTTCCTTCCTTCTTACAATGAATATAGTTTGGTAACAGCATTTCTTGAATGTGCAGGGACAGATCAAACTGAATATTCACTCACTTTCATTGCATCATAGCCTACCTAAAAATATTGATCAAAGCAACTGTACAGTGCATTAGTTCAGAGCTTTTTATAAACCTTAAAATAAATGGGCTTTTAT
Organism: Serinus canaria; assembly: GCF_022539315.1. Taxonomy (NCBI): domain Eukaryota; kingdom Metazoa; phylum Chordata; class Aves; order Passeriformes; family Fringillidae; genus Serinus; species Serinus canaria. The sequence goes on along the minus strand of NC_066317.1, from coordinate 8,747,311 downwards.
CAATCCCTTTGTTTTCATAAGTAGTAACATCTATAGTAGGGGGAAAAAAACCCACCAAAAAATGTTAAGTAGATTTGGGTTCTTTTCTTCTCTACGTTGAAGACCTTGTGCAATATAAAGCTAAATTGATGTATTTTTCTAATGAAAGGAGAATGAATTTTCTAATGAAACAATTACTATAAGTGTTCAAGTATTTCCAAAATTTCAGCATCCAGTTTATTTATTTCCTAGAGCACACACTTAAGCCCACACTTTATTCTCTGTCTTTTTCTCATACTTAATCACACCAAGCTCTAACATCAGCAGCAAATGTAACTCCACACTTTGAGCAGATAATAAAGTGATAGAATAGGTTTTAAATGATAGGATTTCTTATTTATGTCACTAATTAGCCCAAATTTATGTCAGAATTTAAAGGATTCTTGATGCTGAATGTAAGATTTCAACTCAAAGAGAGAGCAGTACTGATTTACAGCACCCAAGCAGAAAGTGGGATGCCCCATGAGACAATCTATCTGCTCTGAGGAGAAGGCAGAGTCTCTTGTGATATCTTTTAGAGACTTCCCAGGTCATCAGGCTGAGAGTGTGAAGGATGAAAAGGAATCCTGTGCTTCCCTGTCCTTTCCTGGTGAGCACATGGTGCTCCTTTCTCCATCATGTTTAGATGTGTCAGCAGGAGCAGTCACCTCTGTAGCAGTACACCAAAGTAATAATGCCACTAATAAAACAAAAATCTCACTTTTACACTAACCTTGGTACTAATAAAAAAAAATAGTCTTTAGATCATCACTAAACATGCAGCTATCATTTACTAGTTATTTCTTACTTCTGGGGAGAAAGCTGAAGGGCTTTTTGACTCACCATTTTCCAAGTATTTGATCCTGCTGTAGGAAGTACTCAGGTGAAGGAGGGGAGGTGGCAGGGAAAGTTGCTTAAATGAGTTTTGTTTGATGATTTGTTTGTTTCTAGAATATTTGCTCATGACACATCATATTGTTAGACTTTGCTCTGTTTATCAGGAACACACAGCCTGGTAAAATGAGTTTTCAGTTTGAAGAAGGCTGGTGTGCAAATTCAGAGGAGCACAGAGACTTATCAATGCTGCTCTTTCATTCATGGAGAATGCTAACAGTGATGGTTCAGATAAACTTACTCAACACACGATGCTACAGGACAACACTGTGCACTTACAGAGGAGCAGGGGCTTGGTTTGAGACCCTTCAGAGAAGAACACTCTAAAATGAGCTGACTCCCTTTACAGATTCAACCAATCTCTTTCCACTAGGAAGAAACAAAGTAAATGTAAGTGAAAAAATACATGAGTAATACACTTAAATTTACATGAGTAAATGTAAGTGAAAAAATAACAGTTTACCAAGAAGCAGAAGAGCAAGAGGCGAAAAATAAGAGTGAAAGATACAAGTGATACACAGAGTCCCCAGAAGATCAAGGAGCTGGAGGAGAGCACAAACCCACAGAGCACTTTTCTGGCTGTCAGTATGATCCAGGCACAGGAGCACCTACATGAGAGGTTCTGAAGTGGGGCTGCCTAGGGATCACCCTGTTTCCTGCTCTGTTCAGATGTCTGCTCAGCTAAGGTTATGATGACAAGATTAGGTGACAACAGATCCTTTTTGCACCATGAAATGAACCCAAGTGAAGGCATAAATGAAGAAATGACAGATAGATTTACTATCATTTTTCACTCTTTTGTAGTTTCCATTTCTCATGTTTTCTTTCTGAAGAAGTGATTATTCCTGGAAGGTTCATTCTCAAGTGAAAATGTCTTTTAACAACTTTGGCACATTCTAAATCACTTGCAATCAGGGAATTAATCAGAAAGGAGTAATATTTAAACAGTGACAGAACACACAGCTAGGGTCTATTCAGCTTTAGGAGCTAAGAAATGAATTTGTTTCTATGAATAAGCCTTTTTTCATCCACAAGATAGTGTTTCATTTCTCTTAGCAGTCTTAATTAAAGTGCAAATTTTACAATAAAAAAGGAAGACAGTAAGAATTGTACCTGAGAAGAAGTTCTACAAGGCAAGAAATAAAGGGTTTATTTAAGTACCTAATCAGATATCTATCCTTGATAACCCTAAAGAGTAAATCCTAATCCAAAACTTACTTCAGCTTTGACTTCAGTAACAGGGTATGGATATACTGATGACAACTATTTTAAGAATAAATGGAAAATATGTGACTTCCATCAAAAATTTAAGAGAAAATGGGAATTATTTTACATGTGTAGCTTGTGCCTGTGTGGCCCAGCTCACTGTGTCCTCAAAAAGACAAAAAAAAAGGAAAAAAAAGGAAAAAACTTAATATATACACACACACATTTTTATACATCAATAAGTATATGTATTTTTAAATGTATATTTATATATTCCTCTTAGTTCTTGTAGTTCTAGTAAATTATATGTAGGCTTCCACAGTGTAAAAATATGTGACAGATAACCAGTGGCAAAGGGGACACACAAACCCCTAATAATGGGAGACTAAGGAACAGGTTCCAGCTCCTCCAACCAGAAAGACTGATCTTCCTGATTAATTCCTTCTACTAGAAAACCTGGCTGAAAAAATTCACTAAAACCAAGAGCACACTTACACGAGGTATTAAGATGAAAGGGTTAAGAAGCTGATGGCAATTAACCTCATTGTTTACTATTTTCCTGTCTCATCTTCCTGCTGAAAACTCTCTTTTGCTGAACAAGTTTTAAATCAGTGAATGAACATGACTGCTGGTTGCTGTGGGAATCACATTTACAGCTTTCTGAGGATGACTCTTGCAAACCATAAGAAACATGGTTTGCAAGCAATAATGCATCTTAAAGAGTAACTATCTCAAATTTTGCCTGGGCAGCAATCTCTGTGTTCATAACAGTGTTAAGCTAAAAACATGAAGCAAAGGTAACAGCTGTTATAGATTTTTGAAGTGCACCACTAAATGCTTCAATATTTTGATTTAGGAAGATTAGCCTAGGTAAATAATCCATCAAGAATAGTTTTGCACTGAAAAACACCTTTCCTATCATTTATTGTTCTTTGAGTTGCAGATCAGAAGTGTTGTGCTTGAGGACAGCAGTGCAGAGAAAGTCCTTATCAAGACATTTAAATAGCTCAGAGTAACTCAAAGGGAGAGCAGCCTCCCACTCAAACACTCTGATAAGGCATAGATTGGTCTTAACAGCAAATGAACCTTGCACAGAACCTCAATTATTTATTTATAGAGTTGCCAACATGTGTCAATCAAAGTAGAGGACAAATGAAGAATACTAACTCCAGGAGTTTTGGCAGGCAGTGTATATCTGTGTATACTCCATAACCTTTTGATATGAAGAAAAGAAGTGTAACTACAGAATCCAGTACCTACTTCATGCCTATTAACATTTGCTACCACATGTGCTTCCTATTGAAGTGACATTTTCACCTAATGAAAAGATGTTCAAGCTCTAATTCAGACACTCAGTTCAAAGAAATGTGTCTGAGCAAGATTTGAATAGTGAACAAGAACTTATTTTGTCATGCAAGATTCAAAAAATTCGTAGTTCACAAATCTCAGCATGTAAGATAATCAAATGAATTATGTGCTGAAGTAGGGAAAGCTCAGAAAATGTCTTATGGCAAAAATGATCTTTATTTCTCCCTGCAGATTTAATCCTGCCATTTTTGAGTAACTCTTAAGCAGCTCTGGACACCTCTTGCAGTCATTGAGTTCTTTGCCCACTGAGACTACAGCGTAATGGAGTATTGAGACAGAAGTCAGTAAACTTTAAGAAAAAAAATAAAAGTCAGTGAAACTGAAATAGAAAAAGAAAAAAACAAAAAAACAGTCATCTGCCAACATTGGATTAGGAATGGTCAATGAAACTATTTCAGATCTGTTTTCCAGTTAGCTGATTTCACATCCTGAAAGCAACATTGCTCATATCTATCAGCAGAGAATGGCTCTCAGGTTTGTGTCCCTTCTGAAATCATATTATGAACAATTGTGCTGGAAAATGGACCAGAATACACATGTTAATTCAGACATATCAAGGATCACAGTTCTCTGTTCTGATCATCCATATATTATGTATTCCTTTAAAACAAGTTCTGCTTCAGACAGCAATAATAGCAAAATATATTTATATTCAGAAACATGCTATAAAATACTTTATATCCAAAAAACGGGTGGGCAGAACACTGAGAAGTACTTTGAAAAAGTTTAAAAACTGAGAAACATTAGGATTCACATCCTGCATTTATCAGGAAATTGCCAAATAGCTCCCAGCATTTTCCTAGCCATTATTCATACTTGCTGTCCAGAATCACCATTTATCTCTACTTTTTGAGAGAGGCTTTCAGAGTACAATGGCAAAGAATATTTATTTGCATTTCATGAGGTGTAAACAATAAAACAGTGTTATAACAAAGGTCCATGTGGCCTTGTGTCTGTCCTACCTCTGACTGGCTAAAATTGATGTCTACAGAAGGTGTAAAACAAAACGAAAAACAGCAGTGATATTTATTTCAGAAAATCTGCCCACCTTTCAAAAATCTGTGGGTTTTTTGTTTTTTTTTTTTTTTTTGCATGTCACATATGGTGGTAATGCTTTCCTTGTGATTTTTTCCAGGGTTTTTTTGAACCCATGTAAAATTTTGGCATTGAAAGCACAGGTAATTTAATGCCACTCTGGTGTGAAGAAGTACATAATTTGTTTTAAGCTAATTAGTTGTTTGATAAGCAGGTTGTTTGCTCTAAATCTGTTGTTTCATTTGCTGTGCTTTGCACCTGGACTGTGAGCACCTTACTGTCACTCTTTTCTTAACTCTCATATTTTAGAAAGATACAGCTTTCCCTACCATGACTGGCTTTCTTTTTGCCACGCTGAAGAGCCTGAGTGTAAGTAAGCTCCCCTTGTGGGGAAGAAACTCCACACTTTGATAACACTTATAATTCTTTCTGTAGGCTTTTGACTTTCACTTTCCAAATGTAGGCTCCAGAGAGATGCCCAGTATTCAAGTTGTGTTATTTTATGGGCATATATAGGGGAACTGATGGTTTTGTTTCTCTATCTCTTCCTCAGAAGCAGATAAGGTTCTTAAAATTCTGTTTGCTTCTGAGATGCTGGTTTCACAGAGCTGTCAAGCATACTGCCACTTCCTCTTTGACAGCAATAGATAATTTAGAGCTCACCACTGTTTATAAACCTAAAACTACTTTTCCACCAGAATATTGTTTTGCATTTATCAATTTTGAATTTCATCTGCTATTTTGTTGCCCTATCACTCAGTAATGGGACTCTTCACAACAAAAAAACATCTTGTGTTTGGAATCTAAATTGTATTTAGAATCTGCAGAGCTTTATCAGTGTCTTTGCTGGCAACTCCCTCTCCACATGCAATGTGCAGCTCAGCTCTCAGCCCGTGTCACTGTGTTTTCCAGCAGTAACCCCTCCCTAACTTAGCATTTTCTACCACCTTTTTTTTCTTATATCACACATTTACATGAAATCATAGTTATAGAATGGTTTGGATGGGAAGAGGCCCTAAAGATCATCCAGTGTCCAGTATAGGACACCTTCCACCAGACCAGGTTGGTCAAAGCTCCATCCAGCCTGGCTTTGGACACTTCCAGGGATGGGGCATCCACAACTTCTCTGGACAACCTGTGCCACTGTCTCATGGAAGAATATTTCTTCCTAATATCTAATCTAAATCCACCCTCTTTCAATTCAAAGCCACTCCCCCCTTTCCCATCACTAAGTGTCCTTGTAAAATTTCCTCTTCAGCTTTCATCAAAGTAATCATCTTTATCCTTAGTTCTTTAGAAAATGTATGGCAATATTTTTAAAACATTATTTGAGGTTGAACATTGACAATTAGGTTTTGAAAGTAGAAATAGATTTTAGCAACATTGTCTACTTAACCTGCACAGGCAATGTCCCATCTCACCCTTCTCACAGGTTTCTGGGGACTTGTAGAACCCTATTGCTCTCTCATATACTGCTAGCCACAGAATATGACTAAATTTAACCATGCCTGTAAGCTTGAAATTAATCAAACTAGGTGAATTTAAAGTCTATAATACAAAATAAATTACCTGCATAAATCGGATTAAATTTTAGATTAAAACAATTTAACAGCCACAAAAGAAGATGAGAATTAGAAGCAGTATCAAATCAATTTAATCAATATCCAGAGGCTGGACCCTAGTTTAGGTCATCTTCTTAAAAATACCCTTTAATTTTCCCCATTCATATCAGAATATATAAGAACTTCCACACCAGCTGTGGTTTATCTATCACAAAATTTGTTTCCAATAGGAAACCCTGAACTAAAAGAAACATTACTTGACTGAAATTTCTGCAGTACTTAAGCACTGTAGAGGATTGCAGTGCTATTATTGACAGGGTTGTTAGAGGTATGACACTGCCTCAAAAAGACAACATGTTTTATTAGAAAAACTCATTTGGGCAATCTTTCAACAATATGCATTCTTCTACCAGGCTGAAAAGAAAAAAGAAAAGAAAAATTCAAAGGTAATGCAAGCAGAGAACACTAGGTCTGAGATAAATCAGATATGCTAATTGGGAAATAGCTAAGAAAAAAGAGATTAGAAGTATTGGAACCAAGGAAATGTAATGAGAGAAAGTAAAAAGATAGTTTTTCCTTACCAAAAAGGATAAGAGATTTATTGCTGGCAGCACATGACATGATAGTTTGAGAGGGAGAGGGGAAATGATCACATGCCATAAAAAGGATATCTCTATCGTGTTCATGATTTTTACTGTCTAGTAAAGATATCTTGTGAACTTTTATAGTAAACCTGGGCACACCTGTAAATTTTGTTTGACTGATTTATTATTTTTCTTTTTAAGAAATGAGGTACCAAGGTTTTTTGCGGGTTGGCACAATGAAAACAGAGAGAAAAGAATGTTTTCTAGCTCATCATTTTGTTTTAAAATGGTTCAAATATAAAGCCTCAGTAAATGCTAAGATTTTATACTTGCTGGATCTGAAAGCAAGCCTACTGCTTAAAAACCAGATTTCCCATTGCTGCAGTTCAATTCCCACATAACAGACTTTTTAAACACTGAAAATGAGGACTAACAATTTTTGAATAATCTGTAAGGATAACATCCATTTCAAAAAACTGTGTGAACATTTTTTAACCTTAAAAGAACATTTCCTGAGCTTTTTCTCAGAACAACCCTGCAATAACAAGCTAATCAGATAAATACAACAATTGACAGAGAGGCAGTATACCACCAGAGACACAAGATAAATTGTTATGTGAGGTCGTTGGTCAGAGACAGACAAACTACACAAACTCTCTGAGAACATGAGACAAAAGCAGCTTGTTTTATTTTTCAGACCCTCCTTGTATGGGGAATTTGGATTTCCTGGGCTTAGACAGCTGATGGGTTGGGATCTCTCTGCACCTAGACCTCTGGTCAGGGGTGTGCCTGCATCTAAGCTTGAACAGAGTTGGCCAAGGGTCCCCTGGATAGGTTTGAATCCAGCCTAACATACTGTCACAATAAACTGCAAGGAAAAAAGATTTAATTTTTTTTTCAACATTATTAAAATTCAAGATGTTTAAAATCAGAACAGTTAAAAAAGAGGAAACTAAAGTATATAAGCATGATAACATGAATAACAAGTCCTAAAGACATTGCTGGATGCTATACCTCTACTATAAAAAACAAAGCACTGCATATACAATTTCTTATTGTGTATATAGTTAAATTATATTACTGACTATGGTCAATGGACAGGCTATGTTAATAAAAAATTTTAAAAATATGTAATATATTACACTCTATTACTCATTGGCTGACCTATGGATTACAAAAGGCACATTTAAAAAAATTTCTTGCTATACTGTTAATATTATTTACAATACCTCAACAAGTGCTCCACCATCGAAACCTTTCTGCCTGCTATCATGAATCGATTCACTTCTAATTGAAGAACAAACTTGTTTGAGGTGCCTGCCTAATGACACATTTAATGAATAAGCAGCCTTTCTAGATGGAATAGAATCTCTACTTTCAGTATAAATTAATATGTTCCTAACTAACACTAAAAAATAAAGCTTGATTGTTTTTTCTTCTACGCTGTGTTAAATGTGCAATATAGAAAAGAAGCAGAGAGCTAAAGATATCACTTAAAAGTAAATATAATAGATTCTGCACAACAAATTTAAAGAGTTTCAATCCTGTCCTCAGTGATTTACTGCTCCACACATTTGCTTTATCATTCTATCAAGGCTTTCTGTTTGTTTTGTTTCTGCTTTGCTTTGTTGAATTCATAAAACCAGAGTGGAATGGAAATCTGTAATGGTGTCCTAAGGCACACTCTTCAGTACAAACAAAATCATCAAAAAACAAGCCTTGCTTGCTTTTATCACATGATAGTTTAAATTTATATTATGGGTATCACTTGTTGTTCATTCATTTAATCCAAGCAAAACACAGAACAGTCATTAAGTGTGTTTTAATTTCGTGATATGGCTTCAATACCTTCACCCTGCAAACACAGAACAATGGCACACAGGAGTGTTACTGATGAAGATGGCATCTTCTTTTTACTCTTCACAGTCAGTGACAAAAGATGTTTTTTCCTAATAGTGATCTAAAATGCCTGGGGTTTAAGTTCAGATTTGAATGGCTGTGATGACTGTGGTGTACTCTCTGCTCCCCTGCAGCTGACTCTAAACTTACCTGGGGTGATCAGGCTGATGTAACTAAAGTTAGGCCTTAATCACTGAAAATACCACTCACTGCAAATCCTCTACATGGAGCTGAGCCATGTGTAATGTCTGCATAGTTATTCCCATGAAAAGACAACCTAAAAGAAACAGAAACCTCTCATTATAATATTTTCTATATGTTATTAACACATGTAAATCAACAAGCTTCCTCAACCTGGAGATGCTTTCAGTCTAAACCCTGGAAGTGAAGGCTGAGGATGTTAGCTCCCAAAGGACAGAGAAGGAAAGTGGCAGACTGCCTAAGGTACAGGTTGAAATATTCTTCTGTTTATTTAGACCCCAAATTATTTAATGCAAAAGATGGAAACAAGCAAGGACTAACAGCTGTGCTCCCCTCTGTGGATCCCTGATTTACAAAGTACAGATGGAAAAAGAATCAGAGTCACATCATCTCTTGGCATTTGTCAGTATAAACCAGCACATGCTATGGACTACAAGAGAGCTGGGTTATAAACCATTCTGCTATTTGTATTCCAACACAATAATTCTAATGCTTGTGTAGAAGCATCAGCTACAGGCACTTATGAATAACTAACTTTGTAGTATTTATTCTAAAAACAATCCCTGATTTTAAAATTTATTTTTGTCTGTGTAATACCAACCATTTTGTAATCCCTACTCAGTGCATTAGGATTCTCAGTAAATAATCTCAGCCAGAGCATCATAAATCATTTACAGTATAAAGCATTGCTTGAAGAGCCCCCCAAAAAAATACTTGCCATCTGCAAGAAATGTAAATCATCATTTCAGAGGAAGGGTGCATGTGGCAGCCAGGCCAACGTCAGTCAGCCCCATTAATTATGAAATTATTTATTTATTTATTAGCATTTCTTCTTGAGAATTTAACCAGCTCACAAAGATTGTCTCCAGGGAAACCACTACTAAATAAATTCAGGACCAACTTCCTTCCTTGTAGAGCTGTATTAAAACACCTGGGGTATTTTATCATACCCTAATCACAGCACCTGTCTAGGCATGAAACAGGCACTTTGCCCTTTGCCTCCATCCACCTACACTTTTGAAAATAGACTTGAAACCAGATTAGGCAGCTGCCAACAATGCCATGCCAATACCTTATGGTTTTAGAAGAATAATTTGCTTGCTATAAAAGCATCATCTCCCAAAACAAAAGGGAAAGAGGTATATGGCCATAAAACAAAATCAGCACAGGGTAAGTCACCTTCCCAGTGCTTAAATTCCACACAGACACAGCTTTGCTAATTGGGCACAGAAAAGAAGCAGACAAAGCCTAATCTGGATATCCAGCTAACTCTAAACTGAGGCAACACCCAATCAACATAACCCAAAGGCATGGATCAAGAATCAGGATGTTCTCTCTGATTTTCATTTTTAAAATAAATATTGATACACAAATGACTCTACTTTGAGTAAATACACTGCTAATAAGTGTATATGCCTATAATAAAGCCAATTTTTCCAACCTTTCATTGGAAAAAGAACAGCTTATTGTAAATGGTTTAAAATACTCTTTCCTACAGCTATTCAGCCTGATGAACTTTGGACAAAAACCTCCCAGGAGGTATCTTTTTGAGTACCTGGTAGATCAAAATGCCTGTGGCAACACACCAAACCCAAAACTGAATGCCTTCCATCAGAAAATCCATTTCCTCTGTAAGTAGAATGTTGCCTACAAAACTGATTTCATCAGTACATAACATCTCACCCCAAGAAAACACACACACACACACACACAGATTTGTCTTTCTGTGAACAAACACGACATTTTTGTCAACTGATTCTAACATTAAAACTACATTTTTAAATTACTTCCAGCACCATTGGTAAGAAAAATCTCTAGCCTTTAAGACATTTAAACCCATCAGCCAAAAAGGAGCCATAAAACATGCCACAGAGTTTGGGTCAGTCTTTAATTCCTGTTCCTATGAAAAAATCTCAACTTTATTTACAAGCTGAATTTACCCAAACTGGAATTTGTTGTTTCCAGCTATTAAATTAAGCTATCTTTCTCTTATATGCATCTTTTACTAAATTCCTTGTTCAACCCATGCTTTAAAGTTGCACTTATACATATTTCATGTTAGTCTATGTTGTTAGGCCTTTTTATTTAAATTTTCCTTATTTTGTTTATTTTGACAATAGAAAGAGAAAAATCATTATGTTCCTCTGCATCTGCTGAGAAAATTCCCCTTACAGTTAAAAATGGCAAAGCTACAGAAATACAGCTTTTCAAACCAAGGGTGTTACCCCAGAGTTACAGATGCAGACCATGAGTCTACAGCATTAAATCTGTTTGCTTAAGAAACAAGAGAACATGTCCAAACACTAATTTAATCTGTGATCCCTGAAATGGTTTCATAGAGGAAGAGAGGGCAATTAACACATGAAAGTTAATTAATTTACTGATTCCCACAGATTTCAGTCATAACTCCTTAAGCCATGGATAGTTCAAAGGGCTGGGAATAAAGAGCACTCTGCAAAAGACATCCAGTAAGAAGTGGGAAAAAAAGATACAAGACTGGGCCTTAAATTTTCACAGGAGAAACATGCCAAGGAAGTGGCTGCCCCTGGCATCAGCTGTCCTGGACACAAACAATTGCACCTGACCTCAACCTCCTCCCAAAGTACGGAGCTGGGCTGACACCTGCACCTCCCTAGACTCAGGCACGTTACTGATGTGATGCTGAGTACTCACTCAGCTGTGTCAGTCCTGACTGCACACATACACACCTACAGCACACTCAAGAGTGAGCAGCTCAGAAAACCTCATCAGTTGTGTTGTGACTCTGCTGAAGAAAAGAAATCCCTGTGCTTGTCAGCCTTAATGTCCTGGTGACACCAGCAACCAGCATACTTTCAGAGGTCTGTTGAGAAATCAAACACACCCTACTTCACATACCCTTTTTTTCTGATTTAAGCTTGCAAATTATTAATGTTATGGTTCTTGAAAAGTCATTCTGGGGTGTACATTTATTAAGATGTTATTAAATGTATTGAAACACCCTAACACAGCATGAAGAAATTCTCAGAGCTCTGTCAGAATGCAGATAAGACTGCACTGAAATAAAATTATACCATGTCCCACTTTAGTAAGATTAAAAAAAAAAAAATAGGGTTTGTGAGACATGTTATCTTTCAACAGGAAATAACTGTTGGCCAGCTATAGCATAGCAGTATCAAGCACTCAAAATCAGCATTTTACATTAGTGTAGATGATTTAACTCAGTCTGCCACACTGAACTGAAATGTTGAAATAAGTGTGGCTCCCTGTAGATTTTCTCAAATATTTCCAGATATTCATGCAGTAATAACCTTACATCAGATTCACACAAGTCTCTTTTGCCTACCTGCCTCTAGTGTGCAGGATTACAGTACTAACACCAAGCATAAATGAAGAGTTACAACTTCCTATCCTTCTGGAGATAATGACAGCTGTGATCAGAAAACAAACAGCTTTCTTAAAGTGACTGACAGTATTAAAAGGAAAGAAGTTTAAAATACTAAACCAAAACCAGTTTGATAATTTACATACATGGTTTTTCTGTAGCTTTTCTTGAAGCTTTCTTTAACTTTTTATAAGTTCTAAATCCTTACAAGGACTGCCAACTCTGCTCCCTGAGTTCTCTAATAATAGACCTTTTTTGTTTTATCTGAGAATATATAAACATATATAAATGTATGTGTTTATGTATTACTAGGTGCCAACTTTCCTCAGCAGTGAGCTCTGCAAGGAGAGTAACTCTGATCCCAGAAATGTGTTAATCTCCTGAGCTTTTTACTGCTTGGTGCACACAGTGTGATTTGGAATTGCTGTGACCACATGACACGCTCCAAACTAACCATTTCAAATTGTTTCTACTTCCCCACTTCCAAAACAATGTACTTGAATGCACAGGCCTAAAAGTCTAACTTTTCTCTTTCCTCTGCCTGCCAGCCTTTCCAAAGATCTTTCTTGATGGAGAATTGGCCTAAAGAAACAACTGAAACAATTGCTGCCTATTGAACACTGCTCTCCACAGGCAGTTTTCTGTTTTCCTATCAATTAATGCAGACAGGAAAGCTCACTGCTCAGGAGAATTCTTCATCCACACTAAGGCAAAAGCACACCCTCAAACTGCAGAGATGACAAAACCCCCAGGTTCAGTCGTGAGTTTGGGTTGCAATGCCTGTGTTAGATCATGCAGTATTTGTCAGTCTGATGAAAATGGTATGAAAACAGGCAGGAGCACCCAGACAATACTGACCTGCAGGAGCAGCTTCCTAAAGAGCTTGCTGACCATGAAGTAGAACTCTACAGAGCACTTTTTCCAGATGAATTTTAGTGAATCAAAACCAGAAAAAAAAAAAAATGAAAGGAAAAAGAGTTAAAGAGAGTGACTTGTGCTTTTGGCACCTGTTTGCTTCCTGTGGTCTCCAAATGGAACCCTGTGCTGTTTTTGCTAATCCATCTCTGAGCTGACAGAGGTGCAAGTTGTAAGCCACAGATTGCATGCTGTGCTGGAGAATGGCAGAGCTCAATAAAAACTATTATTTCAAGGCCTATATCTCATCTATTATTAAACCTGTGAAAAGAGTTTTAATTTCCTGTGCAATTATATGGTGCAATGTCATATTTTAAGGGGGGTAAAGGGGGGAAAGGGAATGAGGGCTTGCTTTTGATCAAAAACCTGTTTTTCATATTTTATGGTTTGGATTGCTGTGTACCTTGGGACCTAATTTGAAACTCAAATACATCTCTTCAATCAGAATTTGAGTAAATCCACTTAACTATTTAATTATTCCAATTTTTCCTCATAAAGGAAGATGAACTATTAACACCTTGCAGTTTGGAACACTGCAAGCCAATGTCGCCTTTTTATCCATGTGTGGATTTCTTGCTTATGCAAAGTAGCAAAGGGTAATTTATGCAATTTTCATACAATTATTGGACTAATGCTTCCATGTCATGTGTGACACAAATCAAATTCTCTATTACTTTTATTTGTTTTCTACTTAGCAGTGATTATTAAACAATCCATAACTTTGACCACTCTTCTATGAAAATATACTACCAATTTATATTATTGTATTCTTACTGGGGATAAGTTCATAGCAAATGGGTTTTTGGAAAAAGAAAAACAAACCCAAAAGGCTCCCTGCTTAAACAGCAGTAGGGCTTCTTTGCACAGTGACAGAAGCAGAAAACCCCAGTGGGGCTGGAGACTCATCTGTGATACAGTGAAAAAGAAGCAGCTTCTGACCTTTTGTAACCACTCTCAGCTATGTGTTGTATCACCATGGAATTAAAATTCTTTTATTCTCTTCTTCTCTTTCAGAAAGCATTTGGAATAAACATTTCAGAGGAAATTAGGTTTCTTACTGTTTACACAGGGACTGCATCTTTACGTGCCTCAGTGTTCAGCGTCCAAATGTACTGTCACTTTGATTATATACAAGATAATGAAATCTTGAATAAATATTCATAGGGATTCAGGAAGGGATTATGATAAAAGGAAATGAAACCACTCTGTACAAGGCAAATAAGAAATGATTAGCTATCTCAGACCAGGAAAGGTATAGCTGCAAGTCAAGTGTAGGAAGGGGAAACTCTCTTCACATGGTGACTCAGTCAGGTAGAGGACGAATCCCTGCAGAACATTTGTGAAATCTTAAAAACAAATGAAACAGGGATAGTTTTAGAAAGGGTTTACTCAGGTATAAAATAACTCAAGGGCAGTTGTTCTATTTACAGAGATGTACCTACATCTAGACACATATGAATATATACATGTATGTGTGGGTAGATAGAGATGGACAGAAAGAATAGCTCAGGAAATCAATATCCTCTTTCTTAAATTAAGAGAAAAAAAAGACACTTTGATTTCCAAATGCATTTTATAAGGCAGGATTTACTCTAGAGAAAATCTGAGGTTCTGTGCAGCAAAACTGAATGCACAAACCAATAAATTGCCAAATTTGTTCATGTGAACCAAAATGTATGTACATGGAAAACACCATTACATCTCATGAATGGTAACAAAGGCAGAGTTTGCACAGAGGGAGCATCAACATTTTTTCTACTCTGTTAACCATTCAGATAAAGAACAGAAAAGAAGTACAAAAGAGGAAAGAATAAAAAATACTTTTAAAAATGATTAAAAAATGCCAAATACTTTGAAATACAGTAAAGCAGAAAAACTCAATATTCATGGGCAAAATTTTTCTGAGTTATGACATGTATGAGTAAACAAACATCTCCTCTTACAAGAGGAAAACCAGATTATATGGTCAGACTAAACACTTAGAAACACCTGTGCAATCTGTGCTCTGTTTGAAGTACATTATACATCATCATCTTTCACAGATTTTAGAGGTATAACTGCTACCAGAGTTTCTTTATAAAGGTGGAACTTAAATATTCTTTCTCAAATTTGCTGTTACAGCTCTGCTGTTTTCCATTCTTGCAGGCAGTTGGCTATCCTGGCTTTTTTGTAGCTGCGGTTTATACTGAAAATAGTAAAAAACTGTTCACCTGCCCCTAGAACAAGTACAGATGAAGGAATAGAACCTAATCTAATTTTTTTTTCCAAGAGGAAAGGAAGGAAGGGAAGGAAGGGAAGGAAGGGAAGGAAGGGAAGGAAGGAAGGAAGGAAGGAAGGAAGGAAGGAAGGAAGGAAGGAAGGAAGGAAGGAAGGAAGGAAGGAAGGAAGGAAGGAAGGAAGGAAGGAAGGAAGGAAGGAGGAAGGAGGAAGGAAGGAAGGAAGGAAGGAAGGAAGGAAGGAAGGAAGGAAGGAAGGAAGGAAGGAAGGAAGGAAGGAAGGAAGGAAGGAAGGAAGGACGGAAGGAAGGAAGGAAGGAAGGAAGGACAGGAAGGAAGGAAGGAAGGAAGGAAGGAAGGCAGGAAGGAAGGAAGAAAGGAAAACAAAAGGAGATTAAATCTACTAAGGCATCATGAGTGTCAATGGGCACACTATCTTATCAGTCAGAGCTCTGACAAGGTATAGGAGTCAGAGATACTACAGGACATTGTGCAAAAGTCAAAATGAATGAAGAAAAATAAAGGCATAATTTAAATCTTTCCCTTAAAGTAATAGCAATGTTGGAGGGTTTGGTGTAGTATTCTGCAAGTTTTTGGCACCATTCTATGATTTACATTCCCAAAACTCAGTTCTGAAAATCTGTTCAGCATTATTCTTCATTACACTAATATGTCAGAGGGGAGTGAAGCTTCTGCTTCTTGGTGTTTTGGTCATATTCTTTTTTTGCTGTGTCCACAATGTGTTCATCAGTGAATAATTACTTCATTGATTGAATAAAATATTATATTAATTTACTGTACAATGCACATGGTTTGTCTTCACTCTCATGTATTATTCTTCTAAAAAGGATATTTAAATTTGGTAGGAACCTGATTGAATCACAGGCTCTTTTCTAGAACATCACCATTACAGGGTAGCTGCTAGTAAAGACCACTCTCCATAAAACAAACCCTTAACAAATTGTTATGGTGAAGGTCTCCATTTAACTGAAACAAGGACATATTGCATATATTTTTATGCTTCTGTGCAGTACCAGCTAATTGAGAGCACAATTACCTGATAGCACAAGACACCAAAGGTAACAATATTGCTGCCCTTCTTACTCAGTCACCTGAAAGCTGGCTACAAGGATGAATTATTGAAATGCTAATGATCTGATTATTATAACAAAACATCATCTTATTTCCACTCACATAATCTTCCATTCTGGTGTGTCATCCACATGGTTTCTTGCTTTGGCTACATTGGGAAGGCCAGCCCGTGGGTCTATAGAGCTGTATGGCTGAGAAAATACTGAGTGAAATTTCACATTCTTGCCTCTTTTTACTGGTTACTGGAATCACATACATTGGAAACCTTGAAGATCTCAAGGTGAGTTGCTAGCAGATATCACTGTCATTAAGCAATAAAAATTTTCAAGTCTTTTATACTAAAAGTATTATTTTTTTTTAATTACTTAAGGTTCAAGGCCAGCATTATAAAGGCTACTCAAGAGCCTAAAGGTAGGAATGACATGAGGCATTTTAAAATGTTTGAATAAATTTAGAAATCTGTCAAAAATTAATTCAAATTTCATTTAAATTAAATTTTGCTAATCCATTTGGTCCATTGCTTTACAACAGAAGCATGAACCACAAAAAAAGAACCCTACTGATACATTACAAGAACTGAAACTGAACTTTTTAAAACAGGAAATTACTTCCCTGAATCTCTACCAAAAAAAACCCAAAAAACAAACAGTTTAAAGACTTGTTATAAACTTTATAGCTTGTAAATCTAGCCTGATACTGAAGTCAATCAGAGAAATATTGGAGTTGTTTCCACTCCACTACTTCTGAAATGTTCACATCTGTTGGCATACAGAGAATATTTTCATAAGTGGAGAAATCTTCAATCTTTCTTTTCTCTATATAAAACTCCCTGTATAAATATAAATTGCATTAAGACAGGGAAACAAATTTAACTCAGCCATTATTCTGAGTATGTTTTGAACCAGGGTAGAGATCTAACCTACTCCAGAAGGTGATAAACCATCAAGTTCAGATAAAATTTCAGATGCTATGATTTCTCAAACTTCAAAAAAATCAGGAATTTTATGTGATCCTTATGTAGCCATCATATATTGCTGAATTTCTTCAAATTCTACACATAAAACTCAATGTTGACTTACATTTCCTTGTTGTTTTTTCAAGTCAGATCTCCATGCACCACCTCTCCTTTTGATGGCTGACACCAGCCTTGGCTCAGTCATAAAAGGGGTAAAATTCATATTTTTGGTCATTTGGCTTTGTGACTGTGCTTCTCATCATAAACAGCAGCCTCTGACCCCTGACTGTCCATTTGAAAGACATGATGTGAAATGCCATGAAAGAAAGCACTTGGTAACTGTGCCCATTCCATGACTGAGAGCTGGTGCAGGATGATGAATTTACTGGGCAGAAGATAATCACCTTTACTATGGAAAAATACATTGGAATAAGAAAGTTACTCACTGCTGAGGTTTCAAGACTTTGAGGACTTAATTGCTCCTTTTTAGTAATCAAAGTCTAGAGTATAAATTAGTAAGTGGGTGATCATCCCTGCAAGCAGAGGAGATTGCAAAACAGAAGACTCAAAAAAAAATATTTGTATGTCATGAGACAGCAGAAAAAAACCACCAAAACCAAAAAGCTGTCAACAAATGAACAGATACCAAGCAGATAACTGGGTACTGAAAGCCATTATTAGATAACAAATTTGTTTTGCATTTGAACAAAGAAATGAGTTTTAGGTTTTTTCATTTTACAAAATGGATTACTCACACAGCTGAGCCATTTTATGTCAGTAAGTCCAGAAAACTTTCATCTGAGGGTAGTTCAGGAACTACTTTAAACCACAAATGTTCTTTTCCATTAAGTCTTGCAATGCTGAGGAAGAACCAGTCAACTGATACAAAACTAATGAGTTGATAATATGCATATAAACAGACAAACAGGATGAGGTATGTAATTACAAGCTTATGAGCCTCCAAAAAAAAAAAAAAAAAAACAAAAACAAAGCGTGCTACTGAGGGTGGAAGAAACAAATGTGAGTCCTCTTCTGACAGTCCTCCCAGAAATCTGTGTCCAATGCTATCAGTTCTGATTCAGAAAGATGGTGCTGCACCAGGGCTAGCTCAGAAGAAAGCCACAGATGAATCCAGGACTGGAAAACACCCTTAGCAGAGGAGGCAAATGGAGATCAATATATTTAGGTAAGTCAAAGAGAATCTTGACTGCATCTGTCAGCCCCTTTGTGGGAATATAATGCAAAATAAATATTCCACAGGAAAAATGGGGTGAAGATACACCCAAAAATTCATAACAAAATCTTTTCAATTCAGGAAAAGAACCACTACTTTTTTTAATAGTATATCATGATAATTAAATGTTCCTTTAAGTGTAACACAGACATTTGAACTTTTTGTAAGCAAAAATACTAAAATAACAGGTTGAAAAAATACACTTATTTATATAAAGCAGACATAATGTAAATGAAATAAATGTAACTTAGTTTTTTTCTAATTTTTTTTCTGTTTGAAACCTTGAAGTCTTTCTTTTAGTTACCAGTACTTGACCATCAAGACTGAATTTTTCAAAGACAACCTAAATAAGCAGAAACTTGGTTTTTTTACACATATTTTCCTGTATATTCTCCTGTTTCCTTGTTGAAACTGGATGAAAAATTACCCTTATTAAAAAAAAAAATAAAGTCAAAGTAGCAGAATTTTAAATAGATTGGAAAAGATAGGAAAGAAAACAAATGCTGTACTCAGCTTGAAAAGTTTACTAGTGTAAGTAAGGGTATATTTATTTCTGAGTAAATAGACATAGAGTAAAGGTTAAATGCCAATACAATTTTTGGTACTTTGATACAGCTGAGCACCAAAAAATTGTATAAAGGAATCTAAATTTAGACCTGTCTGTTTTATAGAAAGTGAGACATGGAGAAATCTCTATTTGTTTTAGAGATGTTTGATATCGACCATTTCAATGAAAAATGGAACAGCAGCTACATGAAGTGGATTTGGCATATTTGTCCTATATTTTGTGAAAGAGATGGATTTAGCTCCTCCATTTTTTTGACAAAAAAGTGAGATCTTTGCCAAGTCTTGTCCAATATTTCCTTTCAATCACTTTTGCAGCTCCTCAAGCACGGTGACAAAACAAATGATTTCACAGGGTTCCAATTTTACAGCCACTGCCTGTAATTACATGACTTTCTCAGTTAGCTGTAAAGCTACTCATACTTATCCAGGTAATATTTGTTCAGTTTTAATAGGGTTTATCCAAACATTCATGTCAATCTGAGCTGTTGAAAACCCTATTTCTCAGCCCTGCTATTTTGTGAAGAAGGACAGTTTTCTCTCTTTGTTTACATAAAGCTGGAAGGATATTACTCCAGAATCCCCACTCAGTGCCTGAGATGCATTTGAGGTTAAATTACCAATACATGAGGGAATTTAGGGTGGCATTTGTTCAGTCCATAGTAGGAATCAAGTAACTACTCAAAAGGCAGATCTGGACACACTAGCACCTCAGGGATCTGCATGGATAAAGACAGGTTAATATACATTAAATATTATTGGCATAAAATAGATTAGCATGTGTTTTTGTGGACAGGATTACACATACCTTGAGAAGTATATTTCATTCCTAATTTGACTTTTAAACAAAACTATTGAACTTTTTTTTTTTCTAATCCAGTAAATCTGAAAATGCGCACTAGCAGCAAGAAACTGATTGACAGGAAAATGTATTTTAAATAAGTTTTCCTAATTAATATTGTCATTCTGAATTTACCATTACAGAATGTGCCATTCTTTTACTCAGTTTGCAGTTTCCTAGACTGGTTTTCTGTATTGCTGCTCCTGCTCCCTTTTGGTAGGAAGACCAGTTGCAACAGCTGGCTCAGTATTACCAATTTTAATTGATATCTTCATTTTCTATCTCAATTTTTTTTCTACAGGAAAAGCAAAAAAAAAAAAAAAGACATTTAGAAATTATTTATTGCATCAAACTCTGTAAATATCAAAGCTTTAGCTTTTTTGCTCTGTGGGTGTCAATCTTTTCAGATGCCAGCTGAAAGAATATGGTTGACTTTTTTATTTTATTTCACTTTTTGCAGTTCACTATATCTGGCTGCCACAAAATCTACAAGAGCAATAAAAAATAAAGGTGGAACTTTACATGGAAACTTTATTTTAGTGTTACAAATAACTGGTCTCTCTCACCTCACTTATTCATGTGGATTCTGGATGAATTAGATCGATACCCAGGGAACATAAATGCTGTGTCACACAACAGGTATTGCATGGCTGTCAGTACTGCACATTGCAACACCCCTCAGTGTGAATCCTCTGAATATCAGCCTGAGGTCTGAGCAGGCCACTGGATGGGTCTCTGATAAACAAAAAATTAATAGCACTATAACCTGAGCAGTGTCTGTACCTTTACTTGTCCCTTATGAACCTCCTGGGATCATCAGCAAGAAGTAATCTAGCCCCCCAAACTCACCAGTCCTTGAGAAGCTGCTCTCCTGCAGTCCCTTTCAGAGCAGCTTCCTCAACACCAGCATTTGGGTTGCAACTGGAAGACTGGGAAGTTGGAGTTTGGAAAAGGCATTAGGTTGGAAAAACAAACTCTTAAGGTCATCAGGTTCAATTATTACCCTGTCACTGCCACCTCCACAAGCGCCACATCTAAACATTCCTTGAACACTTCCAGGATGGGGATTACACCACTTCCCCAGGCAGCCTGTTCCAATGTTCAACAACCCTTTTTCAGTGAAGAAATTTTTCTTAACATGCAATTTAAACCTCCCCTGGCAAACCTTGAGGCTGTTTCCTCCTGTCCTGTCGCTGGTTGATGGGAGAAGAACCCAGTACCTACCTGGCTACAACCTCATTTCAGGGAGCTGGAGAGAGTGATAAGGTCTCCCTTGATCCTCTTTTCCTCCAGAACACACACCCCCACCTCCAAACTTTTATTCCAGACCCTTCACCAGCCTTGTTGCCCTTCTCTGGTCAGGTTCCAGCACCTCACACATGCCTATGGCTATGACAGACTTGGGCAGTTTTGGTATGTCCTGTGAGTGATTTGTGCCTCTATGCAGCTAACTCTTGCTCCTACTCATCCTCCTATTTTTATTCCTAACATTTTTAAGTCCCTTTGGCAGATTTGCAGATGTGCTTGTTCCCTATAGAGAACATTTATAATATGCTATCTCAGTTTTCATTCATGTACCACTGAGAGCTGGTCCAAAGGCAAATCATTTTATTCAGAAGCATGTTTGTACAGACTGACAGGAAATATTGGATTTTTCACATCCTGGTTTTTATGCTCACATTTTAACCATAGGTACTTGTGCAAGCATACATACTTCACACTACTACAGTTAAACATTCCCTGATTCGATTTTTCATGTTTCTTAAAACACTGCTTTCATGCAAACCATACAGACGTGGGAATATTTTTGAAAGAAGTCTCTGATCTCTTTAATAAAGCTGTCCAGGCAAATACAAGAGTAAAAACCCATTTCATTCTGTGGGAAAAAAAGGAGCCATACCGTGTACATGATCTTCAGCCTATGCACATTTATACTTCTATTCAAGACTTTAATTCAGACATTTTTATATAAGCAAAAGGTAAATGTACCTTTGAAAGAAAGAATAACGTTTTCAAAATAGCAGATATGAATTGTGCTACCCAACGAAGAAAACACTAAATTCACAATAAATGTCAATACAGTGCAGACAGATGTTTTCATCCCACCCAGCGCCTTTTGTATTCTTTGAAGCTAAATTGCAATTCCAAAAATCGTACAGACACTTATTTTTTCTGAGACTAAAACTTGACTAGACTTGAAGTGCCTGCTTAGGCAGTTGAACATTGGGGGAAAATATTACAACATAGCAGTAAAACTAAAATATCTACATTAAGTTTAGCAGAGACATCACAAGAAAAATCAGGCAGCAAAATGAAGGTTCATTTCAGAAAACAAAGTTCAGAAGAAAGAAAAATTAGGCTTGAATGACCTGGCCAAACTCACATCTTTTACCCTGGATTTTTCAGCTGCAGAAGCTGGGCCATGAACAAGGGATCTCAACAAAGCTCTGAAAGTTCCTGTAAGTTATGAAATCTCATTCTTCATCTAAATTAATTCACTGATAAATCTTAAGACTTTAGCTGAACCAATCAAGTCTGTGAGGAGACACTCCATCTTCACAGAATGACAGAATTGTCAAGGTTGGAAGAGACCTTTGGAGATCATCCAGTCTGTCCCCCCTGTCCTAGCTTACAATATAAAAATATATTCTATTCCCATCCTCAAGAGCAGCTGAAACAGCAGGAGGGGCATTGTTTCTTCCTTGTCTCCTGTTAATGGGCCCATCAATGCCTTTCCACATGACTCAGAGATAACTCCTCCAGGAGCCATTTCTGTTTAATGGAGCTTCCACATGACACACAGAATTATATCAGCCCATTGTGGGATGCTCTGCCCAGGGGGGAGGAGCTGAGCATCCCCACCTGGATATAGTCTGGCCTTTGGGACAGAACAGTCAGTCTTTCTACTGGATTCCCAGAGGAATGGCTGTCTTTTCCACTGGATCTTCAGAGGAAGACTACACCCTTTCTACAGGATCACTGCTCCAACAGAAGCACATCTGCCACTCCAGGAGGGCTGCAGCCACCAATCCAACTGGGCTGCTACCAACACCCTGACCCACAGGGTGTCAGGTTGTATTCTGACTTTTTCAGTGGTTTTTCTTTTGTATTATTGCATGTGTTTTGGTTTTCTTTTCCCTTTTCCTAATAAATTGTATTTATTGTATTATACAATACAGTAAATTGTATTGTATAAATTGTATTTGGAGTCTCTCACTGGTTTTGCTTTCAAACCAGAACACCCAGGCAGGATCATCTGGAGCAGGTGACACAGGAGAGCACCCAGGTGCATTTGGAATGTCTCCAGAGAGGGAGAATCCACACCTTCCCTGGGCAGCCTGTTCCAGTGCTCTGACATCCTCAACGCTCTCACACCTCATGCTGAGGTGGAACTTCTTGTGCTTTGGTTTATGGCCATTCCACCATGTGTACTCACCAGCTGTGCTTCCTTTTTGGCTCACACACAGAGGGAACTGGCTATTGCTGCAGTCAGCACACACAGAAGCATAAAGTGGGTAATGATACTTTTACAGGCTGTGTATACGCCATGGTATAACATATAATTTTTTACCCTTTTATTTAGCTTAATAGCTTTATTGTTCTACATAAAATTTATATCTAGAATATAATTTTAATAATAATTTTTGACATGTATTTCACAGAGGTGAGAAGTAGAATGTCATAGTCTTACACAAAAAAAATTTCAAAAAATAATATAAAACTTTTAACCACTAAAAAAACCCAAAACAATACTTCCTCTTTTCTTTCCAACTTAAAAACAAATGCCAAAGCTGGCCTGGCCCCTATCTCAATTAGGCCAGGCCAGGCAAACTCTACCACAAAACTAAAGCTCTCTCCACAAAAAAAAAAGAAAAAGTATATCTCAAAAATGATATGTTATATCCTTCCCTTGAGATTAGAAAGATGTTAAAGGGAGAGGGTGTTTCATGAATCTTAACTCATGGGAGACAGAGAATATTTTTTTTATAGGTGAAGAATATCCCAAATATAATTTTTTAAGAGTATTTCACCTTTAAAGGCTAGTTTGGCTACTCTTCTTTGAAATATACATAATTTTATTGCCAGGTCTTCAAGGGCTTTTCCTTTGCTTGAGAATGTTACCACAGCATGCCTTAAAGTGAAGATTATCACTAAGTTTGGGTAAAAAGCTCGGAAAAATTAGAACAAAAAGTTAATATTTTACTTATAAAATATTAGTAAGTGAAGGGAATTCCATCTGGTTAAATATTCAAGAATCCTTAAGAAATGCTTTTTCCCAGGATTTCCTATTTGATTTACTCGTCAGTCTTACTTAGCTGATTATCTAGCTCATAAAATAAAAAAGCAAATGACATTAAAAAAAAAAATCAGAAGATTTAGGAGAATTACTTAAAATTGAGGTACATCTAGGGAGTGAAGGTTACTTTGCAAAATTTACAAAATTATTCAACATATTTCTTATTTTCATAGCTCTTCTGTATAACAATATCCTTCTAGGTGAAAAATATTTTTCCTTCTGGGATTTTGTGTTATTAGTCATTCATGTCCGTTTTCCTTTCTTCCCACTGAAAGTTTTGAAAGTGGTTTTGGTAGTTTTCAAATGTGTCATCTTCGTAGACCATTTCTCTATGAGGGAGCAAATCAATATTTCCCATATTTTCTTTTCAGTTTCTTCAAGAAACTGCCATCTTGAGTGCTGCACAAAATTATTTCCTCCGAATTATGTCATGTATCTATTATTAACCAAGACAGATAGGCAGAGATGGACATACATAGATGTGGAACTGGAAACAATTCTCAGCTGGAAAGTCATGCGAAAAAAAAAGCCAAAAAAAAAATAAACCGATGTCTATCAAAACCTACCTTCTTTTACTAATCAATAAACTGTAAGAAATATGATAGGTGTGTCATTTTTTTTTTATAAAATTCACCAAACTAAGCAATCCATTTGATCTACTAAGAAAAGTGACAAAATTTTTCACATCCACTAAACTTTTTCATTCTTTTTTCATTGAGTAATCAGTGGGCTAGTTTTGTCATTTCCTAAATGACATGGAAATGGGAAGCTTGTCATTTTATTGCTAGATTTTTTTTTGTTTTGATTAGAAAACAGCAGCTCATTAGCTCCTCTTCCTGTGTATGTCCCCATCATCACTCTGAAGAATGCCAGCACTTGAAATAGGACAATTTTTTTTTTTCCTAACTCAAGTGCATTTTGCCTTTGGACTTTACACAAAATTAATTATAATTTTCCCTTCTAATCTCTAGTACATCATTAGGACTCTGAGACTCAGAATCTGTTTTCTCTAACAAATGGCTAAATGCCAAACACCAGTGGCATTTTAAAATGGAACTGAGTAAATGCACCAAAATACATTCTCCTTCCCTGGCATTTACCCCCTGTTTTATCCTGGTGTTCCTTAGAATGTCCTCTGGAATGACTTTACTTGCATTAACTTTTTCTCTGATTAAGAAAGAAGGAAGTATTTTAATAAAAGCAGAGAATTCACAAGGGGACACGTGGAAAAACCCAAGAGCGTGCACAGACATAGAGACATTAATCCAAGTGTTATGGTCAGCCTTTGATCCCTTAGATTCCCATCCCCAATCTCCTGTAACCTTCACATCTGTTTTTTCATCTTTTACATAAATAATCCAACAGAAATGAGCTCTGAAACATTTCCTCAAGGTGGCTCAGAATTACAGAAGGTATCAGAAAAGAATGACAAAGTTGAGGGGTCCTTACAGGGCTCTGTCTGTAGATATTTCTCTTTTATGAGCCACCACCTCAGCAGTGCTGCTTTGTGAAAAGCTGCTGAGCTACAGCATGAAGCTCTGATCCCTCAGCTATTCCTTAAATCTTTTTGGTCTCTCCTTTCTGGTGCTGGGAACTGAAGCAGGGAGGAAAAAAGGGACTGTATAGAGAGGAATTTAGCTCATGGGCCACAAACCCTGTTGGGATTTACAGCTAAGAACCTCTGCACACAGAAGGAGTGACATGATGGAAGGCTCTAGAACTTCGCAAAGTTTTTTCTTGCACCGAGGAGCATAAATCTTCTTGCAGTTGCATAAAATCAGAAGGAAAGCTCCAGAGCATTCAGAAGATTCCATCCCAAATGGTAAAACAGTGGAACATTTTATCCAAGGACAGGGACTTAAAAGCTGACACAGCTAGTAGATTTGGATGAACATCTAATTCGTATTGATCAGACAAACAGACAAGTGTGCATCGTGCACGACACTCAAAAAGCAATTGGGTTTAGAAGAGCCAAGGAATCTTTTAAGCAAATAATTACTTATAGAAGGAATAAGCTTTTTTCCATCACTGTATTCCCCCCAAAAGAATATATAATCTGGCCAGGTATTGATTTGTTAGCAATGCCAAGGGATAAAGTCTTTAACACTCTAACAGAATTTCGATACGGCATCTGTTGACCCTCTGTGTTCTTTACTCTGGTTAATAGAATTAAAACACTGTGCCATTCAAATAAACTGCAGGAATCAGAAAAGGGTAAAGGGAGCTTGCTGGTAAGGAGTAAGGGTTTTTTTAATTTATTTTATCCAAGAAATCAAAATTGACATATTCAGAAGGAAGTATCTGGGATGTTGAATACGCAAAAGAAAGCATGAACAAGTAAACAAGGTCTGAGGAAGTCACACAAATAGTAACTTGTCAATGACAATTAAAACCTAATTATTCCTGATAGCAGTAGTGCTCTTCCTCAAGGGTATAAAGAGCACTTAGTTTGCATTTTAAACATGAGTTCAAATATAGCTTCATACACCCTGTAGGAATGAAGAAGGTATAGATTGATCAGACCACTGATGAAATATGTGAACAGAGGGTAAAAATAATGCATAGGAAAGTGTAAATTAAATGAGCCCAAGTGCCACCTTAACTTACACAGTATGAAACCCTGTTCAAGTCAGCATGAATATAAGCCAGAGAAAAATACTTTACCACAGATACATGCTTTGATCTAGTTCTGATAATTAAAGACATTCAAAATTTACATAAGCACACAATGCACGATATATACGTATTTCCATTCAGAAATTTCCACCAAAATGGGAAAAAAAAGGGTATAATAAAGTTATTGTTGTAAACTAGAAAGCAGATCTGAACACAACATTCTCCTCCTAGATTACTCTGATAAATGCTCTCATTAACTTTAGTCTCAACAAGGTCAATTTAAATGATACCCAACAGCACCAAGATCTGCCTTATTAAAAGGGCAGCAATAACCTAAAATAATGTTGTATCCATTAGAAAACTGTTTGTTTTGTTTGCTTGCTTTCAATTAGGAGAAACAGATTTATATTCCAGACAATTGTATTAAAACTGCTAGGTGCTCTTTGCCTTTCATCATCACCCTTTTCCTTTATTGTCTCCAACACACTGGAATTCCTCCTTGCTCTGTTGCTCCTGACCATTGTCAGACATAAAATACACAATTTTTAAACAGTATGATTGAAATAAAGTATTTTAAAAATGCAGAGTAGAAAAAGAAGCATGCAATATTTGATTATTATCTACTTTACAGTATGACCTCAACAAATCCAACTTCAGTTTATGGGATTATATTCAATGCCAAAGGACCATGTCAATGTTTCTATTGTCTAGATTTTTCTTAAGAAACATCAATGTTTTAGTCTTTATTTTTTACAACACGTTATATTCAGACCACTGACGCAGAGGAGATTCACTTAATATTTCAACAAACTGATAGTATCCAGATCCATAGATCACGAGGACTTATGTATTTCAAACCCAAAAGATGAACTTCTCAAAATTATTACTGATTACAAAATTTATAAGAAAAACTAAATCACAGCCTTTAAGCCTCTCCAGAATTTTTAATAGCAAACTGTCAAGGCTGCTAGAAACTACTTCTTGACATACTTTCAGGAATCCCATTTTCAGGCATTTCGCTTGCAAACCAATCTCTCCCCAAGGAAGCACAGAAGAGCTGCTCTCCCATGTATGATGCCTCAGATTCATAATCCAACTGGAATTTTCAGCAGACAAACAACATCTACTGTGCTTCCAAAGGAGAAGGCTGCTCCTCCACCTAGCAAAAACCCCCTATTTTTACCTCTGAAAAAGGGTTCAAAAGATAACTTTTTCCTTCCTTATTATTGATTTGGGGTGGGGTAGAATTAATTTTTTCCACAGTGGCTGGTGTGGGGACTGCATTTTATGTTTTTGTCTCTGAGCTGGAAGCAGTGTTGGTAACACAAGGATATTTTCCCTACTGCTGAGCAGAGCTTACACACAGCCAAGGCTTATTTTGGTTGTCACACAATCCTGACAACAAATGGGCTGGGCTGCACAAGAAGTTGGGAGGAGACCCATCTCGGACAATTGATTCCAGCTGTGAATCCTGCTTTTCTGGAGATGGTTGAACATCTGTCTGCCCATGGGAAGCACTGGATGGATCCTTTGTTTTGCTTTGCCTGCAGACATTTGCTTTATCTGTTAACTTTGATCTCAACCTGTGAGTTTTCTCAATTCTGCCCTCTGATTCCCTTCCCCCATATCACTGAGATGGAATGAGCACCCGTCTGTGTAGGGCTGAGGTGCTGGCTGGGGTTAAACCATGGCAGCTGTCACTCTTCCTGATGGTTTTCTGATCCTCTTCCAGGCTCTAGTGGGTCCTGACCTGAAATCTATTTAGCTGAAGGCACAGGCTATCAATACAAAAATCTGTTCTACATTTCTCTCGCTTCAGTAGGAAGTATGCTGCCCTACAGTTTTACTAAATATCTGAAAAGATACAGGACAGATTCCAAGAAGTTAAAGTTCTTAAGTTAAAGTTCTTAAAGAACTTATAGAATTAGACCACTACAAATAAAACTGAGTGCTTGTGTAACTTACACTACCATGTTTCACAAATAACCATCATAATTAATGCATCAGCCCTAATGAAAAGGTGATTGTAGTGAGTGTTCTAGAATCCATTTTTCCTGTCATTACATTATGTGATAAACACTGCAATGATGTCTTTGCTCTCCTGAATTGTTTACGATTTTCTGGGGTTGAAGAAGCCAATCTATGACATATTCACATGTACATATCTTCTCAAAAAATAAAAGTGTTTGGCAGCAGACTGGAACAGGCTGAGGTGTTTCATTGCTAATTTTCATCTCACTTAAATTCAATACAACTTTTATTAGGCTTCAAATATCAATACTACTTTTAAAAAAGAATTTACTTATTTAAGAGGCCAGAGTTTAAAACATATCGAGTTGCACAAAACTAGATCACAGCTTCAGATAGATAATTTGAAGCTATTCTCAAGTACAATTTTACAGACACCTAAATGTTCACAAGCCATCAGGAAATACCCTTCAGAGCTCTCAGAATGTAGTATGATAGCAACTGGGCTTGGGCCAGCAGGTTGGGGATGCTGTTAAATGCTGTCATTTATGGCCTCTTTTAAGAGTGGACACTTGTGACTTGATTAAATTTTTTTATGGTCTCTGAATACTCATTTACATGAGAGAACTAAGGAGACTATGGAATTTCAACTCAGCCCCATTTTTGTACTTTTCTAGGCAAAACACATTGGATTGAAAGCAAGTTTTGATCACAATCAGATGTGAGACTGGGAAAAGAAGAAAAACAAATGAGCAAATTGCATGTGTATTCTCAGACATGACAATATGGTATTTTCCTTTAAGATTCCAGTTGTTTAAATGCCTGGAAAAATGTTCCTTACTTACTCATCCTGCTCCATGTACCAAGTGTTAAACATTCTCTCCTTTTGCTATACATAGGCACAGCAGGCTCCTCCATTGCTACCATTTAAACCCTTTTTTGCCTTAAAGAAGCAATCCTAAATACCAGGCTTCCTTACATTGCCTGCTCCAGACAATCTGGTGGCCTCCTGAAGGAAAATCTCCACACTGCATAAAAACCAACATTGCAAAAAATCCATCTTATCCTTCCCAAACCCGTGCTGTTCCCCTGGATAGAAAGGAACCTCATCTATCTTTCTGTTCCATCTCCCCTTCCCCCCAAAGTAGAGCAGTTCCACTACTATAAAATGTACTACCATAGATCCTTACACAAAGTCCTACAGTATTCTGTGTGGGTCTTCAGAAAACACATTTTAATCAAGCAAAGACAAAGGTGAGCAGAGGAATAATATAATCATCAGTATAATAATAGAAGGAATAATGTAATCACTGGTGAAGTGAGAGAGTCCTTTAAATTTTTCATTTCATGAAATTATTCTCTGTGATTTCTTTTTCATAGATGGGAGATATATTTTACATTTGCCATTGACAAAGAGATCAAATTGGTTTGCCTTCTACATGAATGACTTAATGCTGGCATTACTGTCTAGATTATTATTAAAGTCTGTACTTTGATAAAAGCTAGATTCCTATTTTGTTATGTATTCTATCAATATAATGTACACAAACATCTCATCTTGCTAGTACATGACTAATTGAGCAGAAATACATGCATTTAATATATTATGTAATTAGCTGTGAAAGTCTCTAGTTATGATCAATAAGCAATTTGAGTAATCATTCATCTGTTCATTGAAATACAGAAAGAACAGAGATGATTTCAAGATCCTTTTCTACATATATCCTACTGGGACAAGACAGAGAGGTTCTTCCTTTCTGTGATGCTATTTTCAGGCTTCTACTGCTTAATATGCTTATTAAACAACACAATAACTAACAATATAATAATGACTAGACAGAAGCCAAGGTTAAAAATCTCTAGACCTTCCTTCCCCATTCCCCTCCTCTTTCCTTCCTGTTGTATAATAAGTTACTGTTTATTTTTGCTCATGAGGAAAAGCATCCACAAAACATGAGTCTGCATTCCTTTTGTACAGGAGGCTTTTTCTTAGGAAAGAGGAAGAAGATGAAAAGTTGGTACAACTTCAGTTGCTAATTCAAAAAATATACTTATAAAATTAAGAATGAGCTTTTAAAAAGCCAAAATAAAATAAATGGAACAGCTCCAGATAGCAAAAATCAAAGCTATGCACCTTTCTGTATCCAATATTGAGTCACCTGGTGAGCTCAAGTACTAGATCAAGATGCTATAGGTGTAAACTTTTTTTTAAATATTTTTTAAAGTCCATTTAGTTAACTTTATAACTCACAAAATACCTGCAACCTTTGTCTAGTTCTTCAGACATGTCTAGCTGTTCAGACCTGCTTATTTTCCCCTTCCCACCCCTCTCCCCTACCATTATAACTGCAGGGGGCTGGCACCTTCCTTATGTCTTTGAGTTCTTATTTACACTATTGTAAAAAAGAAACCACTCTTCTTTTGAAAAAGTAAAGGATTTGGCTGATAGCAGTCAGTCCTGGAATCTTATTCTTCTGTGCTAGACAGGTGAAAAAAGATTAAATGAGGTTAATTCAACAAAAGTAGGACGTGAGAGCTGTTTTAAAAATCTATGGTCTTTGGGATTATGAAGTTGGCATAATCATGTTTGGTGTAAAACAATTAATTTAGACTAGATTTTGAGCTGCAAAAGAAATATACAATCAGTGATATACTAAAACCATCTGAAACAAGGTAAGTACATCTTTATCTGATCACTGCTGTCAAGGTCATTCAGGCAAGTTCAAATTATATGCAGTAAATGATCTAGGTGAGTCTGTTCTTCAGAGAGTATCTTTGAAGGAATCAAGCTGATGAAGTCCTGGACAGCTTTAAAGTCAACATCCTTTTCACAGTGATTGGAGACTGATATTTGTAGACTTATTGATTAATTTTCTGACGGAGAACATTTGTGGCTCATTTTTCTACCTGGAAAAATAAATTATGGATGCAGATCTCTGCATACATGTAAGGGCCATACACAACAGAAATGCTCAAGCTGTCAAGAAGGAAATGTATCTGTACATTTCACATTTTAAAGCCATAACACAGAAGAGGTTTATTAAGAGTAAAAAAATTAATGGCCTGACAGTAGAGAATTGTTCCCTTTAATATTGTATTTTTTGACCATTTTACACAACCCACTTACAAAAGTGTTAAATGAGAGGAGCAGCATCATTTTCCTCTGGGAGATTATCCCTCATATTTAACTGACAGGAATTGCTTTTGCCCTCACATTAAACCTATTTTCCCTCCTCTCCTTAAGTACACTGAGTTTTTAGTGTCTGAATCTTGAAAAAATCATTTTCCATCTGTCATTTTATACATTTTCAAGAGTTGAAAACTCGTTCTGTATTTCTCCTTTACTGCTGTTTGTTCCTATTGTGCAAATTTAATACCAGACCTCTGTGAATGTCATGATGGTAACTTCATTTTTAGTATCATGTCACTGTGATCTAGATAATCCAGGCACCAAAAGATATTTTACTTCTGCATTTCTTCAGAGCTTAGAGTGAAAAAAAAAAAAGCTCTATGTTTGGTTATTAGTAGTTCTTCACTGCTTTTTGTTGTTGTTGTTGTTGTTGCCCTTTAAGAGAAGGAGGATGTTTGTTTTCAACTGAGTAAAAAAATAAAGTATTTTTCTGTAATGTTTTCATCATCTATAATTACTTCCATAACTCTGCAACAGAAACAAAAGGCTTCTTTCTTTGGATATACTTATCAAAGTTGGTTTGTTTTTTTTATA
The DNA here is from genome assembly GCF_022539315.1 of Serinus canaria. Lineage (NCBI taxonomy): Eukaryota > Metazoa > Chordata > Aves > Passeriformes > Fringillidae > Serinus > Serinus canaria. Next base: position 8,714,758 of record NC_066317.1, on the reverse strand, counting down.
TTAGCTGATTACTCATCAAGTTTTCTCTTATTTTTCTGTTTCCTTTTTGAGTTTGAACTCCTAGCTTCTATGTTTTTTTGTTGCACTTCTCATTAGAGTATTTGAGGCAAGACATGTGGAACACTTTGCTCTCTAATTCTCTATATATTGTCACTTAACTAAAAGGGGTTTTGATTTGCTTGCATCTGCCCCATCCATGTAGGGATGCTGCAGAGGATATAAAAACCAGTTAGAAATGAAATGACCCAAACAAACAAAATTCTGCTTTGTGTGGGAAAAGTTGATATTTGGGAAACTGGATTTGAAATCATTGTGTACTGGTTCTCACTGACAGTTCACACAAAAAGACCAGAACAGGACACAAAACAGAAGTTAGTAGAGACCTTTTGAGTAAATTTCTTATAATAGGAGCACCCAGGCTTAGAAGCCATGTGTCCATCAATTGCAGAATTTTTTTTCAGTGTAACAAATATTAGCTCATCTCTAGAAGTGTGAATCCAGAGAGCAATGGTGTTGGTGTGCCAGACTTGAAAAGCCTAAAGACTTTAAGCCTAAAAACCTTCTGTAGCTGTCAGTGCAGATGGGGAAACCAGTCAGTATTCACAGGGAAACCTGCAGCTTTGTGGTCCTGTACTATATTTTTAATTGACCAGTCTGAGAGGATGAAATCATCTGGTTAATGGGTTAAGCATGGCTTTGAAGGACTTTCTGGGCATTATGGCAATACTGTATAAAGAAGCTGTGACCACATGAGCCCATCCACTCTTGAATATAACTCCTGACTGGAACCTTGGACTGACTTGAGACACCTAAAGGAACTTGAGACAAGATAAAGGTGAAGCTGTTGTTCAATCACCTCTGGTCTAGGGACAAGGAAACAAGACTAAGGCAGGAGAAAGAAAACCAACAAGTATCCACAAGAAAGCCAAATCCAGCAGCTGTCCTGAAAATCAGCTGGGGGATGCCATAGCCCCCAGGCTCATCTGCTTTGCCCAGCCTGCCCCACAGCCAGGAAGGGAGGAGGAGAGTTCAGGGGGTGCCGTGTAACCTCTGGGCACGGGCAGTGAGCACCCATCCTCCCTCACACAAAGTGGCTCAGCTGTAAAACCCCCACCAGGAAGGGCCACATCCACGGGACATTCCCGTGAGGAGCAGCTGAGGAGGTGCCAGGATCCATCCAACACCCCCAGAGCGCTCCCCACACTCATTGCTGAGGCCTTGCACAGAGCTCTGCTCCTGATGCTAAGGGATGCAACAGATCCAGAGGCTGCTGCCAGAGTCTGTGCCAAACTTATCCTCCAGGGCTTTCCATTGAACTCTTTGTTTTGTGGGGCCCTCACCACCACGAAGATCAGAAGAAGCAGATCAATGGCACTCTGTCAGGGTCTATGTAGTGGTGATATTTTCTACCTAATCTTTCTTTGTCACTCTCTTTTCTTCCCCCTTTTTTTTTTCCTCTCTCTCTCTCTGTCTCTCTCTCTCTCTCTTCCTTACTTTTACCATTAAATAAAATCCATACTATTAACTTAGGCATATGGTCTCACTTGAAACTTAATTCTGTTAGGGTCATCTCTCTAACAATTTTAATAACAGTACTGTAACAACCAGCACAATTATTTCACCCTGTGCTCTATCACAGCCGAACTTCCTGGAGCAGACAATCCTTACCAGCTTACAAGGTGAAAAAACTGATTTATAGCTACCATAGAAACCAACCTCTTTGTATAATAATGTATGCATAGGGGAATATAACCTCTGCCTGTGTGCGTAGAGCAGTGATTCAAAGCTGCCTGTTTGAATATGTGCTGATGCCAAAGAAGGAATCTGATGGATTCAGTCTCCCTGCAGCCTATACACTGCCTTCTGCTTCCCTCTAGGAACCAGAGGCACTCAGACACTCCTTGCCCCCATGGCCACATAATCATCTCAGCTCTGTGAAAAATGCAGGGTGCAGATTTCCATCTGTTTTAAAGGCAAAACCGGAGACCTGCAGACCCAAGGGACACTGCTGCTGGTTTAGGGTTTTCAGGGCAGGTGCTACCTCTGGCTTATGTTTGAATGAGGTTGTACTTCCAAACTTAGCAGCAGGTACGGTGATTGTTTTTCTTGCCATATAATTGTCTTACAGCAGAGTGGATAAATTCCTTTACCAGACAGGAGTACAGACTACTCCGAGTAAGGCACCTTATTTTATCAAGTCCCACTGTACTGATATTGTTCTTGGCTGTAAAGGACAACTGGACAGTTCTCACCCACTTCCATTACCTGACACTCTGCAGTGTTCAGGGTAAATATTGTCCATCTATTCTACTTTCTCAATACAGAGGATTTTTACTTTGAGACTCTTTTTTTTTATGTCTTGTCACTACAGCAGGCAGCAAAAACAAAAAATTCAAGTAGCCAGTTTTCCAGCAGTTTTGAAGAAAAAACCCCTCAAGTAAAATTCTAGCTAAAATCTTATTACAAAAACATTTCTAGTAAACTGTACTTTTTATATATAGTAACTTTATCTCAACTGTCTGACAAAGAAACCAGCCATCCTAAGGATGGACACATTTCCTATCCCTCACAAAACTTCCTTCAACTCTACTTCCTCTTTCACCTGATGATTGCAGTACCCATCTGAGTCCCCTCCTAACATACAAAAAAAAACCCCTAAAAAGCAACAACAAAAAATAAAAACCAAAAAAAAAAAAAAACAAAAACAAAAAACCCCAACCAAAGCCAGCATTTACATCCTGGAAATTTACAATTCTCATTTTTAATCAGCAGAATAAAGCTTTATGCAGGGAACATTAGCATGCTAAACATGAGAAGGGTACTAATGCCATTACTACTACTAAAATAGTGCCCCATCATTGGATCTGCCTTGTAGAAAGAGCATTGTATGCTTTTCTAAGACTTGCAAGTAAAATTTGTATTTTTGCAAACAAAAAATACAATTACTGATGAAATTTTTGTAGAAATTTGATTTTTCACTGCTTCAAGCACTAAAAAAATCAGTTTTAGTTTTTAAATATTTTTATCCAATGACTCAGAACAGAAATAATATGGAAATGAGTATAAAACCCCTTTTGTATGGTGAATATCAGAACACCAATCCCTTTTGTTCTTAAAAAAATACAAATTCAGTTAGAATGCTTATAATAGGCCTCTCTATACACAGAATTTCTTGCTAAAGAAGGATTTCCTTGTAACAGGTAAAAACTTTAAAAAAAATAATAATTTTGCATAACTCACAGGATCATGAAATAGCTGATGCCTCGGAAGGGCATCTTGTCCAACCCTGCAGCTCAAGCAGGATTTTCTGGAGTTGGTTTCCCAGGACTTTGTCCAGGTGGCTTCTGAATATCTCCAGAGAAGAAGACTCCACACTGGGGAGCCTGGAGCTCAGTCACCCTCACAGTGAAGAAGTTTTGGTCTGCCATTGGTTGCAAAACATCCTTTTCATAAAAATTCCAGTTTTCCAATGCTTTTATAAGACCTTGATTTTTAGTCTACACAGCCTTCATACAACCTGGGGTTCCTTTGAGTAAGCAAAAAAAAAAAAAAAAACCAAGATCAAAAAACTGTATTTTTTTTTGTGGTTAAGAAGTAATCAATATCTTAAAAAGTTTTAGTTTTATTTCAAATCTATGTTAATAACAGTTACTACTTACTGTTTTTAACTGTTCCAAACTTAAAACATGCAGAAATCTTTTATGAAAGGCCTTCAATATTCATTATGATTAAAAAAGCAAGTTTGTAAAGATAGGAACTATACAATAGCAGGGATTTCCAGCTACGCAGATATTATTGGCTATTCATTGTATCCTTGAAAATGACAGATAACTTTCAGTTAGTTTTTTTGAAGTAAATATATCAAAGCAGTATAAACTCCATCAGTTTTGAGCTGTCAGGGGTCACTTCTCGTCAGCAATCATAAATTCTAAACAATTACTTCATTTGTTCCATGTTTCTGGTAGCAGCCAAGCATCAGCATAGAGACTTGCACTTTATTCATCAATAAAACAAATAAATCACCCACAAACAGAACACAAAACCTGACCTGTCCTTACTGACAGGGTTGAAAACTTTCCCTCTATGTTGATAGCTATGATCCAAACTTTTGAGTTTTAACATAACCAGTTAAGACATAGGATGTCACTCTTATTATCATTAATAAAGATTTGGGTTTTTTAAAGAGATACTTAGCAGAATGCAACATGTATGATCCAAGACCTTTTCTTTAAAAAAAAATTAAAAATAAAAGGTAGAGCACAAATATCTCCTACAAAAATTGATATGATGGGATAATAAATCCCATCATATCAATTTAGCATTTATAACTTTAACATCAATTTTGGATCATTTAGCATCCCATGGCAAAAAAAGGTGGAACCGTAAATGTTTATAAACCTACACTGCTGGAACTTCTCCATGAAGAGTGGGTGTCAGCTGCTTAAAAAGAGACAAATTGGGAAGGTTCTGTTCTGCCCTTGATGTGTGCACAGACTTTACCTTCAATTAGTGTCATTAATCAGGAGGAGAACCAGCTCCCAGGCCTACCATCATTTGATGTGGGTGTCCCATCAGGTACCCCCTGTGCTGGGGGAAGACACGCCCTGGCACTGACAGTGACACATTGCAGGGCTCTGAGCCCCAGCAGGTGCCATATGCTCGGCTGAGAGATAGCTGACAGCCCTGACAGGACATCAATTATTGCCATCCAGCCACCTGCTGGAACACACAGGGGCTCATCCCAGCTTCCTTGTCATATCACCACCAGAACTCATTAAGTGGTCTGTGTTTAAAGCCTTTGTTTTTCTCAAGAAAATGCAATTAATCGAATTGTGGCTGATGCAAAGGCTTGGGTCGGGCAAGGATGGTGCCTGCAAGGGCTCTCTGGTTGAGGCTACACCACCCCAACCAGCAGTTTGGGAGACACCCCTCAGAAATCTGCTACTGCAACTCACCCTAGCTAATTTCAAATGGAAATTTAAAGATACACCTTGACTTTCAAACTCCTTCTATAGATAAAGGTGAGAAGAAGATATGTAAAAATCATTTTGTTTTCTTGGGTGAGGCTGAGTTCTCAATGTGTGTAGAAACTCCAGCTGTGGCTGGGCAAGAACTCAGAGCCCAGCTCATGCAGACTGGTAGTTGGTGTTGGTAGTTGGTAGTTGGTGTTGGTAGTTTTTTCCCAAACATGACAGGACTGCTGGGATACATTCCTTGAGCTTTATTGCAGCATCAGCCTCATTACATAGCTGAGACAACTAAAAGATGGCTCACATCCTGCCAGCAGCAGTAAAGATTTCTTTGTTACAGAGCATTTTAAAGACTTTCTAGCCAATAGCATATTGCTAAAGCTTACAGACAATTGTTCCAACCAATCACTAAAAGCACACCTACACCTGCCTCACACAATGCTTTCTGCATGCCTTCTATCAATACCTTCTATTAATACAATACACAATACTTCATTATTAAGCTTAAAACCTTCTATTACCTTACTTCAGCATTTTCCTGCAGTCTTAAGGTCTATCTTAGCCAAGCCTAAAACTCAAGCTATTGTTTCATGTCCTTGCTTGCTGTACTATTGCAACTTTTCTACTTTCAGACTTTGCAGCTGCAGCTAGTTCTAGTTCTCTTTCTGTTTCTAAGGCCTGCTTTCCCAGCTTTCTGAAAGTCTTCTTGCCTTTACTACTTCCCACCATTCCCCCTCTTAACTTTGTTGCTCATTGACTGCCTTGCGTTACCCTACTATAATATGTATTTCTTTTTGTTTGTTTGAGGCACCTCCCTCTTACCTTTCCTATTTCCCACACAGAACACCAACCACATCTCACACTGACTGGGGCAGCCAGGTGCTAAATGGAATCCAAAGCTCCATTTTTGCTCCCCTGGCTGACAGTGACAGTTTAAAAATATGCAAACCCTTCTCCCATACACATTTTTTTTCTCACACAAGAAAATGGGTGCTTTAAGACTTTTACCCTGACTTTTACCTTGATTATTACTTGCCTTTCTGGAATTCAATTTCTATCATTATTCAAGGATCCAATCTAGAATTAGAAAGAAAATTACACCACAAGTCAATTCCTTTTGTTCACTGATGGGATGTCTCAGACATTAAATCCCAGCAAGCATGGAAACTGGAAGTGGCATAAAGACAAAAAAATCCCAACATACTTGGAATACATTAAAAAAATACAAATGGAACATTTTCTTAACTCAAATAGTTATTATAGTTTGGAAAAAGGAACCTTAGAGAATCACCTGATAAAAAGTATTTAAAAATGGCCTGTGTTGTAATAGGAAAATCTACTTCAATTTTCTTTTTTTGTTTCCCCCAATGTTTTTGATGATTCTTGAGCCTCCCATCTCATCATTAGTGTTATTTTTCACAGTAAAACATACATATTGTAGCATTGATCCCAGAATTAAACATCAGAAATCCTTCAATACTCCTAGTTTTGTTTCTGTAGCAAAAAAGCTGGTGAAAGCCATATGGTAAAAAGGATTTGTTGTAACTTAGAGTGAAAAAAGATGACTTTTTTTCTGGTGCAATCTAAACTTACTTTTTCTAGCTTATACAGTGAGACTGATTTTTATTAAATTTAGCCAAATTAAATTTAGTAATTTTTTAGAAAGTTTTAAAGTTTGGAGATTTGTACTTCAAAATGTGTATTGACTGTTTTTAATTCTACATATGAAAGCAGCCTATGTTAAACAGTATGAAAATGTATCTTCCATGTTAGAAAAAAATTCAACTTATTTTGTATGGTGCTTATGTTTTTGTCCTGCACACTGAGTAAAAGATTTGATTAAAAGAAACATTAATGAACTCATGTGGTAAATAAATATCAGTTAAAATTATTTCAAAAGGCAAGTAAAGATACTTATGTATCAATACAATGAAGAGTTTGCCTGAACTTAAAAATTCTGTTTGCACTTTTGAAATGAATATAGTTTAGAGTTACAATTACTATGGACAAACAAATTATGCAAAGAAATGACTGGGCACCAGGGGCATTGTCTCGTGCTGTCTCCATTGTGTGTGAAGGCCCCTTGGCCTTCTAATTGTGGGTGGAATCCCCTCCAAATGCCATCCACCACCTCCAAAGGCTTTTGCTGGGGACTAAATCACAATTATTGTAAAGGGAAGGCAATTACTCCAGCAAGCATATGGCCCTGAAGCAACTTCTCTGTGTATGTTGTCCCCAAGTGATATTGAAAATCCATGTGATTGGGGCTCTTTAAGGGCTTGAAACTTGGATTAGGTTGCCTGGTAAAAAGTGGGTACTTTTGAAATATGCAACTTCTAATAATATTGCAGAAGCATAATTTAAAAATATAAATCTTGGCCATCTATATAGAACTTTTTTGGTTTACTCTTCTGTGATCTTGTGACAGTTTTGATGTTGGTGTTTTTTTGTAAAATACTTGATTAAAATAATACAAAACATGTATTAAAGTTTCCTCATTATTTTAGAGTTGGGGGTGACGACAAACCTGGTCAGCATGTTAAGTGCTTCAAAGCACACCCCTTATATGCTTTTGTTTGGTATCTCTAAAAAGTTTTTCTTTTGTCAGCCCTGAAAACTAAAGCATGAGATCTGTATCTCACAATGGGTTCTTTCTGTTTCAAACCTTATCAGTCCTGGTAATAAAAGACAACTTGGATTTCACTTTTACTAACTTGGGGGTAGGTTCACTCTTTTTTTTTTATGTGTGTGTGTGTTTATGTTTTTATTTTCAATATTATCACTCAAACCCTCTCATACAACTTGCAGAATGGTTATGGGGTTCAGAGTTATACAAGCACAACAGACACAAAATGCTTTTGGATAACTGATAGAACTACTTTATGAAGAAGTCCACAGGAAAAAGAAAAAGTGTCATTTCTTAGTTTCTTTTGAAATACCCACTCATTCTCAAGGTTTAATTTTTCTTAGTTTTTTGTTGTTGTTAAATTTACATTTATAAGGAAGCCTGAATTAAGCTTGCTACTTTGAAAATATGCTTTTACGAAAGGATTTTAGCAGGGTATTGGTAATTTCCTTTTTATTTCATTGAACATGTTCTAAATAGGGTAAGACTGTAATGACCAAGGAACATCTACAGCTGTCCCTATTTCATGTGGAAATTCAATTTAATATCAGTCCCTCCCTAAGTAGTCACTCTCTCTGGAACACAAGGTTTTCATCCATTTGACATAAAAGTTTTAGGGTACCTGAAATGTGTAACTTTGTATTAATTACTATCTCACAAATATTTATAGATAACTGAAATTTCCAGCTGAACAAGCCACACTGCAATGATACTTGTAGCTCTAATTTCATAAGGTCTTTTTTTCTTAGCAAGGTGCATTAGGGAATGAAGATAAGAAAGTAATGCAAAATTTGTGATCTTAAACAGCACAGGGATTCTTAAAAGACTGAAATCTCAGCAAAACCAGTAGGAAAACTTATGCTTCAAATAGTTATGAAATTCAAGAGGTATCCTGGATCCCTCCAAGTGCATATGATGTGATATATTGCCATCACTTCTGCCCACAGACTCTGCCTGCTCTCCCGTTACGACCTCGCAGATCTCCCACCCCTTCCGTATGGTTCCTCTGAGAACTCCAGCTGGCTTTCACCACTTCCCAACAGGGGAAATTGTGTTTACCTGCTTTATCTCACCAAACAGAGGCAAGGTGCTGAGGCCCTGTAAAGCTGGCTATGCAAAGAACCACTTGAATTCAGCTAGAAAAGGTCAGCAGTGATTTTGGAAAGCAAACATGGAGGAACAAAGAGCTGACTTCTTTCTGAATGGCATTTTTAAGTGTCAGGCATATACTGCATACAGCACAAAAGGCAGATCCAGAACAAGATTATCCTATTTCCATGAAAAAAAATATAAGCACTCAATAGTTTAAATAAAGCAAATGGTTTCCAATAAGATCCTTATGGATGGTGGGAAAGAGGAGATGACCATCCTGCCGTGATGCCTGCACACTAATCTCACAAATTAGTGAGATTACCACTCACTAATTACCACTAGCTCCCACAAGTGGAAACATTGTGAAACACATAGAAAATACATAAGCACAGAGAAAACCTTCTCAAAGTCTATGTGGCATTAGCTCTTTCTACTTACAGGTAGCTGTGCTAGTTTTGTGTCAAAGTTTTCGAACCAACAGCTGCTTCATTCAGCCATTATCACTGTCATATTTTCTGAAAAATCCCTTCACCAGGATTTCTTCTCCTGGGAAGCTGAGAAGCCTCAGAAAAGAATGAAAACAGTAATTATCTGATTGCTTCTCCTGTGTTTGCTGCTTTGGAATGTGGTCTGGAGATTGGTTACCAACAGCTGCATATTTGATTGGTTTCCTATGAATTGTTTTTACTTAATGGCCAATCACCATCAGCTGTGTTGGACTCTGAGGAGTTTTTTGTTATCATTCTTGTTAAGCCTTCTGTCTGTATCCTTTCTCTATTTTTCAGTTTCGCTTTTGTATAGCATTCTTTGAATATAACATAACATAACATAATATGATATAATATGATAAAATAATATAATAAATTATAATATAATACAATAATAAATCAGCCTTCTGAGAACATGGAGTCAGCTTCCTCATCTTTCACCTTGTCCTGGGGATCTCACAAACTCAACATACCATCTAATCCCATACCTCAATTTCAACATAACTGCAGCTATCTGCAAAACATGGGATTAAGAGTTTCCAGTTGTTAAGGAACTTTCCTGTCTGGTCATCCAGGAGCCACTCTGGCAGTCACACTCCCCAGCCTGAGCTGGGATTAAAGCCCACTCACAGCTACACCCCCCACACTCACACCATGTGCATTATTATTCTGTGTTAATAACTGGTGAGTAGCAGTTTACCCACTGCACAACTTTCAAATATAGTTTGTAGACATATTTCTGTGCTTTAACATTTATACTTTCAGGTGTCTACTGGGAAAAAAAAAAAAAAAAAAAAGCTGGATTCTACATGTGAAGATGCATCTTTCAAATCTTGAAAGGTTGTAATGGTGTATGGCCCAGCTGAGAGATGGTACATTAGAAAGAAGTTTTTTGTAGAACAGACTTTTTATGTTTGGGGGTTTTTTTTCAGAGATTTTATGTGTCAATTATTAAACAAGAAAATTTTAAGAGTCCACATGTGAGATGATTAGAGCATTTAACACTAATTAGTCTAATGGCACCTACTGTTAAATATTTATAATCACTAAGAAGGCTGAACCATCAACAGCAATATGATTGAATTTCATGGAATTCAGAGTCTAGAAATCAAGAACATTTTCTATCAAAATTAGGTACTCGAGGGATATGGATAAAAAATAAAGAATTAGCAGGGAAAGGAAATAGAAAATGATGACTAGGAAGACTGAAAGAATAATTTCTGTTTGTAATCTGGTATTACCTATAAGAAGGTGAATGTAGCAAGTAATTTTTAAGAGTAGCTAAAAGCTTAGGCACCTTGTAAAGGAGAAAAAAAGCAAGTTAAAGGGTCACGAATGATAGTCCTTTACCATCATGAAAACTCACCTTTCTTTGAAAAACCCTTGCACAAATATTGAAATTCCAATGTGATTTCAAAGGTGATGAGAAAAATAAAGGGCACAGGTCAGCCTAAAAATTCTGAAAACTGGTGTCATCCTATATATCAGTTTCATTTAATACCAAACACATTCAAGATCATTTAAGATTAACCACCTGCTCTTGGTATTCAAAACCACATTTTGAATATTCAGTTCAGTTTCAAAGGTAACTGTTCTAAGAACATAAGTCTTTGCTGATGCATTTTGATAGGTTAATGCTAGAAAGAGAAATACACACACAGTAATTGCACATCTATGGATGTAAACAACTCCCATTGGCACCCCAGTGCCTGAGAGAGAATAACACAAACTCCTCACAAGCTGCATTTCAGCTTGACCCCACTGCCTGCCACCGAGCATCACTAAAAAGAGCCTGGCTCCATGCTCTTACCAGGGACATCAAATTGGCTTTTTAAACAGCTTCACATTCATACCACAAGAGGAAATGCCCTGTATCTTTTTCTATGACATGACATGCACTGATGTCTACTGTCCTCAACAAATAGCATCACAACCTTTATATTTCTCAAGACCAGAGGCAAAGTCACAGAAAAAAAACCAAAAACTTCTTACTGGTAATGCTTCTTAGGCTTAAAAAAACTGTATTATAAACCATAATTTATAATAATCCCTTTTTTTTTAGTGTACATGAATTAGGCTATGTGTGTATTCCACATTTGTGGAAGGCAAGTACTTGGAATGGCTATTTTCCAATATCTGGGTTTCATGTAGCATTTAAATCCACTAAATCAACACTGACATACTGAAAAAATTATTCTCCTAACTTCTTTTCAAGAGTTGTTCTCTTACAAAACAAAAATCTTTTGGTTTAGTTTTCCTGCAATGTTTCTCAGAAAAGTTAGCTTCCCTTCTAAAATTCACTATGGTCAGTGGCATTGCAAATAAGCTCATTAATTCATTTTGCATTCTCAAGTATTACATTTGTTCAACAGATTTAAAAATGTGTAACTCCACATGCTCATTATCTTCATCAGTTTGGTTAGGAGGCTGTCAGCCTTGTCAATTATATTACTTCAGAGACTTCCCTTTTATTTTTCCTCCCGTATTTTTTAAGCTTTCTGATCATGAGCTGCAAATTTTTTTCTATAGCCTCACTTCATCTTCAAATAGCCTTGTTTGAAAGAATGTCCCCTTTAATTTTTCATCAGACTTTGTAGTGCACAGGTAGTGTATCTTTATTATTCCTGTGTTGCTTTCCATCTTTTATGGATTCAATTTTCACCATGTATTATATTCTGCAGACCTATTGTCCTTTTCACCTCCTCAGTTCATCCTTCTATTCTTTCTTTTTTACCTCTAAGCCCCTTCTCCCTTACTGTGACCTTTTCCAGTCTTTTGAAATCTCCCCTGTATGTGCCTGTCCTTCAAGTCACACTGTTAACCTTCAAATAATTTTGCTGACTGCAGCCTGGACCTCTGTTTGAAGACTTTATTCTAAACTACTTTTCAGACATATTTTAATTGAAGACAACCGAGGGAAAAAAAAAAATCAAGCATCTTTTAATCTGAGAACCTACCAAACCAGGCAAACGATCCCATGCCGTTCAGGGCTCTGATTACTGCCAAAGAAGTGTGGCTTTCTCTGAAGAGTTTCAATAGTCAGAAGGTAAAAGTGCTGAACTTCACTGGAAAGAAGACTGGAGAGTGAAAAAATGAGGATATTCAAGTAACTTACTTAAAATATAACTATTTAATCAATGTTCCACTTCATATTTTCACACGAACCTAGCTGAAGATTTTCAATCAGTTCTGTAAAACCTGTGTGTAGCCTCACTGATGAAGAGATGGAATAATGTGTTTAGCACTTTAGCTCTACTAGCTGCCACATGCAGATTAAGCAAGTTTGATCTTAAAGCTTTGATTCTGTCAGAGAACTTTACAGGTGGTTAAGCAATAAGTGTGGCTGTATTTTATGGGATATAATGCCGTTTTCTGGGACACTACGCTGACCTCGTGTTCACCAAACGCTCGCAAATGAGCAAACCTTCTTAAAGGCTGCAGCCATGTTCTGTCACATCTAATTCTCATTTCATGCTTATCACTGCAATTTGAACTGTGAAAACTTACAGATCACATACTGAAAAAGGAAAGGGCTGTGTCCCCAGGAGCAGCCTAGCAGATCCTATTTCCTCCTGGTATTCTCCCACTTGCTGAAAAAAAAATCATAGTTTCAATGTGCAAAATTTTGTACATGCCTTAATACCTCAGGTGTTTGACTTTGACTGAATTTGCTCCTTCCTCATCTTCTTATGGAACAAGCTGATCTAGCATCAAATGAATAAAGCATTGGTATTAGGAAATATAAACTAGACTGGAAATATTAGAGGATACACAACATTGGTCTAGTACAAATCTAAACATAAAACACTTTTAATAATAACTGTTTCATTTCTATAGCTGACGATGTTTTAATAAAAGATACAACTCACAATGTTCATTTGTTCAGTAGTCCAACAGTTCAGTACATATGGTAAACTAATTTGAGTCAGTAAAGAGACTCAACTTCAATTTCCTTCGTTAGTTTTCAGCTTTTGGACTTTCCCTTTTACTAGTTTTTGTCATGTCCTTTTCCACTCCTATTCAGTTTGGGAATGGTTTCCTTGTAATTAAGAGCTATGTGCCTACATCTGTGACTCTTGCACATTTTTAGCCACTCATACCCAGGATTTGTAGGACGCTCCAGTCTGGTGACACAGGAGCTGGCAATAGTTGGAACTAGACCTTTGGAATTTACAAAAAGATGTTCCATTTTTTGGAGTAGGGGCAGGAACTTTCCTGATACAATAAAAGCAATACCAATAAGCACCTTATTATGTCCTTATGGATTCAATTTTAGGGTATGACTAAAAGGAAGTATAAACTATAAATGAATAGCTACCATATTCTTAACTTACAGTTATTTTAACATATTTGTTTGAAGCATTAATTGTCAAAAACAATGACATGGCATAACTGTCTCTAATAGTTTAATGCTAAGATAGGGAGAGGCTTCATAATAATGCTGCTAACTTCTAAAAAGCTCTGTCAGTTCCCTTTATTACTGAGGATGAAATTTCAGCTCACAAGGAACATTTTTTCAATACTCATGCAGTGATAATCCAGGTAAAAAGAGACCTATTCAACTCGATCCATTAAGCTGAAAAGTATGTTGAAGAGTTCTATTGCAATTTATTCCTTTTTTTGTCAACTAGGAAAAAAGGAACCTTGCATTAAGGCTTATTTTAAGGTGTTATATGGATTTTTTTTTTGTTTTCTTTGAAGGTTTTTCATCTTGTCATCTATTTCATTGCAGAAACGTGTTTTCCTAATGTAAATGGATTGTTTCACCCTTTTGAGAGCTAAAACTGTACAATATTGTTAGAATGATTTTCTAACTATTCATTTGGAAAAAAATAATCAAAATTAATAAAAGGTATATGTGTGTTGAAATATCATGAAGGAAAACTTAACATGGCATTCTCTGGAGCTGAATTACATCTAAAATAGTTTGATAGCAGTTTCATGCCTCATCCATGGAAACACTGATATTTCTCTTTCCCAAACAAGAGGTACAGGAACAGAAAGGCTCATGAAAACTTTGGGTAACTAAAGCAAGGCAGAAGAAGTCCAAAGACCTGGAGCTGGTCCCTCAAGTCTATACTCAACCATTCACCTACATCTTCCTTAGATCCAAGTGGATCTAGACATGAAAGACTTATTTAGGAAACACAGTGTCCTATTCTGTAGCAAACAGTCTAGCAGACTAAGGAGGAAAAAAGTTCCTAAAATTAATAGCAAAATTCTTCATACTTGGATTTAAATTATTATCTTTGGTAGAGGAAGATAAAACTGGAAAAACAAAAGTGATTTATAACTCTTCAAGAAGTATTCCAGTATCTCACAAATGAAATAATGAAAAGGGGAAAAAAAAGCTTTAAAAAAAGTTTTTTAAAATATGAGAAATATAGAAATCAATGTAAACATTTTAACAACCACATCAAGAACTGTGGCTATTATTAAGAAAGTCAGAAAATATAATTGAACTCTAGCCTATCTCTTAATACAAATCTCACTGTTTTGTAACCCAAGCCTGATGTTTCCATTCTAGTAAAAAAATGTTTTTCATTATTTTAAAATGCAACTGATAAAATTTTTCACCGTATGTAAACGTGTAACACTTCCCTTTAAAGAATTCAGATAAAAATGGGAAAGGATAGATGCTGAATTTTCTTGTAAGATTCACTTAAAATTTTTATGTTTTTGAGTTGCACCATTACTTACTGCTGTACTTTTGAGAATTGTTAGGCATTAGCCATTTATTATAATTTTTAAAGGCTTGAAGAAATGAAACTTTAATTGAAGTCTAACCCTTAAATATTCGTGAATAATTTAATTTTCTTTTAACTAATAATGTAAAATAAGCTATTTCTCCAGAAGATTACTACTTTTTTATCCTTTTTTCTTACAGTCTACTCTTATTTCTAGCACTTTCAATATCCCTTAATATTAATTTGGAAGAATACTGGTAATTTTCTTAGTTTCTAATAAAATCTGTGCTTACTTCTAGCACTTTCAATATCCCCCAATATTAATTAGGAAAAATACTGTTAATTTGCTTGGTTTCTAATAAAAATTTGCTCCAATGCTCCAGTGCATGGTGCATCACGGTCTACAAAAATTCTCATAAATGAAATAGGATTTCTTGAAGGCAGTAAGACTTGTTCTTTCATATACAACACTGTATTGTCTCAACATCTTAGAACAGAATTGATATATATTTCTGTTTATGATTGGGAAGGTGAATTGTGTGTTTATGCCAATACATAGAAATGATAAAATCTTCAATGTGCCTTTCTCTCCAAATGAAACATCCATACACCTGCAGTAAACATTTAATTCAGCTAGTAAAATCATGAAACCCCTTTAAACTACTTTATGACTTTATCTCTGTCAAATGACATTTTTCATACTCTATTTTACTTATTCTGAGTTATTTATGTTAAATTATATCAAGAGAGATTTAGAATGAATGACAATAAGGTTTCCATGGAATAATCAGACATCTGTTGTTGTTTTTCACTCAAAGGAGTATTTCTGAACTCAGATTTTTAAAAATCCATCTTCCATCTTCTAAAAATCCATCTTTCTACAGTGACGAAACAATACAGAAATGATATTCTGTAAAAGATTATTTTACCCCATAAACTCAAAGACTGAGTTGTGAATATATCATTTTGAGGTTACAGTTCAAAAATTTCAAACATAATTACAGGATTTTTCATTTACCTCTGTGGATTGTGATTGAAAATGTGTGTTGGAGAAAGGCTGGCCATAGCTCTTAAAGCAGAGGACAGTCAATTTAAGCTTTTTTTGTTTGTTTGTTTGTTTGTTTTTCTGCTTGTCATTACTTCCTTCAATCTTGAGTTTGTTTTCAGTGACTTTACTTCCCCACCAGGTACAACTGAGTACATCATCACCCCATCTCAGCAAAGTATAAAATATCTTGAAGTAAACTATATTTGTTTGCTTTTAGCTTGTTTTCCCAAGGAAAATGTAGATCTCCTCTGGGTCATTTTCTCAGTACACCAAGTATGTATACTGCAGGCACTTGCATGCATAATTGATAAGGTGGGAGAGAGAGAGGAAGAGATTCTTAAGAGTATTCATGTAATCAAATCACATTTTTGTGGGAAGTTTCATAAAAAATATAGAAATAAGCTGTCTCCAGTCCTTGTGTCACTCCCCTTTCACTTGCCACTGACACACACTGGAAACACAATGTTTCTCTGGCTGTGAAAAATACTTCTTCTGTATTCAAAATTACATGCCAACATACATTAAAAATTTACCCAGTTTTCACAGTAGGATATACTTTTAATGTAATGCAAATTTTGCTTGTTAAAGGTCATTTTCTTTCCCAAATGGTTCATGAGCTCAGCCCTAGACTGACCCCTAGTTCTCTCTGGGAATTGGCTCTGCAGAGCTGACTAGCCGTGAAATCCATACCAAATCAAGCACAGATAATGTTTTCAGAAAGGCAGGCAAATATAAAATGTTCTTCTTATACATAATAGGACCTACATTTCCTACCTGAAAACAGGTGTCAGAATTGATACATTTATTTATTTTTTTTTTTTAATCAAAGATCACATTAGGTAAACATTTAGCTACAACTACTTGCTAAGTATCAATGGTGTGAGGAGAAAAAGGCTTTTTTGATTTTTTTTGTGGGGGTTACTATGGATCATATGCTGGCACATGCTGAATTACCACTCCCCCCCTCTCTCCACTAAGAAAATGTAAGTCATTGTTTTCTAGTATAACTTTAGACTGAAAACTAAAATTAGAGGGCAATTTTGCACATAGCCATTTTCAGAACACAGCTATGAAAGAAACATTCAAGAAAAAAGAGAATCAGAAAACCTCAGAACTCGGCTGATATGGAAACACAGACAAAGGCACTCTTTGATATCTCGAACTATGAAGATATAAAATTAACTGCTTCAGTGTGAGGCAGTGGGATAAAAACTGCTTTCATGGACTGCATAATTTAAAAGATTGTGCAGTTAAAGATCTGTATAACTCTTCATAACATTCTAACTGGAGTCTCCATAAAGCCTATAAACTAGATGGCAGCATAAAATTATTAGACCTGCATTTACAGCTTTGCCTATTATAGCACTGTTATTTTCACACCAATATTAATAGAGCCAAGGCTAAGTAAGCACAGCTCCTAAGTAGTAGCAAGGATTTGCATGACATTCTGCATCACTGCTAGTCAATACAAGCTTTTGGAGAAGAGAAAGCAAGACAAAGATCTCTCTTGGGGAAAAAATATATTGTGGGTTTGTGGTTGTTTTATAAGGAAAAAGAACCCCCGTTGATGCAGTAAATGATGCATAGGAACAGGATGGCAGAAAACTTGCATTTCCCATTATTTCTTGATAACACTCACAGCTGAAGTGGAGGAAGGAAAACAACAGTTAACATGAAAGAAAAGAACCCACATATCTGACAGCATGCTTGCTTTCACCCAGGGGAAACCACCCAACTTAATTTGGATCTTAAACGTAATGGTAAAGACAGTTTCATCATGGCAGCATCTCACATGCTCAACAATACTTTCCAATACTTATATCTAATATTTTCTTAGTAAAACAAATATGGCAAGAAGGAAAGAAAATTCTCATTAACTTTGAAGAGAAAACCTCCCAAACAACAGTTGTGAAATGTACTCTAAGTTCTTTTTCTTTTTGATACTTATACTTCCCTTTCCCACGCTTCACAGGCAGGTATTTATTTTATCAGAATTAAAACTGTCAGATCCCACAAGCTGAGTTGAATCTGCTCAACCTTCCTTTTTTTTTCATGTGTGTGTGAAATCTTAACTCAACTATGTTGTCTGAGCAGCACTGTCATTAGATTCAGACAGAGTAACACATCAGATGTAAAAATTATTAATAAATTCTCCTTCATTTTTTTCCAGATGGAATGACAGAAGCTATTCATGCCAACTCTACTCACTTATTTGCCAGGATTTTTTTTTTTTTTTACATTTTGAAAATGATATTATTATTTTTCTGATAATTTTTGAGGTGGCCAAAAGATTTAAAGACTGATTCTATTGTTTTTCATCTTCTGAATGTTAATGTGGGAATAAGATATGATTTTGAAGATGGGTTATCTAACAAGAGGCATATTTAATGGCCTTTCTCTCTTGCAGACTTTTGCAATTGTGATTTAGACAAAATGTGGTTTAGACTAACAATGGCAATAAATTCTATTAAAACCTAACTTCAAGTTATTCTTTCGCAGACTTAAAAAGATGATTTAGGGCTTACAAAAAATAATCCTTATGTATTCATATAATCAAAATTCCATTTAATGAAAATAAATAAAATTTTTCTTCCTCACAATTAACTGAAAAAATCTTCACAAAGAATTGCTACAAAATAAAACAATAAAATAACAATCAAATATAAAAAAATAATTTGAATAAAAATCAACTCTATTGTGTTCTTACTTGTGTGTCACATTTATGCAAGCTATTTTTTTTTCATTAAAAAATGCACCTAAAATAATGAGAGGGAAAATGAGTTTGTGTTTAATGAAAGAGACAGCAAGCAATGGAAATAAGTAAAAACTGTGTATTAGGGATGCTGCATATTCCTTCTCCATGTTATGACATTAATACATGTTACAGAAGGGAAATACAATGATTAAGAAGCAATGGATAGCAGAGATGAGAATGGGAGTCAAATCTTGTTCCTAACTTGAATTTAAAAAGAAAAAACCAACTCTCACATTGAAGTAACAAAGATTATTTAGATTGTAAGCCAGAATCAACACTGATTGTGGTGCTGCTTATCTACACTTGAGACAACAGTGAGAGATCTTCAGTTACAGCTTTGTGGTTACACCAGTCTTCTTCATATGTTTTTACTGTCATAAAATCTCAACCTCGAAACTTAACTCTTCCAAAAGCTATTTTCCTTTCAGAGGCAAGGTGTCCAAACTATTTGAATCAAATCCAGAAGGGAAAGAAGGAAAGTAATCTTTCTTTATTTATCTGAACCTGCTGAGAACTTACTGATCACATATTTAGTTTTCAATTATGCCTTGAGGAATTAAAGGCATAGAGCAATTTGCGGAAAAAGATATTCTGTGGGAAGAAAGCTCCTCTTGAGATCTGGAGGAAACACATGGAACCTTTTACTTATAGAAAATCCATTTGGTTTTGTTTGAGGTGTCAACCTTTCAATACAACGTTCCTATGATAAGGTATTTCTATCAGCATGGATTGCTTAGGAATAATATTCTGTTGTTCATTTATGTTTACTTAAATAGAAATCAGGACATTAAATTAATTAACTCAGACATTCTTGAAAACAAAACAGTGACTTAAAATGCTGAAGGTGTGAGATTCACTTTTGCCTTTTGAGGTAGCATTTCACATTTAAACTTAAAGAATTAAAAGGTCAGTATGTATTATTTTCTCAAATTTTTTCAGTTTAACTGTTCTCATTGTTCCATTCAGAAATTCTGTCACAGATGCCTGAAACTGCTAATTTATTTATATATTTATTTTTATCTCCAACATGCAGGATAGTAATTTAAATAAATTGACTCACTTCTGTATAACACAATTCAGGAGTAAAATGTTTTTCTAAAGGAAAAGAAATGATTTTAAATACTTCAAATCCAAAAGGCTACTTAAAAAAAACAAAAACAAAAACAAATAATGAACTTCTGAAGCAGACATTAGGATTCATCTCACCAAGACTGAATCGTAGCACATCATTCCATTTTTTTTTCTGACTAATGTGAACAAAACAGTAATTATAGTAAAAAAATAGTTTGGAAATGGGGGGGTGGGGGAATAGTCCCATGTTGACAATCCAGCTTAGAGCTGTTTCACAAATTAGTAAAGTAACTTGCTTGACAAGCATGTAACAACCTATTGGAAATTACTGGCACAAGTTCAAAGTAGATAGAGGAATAATGAAGACCAAAAAAACCTGAACAAACAAAAAGTAGCACGAACTGCCTTTACTAATCCTCCCTTGGAGAAGCAATGGATATGTGGTGCAACCACAAGCAGTAAACAGCTGATCTGCTGGGGGATGGAGGAACAGCTGCAGGAAAGAGCCTGCACACCCAAAGCAAGGAGCAGAAGGAAATGATGTGCCTCCTCCAGAAACAACAGCTTTGTTTATTTCATTTCGGGTAGGAAAGGCTAGGAAAAGGACACCAAAAAGTTCATAGAATGATAAAAGTGTTTAGGTTGGAAAAGACCTCCAAGGTCATAGAGTCGATGACCCAGCACTGCCAAACCCATGACCAAGCCATGGCCCCAAATGCCACATCTGTGTGCGGTGTAGATGAACCTGGCTCACTTCATGAGAGACCTAAAGCACTGGCAGTCTGAGTGAAGGCAAGAATTTCTGCTAATTCTAGGTTCTTCCCTAAGTCATAGCAAAGTAAAGAAAATACAAAGCACATAACTGATCCTCATTCCCCTCATGATATCATTAAACAATCTTCAATGACAACATTTTCAGTCAGGATTATATAGTCTTCTCCTTCTGGCACATTGTATGGGAAAACTAAACACAGAATCTTACACAGACTTCTTGATTTTCACATGATTACTAAATACTTACTAGGGAAAAATGGCAATACATAATTTTTAACAGCAGAAAGTCAGGTATGCTTCATCCTTATTTTAATTACTTGTTTACAGAGAGAACTATTTCTTTAAACTACCTTGTAATGCATGCTATTTGAAATGAACATGTCTTTTACAAATGTGGACTTGCACACATACTAGAAATACTTTCCATTTTCATGGTTACTTAGGAATAGTAGGAGCAGGAAAATATCAGTCCTTTCACATACCTAAATACAGTTCCAAAATATGTCAGGTTGATTTTTCTATTCATGTTTCTCAGTTGAATAGTGAGTCCACTGTAAGTGATATCAAAACTATTCTGGAAAAAGAAGTCAAAAAAAAGAGAAAAATAAAAGAAGGCTTGCCTTTTGCCCTCTACTAAATTGAATCAGAAAGGGCCTTTTGTTGTTTTAGTTCAGAGGAAGGTTAGGTGTTCTGAAACAGAAAGTGTGGAAAGAGATACCTACAAAACACTATCTTATAATGCAGCATGTCCCATGAAGGAGAGATCTTTGCAACCCGCAAAGCAAAATTACAGATTTTTTTTTCCTTACAGACTTAACAATGAACCACATTTTCCAGGCAACATTACTCACCAGGTATCTTTTAGTAAACTTCAGAGTTATACATGACTTTGTAATCTTTATTAAAAAGAACAAGTCAAATAAGGTGATCTTTTAAATGATAATAACATATTTTTTCTTGTGTTTATCCACAATTGAATTTTTTGCCAAGTTAGTTTCTGGAAGAGTAGGAAGAGGCATATTGAATATCAATGTGTTTACACTATAAAGCCCACAAAGCAATAGTTCTAGTATGAAATTTGATAAATATGCATTAGAACTGAAAGACAGATCTGAATTGTGCTTTGAGAAATTATTAGTAAAGCAGAAAATGACAATGAAAAATCTTATCCTTTTATACTGAATTTCAATGATTCTATTTTGTTGCAAAACCAGGAGGGTACATATTTAAAAAAACACATTCTTATAAATTTAAGGAGCAGGTAGTGTAGGGAAAGAATGGGACTGGAATCAAAAGGAAAAGCTGACAAGAACATGGAAAGGGAGTAGAAAGTAGAGGCAGGAGTAGGTCAAGAATATCATCAGGCAAGAGATGATAAGTGATATTTGCTGCAGACAACAAATGTCTATTTCAGATTTTGGAATTTTGCAGGGTTTCCCGAGCCACACCATCCCTCTGTTACCCAGAAAATAATTTTTGATCCCAGTGGAAAAGCGTGCTGCTTGTTCCTGTGATATAAAGCAGAGGACACAAAGGAGAATAAAATACTGACAGCATTTTATCTTACACACAGACTTGTGTGTTGATGTTAGCTGTTAGGAACATTAGTGCAGCCATGTGCTGGATTAGAAACCTGGACTTTATCCCACAAAGTTGCCACTTAATACAGGATAAGTATAAGAACTGAAGTTAAGTATGCACTGATCCATTTTTCAGGCTGCTTACTCTGAGAAGCAGAGATTTGGTCGAACTGACCGTTCAGAGCTGCACTGGAAAACAAGGAGAACAGTTCTTTGAGCACCCAAAATCACCTACTCCAGACAAGTCTGACCTACCTCCTTTCCTAACCAACATTTTCAATCTAAATTCTCAGCATTTCCCTTCTACACCTCTAAAACGAGGGCAACATTAACTTGCTTAGGAATTCCTCACTGGAGCTGCCTGCTTGCTGTTCCCTAGTGGCAAGTGTCATTTCATCCACCTTGAAACATGCCGAGGCAGGAGCCAGAGATGCCATTCCTCCAGACAGGAGTGCCTGTGTGTGCACCCAGCCCTGCAGCTGAGCCTCCATGGACAATGTGTCAGCCTCCCCACAGCCTTGCTCCCTTCCAAACACAACCCCCAGCCCCCCAGAGGGTGGGATCCATCATCCATACAGAGCTGTGGCTCCTGAGTTTTGAACCAGCATCTTTTTTTATGTCAGTGGGATGGTAACAAGGATACTGAGAATATCTGCACACGCACTAACACAGGGCACCCTGTGCATGGGCTCTGAGAGGAGAGGAGAGAGTGATCATTTAATTAAAGAAGGAAAGGCCAATTAGGCTTGCATGAAAAAAGTCTTCATTAAGGTATTTCCTACATTTTAAATTAGTTACTTTGCTTATTAATAATATTCCTGTATTATTTTTCCCTGAATATGTATCTCTCTATATTACCTGTGTATATACAAATTATTCCCCTTAATAAAAAGACTCTGGTATTAGATATAAAATAATCTTTTCTACTCTAGTACCAATTCACAAACAGCAAGTGAAAAAACCTAGGGAAGCAATGGAAACTAGCAGAAAATTGGATTGCAATTGTGTTGGGCTAAAGGATCCATAGAAAAAGAAAAGAAGAAAAGCTGCAGCACTACAGTGTCCAGCAAAAATACCATAGCATGAGATACATCGAAATTCACAGTTTTCAATAGCACACTGGTCTTTAGGATCCCTGAAACTATCTAATTGACAGATAATTTGATATTCTCGAGGTGAGATGTCTTTACAATCACAGACAAGATCACTTAATGGCAAGCTAAATCTCAGTGGATGAAACAGATTGAAAATTGAATTTGTATGAATTACCAAGCAAAGTGTTCCAACAATGGGCATAAACAGATATGTGACAAAATTCTGAGACTGGTAATGTTACCCTGGACATTTAGCTGAAAGCTGTGAAATAAATGAAAAAAACATTCTCAAGAAAATATTATGTGTAGCAGAAGGACTGAGGATTTTTAGCAGAACCAATTGTGTACTGAGTTGCTAAAATATGTATCAACATTAGAAGATAAATGCACAACACTTTTATATGCCTAGAGTTGAAAAATCAGAGAAAGAGCATTAAGCAAGCCTGAAGTCATCTGTTATACTCCTTTCTTTTCACGTTTACATGAAATCCTTATAACTTTGGTGGCAAGAGATTGAATATGTATACTGTTTCCCTTGATAGATGAATCCATTATCCTCAGTTTAAAACCAGCTGCCAGTGGAAATATCTGCATTAGTAGAGCCTCCTATAAAAACATTTTTGAAGTAAGGAAAACTTCTTACAGCTGACCAGATGTTATCTCTAATGAACCAAAATACTTCCTAAACTTCTGTAGAAAGCAAACATTCTCATTATGGGAATTCTAGTGAGTTAGTTCCATGAACCTAATGAATCATTAGTCTTTTTATTTATTTTTTAAGCTCAAACTTAGTTTCAATAGAAAATGCTGCTAGTCTCTTTAAATGTTTCATGTAAGGCAACACCATCTTAGTTAATTTGTAAAATAAAAAATTTTACTTCAGAATATATAAAAAGCAGCTGTGTAATTCAGACCAATACAAAATTTCTAAATACTATGAAGTTTAGTGAGACTCATTTATCTCTGAAATTTTTAATTCCTTTCACGAAACTACTGTAAGGTTTAGCAGATCTCTTTCACAGTCGCTATCTGCCCCAGTTCCTTCCTATCCCTCCCCAAATTTAAAATTTTCATGTATTTTGTATACATTCCCAGTCTACAAGCCAAGCACACAAAGTGCTGTTACTTCATTGAAGAGAAATGTTCAGCCAGAAGCAGCTGTGGGAGTGCAGAAACCACAGGAACAGAATAATTATTTCTTTTGGGGAAACAAATACCTAGCAGTTACTTGCTGTGCTGAGTTGAGGGAAGAAGTAGACATGTAAGGAGATGTCTGCTTTCTGCTTACAGGCTCCAGGCTGCCAAAGAAATATGATCAGGACCTTGGTGTTAGTTTCAGCTATGGTTTAAACTCCCTACAGCAAAGTTTGTATATACTGGCTTTTATTTTCAGATGTTGGGAAATATTGCTAAGCATTCTAACAGAGCAGTGACAAGTAACTGCTTTTCAAAAAAATAATATTAGTCTGCTTTTTTTTTTTTTTTTTTTTTTTTACTTTTCAAGACAAGACAGCAAACCTAATCCTCACAGCACCATCATAATACTCTTCCCTTTCTCTCTCTACCCTGACACAGAGAGTGGTGACACCGGTAATTACAAGTGCCAGCACCCAGGTGGTACACAAGGCTTTTGGTACCAGGCCACTTCCTCATCTTGTGGACAGTAAAGTTAATCAGGAAGCAATCCAGGCTTCTCCAGAGAAAATCATGACCTGCCCTATTTGAATTAGTACTGGATAACTCCCAGATGAGTTAATAAATATTGCTGAAGCCTAATTAAATCCTATCCCATGCATCTTGATTGTGTTGCTGTGTGTCTAGGACAATGAATGAGCACAGGTCTTTTAGGGATAGTTCTTTAAAAAAAAAAAAAACTTAAAAAATTAAAAGCCTTCTTTTAGATTAGCTATCAGTCAGAGCACAAAGGATTCAGCCATAGCTGTTGTGATTTGTTGGTCCAAAATGAGCCTCTCAATGGAGATGTACTCATAAGAGCAGGCTGTGTCAAAAGTTCCTATTAAGCTGCCACTAAAAGAAAGAAACTTCAGAGGAAGAAGCTTTTATTTTTCCATCCATCCTGAGGAAGTTAGAGAAAAATGCTGAAGGTCAAGGCTGCTAGAAACTTTTATGAAAATGCCAAAGATTTGTTAAAGGAGAGATCGTCTGCTATCACCTTTACAAACTGTAAAGGAATTCAGCTTTATTTAAGAAGGGTCCTTCTAAGAGTCTCCCAGGCTACTTAGTTAACAGTAAGACAAAACAAGATTTTCAGGTGCAGAAGCAAAACCAGCAAAGAATTATCCAGACAATAACAGACTTTGAAGGAAGAGACAAAGTTAACCACAGATACAATAAAGTTTTGCACTTCACTGATGCTCACCTCAGCTGATCTGTCCCAGAAAAGTCTCATGCTTGTGTACCTCCTTCCCACTCAAATTACAGCTGAAATTGGACCACAGAGGATCCCAGCAGCTATTGCTCCCACAATAGGCAAAACATTTCTTTCTACAAAGAATCAGACCCCATGGTATCTGCCAATAATAAGACACTGTCGTGGTTTGAAAGGAAATGAAGTTTTTTGTGATGGTGTGGGCAATCCAATCAGTGTTCAGATTTAATATTGGCACCTGGTTTGTCCACTGAGGGCAGGATACGCCTCTGAGAACACAGGGGTTAAAAGCTGTGATCTCCCAAGGGAACTTCCTCTTGGAGTCCCGCTGGAGAGTGAGTAGACCCCCCTGCCCAGCTCCTTTGGCTGGGCAGGGGGGGAGGGGAGCCATGTGGCCAGAGAGAGAGGTAGGACAGGCCTGGGCCCAAGGGTGGAGGAGAACATTGCAAGGGCTTCGGGCAGCCGTCCTCCATTCCCCCACCCCCCCTGCGAGGGAGAGAGAGACAGAGCCGGTGCCTGTGGCGGCTGTGATAGTGGCCCGGCGTGAAGGAGAAGGGGGGGGTGCCCAGCAGGGCAGACAGGCGTGGGAGTTGACGAAGTAAACCGGCAGAGAGAGAGAGCTCGGGACTTTTAACCCCTTTGAGGAAGATGAGAACCTTGCAAAAGCTGAGTCCTCCTGAAGTTGATGAGATTGAGAAGATGTTGAGATTGAGAAGATGTTGAGGAAAATTCTAGGTGGGAGGAGATGATGAAGTGGCTTTGGGCTGGACTTTTCTTGTGTAGCCACAGCAGAACCACGGGTGTTTCTGTGCCACAGAGACTGCGTTCTAGGGGGAGGCGATGGCTCAGTGCCAAGAGAGTGCAGTGATGTGGAGGAGTGAACAGAGACGACGGGTGAGGAGGGTGTGGTGGTGCCCTCCACTTCGAAGAAGAGAAGAAGAAGAAGACGATCTCTGTTCAAGAGACCCCTCGGCCCCAGGGGGTGAAATTTGGGGGGGACAAGTGTCCCAGAAGGAGAAGGACTGTGCTCCCTTTGGAACTGGTCAAAGTATCCTTAAAATGAAAAACCCCAGAAGCAGCTCTGATCCATGTGCAGTGGTGAGAGCACTGGACATGGAAGGCGTGTGGCGCAAGAGGGACTTCTCTCTCCTCAAGAGACTGAGAATCGACTGTCTGAAGGGTGGCAATGAAATTGGAAATTTGGTGGGGGGAGGAGGAAGAATTTTGGAAGGTTTTCATCTTATGTTCTATTGTGTTTTGTGTGTCTTCCTTTGTAGTTGTAGGTTAATAAATGCTTTTTTTTTTCTTTTTAACCTTAAGTTGGAGCCTGCTTTGCTCTGTCTCTGATCATATCTCACAGTAGGTGCCAGGGAAGTAGGTGTTCTCATGGGGGCACTGGTATTGTGCCAGGCTTAAACCATGACAGACACTGAAAGAAGAACAGAGAGCTTTATGAGGGAGAGACCTGCCCAGCCCACATGAAGCAGGACCCCAGGTGTTCTTTCCCCAGGTCATTCCCTGCCTTTTCCACCTGAGCTTATATATAACTGCCCTAACATTATCCAACTATGGACAACCAATACAGCAGCATAATGCAGCTGCTAATTTGGAAGCCATCAGTATGGCAATCAGCAACAGGAAGAGTTTTTGTCTTACAGAGGGCACCAGCAGGAGCACTAAGAAAGGAAAGATGGGGCCAGAGGGGTGTGGAAAGCACAGGAAAAGCAGACCCTGGGGAAGTGTGAGTGGCAGGAGCTAACAGCCCCAACACCATTCTGTAAAACCTGAGCATTGCACACATCTCACAGGCTGCTTCTCTGGACATCCAGAAAAGAGGCAGCAAAGAAACCCTGAGAGTCATTGCAGTGGGCTTCAACAGAGGACAGAGAGGATCCCCCAGATTTGTAGGCATGGCCAGCCTGAGAAAACCCAAAATGGTGAGCAGGGTTTGGCCCAGGACCACCACGCTCCACAGCATCCAGCAAACAGATCAAGGTTGGAGGAGCTGCCTGGGTATGATGAGCAAGTGGGCAGCTGACTTTCAGCCCAGATCATGTGAAGATATGTCCTAGTGCTGGTGAATATGTGGGCAGAGACGAATGAGTCACACTTGCTTTGTTTTTAAAAGGAATCCGAATTCCCTCCTGCAAAATCTTGCTCTAAAATTTGCTCTGCTGCCACCAATGTTGCAGTATTAGGTGTTTATGTCACGTTCAGGTGCCTCACCTCTTCCACAGGCAGTTTTCAATATCTGTTTGGTATCTCCAGAGATGGCTTCTCAGCCACTTCTTTGGAAAGCGTGTTCCAATACCTGACAACCTGTCTGGTGAAGAATTTTTTCCTGTAATCCAACCTAAACCTCCCCTGATGCAACTTGAGGTCATTTCCTTTTGTCCTGTGTAGCAGCAAAGAAGTTTAAGGTGTTTGCTATGGGAAAACATCCTTGAGGTGAACAAAAGCAAAGAGTCATCCTTGGATCATTCCTAATGTTCCAAAGGCCACACATGTTACAGGTTCATCAGAGAAATGAAGTGTATCTTAAGCTACACAGGCACACAGAATGCAGGGAGCCCTGCTCTGGTAAGTGTTTTGTTTGGGAAGTGCTGTATGTGAAAGCACATTGGAGAAGACCAACCTCTCATCAGTGGTGTGACCTTCAGACTGAAACTGCCTCCTGTACAGTGTAAAATGATGCCATTTGAAATTGGTTTTGGAAAAAGATTTGGTTTGCATTAAGAAACAACAACAACAAAAAAAATCTCTTGTATCATTTTCATTTAGTCTTTTACAACCTGACTATAAAGGATTTCTAAATGGTTTGACTTCTAAACTAAAGGTATACAAGGGTAAAACTAAAAAGATTTGGTACTTCTGTTTCAGGCCTTCAGGGAGCCTCTGCAGTTACTCTTTTCAGAAGTATAGCTGATCAGTCTGAGTTTTTACTCCATAAACAGGATAGGAATAAAAAGTCTTTTAATAAGACAATTTATGAATCTGTCCTTTAATTCTTTGTAAATCCTAGTCATAATTCCTTTTAACCTTGCTCTTTCTTATTAGTGTTTGTGTGCACATACATATTTATAACTTATTTTGTTGTATTTAATTTAATTCTATTTGATATTTCATTGTAGAAAGGGTTAAAAAGACTACTTTAAAATGTTATGAAAATTCATTGTTGTCATCTGGGAAACAGCAATGCAATGCCTTTTTAGAGTGCACATTCTTAACAGCAGCAGTTTTGGTACCAAAAGCTTCTCTGAAGTATCTGTAATGTCATGGCAACCTGGTACTTATATTGCATATGAATTTAATTATTTAATAGCTCTGAGTGTATTATCTGACAAATCCTATTTTATTAAGTAAACAAAAAATTTTTTATCCATCCATTTACATTTCCAAAATAGTTCTGAATTTTACAATACTGTTTATAATTAATAAAACAATATTATTTTTAACTCATGAATTAACTTTCCAAATTTACTCTTGGTAAGCAATCTAAATATCTGAGCTTTAAAAATTAACTTACCCATGTTACTGGGGGGAAGGTAAGGTACAGACCTGAATATTTGTCTTGTGGTTAGTGAATTTTCCAATTACACTGGATTGCAAAGGAAATGTACTTCCAGTAATCCATATATTTTTAGAGTTATGTAGACCTACAATGTAAAAACACAGACTTGGATTACTTGAAAAAAAATATAGAATTTAAATAGCAATACTGCCTGTAACATCAATGAATCAAGCAGAGAACTGTTGTGTTAAAATCATATTACAATAGCATCAAAGTATCCAGTTAGACAAGCATATTTCTGGGTTCAACCCAATTCTGATCAAAGTCCCTGTACTCTTTCTCTCTACTCTTTAAGTATGTAATCCATATTTCCTAAACAGATCCCTCTACCAGTCCTTACTCTTTTTGCCTCAGAGCAAGCCTTTGCACTTTCCTAAGATTAGATTGCCTATCTTGCACAAACACTCTCACAAACTTCTCTGGAATCTGAATCTCATTATTTTCCCTCATTCTACCCCAAAACACATGCTTATAAAAATTATTATGGTGTTTGAATCCACAAATTTGTGTTAGACTTCTAAGGTGAAAATCAGGCAAAATACCATAGAGGCTTTCCAAGATGATACAAAAGTACATAAATAGAAGCAAATCTGTAAATGCAATGAGAAACTCACCCTAAAGAAGGTTTTTTCTGGAGATTTTTTTTATCAAATGCCACTCATTCACTTTGACAATCCTTCCAAACCAAAATCAAGCTTGAAATGGAAGGAATTTAAGAAAAGAAATCTGAAATTCATCAAAATAACAGAGAATATTGCTTAAGGTATTGCTGCCTAAGGTACCATGCCATTGTTAAAAATATTTTTGAACAAATTCTTAGAATGAAAAAAAAATCATGCTTTCTTTTGCATTGTCTATCAACACATTTATTTTAAAACCAGTTTAATATAAATTGATTTCTAGGTACAAATACCATCAATAACATTGTCACCATTATTTCCCAAAATGACAATGCATGCCATGTGCAAGTTAAGAATAACATTGATTTATCAAAGGAAACTTGATTTCAAGTGGAGTTCCAAGGTATTCAAAACAAAAGAGCCTTTCTCAGGCGTAGGAATTCCATGCCATTAAAATGTTACTGAAGTATGTTTAACAAGAGAAAGAAGGATAGAACATTTTTATTAAAAAGAAACTTTCATGAAGAACATTTTCAGTTATCTGTCTTTTTTTGGATTTCTGATCAGATATTGAACAGAAGCATCCTGCTTCCCCTCTGCATTGAAAACATAACCAATGCAACACTCATCTGGACAGTTTGATTCATTCCAAGTCAGTGTTTAAATTTTGCCATTTGGAGAAACATGAGAACACAATGAGTGGTGATTATCTCTCATGCAGATATTGCTGTTGCTTCATGCATATTTAATATTTATTTATTCTAAGATGTTTTGTTGAAAAAATTTGAACCCTTCACCTCTTTCCACAAAAATATCTCGCATTTTGACTAATCATTTTTTTACACAAACTGTGTTAGGAATAATATGTACTAAGTCACATTAGGTAGTTAAAATTATCCTGAGTTTTTAAAACATTTTCAAACATTAAAATATATTTACAGGTGAGAATTTTCAAGAAAAGAAAACAAAAACACTTTATTGGCCAGTTTTTTTTAATTGAAAACAATCTTGGATAATTTAGGTAATTCCTAGAATTCAGTGTTTTTTAAGAAATCAGCAGTTTTGAAAAACTTCAAGAATGCTCTCTCCTCGTTGTAGACCATATAATCTCCTATTATTACTATTTTCTTTCAAATGATTGACTAAAATGTTACTCAAACACTGTATCTTCATGAGGTATCACCAACTGCCTTTTGTAAAGTGCATTCTCCTTTGTAGTTCCAAGTATTGTAGGTGATAATTATAAGGCTTCCCTAGACAATAGGTTAGCATCCTTCAAGGAATATCCTGACATATTTCAAGGTTCTTAAACATAAAAAGTGGTGGATGGGATTTCCTTTTTCTGACTGTGATCCAAAATCTTAATACTCTTTCTTTCAACTTCTACACAGAGAGAAATGCTTTATTTTTTTTACTACATGAGCATGCTGGACAATACAAGAGCTTTCAAAGTTTTAAATGAGAGCATTCATATTTGACACTTGCATGTAAAAGAAACTCAAAGTTTATAAAAATAATATTACACAGTTACATATTCTGATCATTTAATACCAACCCCAGTTATTATGATATTTATTTATGTAAAGAATACACTTGCATTCATTTGTCCAACATGCAGGAAATTTAAGCAGATTCCAGAGAAGCAAGAACTGCTAGTACAGGTTTTGTGCTTCCTCTATTCAGTTTAAATCCAGAAAGCTCATGTGCCTACACATGCAAAAGGAAGGGAAAAAAATTGCTAAAAATGGTTTAGTGAAATATTTAAACAAAAGATTGTACATAATACAAGCTAAAACTCCAAATTATGAAAGTGTTCATAAACACCAGATGTTCTCCTGGTATGTGTGCATTGGCAGGAAAGGTACTGATGAGCTAAAAAAGCTCAAAGAATTAACTTAGGAATCTAGAGATCTAGTCTTTTAATACTCACCTTAATACTTGAGAAAGCATAATAATAGATCACGTTGCAAATCAAAATCTAAAACACTAGCAGCAAGAAGTTTCCTAAATCATGGTAAAAAACTGGATTGTCATAATACTAACCAATAAATAAAAATAATAAGCTAAACAAACAGAATGGAATTGTATCTTGCTATGACTTTAGCTATTGCTAATCTGATCTCACTCTTTAAACAATGATTTTCTACCAGTTACTTTTCTGCAGAATCCTCCTGAGGAATCACTTAATCCCATGCAGTTTTCAGACATGCACAAAATATACAAAGTTATGGCTGGTAATGAAAGGACACTCTGAAAGAGTTTGAATGCAGATGTATTTCAACCATTAGGAACAGAATTAAGTAACCCTAGCACCTTACAAAGGCTGGGTCTCTCAATTAAATCGAGCTTGTCTGCATCACTTGTCAGTTTCAGTCCAGAGGACACAAAACTCAAGACAATCTGTAAAATGTATACACAGCTGAATGCAGTATTCCTGGGTTTTCACCCTGGGAAATGCTGCAGTAAAGTCATGTATCTGGTCAATAAAGGTCAACACATCCTGAGAGCCTCTAAAAAGCAATCTAGACACACTAAATAAACAGCTGAGATAAAATGGGAGCCATCAAGATACAATTAGGAAACAGCAGGTTCAGGAACACCAGCAGAATGCAGACCATTTGAAAACAGCTCCATTTTCTCTTTTGAGTACATCTGATTTCTGTTTAAAGCTCTGATAACACAGATATAATAATCATGCACATAAACTAATATGATTGCATTTCTTCCATGTTATCTGATGCAGGCTGATAGGGCAATTTTTTTTCTATAAAAAGTAACTACTCATATGTATAACATTTAACAAAAGCTTTCAGGTGGCAAAAATCCAAGAAGGATATATTTTACAAAGTATATGGTAAATTTAGAGGGCTCTTTTTTGGTAAAGCCTCAGCTTGTGGTACCAAATTAAATCACATTTCTTAAGATTGACCCTTCTTAAGCTATTACCTGTATTCCTCTGAAAAGGGAAAATTTCAGTGGAAAGTACCTAATATATGACAGGGCAAGTTACAAGATTGGACATACAGAAGAAAATGTTTTCAGGTGGTTTTTATTTACTCAATTTCACTCTTTTGGGTCTAAAGCAGAGGAACTATACACTCAAGCAGTGGAATCAGGTATGTAAACCAACACATATGCACACCTAAATATTTGAAACAAATATTATTTTCTATTTATTAAACCAAAGCAAATCTAAACAGCTTAAAAACATCTGCCATTGGTCTACTGCTGCCTAGCCTGAAATGCACCTTACTTAGCAACTGCAGCCTCAAGCCTATGTATTATCCAAAAAGGCACCTCAGTTATCTCCCCTACAACTATAGGTCAGAAAGAAAGTGTGCCCAGTACAAAATGGACTCATTGAAACAGAGAACAAAAGAAGCATGGTCTCATCTCTGCCAAAAATATAAGCTTTTTTCCTCTGCCCTTCTTTTAGGCTTTCATTTTGGGTTTACCTTATTTTCTTTTGATTGATGTCTTTCAGTTTTTCGTTCTTCTGCTTCTTTTTTAAACAGGCCCAAAATTCATTGCTATCTTTTGTTTTCAAACTTAAAAAAAAAAAAAATAGCATTGTTATTCACGTGCAAATAAAGCACACCCCATCAGTTTGCTGAATGCCATCTTTTCCCTCTTAAAAGCTGAATTACACAGCACTGACAGAATATTGTCATCAGTGCAAGCCTTCAGTGAGCAAATATTGGGTAGAGGACCAATAAGAATCACAAGAAGTGATCACAATCACTAGCTAATTCTCCCAATCCATGGAAAGCAAACACAAAAGACAGTGTCCTGTAACAAATGAAGTCAACTTCTGAAGCTCAAACAAAAGGAAAAAAAAAAAAAAAAGATAATTCAGGGGAAAAATAATCATTTTGCAATATCACAAGGGGCAAAATACAAACACACACAAATGTTCTCCCTGTGAATAAACACAAAGCTCATCCATGGGAAGAAGTTACCTAAAAGCAGCCATGTGGTGTTTTCCAGAGGAATCTGCACAATGGGATGCAGCTCACATTTCTTCAGGTGAAAGTTACATGTAAAGTCTCATCAGAGCAGTCAGTCCTCCAATTTTAGGATATTTTAGGACAACTGAGTGTCCCAGTTTGTAGGACAGGAAGGCTAGAACTGCTTGGACAACCACCTGACTTTTGCATGGCTAAGACTGCGTGAGAGCAGCCCTACCTTGGGTGCATTCAAATTTAAAACAAGTTACAGGAGGAAAGGAAGACATTGGGATATGTCAGGAGTAGTGGGGCATTTTCCAAACTAATCAGCCAGGATACACACTTAATTCTTGTTCTTTATAGGTGATACAAACATTGTTTACAGGGGTGAGAGAGGGAAAAGAAGTGACACTGCTGCACAGAGCAAGAGCAGAGCTCCTCTCCTCCAGTGGTTAAGCAGATTTGCCAAGACAACATGCTTTGTTACTGTCTTAGCTCTGTAACTCACAGCAGATTAGAGAAGACAGCACACGATGGAGCACGGAGGGAAGGGGATGAGGGGTGAGCACACCAGGATTGTGCTCTCCTACCAACTGTTATTAATCCACTGGATAAGCATCAGCACACACAAGTCCATTCCACTTTTGGGCCTCGTCCATCAAGAGCTGTGATAATTGGAAGTAGGTTAGAAACAGTTTCAAGCAAAGCAAACAAGTTAAAGATGTGTGTGTATATGTTTAAAACAAGAGTTTAATTTTGAAAATATCTGAGAGCACATCTATTTACTAAAGAACAACCGAGAAAAATCCCTAAACTCCAACTTAATACGTATTTGTTAATTGACTTGACAGTTGCTGTAGCATGGATTTAAGACAACTATCAATAACAAAGCCCTCACACTTTTCTACTGATCTCACCAAAGCATCAGTCCCTTCAGTCAAACATTGATTGCACTCCAGTAGTTCTAATCTGAGGCTTGTTTTGAAGAGGTTATGAAGATATTGTCAGCCTTCAGAAATGGACACATATTTCCCAAATACAAGTGAACTAAAAAGAACACAAATATTGGTATAATAGCATGCTCTGTAGTCTGCTGAAATTCAGTGCTTACATTTTTATGTAGACAAATGATGCACAAGCGACAGGAGTGTTAATTGACAAAGACATTTCTCATTTCTAAAGTATCTCATTTGGTGGAGCCACTATCAAATAAAATTCTGTAATGGTTAAATTATAGGGCATTTCAAGGCAGCAAATTGATTAAAGTGGTTATTTTTTTTCTTGCTCTGAACACAAACAGCAGATAATTTTAGTCTGCCAATGTGCTTGCATGCTTTGTACTTGAAAAAGAATACAAGGGTCTGTATTCTGAGCTAAAATGAGGATCCCTTGTTCTTCCTGTGTACAGTTTAAACCAGGAAGAGTAATAAATACATTAAGATATCCAAAGAATGTGATCCTGCCTGAACTCATGCACTTACTCTTTCCTTTTCCAGACCGCTGATGTGCAATAGCAGAAGCTGAAATGCTTTGTAAAGCCCTGGCTGAAAGGCAATATTCACAGTAGGATGCACATGTTCTCTTCCAAAAAAATTCTTCTCTCTTTCTAATTTTTTGACTGAAGGGTCATCTATATTTCCATTTGTCAGGATTTCCATCCACACTAAGGTCACTAAGACCAGAAGACTGCAAGGCAGACTTTAACCACATCTAAGCAATTTTACAGATGTAATTAAATGTATTTTTCAAATAAAATTGTACAAATTTCAGTATTCACAGAGGTAAAAATTGAATGCACCAAGATACTACTTCTTGATATAACAGAGGAGATTTCAAATTAGTAAAAGGTGATAATAGGCAAGAAAATATTCACATTTACCTCAGATATCTTTATTAGTCACAGTGGAAACCTGAAATTCTTCCCCTGGTTGCAAAAAACAAATATAAAACCACTGTAGATTTGAAATACCAAAATATGCCTTCTAAAGATGTAAGTTTCCTGATAACATTTCTTACTGAGTGTCCCAGACATATACACACATCTGAAATTTGGCCTGCAAACATCTGATTTCTTAAGCACAGAAATCAGATTCTTCACCCCTACCCCAAACTGCTGTTAGTCAGTAGCTCAGGTCAGACAAAAACAAATAAACAAACAAACCCTGAACTGGAAACACAGAGAAGCCTCTCCTGGGTTTCCTGGGCCAAGGCAAAACCAAGTGAAGCATGTACATAGAGCCAATCTACTTTCACTGGCAAAGCCAATACATTTCCCTTCTCCATTCCAATCTGCCTCTGAACTTTGCTCCATTTCACAGACCTGCCTTGTCTTGGGTATTGCCCTCCTCAAGAAAAACTAAAGAAAGGAAAATACTGCCTGATGGCACAGAGGAGGGCAAAGAATTGAGAAACCAGGGAACAGCTGAAAAACAATCAGGAAGAAAATGGACAACAAAAATGAAAAAAAAGTCCTTTAAATAAAGGAGGTCCACTTCAGACTACAACTACTCAAAACTGTTCCCTACACTTTTAGTTGTATAACTTCACTTTCAGGAGCTTTATGACCAGAGTGTGGATCAGATCACTGTGAGTCAATAAAAAGTGGTGTGTTGGATGTTGATCCCATCTTTTCCTTAACCCTCTACCATCTCTCACTCCTTGCTTCAGTGAATACCAACTAATTTCCCCAGGGAAAAGTGAAGTGTTTAGCTGAAATAGCTTTACATTTTTATTTATTTTAACAAAACTCTCGCTACTGTTTATTTAAACTCTACAGGTTCTGTGAAACCCTGAATTATATTCCCCCTAGTCTAAAATGGTTTGACTTAAAACGCATTTTTCTAGTAGCTCTCTGGCTAGCAAGCTTTCTGCTTTTTTTATGTTTCCAGATACAGAGACCCAAAAGGGTTTTTATTTAACAACAGCTCAATAATTACCTTTTCTAAATTCCCATCTCTCCACTATTGTTTCTGGCATATTAGTTTTCAAGGTCTCAAAGTTCACAGCAGGTTTTTTTGCAAGAACAGTGATAAAGTGCTTGCATTATGAATAGTAATTTTATTCTCTGCTACTGTAGCTGAATACAGCGACATAAAGCTACCTGGTTTCAATATTCCATTGCAAATTCCTTAGGGTTCTGTGTCAGCAGCAACATATTTAGCAACCTTGAAGAAACCTTTTCTTTCTCTTGATGGTTTGATTTATTTAAAAACTGTTCTCATCTGGGTAGCCACATAATGTGCATGGAGTCACCTGGAAGAGGATCCAATGGCATGGAAAATGTTCTAAAATTCTCAACAGCTGTTAAATCAGATTTTAAAAATGAGCATAGTTTTGAATGCTTGTTAGGTATTGTATTTTAATGAGACAAGCACATCACATCCCCACTCTGCTTTGAATGTCTTTTGATCTGGGATGTGGGTATCTGAAGGAACTTGCAAATATGAACATTGTAGCAAGCATTTGCATAGTTGTTAATAATTAATTAATTAATTAATTCTTGTAATGTTGAGCTTTTGCTATTTGCAATTTGAAATTTGATGCAGGTGGGTTTTTTTTTTTCCTATAGAAAACAAATGTTGGCTATACACATATTTAATTTCAGGTTTAGGTGATTTTGTGGAAATACAGCATGTTGCCAAAATCTTAATTTCAAAGAAATACCTTCATGGACATAAATTGCTTTTGAAAAAAGAAGCAATAATGATTGAGAAGCTATTTTGTTTCAGCCAGCAAAATAAAATAGCAATTTTATGCTTCAGCCAAACCTCACAAATGAGGTACTATTTCATTTACTTAAATGTAAAAATATTCAACACTCCTCCTTTTCCCCTGTATACAGTATATAATGAAAAAAAAATACACCATACTCCACAAGCTGTACTGTTAAAACTATGCATCTAAAAGGTGATTTTCATTACACAGATTAAAATGCTGTGATTCAAATACAACTTTGCAACAGTTTTCCCCCAGTCTGCTGTATAAAATACACATATTTGTAGTTTGAACTACAAAACATCAGAGGGTTTATATTAACTTACAAACAATATAAAATGAGGAATTCATACAAAATTTGAAACTCAATCAGACCTTCTTAAAATAACAACTTCTGTAAGTATGCATAAGTGACTAATAGGAAATCTTGCTTTATATGTTTCACACAAACATTTTTATTACTGAATTTCAGACTTTATCACTTTGAGATGTCTGTATAGATTCTTAGACATATTTAAGACCATCAACAGTAACTGGGTTTTAGTTAGATAACAAAAATTTCAGTAGAAATTTATTTGTTATATTTCCATTGTTGATGCTGTAAATGAACAGCACAGATTCAGAAACAAACAGTTTCCAAACACTGAATTATTTCTTCTAACCATAGTGAAGTTAGCCTCAAGTTCTAATATTATGAAATTAGTCACCGTAAATAACTTTATATTGAAAGCAGCTACCTGAGTTTCAACTTGTTACAACTCCTTAGGAGTGCTTATTTTTTTAATGCAGTGTACTTTCCAGCAGTTCTATATTTCTATCACAATTCAGTAACTTTAATACAACCTAGTGCAGTGTAACTGGATGGACAAGGCTGCAGGCAGGAAAAGCTTCAGCTCTGTGAAAGCCTTCATGACTTCTGCACTCATGCAGCCAAGTATGAAACCCGCAGCTAATTTAAATGGATGGAATTGCACAATATCTCAATGAACATATTTTCTGATCAGAAAGTGACACACTCTGAATATATTATCAACAGTAGCAGTGAGGATATTCCATTGCTCTCCCTTATGCTTGAAGGGCTATGCCAGTTAACGTGACTGATTTCACATTCTGAAGCTCCTCTAACTTCCCAAATTAGGTAGGGTGGGAAAAGCATTAACTGAGTCAGGTTATTCTGCTCACCAGAAAAATAAAGAGTAAATACTGAGCAGGCTGGG
Organism: Serinus canaria; assembly: GCF_022539315.1. Lineage (NCBI taxonomy): Eukaryota > Metazoa > Chordata > Aves > Passeriformes > Fringillidae > Serinus > Serinus canaria. The sequence continues at coordinate 8,676,115 of NC_066317.1, read as the reverse complement.
CAGGAAAAAATTCACTAACCAAGATTTACCCTCTATGAGAAATAAAGGAGAATGAGTTCTCACAGCTGTGTTATCTATGTTTAGAAGTTCTTCCATTACCATAATTTTTAGCCCACTAAAAATAATCTAAAACTACATTTTCAAGGTTGAAATTATCTTTACCCCTCAAGAGCTGCAATCCAAATTTTGGAAGGTCATACACTTACCCTGAATCACAAAACACATTCTAATTTTGAATACTGAAAATATTATAAAAAGATTGGTGTATACACACTACATATGCAATACAAGAACTAAGGCTTTAGGAACAATCTGTTTAACAAACCACTAATAAATTCAGATGATGACTGAATTCATTCCAGGACTACTTCTGTATTTGATTTCTTGTGTGGGGTATTCACAATTTTAACACATACTGATAAAACCAACAGATGTTTGATGAGCAGCAAGCTATATTTTGTTATAAATTCAGACTTTGCAAGAGCCAGAAAAACTTTACATAGAGATGCACATTTATTCCTTAATGAATGAGCTTGGAAATTCCATAGTGTCTACACATAATTCTAAAATTTGCACATCATTGAAGCAAAATGAAGATCACATGAAATGAAGTTTCTGGAATTTTTTTATCCAGATATATTTTTTGTACTGGATGTTCACCACACTGGCTTAGCCTATAATTACTAGTTTAACACATAATAATTTTGGTGTCATTTGCCTTTCTGAAAATGTCTTAAAATGCAAATATACTTGCAAGAACAACATATATTTCCTGTCACAGTTTATATTAATCACCACTAATAGTAATAAAACCATCATATTAATCACTAGAAATAAGTTAAAGCTACAAGACTGTTTCAGGGTAAAGGACAGGAAAGGGAAAGATAGGAAGATTTGGGGTCTCTGACAATAGGGAAGGATAATTAGAGATTATTAACATACTCCAATTTTCCTCCCCTCCAGTGAAATTCTTGTAGAAATAGGTCAACTGAGATTGATTTTGCAGCGGCTTGGAGCTGTTTTCACACCACATGCCCATCTTTTCTAAGGGCATAAATACAATCTAAGTGCTAAGAAAGTATTTACAGAGGGCAGAGTAAAGTAGATTTTGCAGAGATACACAGCTAAGCAAAGTAATCTATCAGTGCAACTGCAGCACCTCTGCAGAACTGGGTCAAAGAAGGCTGACATCCCATCCTGAACTGGGTGGAATAGGCAATCCCTCAGTGAATATCTCTGCATATACATAAATCCATTTCTACACTAATTTGTCCTTGGAAACCTTCTTAAAGACTTTCAGAAAATGTGTTTCTATGCTACTCTAAGTCAGAGAAACTACCTGAAAAAAAATGAGATGCAAGGACTAAAGAGAAGTTCAGGAACACAATTTTCTTCAGAAGAATCAGGCTATGTGGGTCAGAATGCATAGATACACAGTGAAAAACAAGGACCTAAGAAACAATTTCTTTCCAGGAAATTACCTGTGGGCTATAATGGATTGCATGTGAGAAATGCTGCAGGGAGAACAGCAAAAGGTTTTCTTTATCTACAGTTAAAGAGTCTTTAGAAGATATGAAGTTATTTCTTTATGCTTTTCCCAGGTCAATACTGCATTCAGGTTTGGACATTGCATTTAAAGACTGATACAAACAAATTGGAGACAGTCCAAGAAAAGCACTGGGAATAACCCCAGGTCTAAAAAACAAGATGTATCTTATAGATTGCAGAAACTGGAGTTATTCATAACAAGATGAAAGACCAATAGTGAAGATACTGGTACCCAAACATATACAAAATCCACAAAGGAAAGGAATATATTATGTTTTTAGTGACTATGGTAAGTGGTTCAAGAAACTGATGAGGTTAAGATTCAATTTAGAGGATGAACAGAGAAAAAAAAGCCAAACAAATTCTAACTTTAAAATGAGATTTCAGTTTTCTAATAGAAGAGATTTAATGGGAAGAAAAATAGATTTAATGGCATGATGGATTACTATCTATAGCCTATTAGATGCCTGTTTCTAATGGTGCCTTGGGCTCAGGATCAACACAACCTGGCCTCTTGCAGGCAACATGCACTTCTACTTCCCTGTGTTTCAAGAGTATAATAAAAACAAGGTAATATCCCATTGGAGATAAATTCCACTCAGCTCCTACTTCAAAATAATCTATTCCTAAGTAAGATAAACTACATGCAACTGGTTTTATTTTCTTTGGAATTGCCTCGAAGAAAGCAAATAAAACATATTCCTTATTTTTAAACAAAGAGGATAAAATAACTACTTTCTGTGAGCTTCAACACACTGAATATTTTTAAACAGAACACAATGTATATTTACAATTTATAACAACAAGACAGCTCTGCTTGAAATTATGACTAAATCTTAAATACTTGCCACAGTAATTTGCCACACTAAAATTGTCTAGTGATACAGCAAGAAGGAAAAGGCAAACAAGCAGAAAATAAAATAAATGTTTTGAAAACCTTCAGATAAAGTAGAAAAAAGGATAGGAGGATTACAGACAGGGTTTTGGAAACTATCTTCTGGGATTCACACTCCAGTTACAACGTTCTTTTCCACAGCTCCCTTGCTATAGCAGTGCTAAAAGGGCACAGCCAAACCAAAAACAATGAACCTTGTGCCTGATTAAGGACACAAGAATATTAAAGCAGTAATAATTAAAATCAGAGTCCTAATACTTATGCACTTCATCTCATTTGGACTAATCAAAGTGACAGAATTACACACTTGCTCCTGCAATATCAATGATTAGGTGCATATATACATTTTCAAAGTAAGTTCTGGTATAAATGTAGACTTTTGAAAGGGTCACAAAGATGAGATTAACAAATGGGCTTGCATGATCCATGTAATGCTTGAGCTTGGAATGAGGTATACTTCAAGCCTACTTGAAACAATCATGATTTATTTGCTCATTACCATACTATATGGCTGGCTGTAAACATTAACAGGATGTTAATAAAATTACACATTACTTTTACTTCAGTTTTCAACATTGCTCTGTATAAACATCCCCATTCTAATGCAATCTTTTGACAGAATTTTTTTTTTTGCTTTTGCTGAAAATCGAAGTCATAACATTTTTTTTCTAACATCAGTGGTGGGCTACTTAAGAATTCTGTGCATTATTCACGCATTCCATTTTCTTCTAAATTATATTTTGGTTAGGATGTTATTCTGAGCTCATTTCTCGTTTCATTGATAAAAAGGCACATATGATATGAAGTAACTTGCAGCATTTCTGCTAGAACATCTTGTTCATGTGCTTTAATCTTTTGTGCTTAATAGCCTCATCAGAATGAACTACTCAAACCACTGTTCTAAATATTGTGTTCTCAGCAGTAGCTGTCAAACCTGGATTTAGTTGCACAAGTGTTAGGCAAAGTTTTGCATTGGTACCTGCAATTTATCTTCCCATAATTTTTGGTGCCAAAAATACACTCTCAGATTTCAGATGAAAGTCAGATTTATGTTTCTTGATGAAACCAAAAAGCTCAAGCATTACTTTTCCCAGTAGCTGTCTTTAAAATCAACACAAAATCAGAGGGGGGATAAAACCTGCAGAGCTGATAATAATTTTACACAGTGTTACATAAAGCATTTTGGCTTTCAACATTAAAATCAAACTTAAAGAAAGGAATTTGAACAGAGGCAGATAGGTATCAAGGTTGAAAACATTTAAATGCCTTTTTGTTTGCAGGAAATACTCTGAGTGATCACCTTGGGACACTGGCTGTGCTTACCCATAGCGAGGACATTTGAGACACAGCCTGTGCATCAATGACTCTGGGCAACAGAGGTACATTTCAGAGTCCTAAGCCAGTCTGCCTTCCAGCAGGGAAGAGAGGAGAGAAAAGTGGCACTACTGGTTCAGGCATATCAGGTTTATATTCATCTTTGCTTCCCCATACCTGAGTTCTAAATTGAGGAGACTTCTGAGAGCACTGAAAATCCTACATGCTAATGAGAGAGCCTGAGTTTTTCCTTGAAACCCTCCCATACTGTAAATCAAAAATTCCTCACAAAGATAAACTACCACCTACTCCAAATCATAGAAACACATTATTTTTTTAACTGCAGTTATGCACCACTCATTAAACTTTAAAAACAATCTTCGCTTTCCAAACTCTGTTTTTCTACTTTAAACACTGTAATGATGATGGCTCTTGTCAAAGAATATGCATTATATAACTTGAAATCTTCTCTACATGGTCTAACTTCAGAGCCCCTTGTTATCTTTAAAAGGCATCAGAAAAAGCCTATAAATTAACTTGCATTCAAGTTCTTTTACTAGATGAACTTTCCTTGAAGGAGAAGCACAGAACAGACACTATCCCTGTTCAGACCAAGGATAAGCAGAAATAATTTAGGGATGACACAGTATTATTTGATAGGTTTGCACTTTGTCATCTTTATCTCTGTGATTGTTTAAACTTACCCAACAGTGCCATTTGCAGTGGGCCATAACCAGTACATTTTGCCCTAATTAATTTTGTCACAATCTTGCACAGAGTTAGCTGACATTTTGTGACTTCCAGCCTTTTGACATAGTAATGAGTATAACCTTTAACATGTTACTTCCAGAGTAGTGAACACTACTGACTTCAGTACCTCTTCTGGTTGAACTTGTCAGCAAGATGTAAGCTATGAGAATACAACTCATCCTGTGAAATGTTAAACTGACCAGGTTCATTGTCTACAAAGCACTGACTTGACATAAAATGCACACCAAAATACACTCTCTGCATGTAGATAGTTAAATAATGATGGTGTTTGGTTTAATTTATTTATTTGGTGTTACACTGTTTATTTGGTGTTACACATATTCTAACAAAAGCATCACAGGATCTGAACTTGGTGTCAGTTTCTAAATCACCCCAAACCTCTTTAAGAACAGTTATTGCTTCATCTTCTCTTGAAGTATAGCCAAGAAGGAATCTGTCACCTGCAAAGAAGCAGTCAGTCAGAATGTGGTTTGGCAACGGTGATGAAAAAAAGTATTGTCTCTGGTTGAAAAGAAAAGATAAAAGGGTTGAGAAAATAATATGCAAACCAAAAATTGCTGAAAAAATGTTAACTTTCAGCCCCTTCTGAAAAGAACCAGAAGGTTTCAACAAGTTTTTCAACAGTGTATGAGCTTCTGGTTGATTCTAAATAGTTCTCTCACTGCTTCCCAAAACTACTCATCCTACAGCACAGCACAAGGAATTAATGCAAACTCTGAAATTACAGAAATAATTTAATCTTCATTTTATAGTAATGCTTCCAAACTGGAAGGATTTATTTTCCCTTTAAACTCTGTAGAGCAAATTTCTTCCTCTGCTCCCTGGAAGGAAAGCCAGGTTGGAGTCTTGTGTATATATCTAACAGCACAGGCCTACTGTGGTTTCTTGAAGGCATACAATAGATTTTAGGAAATGTGGATGAAATAAAAGACTAACTGTAAGAAAACAGTGCTTGAATGCAGATTCCCCAAAGCACTGTCACATAACATTAAAACTGATGTGCTCCTGTGTGATAGCTAAGGGAGAAAAGAAAGATTAAGGAAAGTAGTACATGGTATGATTCTGTTTAATTCATATTGGCTTTCTGGGAGATTCAAAGGCAAAGACGCACACACTAAAATGCTAAATATGATGACATTAAAGCCTTTAATGAATTCAGGTGAAAAAAAAGAAATCTCAAAGGTTTTTTAAAAGTCCTACTGAAAAGAAGTATATTCCCAGCAAAGATTTTGGAAGTCTGCCATGGCAGATACGGGTTGGAAAGTCAGAAATGTATTCAGGACACAAAGCTAAACACCTTGCAAGTCAATGTGTTAATCCTGAATTCAGTCTTCCCTTTAACAGTCACCCAGGGTGCAGACCCTGCAAAGCTGACATGATAGGAACTGCACAGTCAGACTGAATAACACTGGGGTTTACCTACTGAAATGTGGAGGTATAGGGACCCACTTTAGGGAGCATTCATCTTGTGCTACAAATATTCTTCTATGGGGAGGTGAGGAAACAGGACAATATGATCTCTCATTGTATTTAATGAGTCAGAGTGTGCTGAAAAGTCAACAAATTGTTAAAAAAAAAGTTCTCTAAAATATTATAAATTAGAAACAGTTTGACCCATACAGATAGCTACAAATGAATTTAAAAATAACATTAGCAGCAGTAAAGGTAAGATTAAATTCTTTTTACATGCATATTTGCCCTATCAGTAAGAATAATAATTACATTTTTCCACACAGAAACTGTTTTTCCCTATTACCAGGGCACACACTTAAGACTACTTAACCCTGCCTTTGGCTCAGTCAATAAAAGCAGCATTTAATTATTTATGTCCCATGAAGCCTCACAGTAATTTTCTTTTACAGGCAGCAGTAAAGATCACAATTGCATGAATTGAGTACAATGTTTGGAAAACGCGCAAAGCTGATTTATTTCACACTGAATCAGTTTTGAATTTCTCTTTCTTCTCACCTAGGGGTTCCCTTAGGCATCTCAAACTGACCTTTGGACATGTACATACCTACAATTTTTGAGGCAGTAGACAATGCTTTGCAGATACTGCCCAGGCTGTTCAGGTTGCTTCTGATATTCTTGTGAGCATTAAGATTTGGGTTTCAATTCAGCTTCTAAAAGACATCAACAATATCACCAAAGTAGCAACAGACATAATTGATAAAATAATGGATTCAAACACTTTGCAGAAAAAAAAATCTCAGATAGGATGATGGGGGTTGTTGGGACATGAAGCTTGAAGACTGACAGAAACTACCAGAACCCATTGCCATGAAAAGTCTGTAATGTACTGATACATAAAGTAGAAGCAGAAGAGATGCAAGACAGAGAATGCTGGTACCCCAGTGTGAGACCAGACTAAAATAATTACACTTTTCTCCAGTAAGAGTTATAGGCCAAAGCAATACATTATAAAGCAATGCATTATAAAGCAAGGCACAGCCCTGGGAAAACAAAGGCCTGGAAATAAATCTAAAGAAAATCTAATTACTTGTTCTAAGCCTGTAGCACATCCTGCTAAGTAGTGAAAAACATCATAAGGGCATTATGGAATTGAAAATCTTGTACTATGCAATTTGTCTTCATTAACACACCTCTATTATTTTGTAGCACATATCTAATCTTTTGTTCTCTTTATGTTCTTTTCTCATTTTCCAGTTCTTCAACAGTATCAGGGGTTTCAATGTTACATGAGTACCTGAGTATTTAATTTACTGGATTGTTTAATGTTGTGCACTACAATACTAAATTTTTGTATTTGCTAAATTTAAAACAAATAATTCAGTGATGACTTACTCCACCAAGATGAACTGAACTGTCTAGATCTTATTCTTGACCTTTATTTCTTGCTGTTTATATTATAGTATAATATAAACAGCAAGAAATACTGAGTTTTTTTGAGATTTTACTGAGATTTTAACAATTACATCTTTCTTAAAATAGTAATTACTTCCAGTAACTCAGCAACAATCTGGTTTTGTACTACACCTCCCAGTGATCCTCAAATCTGAAGGGGTTTTGAAATATTTTTTTTTCCCCTTTATTCTCACTTGATGAAATAAGCAGGCTCAAACATTTACACAGAAAGCATTATTTCTTACTCAGTGGCTGTATTTTGTGGAGTTGCAGGTTAGTATGATTCCAACTATTTCATTTGTACTTCATGGGGCTAGCTGTATCTCCCTAGGAGCTTTGTGCTTACCAAACATAATATGATGAAGTGTTATTATGTTTCCTCATCTGGAAACTGACAACTTTTCCTACCACTGAAATGTACATTGTGCATTACAAATCCCTCCAAGAACCACAGGAAGGGGAGAACAAGTGTATAGGTCAAAAAGGCATGCTTTAGGAAACTTGGGAAGAATGAGTAATGTCATAAACAAAATAGGTTTACAACTGCCTCTGAGAACTACTTCATCAAATCGTCCTCCTCAGGGAAATAACAAAATTAACTACTGCTCTGGACTCAAAAAAATCACCAAACATCCCTTTAAGAAACTGTTTTCCCAAACGTTTGTGGGCATTTTTCTGTGAAAGTTCCAGAGTGTCAAGAAAATACACATTTCTATTCATCAAAAGAACAATAGAGTATTTTTGCAAGAACCTGGTCTTTCCTCCTCTTAAGTCTAAACATTTTTTTAGGGCTTCAATTGAGATGCAAATTTTAAAAGATTTTTATAATAACTCAGGTCTAAAAACTACAAAGGAAACATCCTGGGAAACTCCTATAGAATGTAAATCACATTCCATACAGTAAAATACACACTCTTATTCTTTTGACAGGCAATTTTCTTCAAGGCATGACTTCTGCAGACCCTTGTGAATCACCTGTTTCTTTGGGAGATGAAAATATGCCTCCAGCAGGTTACAACAGCTAATCTAGTTAGAACAACAACCTGGGTTCATTTTGCTCTAACTTTTGTGTCGGTTTGTTCTTTTAACAAAACTTGTGCTTTGGAATTCCATTATATTGTACAGGTGAGAGGGGAAGCATTACTTGGAATTATAATTATAAATACAATATATATATAATTATAAATACACAATTATAAATGTTGTGGCTCCACTGCTGGAGTGTCTAGCCTTGTATTCATATTAAGTAATTGCTATCCCAAATATATTTTCAGGCTCATAATTTAGTACCTGCCCCTGTATGGACTTCTTGACTGATCAGTCAAGATAAGTAGCTCTTTAAACCATGAATTGATATATTTGGCTGATTCAAGTAGCAGGACTGGAGTCTGACTGGGCAAAACAAATTAAATAAAAAAGCCCTTTATCCACACTTGGCAGATGGGAAGCCACAGATATGTGACATTAGGAGAATATTAACAAATATTACCCTTTTCTTTTTTTCTTTAGACTGTGATCAACTGTTTAACCCCATCTCTGTTCAATGACAATTCTCTTCACACTGATCATTAAAATGGCCTAGTTAAACTACAGAAGGAGGAATGTGTGTAAAATTAAGCAGCGTTCACTTAGGATAAGTACAGCTTGCTCAAGGTCATATGAAATTATTAACAAAGGTGGCATTTTGAGACTTCTAGCTAAAATACAGTGCCTTAAGCATCAGCTCCTCTTTTATTTAAATACCATTTTCACCCACAGATACCTGTGGCTACTGGGAACTACTTCACCTAGAATTTCCTATCCTAGGACTGAGGCAGGAAAAGTAGAATTCAAAAAGCAGGTTGTGTCTTTTAATTATAACAGTGCATGTGTTTGTGTACACACAAATTTATACACACACACAAGTCCTGTGCATGTTTTTGGTCCTCCAATTCTCCAGTCAAAGAAAGTTGCTTCAATTTTGGGTCATTTTGGTACTGTGAAAATTTGTGTGAGTCTAGGCAGAGGTGAAGGTATCCATTACCTATTCATAAAGTCAAATGAGAATGATCTCAGCGTCCACTGCTGCACAATTGTCTCTAAGGTTCTGCAGGCTACCATTTGCATCCACATGTTTGCATTCCTTCCTGAGAAAAGAGTGGTTGACCATCCCCTGGGACTTTTGCTGAGAAGTTCCACTTACCTCTAGAATCATCCCAGAACATGAATGGGTCTGCAATGTACTACAGATGCTGAACTTTCACACTCTTAATGCAAAAGAGCAAGAGAAAGACTAAGAGATCATCCAGACAGTGTGTAAGGCACAGATACCTTCTCATCATTGCTGTGGCTGTGAGAGGAAACTACCACTCTTGCAGTCTCATGAATCTATAGGAATTCCTTATCCTAGATGGAATTATCAAGCTTTTAAGAGCAAAGACTAGGATGCAGCAGTTAGACAGCCAAATAGAAACCTCCCCCATGCCCATCCCTATTTAATTCCCTAGAAAGGACCAATAGTCCTTCATGTAATCACTGCAGATTTTAACTCAGCTTTATTTGAAGTTTGATGATGGCTGAACTTATTCCCCTAATCATTAGAAAAAAATATTACAACTGTTGGGAGAATCAAAATTATTTATTGGAGTTCCAATTGTCTAAAAGTCCACTAAACACCATCAACAACCTAGTCCACGTAAATGAATACTTCTTCTTTGGGTTATTCTTTATATACTTGTATTCTTGAGGTTCTTCTATTAAATTTGAACATATCACATGAGAATCAAAGCCCCAATCAGAGAGGCTTATTAACTGTGCTGAAATAAAGGATGCAGTCACAGCTCAACAAATGGGATCTACAATGAGTAGTAGGCTGCTAAAAGCCTTATGAACAAGTTCTTCCCAATACTTCCCTAGAGATAAGAGGATGAGGATGGACTCTCAGAAAAACTTATATGTGGTGATATCCAGGATGAATTAGGATTCTGATTCTAACAGGAACTGTTGAAATCTAGCACAAAAGCTCTTCCTTGTACTACACCCTCCTGTACCTGAGCAGAACTTGCAAGTTCTGCAGCTCCACTCTGGGTTAATTTTTAATATTTAAAATTAAGATTGCATTGTGTGCAGATGTTTCACAAAACACAAGATCCCCCCCATCTAATATTCTGATCAGGTTCTGAAGATGAGATTTTCTATGCCAAGGTACTTATTTTGTCTTGCTTTGCATTCAGCATATCTAAATGAATAAAATTCAGTCATAATGCTACTGTTTACTGATCCTAAGTATCACACAAACTGGAGTTTTCCTTATCAGGAAAACTGTGGCCCCAGCACTTGAAAGTCCACAAGATAAAAGCTTAATATTGTATTTTGCTATTTATGTTTCAGGTCCCCAGTTTCGTGATGACTCACGTACTGGACTGAGCTGTGAATCAAAGTCATCAAATACAAAAGCACCTTCAAAAGCACACACGTGGGAGTGACAGATGGTGAATAAACCTTTATTTTCTTGGCACTCTCCTGGCATTAAACCAGATGGAGACATTTGCAAATAGTGGATGGTAAATCCTAGCAAGGGCAGGCATTCTCATCACTTCTATGTTGCTCAGAATCTGCAGGTGTGTGCCAGTATTTCAAACACATCTTTTGGGTTTACATTTCTACATGCAACACTGTATCTAACAGTTCCATGTAGAATCTTTACCTGTTTCCTTTCCCTTCCAATACAGCCTAGTAGTGTACTTCCCAGTGTGATCCCTACGGGATGGGCATGGAGTGGAGCAGCTTACCAGGAGAGTCTGGGCACTTCATCCTGGGGATTTTGGCAGCCCAACAAGATAAAGCCCTCAGGAACCTGGTCTGACCTCAGAGATGATTCTACTGCTCACAGCAGGATGGGGTTGCAGCCCCTGAGGTCTCTTCCCACCTGACGTTGCTCTGTGGTCCCTGCTCACACAGTGACTGCACAGGTGTGAGGGCAGGGTTTCTCTGCTCAGTTTGCACAAGGCTGTTCCAGTAAGTCTCCAAGTCCACTCTTGACTCCGTTGTCATGGATCCCTAACATTACACAGCTAAACCAAACTCTCAGATGTTTTTTCTGCTTTTATCTCCATATTTTATCAGAACTTGGTGGGCTCCAAGTCCACTTTATGAATCAATATTGCACTAAGAAAGAGTATTTTAAATTGTATGCCAGATTTTATTAGTCCTGGACCCGACATGCTTTTATTCTTAGTTCTCCCATAACTTCTCCTTCATATCTTTCAGGATATTTACCCACAACAGTAAGAAACACAGTGCCTTTCAGCATGTGAAGAACAGATAGCTGATATTCCATTGTCATTTTACCCAGCCTCAGTGGCATAAAACTATATTTCATTTACAGAGCTTTATCTAGCATTTTTTGCCACACTTCTTATTTTCAGATGAGTCAGGCTTTTGTCTGTGTACTATTTATCAAAGTAAATTGAGGCACTTCCAAGAAGAGAATTACGTATTCCTTGTTGTTTCATTTGTCCTAATTACTGCTGCCTTCATCAAACCTACAGATAAGAGCAGTATGAGCTGTCCATGTCAATTATGGGCACCATGAGGCCTGACTTGAGCAACCTGGTCTAGTGGAAGGTGTCCCTGCTCATGCTAAGAGGGCTAGAATAAGATGACTTTTAAGGTCCCTTCCAACCCAAACT